>NC_138967.1:33305000-34505000 GCF_055761805.1 Camellia sinensis | reverse complement strand
GTGGCGGAGAAGGTGACCACACTTACATTGTGTAAAGAGAAGCAACAAGAAAGTGAAGACATCCTTGACTACGTCAAAAGGTTTCAGGACAAGGCCGTGGATTGTCATGAAGCAGTTGAGGAGAGTTATCTGGTTCAAATTTGTCTAGAAGGGGCATTGAGCAGGTACAAAATGTTTCTAGTTAACCACAAGCTACCCACCTTCTCGGCATTAATAGAAGCAGCTCGGAACATTAGCATTCCTCAGGCTCAGGAGTCCGGATTTAAAGCCAGTTACAAGACTAGTTTCAAGTCATCTCGTGGACCTATCGTTGCTGCTGCCTCTGCCCCGGATACCCGAAATTCACAAGGAGGAGGTCATAGAGGCCAGAAAAGAAAGCAATATAATGGTGAAAAGGGGAATGTTTCTTATCCATGTGGAATCGAGGAAGTGAAAGCTCTAGTTAAGGAATGGGTGGCTGACGGTGAGCTAAAATTGCCTTATGTTGAAGAAATGCCATCAAAAAAGGACCGTGAGAGCCCTGAATTTTGTGTCTACCATCGTACATTGAAACATCCGACAGAGAAGTGTTGGACTCTCAGGAAAATCTTCAGAGATAAAGTCGAGGCAGACGAATTGAGGTTCAAAAAGCGAGGGACTCAAGACATCCGAGAACAACCATATCCTCAACACCGAGACAAGGGCAAGAATGTTGCTATGATAGCTTATGAAGGCCCAATGATCGAGGCTATCGCTAATCTCGATGACGATGACTGTTATCTGGACGACATCCTCGAGCCAGAGGGTGAGCAAGTTTACTATGGAAGTGCTCTCGATCCAGAGGGCAGAACATTTATGACTCATGGCGAAGATCCCTTTTATCCAGAAGGAGGAGAAGAATACTATGGAAGAGGAGGACACCATGTTTATGTGGCATCTTATTTTGAGGAGACCGAGGAGATGGTTAACTACGAGCCTCCAAGAGTGGAAAAAGATCCGGATCACTATGCCAAAACCCTGCAAGACTGTGTAAAGTTCAAGCAGTTCTTTGACCAGCTTGGACTTTCCAGGGAGGCAAGAACGGAAATCACCAAGTCTATCATTAATATAGCCGAGGCACACCATGAGGAATGCATGTCGACTGAGGGGTCTATCCCGAGGAAGGCAAAAGAGCAATCTAGTGCCATTACTTTCTCCGAGGCTGATTGAAAGTATCCTTTTTCTCACAATCGCCCGCTTTATGTGACTGTTTTTATTAACGGGGTTGAGTTCAAAAGGGCCTTTCTAGATAGTGGAGCCTCTATCAACATTATGACCCGCGCTACTCTAGAAAAAGCCGGAATCTCTGAAGAACGCATTGTGAAGCAGCCAATAGTCATCACTGGCTTCGGTGGAGAAAGGAGAGTTACTATCGGATGCGTAACAGTTGATTTAGCCGCTGGAGAAATTCGCTCGGCCACCAAGTTCCATATTATTGATTCTGAAGCAAATTATCACATCATTCTAGGGAGGACCTGGATGCATAGATATGGGGCTGTACCATCAAGTTATCATCAGTGTGTTAAGGCTAAATGGGGAAAGAAGACGGTGACAATTCAGGCTACAGAAAGGCCTTTCGAGATCCATGAAGCTCATTATTCTGATGCCATCTACTTCACCGAACTGGCTGTCGAAGAAGTTCCCACCACCTCTAAGCCTCGAGGGGTCAAAATTCCTCGTTGGGAGGATATCAAAGATGACAAGGAGCCGATGGCAGAATCAAGTAAGCGGGCGATGTCTAGACCAGAAAGTCCGCCTATTCCTCAGAAGGTGATGAAAGTTCGAGAATGAGGCAAGATGGTGTACTATTTATGAAGGTGCGGGGAGTCGGTTTCTTCAGTCACCGACTCTGAGTCAAAAGAAGAGCCTCCTGACAATGACATAGTAATAAAGCCTGAAGTGGCTCCAGAATGTATGCAAGATGGGCCGAAGCCTCAGCCCGAACAACTTATTGAAATAGAACTGAGTGATGGACAAGATGCACCGAGGCCGGTATTCGTAAGTTCGAGCCTTAGCCCAGAGAAGCGGGAACAGTTGTTAAAGTTGATAAGCCGATACTCAGATGTGTTTGCTTGGTCATATAAGGAAATGCCCGGACTAGATCCTGACCTAGTCTCCCACTATCTTGATGTGTTCCCAAACTCCAAGCCAATTAAGCAAGCTGCTCGAAAATATCATCCAGATCTCGAAGAGAAGATTAAGGAGGAGATTGAAAAACTTCAACAGGCTGGTTTCATCCGGCCAATACAGTACCCCACGTGGTTAGCAAACATCGTGCCAGTAAAGAAGAAGAATGGCCAAATCAGAGTATGTGTAGACTTTCGAGATTTGAACAAATCTTGCCCAAATGATGAATTCCCTCTTCCTCACATCGACACCCTCGTGGATACTACCTCGGGACACCAGATGTTCTCATTCATGGATGGATTCAGTGGATACAATCAGATTAAGATGGCTGAAGAGGACGCAGAAAAGACTGCTTTTAGAACACCTCTCGGAAACTTCTTCTATACAGTCATGCCTTTCGGACTCAAGAATGCCGGTGCAACTTACCAAAGGGCTATGACTGCAATCTTTCATGACATGATCCATCATGAGGTGGAAGATTATGTTGATGATCTAGTGGTGAAATCCAAGAAAGAAGAAGACCATCTCCGAGACCTGGAGAAGGTATTCAAGAGGTGCCAGAAATTCAAAATGAGGATGAATCCTCTCAAATGTGCTTTCGGGGTGATGGCCGGAAAGTTCCTCGGGTTTCTTGTATATAGGCATGGTATCGAGGCAGATGAAGACAAGGTCAAATCTATCAGAGCAATGCCTCTCTCGCATTCTCAGAAGGAGTTAAAGAAGTTCCTCAGGAAGATGTCTTATATTCGGAGGTTTATCCCATCACTTGCAGAGATCTCTGCCCCTTTCGGCTCATTGTTAAAAGGAGATGCCAAGTTCGAGTGGAACCAGGAGCACCAAAAGGCCTTTGAGAGAATCAAGGCGGCCTTGACCTCGCCTCAGACCATGATAGCCCCGCCGCCCGGGGTGCCTCTAATGTTGTACTTAACTTCAACCCCCAAGTCCATAGGGGCATTATTGGTCCAAGATGTAGATGGAGCAGAACGCCCGGTGTATTACATCAGCCAGAAGATTCGAGGAGCAGAAGTCCGATATACTCCGATAGAGAGACACTGCTTAGCTTTTGTATTCACCGCCCAAAAGCTCAGACGTTAATTCTTAGCATATCAGATTCAGATTGTTACTAGGAGTGATCCAATCCGATACCTCATCAGCAGGCCTGCTATAACCAGGAAGGTGGCAAGATGGTTGTTAGCACTGGGTGAATTCGAGATCACATGTGTAGCCCCCAAGGCGATTAAAAGCCAAGCCTTAGCTGACCTCCTTGCTCAAATTCCAAGTGGTGACTATGAGCCAGTGAATGAAGAAGTAAGAGGAGAGGTGTATGCAGCTATGGCTTCCGAGGAAAGCTTTTGGACATTGAGCTTTGACGGAGCAGCAGCCGGAGGCAAAGGAGGAACCGGGATAGTCCTTACAAGCAAAAGTGGGGAAAAGTTATATTTGTCTTATAAACTGGATTTCCATTGTTCGAATAATGAAGCCGAGTATGAGGCTCTTATGTTAGGCTTGATAGCAGCTGAGAAGCACAGTATCAAGAAGATTCGGATTCGGGGAGACTCAAAGTTGATAGTGAAGCAAGTTTCAGGACAGTTCGTCTTAAAGGAGCCTGCCTTGGCCACATATCGAACAACAGTCCGAAGGCTTCTTGTCAAATTTCAGAAGGTCGAAATAGAGCATGTGCCTCGTTCCGACAACAAGTTTTCAGATGCCCTCACTACATTAGGGGCAGGAGTTGATATCCCAGAGGAGGAGGCGACAATTATTATCAAGAAGAGAATAGAGCCTTCGATAATACCTGAAGACAAAGGCCTTCTAGAGGACTGGAGAGGAGAAGTCCTCGAACAACTCAGAAGCAAAGTTGGAAAATTGACTATGGCTAAGCTTGCCCAATTCATAATTATTCAAGGTGAACTTTACTTCCGAGGAGGTACCGGATTCCTAGCCCGGTGTGTTGGCCAACAAGAAGCAAGTTTCCGACTACAACAGATTTATGAAAAATCCTGCGGGGATGGGGATATCAGTCTGTACAGAAAGATCCAAAGACATGGCTATGATGGTATATGACGGCCACAACCCGAACAGCTGGTGAAAGCTTCCCAAATGATCTTGCAACTGTAGGGGCAAATGTCAATATTCCGTAAAAGAAGTCTACCTATGACCTTTACAGTTTGCATTTATTGCATTGTCCATGAAGTTCTATCTTTCTTATGTTATGAAGAAATTTATTTTCTCCATATTATGTATCTCCATTAAAAGTTATTTTCTCTACATTGTATATCTTCATTGTGTTATGTTGCTTGAAACAGTTTTCAATTTTTTGTTGCCCCTCAAAGAAGAAAAAGGAATGGTAGACTCAGTTACCAACCTGAAGGGATTTTTCTTGACACAGTAGAAGTATACTTCCACTCGGACCTCCGAAGAGCAGCCATGGCTTCCATCAATGCAAGCTTTGAGGGTCTTTCTTGCTGAAGTAGAGTGTGTGCTCCCACTCGGACTTCCGAAGAATAGCTCTTACTTCTGTCAGTTCAAGCTTTAAGGATCTTTCTTGTTGAAGTAGAGTGTGTGCTCCCACTCAGACTTTCGAAGAACAGACCTCGCTTCCATCAGTGAGAGCCTCAAGGATCTTTCTTGCTGAAGTAGAGTGTGTTCTCCGCCTCAGACTTTCGAAGAACAGATCTTGCTTCCATCAGTGCAAGCTTCGAGGGATAGCCTTTGCTTCCATTAGCTGCCGAAGTAGAAGTGCGCATCCACTCGGACTTCCGAGAGACAGTCTTGTTTCTGCTCGGACTTCTGAGGGAAAGCCTTCCGAGGGACAACTCTTGCTCTCATTAGTGCGGGTCCGAAGAACAGCCCTTGATTTCATCAATACGAGCTCCGAGGATCTTTCTTTTCAAAGTAGAGTGAACTCTTACTCGAACTCCCGAGGGATGGCCTTTGCTTCCATTAGTTGCCGAAGTAGAAATACGCATCCACTCGGACTTCGGAGGGACAACCTCGTTTCTGCTCGGACTTTTGGGGGACAGCCTTGTTTTCGCTCGAACTTCTGAGAGACAATCTTTACTTCTGTTGGTGCAAGCTTGGTAGACTCGGTTATCTTCCAGAGGAATCTTTCTTGCCAAAGTAGGGTGTGTGCTACCTTCGGACTCCCGAGGGACAGTCTTGCTTTTGTTCGGACTTCCGAGGAACAGCCCTTGCTTTCATTAGTGCGGGTTCCAAGGGCCCCGAGGTCGTGGATTTCAATCAAGAATTCATTTGCCTGAAATAGCAAAGCCAACAAATGAGACAAACAATATCAATTTCAGATCATGATTCAGGCATTATCAGAATGGGGCAACATTAACAAATAATAATTATCTATTTAAGCTACAACAATTTTATTACTCTGAGCAAGTTCATGAAAATGCAACTATCAAGTTTTTGTCTCTCCAGGCTGGTTCCTCTCAAGCCGACGTAAAACTACAACGGTCACACAAAAATTTTGGCATCAGCTATGTATTTCCCAAGCATCCACAAGTTAAACAAACAACAATATATCTTTATTATTTACAAGAGGAAGAGAAAGCCACAGTTAAGGGGGGTGATATCCGAGGCCGATGTTGGAAATATAAGCTGAAATCAGATAGGCTTTACAGACTGTAATCAACAAGACTGGGCTAGGCTTGGCAGGACCACACACGTTGCGTTGAGTGGGCGAACGTGCGTGGTCGGCGTCGGACAAGTTGAAGCCGGAAGCAACGCTGGTACCACAGAAGAGTCAGCAACCACACACGTTGCGTTGAGAGGGCGAACGTGTGTGGTGTGCGTTGGAACCGTCGAAGTCAACAGTGATCGGAGCTGGAACCAGCGAGTGTAAAGCAAGGCCAAGATCTATGTATTCGGAGCTTTGAAAAATGTCGCTAAGCCCGGAGGGCACACCAACGACGAGCTGAACAGCGTTAGGCAAGACCATACACGACACGTTGAACGGGCGACGTGTATGGTTTGCATTGGACCGTCGAAGCCGGAGGAAGAGTTTCAGCAAAGAGAGGCCGATGGTAGGCTGGTTCGGTCTTGGCGCAAGGTATCAAGCGTGACATCATTCCTATCACATCTCCACCCTTGACATCAACATTTCAATGCAAGCATAATGTCATGAAATTCAACAGCCTGGATCAATAGAAGTTTAGATTTCAAAGCTTTATTCAAGTTCAAGCTCCATACATGGATTTCAAAATACATGGATTTCAAAGGAACATCTCTTATACGAATTAGAGTTTGCACAAACAAAGATTCAGCAAGGAACAAGAATTACAAGCATCAAGTATTCTATTAATTTCAGCATGGTCAACACAAGTGTTAAAAAAATAAAATAAATAAAGCTCAATATTCAAAGTATTCAACATAGTACCATCTTGCCTTTTCTCAATGATAAATGCCAACAAGCCATATTCAAGTCAAGTTCATCAATAGAATTTCGTAGCTCAGACATGGATTTGAAATATGTTTTCTTCAAGTTATATAAATCAGGGCAGGGTCGTCAACAGAGTATTACCTATCTCAAGTAAAAAATTGCAAATTCTCGGAGTATTAAATCAAGTTGTACAAGGGCCAAAACTTACCCAGATTTTTGAAACCCGAAATCAAGAGAAGAAAGTTTTTGAAAAAAAAAAATGAAATTAGTTGAGAGGAAGGCCCACCAAAAAATGAAGGTCCAAAAATAGGTTCCAAAAATGAAGCTGCTGTGGTGGACGGCGACAGCAGGTTGTGTGCAAGCGATGGAGTAGCTGGGCTGACCGACGCCGCGTTGAAAGGGCGGGCGTGGTCGGCATTGGCCAGATCACGGCTGAAGACGGTGGTAAAGTTACAGGTGGTCGCCGGCGAAGCAGGACCGAGATCTGGTGTATCCAAAGCTCAGAAGCTGCGTTATTAAACCAAGATGAAATACCGATAACGACGGGCTTGGAGCTGCACAAGGTGCAAACTGCAAAAAAAAAAAAAAAAATTAGTGAGGTAAGGAAGATGAAGCACAAAAAAAAAAAAAAAAAATGTCGTAAATGGAAGCAGCTGGGGTCGGCCCCAGTTATTGTAGAACCAGAACTTTCATGAAGAAGAAGCAGCTTGGTCTCTCGGTTGAGAGAGAGAGAGAGTATGTGCCTGACAAAATACGTCTTGCCAAAAGAGAAGAAAATTTGGGCTTTTGTCCTCATTCAAAAAAAAAAAAATATAAAAAGAAAAAGTGAAAGTTTGTTTCTGGTGACCTCAAAAGTGGTAAGGCTATATATATATAAAATAAGCCAAGTTTGACTAAAAAAAAAAAAGTGGGCTTTATACACTAAAAAATAAAAAAAATATATATATATATAAAAATAAATAAATAAATAAAATAAAATGTGGCCTTATCTTGTCAAAAAAAAAAAGAAAAAAAAAAGAAAAGAGAGTTATTTATTTATTTTTTATTAATTGTCAATTTTATCCGTAATTTACAGTGAGTCCTCAATTTTATCCATAGATTTTACCGAGACTAAATATTTTCGAAGACGTAATGCGGAGCATGGCAGATAAGGTAAAACTATGCATGTCTGAGAAAATTACAATTTCTCATACACGCAAGGGGCAAATGTAAGAGGGGGCTAATTTGAGCCCACTAAATTATTTAGGCCCAATAGCCCAAGATTAGTGAGCCCGAATTTATCGCAAGTCCAAGAATCGGTGGGCCCAGATTTATCGCCATCAAACGGATTGAATTGCTCTAAGCCTCAAAAGGGTTCGGATCCACGAACCTAGAGACTTACTCGGGCCCGGACTCGAAAAGGTATTAAGCAAGCCTAGAGATCCGAGGCACTCGGACTCGAAAGGATTCGGATCCACGAATCTAGAGATCCGAAGTACTTGGCTTCGAACGGATTCAGACGCAATCTAGAAGTCACTCCGTTAATGAGTCCCAGAACACTTGCGGGCTCGGAGCTTTCCGGGATCTACGCACCAGAACCATGGGCGTAATGGAGTTCGAACAAAGGACCCGATCCCGAGGACGGTGAGTGGAGATAAATTCACTCTTCAGTTAAACTAGCCTATACCCGGGTCGAGGTGGCACGACCCCAGGGGGTCCATGAGACTCGGCAATATTTTGCGACAGGACGTCCTCTGGGACTACCCCTGACCCTTTGGGATGATTGGGGATCATTGGTTAGGTGTGGCTAAGAAGAAGGGTTCGCCGAGGGATTGATCTCCTCTTCGGGGTTTTCTCATCCTCAGAGAAGTCACCTCCTCGGAGAGGTCACCCCCTCGGACAAGGTCGTTAGAGAGAATATCCCCCATGTGCCTTGCACATGGGCTCCATCCTACATCATGAGGTGCCTATAAATAGCACCCACCCATAGCTTTACAAGGGATGGATTTTGGAGATTTTTTAACTCTTGGGAAAGAACTAATTTCCCTTCTCCATTATCAACCTTGAGAGTGAAAGTGGGAGATCAATGGGAGAGCCTTGCCATTATTCTATTCTCTAGCCATTTTGCCTTCTTCTTCACCCAATCTCTTATCTCCATCATCTCCTTTGTTGTTGTGTTCCTAAGTTGAGATTATTGAAGAATCTAAGCCTCTCGTCATGTTCTAGAGAATTCGAAGTTGTTCTTCAAGGATCTTCGAAGATCTTCGAATTTTCCAACTCTTTTCCTTGAACCCTCTCCTACACTATCTAAGTGGGTTTTTGGGCTCATTCTAACATGTCATAACTCTGATTTTATGGGCCTAAGTCATGTCATGTTTGGTTGTAATAGGTGTAGTGCAATTGCCCCTTTTGGCCTTGTATGCGTCTTGTTTTGTGCTCATTCTTTTAGCATGTTTTGGCCTCATCCCATGCATGTTCTAGCCTTGTTTTGGACTGTTTTGGGTCACCTTGGTCCTTTGGGGCTTGGTTGGTATGGTCATGGTTCAAGTACCTTGGCTAGCTTTGAACTTGAAGTCCATTAGCATGCGTTGCTTGTGTTATGTGTTTGATTTGGCATCACTCTTAACATAATTTCAGAACTTATGGTGTCACCACACTACCATGATTGTCACCCCTCGCTCATGTTTGGGTGTTGTGACCTTATGCCTTAACTCTTGGAACATTGCATGTGTATGCTTATTGTTCATTTCATTCTATCACTTCATCATTTTGGCCACTGTTTTTGGTGTGGCTGAGGCCTATCCATTTTCAATGTAATTCCTTGGATCATGCGGTTTGTGTGTCGTTGCATGCTTATCGCATTGTATGTTGTTACATCCTTGTTATTGGTATTATTGTCGCATGCCTATTGCATTGCATGTTTGTACGTCTAGATTGCATTTTGCATACTTGCTAGTTTGCATTTTGTTACATGCTTGATTAGGTTGCATTGCATTTGGCATGCTTGTTACCTTAGCCTTGTACATGCTTAGGTTGCATAGCATTACATTTCCATGTTGCATTGTATTTGGCATACTTGCATGCATTGCATTGTATTTGGTTTGGGGTCATAGCATTACATTTCCATGTTGCATTGTATTTGGCATACTTGCATGCATTGCATTGTGTTTGGTTTGGGGTCATAGCATTACATTTCCATGTTGCATTGTATTTGGCATACTTGCATGCATTGCATTGCGTTTGGTTTGGGGTGTCACACCAAACACGAGGAGTGAAGAACGTTCGTACTTGAAGTGACGAAATGTGCCTCAATCCTTAGTCGCCGACGCTCTTGATCCAACATGATAGAGTGTAAGGCCCTCATGTGTTTTGTGCATTCATTTCATATTTATTTGCACACTTGGCTTCTTTGGCCATCACGCATTGAAATACGTGATTGATGGCCCGAGGGTCGAGGACTACACTCCCTTAAGTTCATAACATGATAGGGAGGGTGGTTGTGCAAACATTGTCTTGAAAATGCATTGCCATGCTCTGTTTGTCCTCTGCTGCAACAACAAGAGCATTCTGCAGGAATAGATGGTCGGTCGACCATATGCAGTGCCGATCGGCTAAATGTGTATGGCCGAGAGCCCCATTATTGGTTGATGACTAGTTTCCCTTGGCCGATGGGCTTTCCACTTGGCCGATGGCCTTTCACAGCACCCAAAAAGTGATTCAGAAGCATCCTTGAGACTTGTGCAGTTTTCAGAGCTGCAGAGCAGTGTAAACAGAGGCAGCATGAGCATAGCAATAGATTTCCGAGTGGAGCCGAGCATGTGTGCATTTGTCCCTCTTCCCGAGGCCTCTTTACTGCTTTAGTAGCTTAATTAATTTGTTTAATTAGTTAAGTGGTTTTGTAATTAATTAATTAGCTTGTTAGTTAGTTGATTTGTATTATTTATTCGGACCTTCCGTCGAGAGGGCGAACTTTGTAATAAGTGTGCGTGAGTATGTGAATGTCTTTCAACCCCACGTCTTTCTCCCTTTTTACTTAACCGCTTACAATGGTTAGTTCTAGGTCATGTTTCAATTAGCATACTTATGCTCGCATGTTTGCATCCATTCATCTGTCTTGCATGCACCGAGCTCGGCGCATCATACTAACTGCATTGTATTTCAATTTCGAGTTGAATATGTGTATCAAGTGTCGCATTTCATATGCCATTCTTAGAATAGTCGAGCCTGTTTTAGTTGCATTTTGCATGTGTTGCATTAGCCATCTTAACATAGCTAGGATCATGCATTGATTTCTAACTAGCTATTGTTTTGGCTCGGAGTACTAGGTAAGTGTTTATGCTTTAGCATCTTGCATGAGTGTAAGTGTTGCCATAATAGTATGCTTGCCATGAGGCTATTTGTCACGACCCAAACCCGCCCCCATGGGTTAAGGACGTAACTGGCCAGTAATCCTAAGATCACCTACGGCCTCGAACCAAAACAGACTTAACACATCAGAGTAAAGGGGACCAAAGGGAAGTCAAATTTAAAACTTTGTCCATAGAGCTGTGCTTACATGGCACATCAAAACAAACCATACATATGTACGTTAATAACTCACAACAAAAAGTGTAATGACATAAGATTCTATACAGACAGGATCATTCAAACTAAGTCAACCCATGAAAACTATACACAGACGTATTCAAAACTTCGCCGACCTGACAAAATGTAAATATATAACAAAAGGGCGAAGACGGGTCTCGTGCGTGAGACACAAGGGCTGACTCTCTCAAAACCTTAGTTGCTCCATACAGACTTCACTGAGGCTGGGTCTGGACTTCTCTTGGCTCACCTACAAACACATGAATGAGCGTGAGCGAAAGCCCAGTGAATAATATCAAATCAGATACAGGAGTTACATAACAATGTAGAATAACATGTTCCAAACGGCCTTAGGCCCAATTCCTATTTCTATTTAACAGATATATAACCATACGAAATTCAAATCAAGTGACTGTAGTTCCAAACATTCTGGCCTTTGGCCCATTCAGATTTCCATTCATGTCAAAACGGCCTTCGGCCCGTTCATTTACGTCAAAACGGCCTTCGGCCCATTCATTTCTATCAAAATGGCCTTCGGCCCATTCGTTTACGTCAAAACGGCCTTCGGCCCATACATTCATGTCAAAACGGCCTTCGGCCCACTCATTCATGTCAAACGACCTTAGGTCCATTCATATATGTCGAAACGACCTTCGGTCCACTCATTTCTATCAAAACGACCTTCGGTCCATTCATATATGTCAAAACGGCCTTTAGCCTACTCGTTCATGTCAAACGACCTTCGGCTCCTTTGGCCTACTCGTTCATGTCAAACGACATTCGGCCTACTCATTCATGTCAAAACGGCCTTTGGCCTACTCATTCATGTCAAAACGACCTTTGGTCCATTCAAGTTTATCAAAACGACCTTTGGTCCATTCATGTTCATCAAAACGACCTTGGGTCCATTTATGCTTATCGAAACGACCTTGGGTCCATTCATGCATTCATATCAGACTTACGTCCACAATCCCACAACCCCAATCAGCAATTCATAAAGCTTAAAAGGGAGTAAACAATCGGACATTCACAAGCATTCAGATATCGATATTACTCACCGTGAACGGTTTGTGGATTTGCCCTGGAACTTGACCCTACACATTTCATGAGCACAAAAGGGTCACTAACAGCTGAATCCGTTCTTTAATTCACATATTCCTCTTTAGGCTTTATTATTATCTCATTAACTCATTTACAATGCTTAACATATGCCTAAGAGTGCTTGCAAGTGAAAGAGAACGGAAAACAGAACACAAAGTGCAAAAACAGAATTTCAGAAAATAGGGTCCCCGCTCGAGCGGACGCTTAAGTCTGTGAAAGTACTGGTTGCCTTCCATTCCAGCTCGAGCGTGAGCTCGGCCGCTCGAGCGGACCGCCTGTCTACATAGCTCCCCGCTCGAGCGTAAACTTCCCCGCTCGAGCGGGAACCATGTCTGCAGAAAATGCTGGGAGCTCGATTTCTCAGCTCGAGCGTCACTTCACCCGCTCGAGCGGACGTCGAAAATCTGGGAATCCCAGGTTGAGTTCTTGAGCTCCATTCCGACTTTTAACCAACAAATCATGCATGTTGTAGCTCAAATATCACATATAAGTATACTAACAAGGTATAAACACCAAAACACCTTATTATGGAGCTCAATTTCAAGGATTAAACACTTGCATGTCTCAAATTGACACCAAACTCAATTCTATCATACATATTCATGCATTCAAAGCTCCCATCTTCAATTATTCAGACATGCATGCCCATTTGACTTCATATTCACTTCAAATAATGTAATTAGTGCTCATTCCCATAAAATTTAACAAAGACATGCTTGCATGTGGGATTACACTACCAATCTTTCACAATTTCACAAATTACATGCTAGATTTTGTGATTCCATAGGAATTCTTTACATGCATGCACATATCAAGCCTCAATTTCAATAAAACCAACTCAAATCATGCTCTTGATCACAAACAACCCTTGAACACACAAGATTACACATTAAACTCATGAATTCAAGAATCAATGCTTACCTAGGGGCTCAATTCTTCCAATTTATGGTCAATTCTTGAGTTAAATCTTCAAATTCCCAAGCTAGAGCCAAAAATTGCTCAAGTCTCTTCCCTTCTCTCTCTATAGCCGGCCTCTCTCTCACTCTCAATTGTCTAACTCAGATTTTGAGTTCTAAGAGAGCTAAAGGAGAGTGCAATACAAATATACAACAAGCCCCACTAACAAATATTTTAATATAAAATAATGGGGTACTTAATTTATCAATTTAATCAGTTTAAATTGACCAGAACCAATTTTCAATTAAATTTCACCGTAGGCTCTAAAAATTATGCCAAACACGATGGCGTAATCAATTTCGGGTTCTGTGGCCGATAAGGCCTTCAATTATATTTCCAAAGCCGATAAATCAAACAGATATTCCTACGGTGAACAGATAACAATTCAAAACCACATAATGGCACACAAAACCATAACAAACGCATAATCGCATACACATTAAGGACCAATTAGCATATTACGGAACAGGGGTATTACACTATTTGCTTATGTGATATAACTGCCTGAATGCCTATGGGTGAAGGTTAGATTACTTGAATTAAAACAATTCATTAAAATGCGAGTTTTTTAAGCCACTTGAGAGTGGCAAAATCATGTTTTCCTAAGCCTACCTGAGGGTGGCAAATCCACATCTTAGCCTACTTACGAGTAGCAAATTTCAAACCATTTCCAAAATAAACGGATATGCGATGCTTTGTTCCAAATTAGGCGATCTAGTCTATACTTGTGTGTTATGCGCATCACATAGTAATTCTAGCTAATTAACCGGAATAAGAACACATGTGTTTTCAAAAACAAAATATTATGCTTAGTACAGGCCGATCTTTGATCGGGCGAGCGGGGGTGCTCATAGATGACCTTCCCCAATCGTACCTAAGTTCCCGAGCCGAGGCAACTTTGGTGATGACGGACACGTGGCCTTAGGCAACGAGTCAGGGTTTCCTAAATTCCCCTAAAATAAAATATTTAGGTGGCGACTCTGTATCTGGCAAAGCAGTCCATGTTTGGTACTTCTCTCTTAAAAATCAGTTTTCCAAAACGATTTGCCGGATTTGGACTCTTTGGTGATTTATCGGTCTCGCATTGCACTTTGTGGGATTAGATTCAGAACCGTGACATTTGAGTCCGAACTGTAGTAGCATGAAGCCCTCGGGGGTGCGTCTATAATATGATGATCGGTTTGGGATGGAGAATATCATTATGATGATGGGTTTGAGTGGGAAGAGTTTTAAAATCTCTCTCTCTCTCTCTCTCTCTCTCAGTGGGGAGGCTTGCTACATTCTAGCTGTGGTGGTGTGCTTTACGATTTTTGGTTAGAGAGCTCAAAGGCATGGTGACAAAAAAAAAAATGACATGAAAATCCACTTCAGTTCTAACCTAATCTCTCTCACTTTCTATTTGTCACTTTTTTTTTCTCTCTCTCTCTCTCTGTGTGTAAGTAGAACAAAATTGCTAGAGAAAAGAACAGATCCAACCCAGTTACCCAATATACTCAGACCACACACAAAAAAAATTGACATAGAGATAAAAAAAGATAGCAAATACACATCTCTATGTGTCTCTGTGTATATATATTTGTGTGTGCTGATTTCTGAGCACACTACCAAATAGGTACTCAGCTGGAGAGCACCGGCAGAATAGATCTCGCCTGAACAACTGTCACAAAAAGATAAGACTCTGGCGGGGGTTTGTCCACTCGGGGGCACTTCGACGATTAAGTCAGTACTCAGTTATCTCTCAAAGATAGTAAACAGTGCTTAACTCACTAGCCATAATCCAAAAAACGTACCTTAGACTCATGAGAGTGCCTTACTTTTATAGCCAGCACTAACTTGATTCTTGTAGAAGCCTAGCTTCAATGAACTTTGGCTCAATACTCATCTTGGACTCCTAGCCAGATAGAGATAAACTCCCTAAGAGCCTTATCTTTATCTAGACTGAGGTCCTCCCCTATTCTAGGACTCTTGTCCCTTATCCGTTCATCTCGGATTCCAGTATCTCCGCAGATAACCTCAGCCTAGCCGAGATCACCTTGGCGCCATGACCAAGACACGTGGCAACCTCAGCCTAGCCGAGATCACCTTGGCGCCATGACCAAGACACGTGGCACCTCGGCTGACACTTCGGTGTCAACTTGGCCATGTGTTGTCATTCACAAAGTATGCCCAAATAACTGCCCCCTAGGTTCTATTACCTCGGCATACTGAGGTGATGGAACCTATATCATTTGTCCATATAGCACATCGGCTAGGACTTACTACATCCTTTATAACTGAGATCATCACACGTTGGCTTCACATGACCAAGACCCAAGAATCAAGCTCTTCAAGTTCATTAACCAAGATCGTCCCTCTAGCTGAGGTTCGCGCTCTATTAAATCAAGAACTACAAAAGTTCTATCTGCGCATGAGCTGTCACGTACGGTTTCTCAACCATTTTCGCCACGCTTCTTTTTCTCATTGATTTGTACCTGACACGCGCCATTAGGTCGCGTCGCTTCTGCGCGCGCTGCCTGACATGCACGTCATCCAAGGCACATTCATTGTCATTTTGCCGCCTTTTCGTGTTTTAACAAAAACACTTTCTCTGTCCGTCTCTTCACTTTTGCATCCTTCGTTTTCCCTCTAACTTCAAGTTTTTTCTCTCTCTAAATCCTCCACTTCCATTGCTATCAAGCTTTCTACAACTGATTCCATTCTTTCCCCCCAACAAAGCATTCACCGTTCTGCTCCATTCACCATCATCGTCTGACTTCATCGTTCCTCATACCGACGTCATTCTTTTCAGTAAGTCACTGTTTTCCCTCTTTTCAGTTTCAAACTCTGTTGCGTTTGTTTATTGCCATTGTGAATCCATTCATGTTTTTCAATTTTTGCCTGTGTTTTAAATTTCATCATTCGCGTGTTGAGCATGTTTGTTTGCGATTTCGTGTTTGTCCAACTCGTATTTGGGTCTACATATACACACACATACCACTCATATACTTGTTAATTTGCCACTGTCCTTGGCTTTGCACATCTACACACACTTTATTCAATGTTCTTTGAATTCTTGTTTGTCTTCTTGAGTCTGAATCATTGTTTTTTTTTTTTTTTCTATTTTTCTTGCTTTATTTCCAGATTTTTGCCTTTGATTCCTGTATCTGCATAGATTTAGGTTTGGGATTTGATCTAGAACTTTGTTCTTTAGGAAAACCGAACCAAAACCCCCTTAGATCCTCAGAAAATTTTACCCCAGTGCTCTCTAGGGTTTAGCCGAGGTCCTTAAACCCACACCAAGCATTCTTTTCTAAAATTCTGCCTTTAATCTTCATAAGTCGACATCATGGGTATGTTCAGGTGGAGAGTCGACACCCCTTCCAAGCTAAAGTACTTTAGAAATGAGTTCTTCATCCCAGCTGATGTTCACCTTAGGCTGGTAAGGAAGGAGGACTCCATCATGCCTGATGGGGACTCTATGCCTTTCCCCGTAGTGGCTTTCGTAGAGTGTGGACTTAGGTTCCCTCTCAACATCCTTTTCCGACAAATCCTTCATTATTACAAACTTAACCCAATGCAGTTGGCTATTAACTCTTATAGAGTCATTAACGGTATAGTTGTCGTAGCTAGCCGAGAAAACGCTAGGATAACACTAGCCGATATCCAGTACTGTTATACTATGTGTGGCCTGAAATTCGAAAAAGGCTACGTCTATTACCTCAAGCCGAGATCCACTGAGTACAAACTCATAGCCGACCTCCCAGACTCCAACAAAGGTACTGGAGATGATTATTTCATCGTCTTGGGTTACTAGGAGTTCTCACCTGATGATGACCTTCACCTCTATTTTTTGAGCCGAACAATATTTAAAGAGGGTAATGGTAAGAACCAAGTATCACTTTACATGATTTTAAGTCTTTATTACTTTGTTCCCTTTATATGTTATAATGTCTGTTTTTTGTACTTGCAGCTCTTCCTCAGCCACCAAAAGACTTCCGCAAAACCTTCTACCTCAGCAAGGACTTTAAGAAGCTGTTGGGCTTGCCAGTTGACCAACGGAAAGCCCATCTGCTGCTCAACTAAATTCCAACCTACAAATCTGCGCTGCCCGATGTCCCCAAGAAAAGTAAGTCTCCACCTTCAACAACAACTCCCCCTAACACTTCATCACCACGGCCTGACCAAGCCTCAACCTCCGATCCAGCAGAACAACCATTAATATTCGCTCCACAACTTATTCCTCCTGCCCAGTGCCAACGTTGTCACCGAGTTCCAATCTCTGCCCCTGCCGGCAGAACTCGTAGCCGAAAATGCCAAAGTACTGAGGCGTTGGCTTACGATCCAACCAACCCACCTACTGCACTTCTAGCAATCCACTTCGGCACCAAAGTCATAGTCGCCGCTACCGCTGACGAGATGAGACGCAACAAGGCTGTCGTCGAAGACCTCTTGGCTGACATCCTTGGTGTTGTCATAGTTCAATCCTCTCCATCACAATCCCAACCCAAACCAAGGCAAAAAAGGGTAAAGAGGGCCAAGACAAAAGCCTCTTTCACCCAAGTTGAGTCTAAAGATATAGTTCCAATCTCAAAGCTTGCCAAGATCGAGAAAACAAGCTCTGTTGTCGAGAAGAGGCCCGCTGAGGCTGATCTCTCTAAAACCGTTCAATCAAAGAAGCCGAGATCTGAGTCTGCAGCCACCTCAAGTTCACTTAAACCTGATGACCCCTAGGCCCCATCTATCACGATTGAGAACAAGCCAGTCAGAGTCAGTGATAGTGCAATCGACAACATCGAAGTCGGCATCGCCCTTTCCACTGCATTGCTCATTTCTACTGACTTCAACTGTATGGCCGAAGTCACTGAATATGAAAATTTTGCTCTGATGATACAGCACTTCGTATTGGTAAATTCCTAACACTTAGTACTCTTTATCCTCCGTTTTTAAGTTCTTCAGACCACAAAAAGTTTACTAACTTTGTTCATTCCGTTTTCTCTAGGCAATCCAGCACGCCCACACCTTCGCGATGAAAGTTGAGGACTTGAAGAAGGAGTTGGTTCATAAGACCAAGGAGGCTGCTGGCTTGCTTAAATCCTTAAACAACGCCGATGCCAAGATGAAAGTCTTGCTAGATCAAGCCAAGGCAGTTATGCGAGCCCAAGATCAAGCCGAGGAAAAGGCAAGTGCTGCAGAGGTTGTAGCTGGGGTTCTCAAAGCTGAAATAAAATAGGCCGAAGCAAAAACTGTCGAAGCTCAAGCAGAGCTCCGAAATGCCCTAACCACAAAAGAAGCCGAAATCAAAGCGGCAGATGAGAAGGCTTATGCCGAGGGGGCAGTCGATGTCCTCGAGGAGTACAAAAAACAAGTCAGACAAGCATGCAACAAGGGTTACACCCTTGGTTGGATGGCTGCTCTGAAAGAGTTTACTGTCCCTGAGGACTCTCCCCTCCGAGATGAAGGCCGACTTATAGTGCCATTCCCTCTGGCCCCAAGCCAATCTGAGGGTGAGGCTGGGGGGGAAAGAATGAGTGGAAGAAGACGCAGAAGAGGAAGAAAAAGCTGATGTGGTGGCTGGCGCTGGGGGTTCTGTTGGGGCCAAGTCCCCAACTCTGAATGAGCAAGTCCTAGACTTGACTCAGGATAAGGTGGACGAGGTCTCAAAAAGTGCCTCCTTCAGGAAGACTACGTCTGAGGTTTATACTGTCGAAAAGAGCCTCGATCAGACTCTCTAAGAAATTGACGCTGAGACCGAGGCTGAGAAGACTGCCGAGAAGATCTCCCAGTTGTCTTCTGAAGCCGAAACACAGCTACCCACTGACGTCGAGTAGCTTAACTAGAAGCTTTTATTTCTGTACTTTGTACTTTTTGCTTTTGAACAATATTAGTTATAGTTTGGCCGATGTGCCCTCTTTGTACTCAGAACAAGTTTTCTTTTGAATGCAAGACTCCTTATTTCTTTTGAGTGTTGAATGTTCTTCTTTTCTCTTATGTATGTTTTCCACTTTCATACTCAGAATAATTTTGCATGTCTTCAAAGTATACCTTTATTTGTATAACCTCTTCAAAGTAGAATACCTCGGACATAACTTCTAATTGTTTATCTCGGCATTGGGTTAACACTTGAAAACATTGTAAAAATATTTTCACAAGTGTTGTTTTGCCACTTCACTCTTACTTATCAAGGCTTCTGTTTTCTATACTTCCCAAGTTTGGCAACCTGGTCATCTCGGCAAGTATGTATGTATTTCTTGCAATATTACCTCGACTTAACTTTCAACTTGTAAATTTTTTTGAAAATTTCAACAAGTGTTAAGCCAACTTTAGCTTGTAAATTTCTCTATAAAATTTCAACTCTCAAGTACTTCAAACTTTTACTTAGCATACTTTTAAAATTTTACTTATCATTCTCCAACTCCTTACCCCCTAATGTGAACTTAAGTTTCACTTATGTCCACATTAAGTATGTATAGTTTTTGCCGAAGTCAGATTCAAACAAAGACTAGCCGAGGTTCTCAACCTTGGTTTCTTTATTAATACACTTGGTTTCATTCTAAGCTTAATTCTGCCGACATGGAGAGACTATGTTAAACCGACTTAGTTCAACACCATTATATGCAAGTCTAATTTCATCTTTGTCATATAATGAGTCTAAGTTATTCGTCATGTTTCAATAAAAAACATCGCCAACTTAGTTCAACTCTATTATATGCAAGTATAATTCAACTCTGCCATATAATGAGTCTAAGTTATTCGTCATGTTTCAATCAGAAACATCGCTAACTTAGTTCAACTCTATTATATGCAAGTATAATTCAACTCTGCCATATAATGAGTCTAAGTTATTCGTCATGTTTCAATCAGAAACATCACCAACTTAGTTCAACTCTATTATATACAAGTATAATTCAACTCTGCTATATAATAAGTCTAAGTTATTCGTCATGTTTCAATCAAAAACATCGCCAACTTAGTACAACTCTATTATATGCAAGTATATTCAACTCTGCCATATAATAGGTCTAAGTTATTCGTCATGTTTCAATCAGAAACATCGCCAAATGACTGATCACACAAAATTTCAAATTCTTTAAAAATCAGGCTAAAATTTTTTATTACTACCTCGGCTAAGAAAATCATGACATAATTTTTAAGAAAATTTTTGAGTCATAAGTTAATGCTACTTAGCTCGGCTAAGAAAATCATGACATAAATTTCGAAAAACAAAAAAGTCTAATGATAAAAAAAACTTTAAGTTACAAGTGTTCCAGGGTCTTGGCAACTCCTTGCCTTCACTGTCTTCAAGCCGATATGCTCCATTGCCGGAGACCGAAATGATTCTATAAGGCCCTTCCCAATTTGGGCCCAGCTTTTCCTCTCTGGGATCCTTTTTGTTGCCGACGACCTTTCTTAGGACGAGATTTCCAACTTGAAACTCTCTTGGGTTGACTTTCTTATTGTAAGCCCTAGCAAGCTACTGCTGGTATGCCCCCAGCCAAATTGATGCTCTCTCCCTTCTTTCTTCCAGTAGGTCTAGATCTCGGGTCAAGAATGCCTCGTTAGTCCCATTCTCTACTCCTTAGGTTTTGATTCCAGGGATGCTGACTTCTAGGGGGATAACTACTTCTGTGCCATAAGCCATGGCAAATGGGGATTTCCCAGTTGATTTTCTCGGCGTAGTCCGATATGCCCAAAGTACATTAGGTAATTCTTCCACTCATTTTCCTTTAGCTGCTTCCAGCCTCTTTTTGATCGCATCCAAGATAGTCTTGTTGGATGCTTCTACCTGACCATTACTCTGAGGGAAACTTGGAGTGGAGTAATAGTTCTTGATATTGTACTTTACACATAAGCTTTTGATTAGCTTATTGTCAAATTGTGTACCATTGTCTGCTACTATTGCCCTTGGGATCCCAAACCTGGTGATGATGTTCTTCCATATGAAGTTCTTCACATCAATGTCCCAAATCTTTGCGAGGGGTTCAGCTTTTACCCATTTTGTGAAATAATCAGTTGCTACCAATAGGAACTTCCTTTGTCCGATCGCTTGAGTTAGTTGTCCAACCAGATCCATGCCCCACTGGGCAAATGGCTAAGGGCTGGACACTGGGTTTAAATCTGCTGCTGGTTGATGTATCAAAGGTGCGAACCTTTGACACTTCTCATACTTTCTAACATAAGCTTCAACATCTTTCTGCATGTAGGGCCACCAGTGCCCCTGAGTAATGGCCCTATGAGCAAGTGACCTACCCCCAACGTGGCTTCCACATACTCCTTCGTGTATTTCATACAAGAAGTCTTCAACTTGTGAAGGATGCACACATCTCAAAAGGGGACCAGTAAAAGACCTTTTGTAGAGATGTCCTTCTGCTATCAAACTGAACCTCGCTGACTTTAGTCTAGTCTTGTGTGCTTCTTTGCGATCATCTGGCAGCTTCACATCTCTAAGGAATATTACTATTACATCCATCCAACTTGGTCCCATCTCTACACACATTGCTTCGTACTCTGTGATCAGTGATTCCACACTTGGGCCTGACAAATAGTCAACCATTATTGTCCTTGCCTCCCCTGATTTCATTGCACTAGCCAGGTTAGCCAAGGCATCGGCATGGCTGTTGTCATCTCGGCTAACCTGCTGTAGTCGGCAGTTTTGAAACAAGGCTAGTAGTCTAAAACCTCCTTAACGTAAGCTATCATTCTTTCATCTCGGGTTGCATACTCACCTGTTGCTTGGTTCACGATAAGTTGGGAGTCACAGAAGACCACTACCTCGTCAACTTTTATTGCTGCTGCCAACTTTAATTCTGCGATCAGTGCTTTATATTATGCTTTATTGTTTGAGGCTTTAAACCCTAGTCGAATAGATTGTTCTAGCATCCGCCCATCTGGCGATACTAGCACTACTCCTGTCCCCGCTCCTTGTCGGTTTAAACTCCCATCAATAAACAGGCGGAAGGAGTCACCGATGTAAATATCACAAGGCTTGAGTTTCTCTTCTTTCTTCTGCTCTGTTATAGGGTTTTTCATTCCTAGCTGAGTCTCTTCTTGTTCTCCTAGACATCCTAAGCCGTGGCTCATCGGAGCCCGACGTGGGATAGCACTAGGTCTGAACTCAACCATGAAGTCAGCCAGAACCTGCCCTTTGATTGCTGTTCTGGGCCTAAATTCTAGGTCGTATTGGCCCAATACTATTGCCCATCTGGCTACTTACCTGTCAGATCTCTTTGTTGTAGTAGGGACTTCAAGGGATGCTCAATCAATACCACAATCTTGTGGGCTTGGAAGTAATGATTCAATTTCTTAGAAGCCATCGTTAAAGCTAGTGTCAATTTCTTCAGGGGCAAGTACCTGGTCTCTGCGCCTTCTAGGGTTTTACTTACATAATATATTGCCATTTGCTCTCTCTTCTCTTCTTTAATTATCACTACACTTATTGCATGCTTTGAAACTGCCAAGTACAAGAATAGCTCCTCTCCAGGTACTGGATTCGAGAGAACTGGAGCTGTGGTCAGGTATCTTTTCAAGTCGGCCAAGGCGACTTCACATTCCTCTGTCCATAAGAAGTCGGTGGCCTTTTTCAACAAGTTGAAAAACGGTTTACACTTATCCAAACTTCTGCTTATGAATTTATTCAGGGTTGCAGCCCTTCTAGTCAGCATCTGCACTTGTTTTGTTGACTCTAGGCTTTGCAAATCCAGGATGGCCTTGATTTGATCTGGGTTTGCCTCAATACCCCTTCTGGTAACCAAGTACCCCAAGAACTTATCAGACCTAACTCCAAATGCACATTTTGAAGCATTGAGTCGGAGCCGATATGTTTTTAGGATATCAAAGATTGCCTTCAAGTCAGCTAGGTGATCCTCAGGTTCGTTGGTCTCGACCATGTCTTTGATGTATACTTCCACCGTTTTGCCAATCTGATGTCTAAACATCTTGGTCACCAACTACTGGTACGTTGCTCCTACATTTTTCAACCCGAAAGGCATCACTCTATAGCAATACAGCCCTTTTGGGATGATAAATGCAATCTTCTCTTCATTAAGGAGGTACATTACTATCTGATGGTACCCCCTATAAGTGTCTAAGAAACTCATCTTTTCATGTCTTGAAGTGGCATCCACTAATTGATTGATTTTGGGGAGTAGAAAACTGTTTTTGGAACAAGCCTTATTTAGGCTAGTAAAGTCCACACAAACCCTCCACTTCCCATTCTTTTTTTTTACAACCATAGTGTTGGACAACTAGGTAGGGTAGTTTACCTCTTGGATGGCTCTGGCCTCTAACAGTTTGTCCACTTCCTCCTCTACTGCCTCCACATGGACCAACATCTGCCTCCTTATTCGCTAGATAATGGGTTTCACCGATCTGTCTACATTCAGTCTGTGGTATGTAACCTCAGGGTCAATGCTAGGCATCTCGTATGGCGTCCAGGTAAACACCTCTATGTTTGCTCGCAAGAATGTTTATAACTCCCTTTCCTCTTTCTCGGCCAAGCCTGAGCCGAGGAAGAAGGAACGCTCTTTATCTCTTTGCTGGACAAGAATTTTCTTCAGGGCTTCCTCATTTCTGTTGGCAGGCTCTTTGCCAACGCCATCCAAGACCTCCATGTCCTCGTCCTTGATCTTTACTGTCTCTGCCTCCCGTACGTTGCAGGTGGATTTCATTGCTGCCATAGAGCAATTATTCGCCTGCACCTGATCCTCTCTGACCTCCTCAATTCCATGCTTTGTTGGGAACCGCAACAGCTGGTGCAGTGTTGAGGGGACAACCTTTATTGTGTGCAACCATGGCCTTCCCAAGATAACGTTGTAAGGGGAGGGGGTGTCTATTACTGTGAACTCCGTGCTTACCTTCTTGGTGCCCGTTTGCACCTCCAGATTTATTGCTCTCAGGGGCCATGTCGACGTTCTATTGAACCCGACCATTGGACTGTTAGATTGCTCCAGATCATCTTGGTGAAGGCCGAGCTCCTTATAACATCTAACATATATGATGTCACATGAGTTGCCTTAGGCAACCAGAATGCACCTTACCTGGCATTCTCCAATCTTCAAGGATATCACCAGAGCATCGTTGTGTGGATGCTGCACCATGTCTAGGTCGGCTTCAGTAAATGACACAATTGGTCGTTGGCACTCGTCTGCCCTGGGCCCTTTTTGTTGGACCTGATACACATGCTGTAAGTGTTTCACTCTTTGAGTCTCCCCATGTACCTCGTTCTCGTTAACCTTTGAGTGAATCACATTGATAACTCGAGGTCTGTCCGCTGGCGGTTGTGGTGCTGGTGGAGGTGGTGCTGCTGGTGCCTGAGGCAGCCTTGCTTGTTCTTCCCTTATTCTGGCCTCATCTACCAGGTCCCTTAAATGCCCTTGTCTCACAAGGTCTTCCAAATGTGTCTTTAGGGCTTTGCACCCCTGAGTCAGGTGTCTATCCTCATTGTGTTAGGCACAATGCTTCCCCAGGCTTCTTCCTATAAATTCACTAGGGATCTTCTCTAGTGCTCTATAGTAAGCTTGGCTCCTGATTCTTTCTAGGACTTTGTAAACTGGGATTCGGAACTCTGTGGTGACTGCCTATGCAGCCCGTAGTCCTGTTTCTTGTCTATTAAAATTTGTATTACTTTGGCCTCGCTTCGGCGAGCCGTTCTTCTTCTCTTGCTTTGACACCTTGGTCCCTGGTGTGTCTTTCTCTACTCTCGCATATTTCTCAATTCTGGCCATAAGTTCCCCCATACTTTTTGGCAGTGTCTTTGCTAGTGATTTTCGAAGCAGACAGTCATCGTTTAGGCCGTTTTTAAAAGACATGACCGCCACCTCTTGGTTGCACCCTAGTATTCGGTTAAACACCTCATAATACCTCTTAGCATAAACACAAAGGCTTTTATCCTCGCCAATTCTCAAAGCCATCAGGGAGTCTACCCTCAACGGCTGTAGTTTGTTTATAACAAACCTGGCCACAAACATCTCGGCTAGGCCTTCCTAGCTTTTCACAATTCTTTTCGGCAACTTGTGATACCAATCTGATGCGATTTCCCCAAAGGATGAGGAGAACACCTTGCAGAGCAACGGCTCGTTCCCGATGTACAGTGCCATTGAGTTCAAGTATAACCCGACATGAAAGTTGGGATCAGACTTACCGTCGTATATCTGGAATCTCGGCATGTGGAACCTTTTCAGGGCCTCAAACTTGTCTAATTCCACCAAGAATGGTGTTCTCAGCTTAACTGGAGATGTTACCTCGGTACCTTGTCGCTTCCTTTGGAGGTAATCCCTCAAATCCTCCTTAGTCCGTCCAGGAGCTCGACTGTTAACGGATTTTAGCCTTTTTGGTGCGCTGTTCCCAGTGTCGTTGTGAGTCCTCTTGGACCTCTCTCTATTCGTCATGTCAAAGCAAAGCTCCTTCCCTTGAGCATGCCGATGTTCTTTGGCGTAGGTTTCTTTGGCACGATATGTCTTCTGAGACTTTCTTGTCATTGATTATCCTCGCCCGACCTCTCGTGAAGGCCGATAAGAATGCTCTCTCGCCTTGCGCTGGGGCACTGCGGGGATTGCTTTCTGCCCCCCTCTTTGGGTATCGTTCTTGGCCGCTGGAATCGGCGTGTCCTCCAATGGGAACGGTAATTGCATGATGTTGTTCTGCATTATGAAATTGACAACCGATTGCAGGTCTGCCAATTTTTTTACCATTCCCTTTATCTCGTCGTCCCTCCTCAGGCATCTATCTTTCCATACCTAGAGGGCGCTTTCGTTGTAATACCTGCCCTAACATGCTTTCTTCGGTACGTCTCTCTCTTGGCTGACATATTTTTCTCCGAGATTCTTATCTCAAGGTTCTTCGTTACAGTTGTCCTCTTCTACGTTAGGTTCGACATTTTTACCACTCCCACTAGGGATGTCGCCCCCAATTCTTTCTTTATGTCTGTCATTGGCCATCTATTCTTCTTACGTTTTCCACAGACGGCGCCAAATTATGTGTGTTGATTTCTGACCACACTGCCAAACAGGTACTCAGCTGGAGAGCACCGGTAAAATAGATCTCACCCGAACAACCTGTCATAGAAAGATAAGACTCCGGCGGGGGTTCGTTCACCTAGGGGCACTCCGACGATCAAGTTAGTACTCAGTTATCTCTTAAAGATAGTAAACAATGCTTAACTCACTAGCCAGAATCCAAAAAACGTACCTTAGACCCACGAGGGTGCCTTACTTTTATAGCCAGCACTGACCTGATCCCTATAGAAGCCTAGCTTCAATGGACTCTGGCTCAATGCTCATCTTGGACTCCTAGCTAGATAGAGACAAACTCCCTAAAAGCCTTATCTTTATCCAGACTGAGGTCCTCCCCTATTCTAGGACTCTTGTCCCTTATCCATTCATCTCGGATTTCGGTATCTCCGCAGATAACCTCGGCTTAGCTGAGATCACCTCGGCGCCATGACCAAGACACGTGGCACCTCGGCTGACACTTCGGTGTCAACTTGGCCACGTGTTATCATTCACAAAATATGCCCCCACAATATTGATGAGAGAGAAAGGCAGACCCATTACATGTATGAGAGAGAGAGAGAGAGAGAAAGAGAGAGAAACTATGCAGCAATAACAACAGAAGGATGACGGTGTGCAGGTGAGATGGACGTATTGCTGTTGATGATGATGATGGCTCAGAGAAAGAGAGAGCAATGCTAAAAACACCACCGACGAAGTTAAACCCATCATTTTTCATGACTTTCTAGGTCGGAGCTATACCTCCGATTCGTCTTTTGTTGCGGTGGTGAAGTCAGGTGCAAACGGAGATGGGCGGGTGTTGGAGGCGTCACTGGCGGCCTCCGCTTCTGTTGGTGGTTCTTCTGGCAGTGGCCGTGGACCCATCTCCGCCACTTCTGATTTGGGTTCTGAAAGACAGGTTACAAATCTGTGACAACCCTCACCACTGTTTATTGCTAAACTGAGACTAAGCATGTTAATTGATTGATTGACTGAAAGTCTGAACTGATTGATTGAGTATATGAGTTTAATTGCATTTCTCTCTGTTTGACTGGTAAATTATCTGTTCATGTTCTGTGTTTAAATTGTGAATTGAAGGCCTTATCGGCGGCCGAATCAGAAATTGATTAATATTTTATGATCATTAGAAATTATGTGATTTAATGGTATATTTATTTAAAATGCAATTTGGTATGATTAAATTAGATTAAAATAAGCTAGATTGCAAGAGTTGGTCCTATTTATCAATTTGCCACCTAGTGGATTAATCTGGACAACTCCTCTCCACTTCATACACTGTTGACTAAACATTTCATCAGCCTATTTTAAGAGTCACAACCGACTAGAGAGAGAGAGAAGGGTAGGAGAAAATCTTGAGTTCTTGAGAATTGGCTTGGAGATTGAGAGAAATTGAAGGGATTCTTGCATATTTGTGCTTCTACACTTGAATTGAAGGCACAAGGTAGAGAAATCGCTCTCTTTATTGTGTATCTAAGTTTTATCTAGCATGGATCATGGTAGTTTAGAGAGCTAAGTCTAGAATTGGCTCTAGTATGTTGTATTGTAGCTCATCATGCATGCATGTTTACATTGTTGAGTTTGGAGGCTGGATTTCATGAGAATCTTGCATGCATGTTCATGTTTGTGTTAAAATTCATGAATTCATCTTGTCTTTGAAGAAATTGACTCACTTGAGCATGTATTTGAAGCTTTAAAGTTGATTTAACTCATGCATGTTGCATTGAGGTCATGTTCATGAAATTTGGTTTGAAATTAGGTTTAATTGAACTACCTTTGGGCTTCGATTTCTCAAATGGATCTTTGAAACATGTAATGTTATGAGTTTTGAAGTGTTTTCTAGAAAATTAGCCCAAAAGGATCGAATTTGATACATTTGAAGTTGATTTTGAGCTTGAGGTTCAAATCTAGGAATTTCAGATTTTGGACTCACGCTCGAGCGGGGTGACTGGCGCTCGAGCGTGAAATTCGTGCATCCAGCACTTTAGTTATGTTTGCAGTCCACTCGAGCGGGGTATTGGACGCTCAAGCGGGATCTTGTGTCTCACGCTCGAGCGGGTGTAGAGCGCCTATCGAGCGTGATTTTCACACATTCAGCACTTTTGACTGTTTTACAGTCCGCTCGAGCGGGTAAGTATACGCTCGAGCGGAACCCTTTTATTGCATGTCCGCTCGAGCGGAGATAGTCACGCTCGAGCGGGACCTCTGTTTTCTGAAAAATTTGAAAATGTTTTTAAAACGTATCTTTGCATCCTCATTTCATTCTAGGCATTCCTAGGCCTAGTTTAAGGCATCTTAAGGAGGATATTGATGTAGAACCACACCGAGACAAATTAGGGATTAAGTTATTATTTTTCCCAACTGTGTAGCTTAGTGTGTGTTCAATCTGTAACTGTGTAGGGTTGGCATTCCGGAGACGCTCTAGCTTATCTGTAGCCCAGAACTCTGTGAGTAACAATGTTGTAAAGATATATTCAATAATGATTATCTTCTGAACAACTGAACTGTACTATTTTCTGAAATGATACTGTTACTGAATGAATGATGTCCTATTTGTGAACTGTATTCGTGGCATCCATAGCAACCTACTGTTACTGTACTATACTGCTACTGTCACAGAGATCTCTATCGGTTCCCATGTTGGAACCACTACTGTTTACTGATATGATGGCCATCAACTGACTGTTCGGTCTATAAGACCTACTGTACTGTTTTGCTATTGGATGTACCACATATGACTATTTTAGTTTCTGAATGACTGTTGGCATGAAATATGAGCCATAAACTGAATGACTAATATACTGTTTAATTGACTATTTTCAATACTAAAAGGACATTCATTCTTAACCTCTTTATGCATATGTTATTCACTGGGCTTTAGCTCACTGCTCATATATATATGTAGGTGTTCAGGCACCGGACTGTTGCTAGGGGCGTCAGGCAGGCTCTTGTTTTGTCAGCCAACCATTGTGCCTCACTGCGAGGTTCCAAGTGTGATCAAGCTTAGGCTGCTTTTGGGGGTGTCTTAGTTTCACCCAACTGTCACTGTTCTGTAATATTGTATAGACTGAATGTTTTTGAACTGTACTGTTTACATAGGGATTAAGTCCCTGTCCTGAAAGATTGTAAATATTGTGCATACTATTTGGTACTGACTGTATACGTGTATGAAAGTCTTTTGCATACAGACTGTCTTAGTTCATTGGACAACTTTAATTACTGTATTGGCTTCCGCTAGCCCCTGTACTCTGTATTACTGTTCTACTGTTAAGCAGGCCTTCGGTAATCTCGGATTACTGGCCGGTTACGGTGCTAAACCCATAGGGGTGGGTTTGGGTCGTGACAAAATCATTTTGAGGGGTTTCCATTCTATGGCCCTAGGAGTGATCTCACAGGGATTGAGATGAATAACCGATTCGCTGGAAATAAGCAAAGTAATTTAGATTCTGCTTTCATGGGATCATCTAGAGATGGGTTTCCACAAGTAGGACCAGAATCCCTCGATGGCTTGCATTTGATGAAGATACTTCGAAATGTAGGGGGAGAGAAGCCTAGGCATTCCCATGATGAGACTATGTTCTTTGGTATGCATCCGATGAGGCCAACTCTAACGTCTCGTGTATTACAACCACCTACTCGCAGTAGGACCGATGCCAGTTGGTCCAAATGGGAGCGAGCTATTCCCTTGAATGTAGGCCCTTCGATGCAGTATCCTCCACGGGTGGGCCAAGTTGCTTCTTTTGGGGGTCAAGTACCTTCAAATAGATTCAAAGATGCCAATTTAGGTCCTTCGGCTATATCTTAAGCAGCTGTGGATGAAGAGTCTCACACTAGAATTAAAGGGTCTGGAATTTTGAGCTCCATTAACGCCAGCAATGACGTCTCTGAAAGAAACCCATCTGGGGTGCTGCTGCCTGGTGGTAAACAGAAGTCCGGAACTCATAATTCTGAGCCAGAATCTTTGACTCCGAGACCTAGTCAACATGGATCAATATCTTCTAGTCGCCAAATGACTATATTTCATGGTGGTCAAGCCCATGTTTTTGATGATATTCACTCGAACAAGGTTCGCAAGCCTGCTGGATTGAAGACAAATGGTTATTTGCTAGTTAATGAATGACCGGGGGTTTAAAACGTTGGGCTTTATAATTTTGGACTTACTTGTTGGGCTCAATTTTTATTGGAGAAAATGAGTGGAATGTGCTAGTGAGCTACTAGGTTGGGCTATTAATTGTGGGCATTTATTTTTTTATTTTGAGTGTTTGTGAGGATTTTTATATTGTGTTGTAATATTTATTCATCTCGGATTTGTAATATTTAAAATGTTGTAATAATTCCCCGTCCTGTTTCTTTCTGTCTCATTCTTTTACTCGCTTTCTTTATTGTGAATATGCATCATATTTTGTTTTTCGTTATATCCATGCTTTGTATCCATGTTTTATGCATCTTGATTCGGCTAATTTTGCATTTGTGGATTTAATCAATTCCTATGGAATTATGTGCGCTACCTCATGTTCTTGAGATGATTCATATGTCATATCTTAGAAGCCGAATCTTTAGTTGCATCTCACGAGTGAATTGCATTAGGATTTTGTATATAAGATCATACATGTTTTACTAACTTTGTTTTGTAGCTGTTCGCGGGACGTTGGTAAATATGTGAGTTTTTATGCTTTAACATTCCGCTTGTGTGTGTGTGTGTTTTTTTTCTTATTATGTTTAAGCATCCTACCATGTGGCTATTTGCTTACTTGATATAACTATATGAATGCCAGTGGATGGAGGTTGTGTCGCTTATTTTGGAATGATGTTGATTTTTCATGTTTGTAAACTCAATTTATTTGGGTTGTACATCTTCAAAACTTTTTCAAAATACATGAAATCAAATTATTGCAAAATGAATGGCATAGTCTATACTTGTATGCTTCACATAGTAAATTTTAGGATTTATTAAATAATCAGAACATAAACATATAAAGAAAATAAAATTCATATCATGGTTTAGTAAAGGCCGATCTTTTGATCGGGTGAGCGAGGGTGCTCAATTAATGACCTTCCCCCTTCATACCTAAGGTTTCAAGCCACGCATCCTTGGTTACGACGAACAGTGGCCTTGGCACGAGTCACGAGTTTCCTAATTTTTTCAAAAATAAATATTAGGTGGCGACTCTGAGATCTGATGACGCAGTCCATTTTTGGCAAATGATTTTTTGCAATAAAATGGATTTTTCTAAAAATTGCCAAATCTGGACTTTCATCTATGTTTCACATTGCACTAGTGAGACTAGATCAAAAAAATCGAGGGTCCAAATTGTTTAACGCGCACAGGTACCCCCCGGGCATGTTACAATATGTTATCTTTGTTTTATTGTTTGTAGGTATATTGATTATGCCTCTATTTTTATTTTTTTTAGAGGGGGGGCTTTGATTCAAGCAATAATAATAATAACTGATTTGCTTTAATTTTTCCCCCCCCCCAATTTTTGTACATCTATGACACATATAGTGTTCATTTATACAAGACAATAAAAATTTGTTTGTTTTGTATGTAAAAATCTAGGGATTTGATTGAACCAAACTCTTCACATAAAAAAAAATAAAAAAACAAATAATCTATGAAGATTTTTATTTTTTTATATAATCAGATTTTTATATATTGGGAAAGGTAGTTTAAAGATTGATTTTTGTTGTAGTTGAATAACCCTTCTTCTTCAATGCTTCTTGTTTTTATATGTTCTTGATCTGGAAAACAATTATACATCTATATACAAACAAAAAATATTAATTTATAAATATAACATAAATAATAAGAAATCTGGTTGTATATGACGAAAAAAAAAATTAGTTCTTAGATTTAAAAAAAAAAAAAATTAATGTAAAAAAATTTGATTATCTAGAAAATTATGTCAAATGTTTGATTTTTGTTGTAACTTAATAATCCTTCTTATTGAATGCTTCTTGTGGATAAGATTATTTTCTATCAAATCTTATTGTTGACATGGAGCTGCTATGAATAGAAGTTAGCATTGATTTAGTTATTGCTTTAGTTATTTAATTTACTGTTGCACTATTTCTTTTCATACATGGCAAATAATAAAGGATTGATGGTAGAAGGGACCTCATTGAGGCCTATGTTGCCCTGTGTAGACACCTCATTTTTTATCGTCCTCGGGACTTGGTTGTGCTTGCAGGTACACCCAACAACAAGTTCGATTGCTCGCCGAGTACTCGACTGTCGCGGCGGAACGTCACCGGTTCGAGCTTCCCAGACCTTGTATCCTTTCTGCCCTATTTTTGGACCTTGGCTAGGTCCTTTCAGAGTGACCTTCTTGGTGCACTGTCGGCCATTGCTTTGCTCCTGCCGGCCACTGGTGAAGCCCAGCCGGCCATCAGTGAGCCACTGCTGGCCATTGATGATGGCCGACACCCCCCCTGTCTCAGCTGGTTTTCCTCCAGATCTTTTGAGCCAGCTGGATTTTTGTTATCTCCCCTCCATACACGTGTATGGAGGGATGAAGCTCTTGCCAAGCTTGTTCAAGAAGCTTTGAATTGATTTTCTTCTATATAAGCAAGAGGGCTCCCTCTATATCAGAGGTTCTGGAGTTTTGAAGGAAAAAATCTCTCTCTCTCTCTCTCTCTCTCTATATATATATATATATTATTGGAGTTTTGTGCTTTGAAGTTGGATTTCCTTGCACTTTTACACTACAACACCTAGATATACACCACCATCATTGAACCAAGCTTCTTGGGAGGTCTTTTTGAGGTCTGAAAGCAAGCTTCCAACCCCTGAAATTTCTGGTTTCGAAGAGGGTCTTCAAGGGTGAGCATTTCCCCAATTTTTACACTTTTTTGCACCCTGCTTTAGCCCTCTTTGCATATTGATTTAGGCTTTTCTTATAACTGAAAAAAGTCTTTTTTTTAAGTGCTTTTTAAGTTTGGTTAAGGTCATTTTGCTGTTTGGGGTGTGTAGCCCCCTTGCATGCTTTGTTTGGCTTTGTTTTAAGCCATATCTCGAGGCCTCCGAGCTAGCATTGGTTTGGCCTTCCTACCACTGAAATCCAGTGGGAATTTGGTGGAAGAGGTGTGGTTTTGAGGTCCTAAATCAGAGGGGGTAGTCCCCTCTCTTTGTGTTCCTCTTTGCTTGCATTTTTGGCCTTCCAAAGGACCATCCCTCTATGCATTTTTGAGGCTTGGTTCAGGCCTATTTTTGTGACTTCTAGGACCTTCCTTGGCCCTGTCCAAGGTTGGTTTGGTCATGTCTTGCTTGCATCTAGCATGTGTAGTGTAACTCCATCCATAGCTCATCAAATTAGCATGTGTGCTTGGCTTTTGTTGAGTCCATTTCAGTCCATTTTTGGTGATGTTTTACCATGCCATGAACCTGTTTTGGGTTGGTTTTGTTACTCCATGCTTGCATGATGCACTTGTAGTGTAAATCCCCTAAACTAGCTTCATATGCTCCATGCCATGCCATGTCATTTTAGCTTGTTTGGTTTACGTTCCAGCATGTATTTGGTCATCATTTGGCATGTTGTGACCCTATCCATAGTTGGTTTAATCATCCTTTGCATGCTCCATATAGGTGTAGAACAAATCATGTTTACTAGCCCTTTATGCATGATGTTTTGACTCATCATACTAGCATATTTTGGTTGTGCTCAAACTTGATTTTATGCTTATTTTGAAGTGTTCTAGGACTGTTTTGGGCTTCCATGGCCATATCACTCATGCTTTGCATAGCTATAGTGTAAATGCTTAGGCTAGTCTTGGGTTTTGAGGCCTCTATCATGCCATACACGTGATGTTTGCATGCCTTGCCCTCATTCCACATACTATTTCAGTCTATGAAATATTGTTGTTCACTCGTATTTGACATGCCTTGAATGCTTTGTATAGCTTGTGCTTTATGCCTCAAGAATGAGCTCTTGTGCATGCCATTAAGCCTAAGTCTTTGGCTCATCATTTCAGTACATTTTGGGTCCTAATATACCATGATGTAACTCTGTTTTTGGTTGTCCAAGTCATGCCATGATTGATTCTAATAGGTGCAGTGCATTGCCTCTTTTGTAGCCTTGCATGTCCTATGTTTTAGCATTATATGGTAGCTTGCTTTGGCTTACTTCCTTGCATGTTTTAGTCTCATATCAACATGTACTAGGATTGTTTTGGGTTGCCCTTGCCATATCCTTCATGCTTTGTGTAGTTGTAGCTGTAGTGTAATTGGCCTTGCAAGTTTCGTGTTTCGGTGATTCGCGCATGCTATCCTTGAGCTATTCAAATGATTTGGCATCATTTATCATCTCAGTTCAGTGCATATAGTGTTGTCACACTTGCACATTTGTCACTTCTTAGGCACTTTTGAGCGTTGCCCTTTTAGGCCCCTTTGATGAACCTTTCGCATTTCGCATGCTTGAGTGTGTTGTTTGGCTTAATTCATCGCTTTGGCTACTGATTTGGACCTAGTTGAGAGCCGTCCATCTTTGGTGTAAGCCCATCTTTCCATGTTGTCGCATGCTTGTTTCATCTTGTATGTTGTTGCATACTTGTCCACCTTTGTGTGCCTTGCATGTTTGCATATCCATGTTGCATTTTGCCATGTTGTTCAAGGTTGTCACCTCACATCATGCCTATATGCTTGTTTCATGCTTGGTTTAGTTGCATGTTTGCACATTTAGGTCATGTTGCATGTTTGCCATGCTTATGTGTTGCATTGCTTGGATTAAGTGTTAATTCGAGCACGAGGAACGAGGGGCGTTTCATACTTTAAGTGATGGAACGTGTCTCAATTCTCGGTCGCCGAAGCTGTTGATGATTCATGATAGAGTTCTAGGTTTTACTTGCTTTATTTGTGCATTCATTTTCATATTGATTGGCACAAGTTAGATCTTTGTTCATCATGCATCGGGATGCGTGATTGATGGTCGTGGATCCGACTAGGCCTCTCCCTTGATGTTTTGAGGTGATTTGGAGTGCCATGGTGCGTACATGTCCTTGGGAAACCCTCCATTTTCTCTATTTTGTGCTTCGTTACAGTTTGGTATCACAACACACCAGTGGTCGGCAGCCTGTCACTGATGGCTGGCAGTGTCACACCCTTGGCCGGCAGTGCCCTGTTGTTGGCCGGCATCTTTCCTTCCATGGCCGGCAGGCCACTGGTGACTTCTCCTGCAGTGTTTTGGTAGGATCCAGCAACAAGCGCTGGAAGACACCCTGCAAACAGAGCTTCTAAAGAGCAACCGGAAAGCGTTTCGAGGCGAAGAACCGAAGTGAGCATGCATGCCTCCCTTCTTCAAACAGAGCTGGAACAGCATTGTTTACTGTTTTCCCTATTTGTTTGTTGTCTTTCATTTGATAGTTAATTAATTTGTTAATTAATTAAGTTGTGTAATAATTAGTTGTAGCTAGTTATTCATTTGGTTTTGTAATAATTAATTAGCTTGTGAGTTAGTTAATTAGGTGGCTTGTATTATTCATTCGGACCCTCCGAGCGAGGGCGCAATTGTAATAAGTGTGCGTGTGTGTGATGCATGTCTTCCAACCCCTCTTTGACAGAACTTGGAAGTCATAAAATGATGTGAGTGAATGTCAAAGCCCAGAGACGACCTATTTTTGACAAGGCCAAAGACTTGGACAAACAAGCAAGATAATAAAGAGATGTGCCCGCAGGCAGGGGCAAGATGCAAATGATGTGCACAATGCCGAACATAACTTATGATCATGCAAAGAAAGCTGTAACGAAGCATAACAATACAACAGTTTTAAGCAAGTAGAAACCAAGCTACATTACAATGCAGAAAGGATGTAAGAGAATTATTCAATTCTTGCTACGTCTCACGCAGAGAACACTAAGAACAACCGTTAGGGACACCCGAGGTCTCAAACAAGATTTCGACGCGTTGCACGCGAAAGGAAAAAGAGTGGTATAAGCATTAGAACATGTTCCAAATGCTCTTAACCAAAGATGGAGAAACATAGGGACGTATCCCGGTGTTCCAGAAAGGTATAAGCATTGGAACGTATTCCAAATACTCTTAACCAAAGAGGGAGAAACATAGGGACATATCCCGGTGTTTCGGAAAGGTAGAAACATAGGGACGTATCCCGGTGTTTCGGAATGGTGTGAGCATTGGAACGTATTCCAAACGCTTTTAACCAAAGAAGGAGAAACATTGGGACATATCCCACTGTTTCAGATTGAGTGAGAAACATAGGGACGTATCCTGGTGTTTCAGAATGGTGTGAGCATTGGAACGTATTCCAAACGCTTTTAACCAAAGAAGGAGAATCATTGGGACGTATCCCGGTGTTTTGGAAAGAGTGAGAAACATATGGACGTATCCCGGTGTTTCGGAATGGTGTGAGCATTGAAACGTATTCCAAATGCTTTTAACCAAAGAGGGAGAAACATAGGGACGTATCCCGGTGTTTCGGAATGGTGTGAGCATTGGAACGTATTCCAAACGCTTTTAACTCAAGAAGGAGAAACATTGGGACATATCCCGCTGTTTCGGATTGAGTGAGAAACATAGGGACGTATCCCGGTGTTTCGGAATGGTGTGAGTATTGGAACGTATTCCAAACGCTTTTAACCAAAGAAGGAGAAATATTGGGACGTATCCCGGTGTTTCGGAAAGAGTGAGAAACATAAGGACGTATCCCGGAGTTTCAAAAGGAAGGAGAAACATAGGGACGTATCCCGGTGTTTCGAAAGGAATGAGAAACATAGGGACGTATCCCGGTGTTTCGGAAGGAAGGGATCGTGCAAAACGATGCAATTGAAAGGGTGCATAACAATGCGAGTGAAACGTGCATAACAATGCAGGTGGAACGATGCTTAATAATGCAAGCGAATCAATGCATGACAATGCAGGAGGAATGGGTGCATAACAATGCAAGTGAAGTGTGCGTGACAACGCAAGTAAAGAGGTGTATGACAATGCAAGTAACGTGCGTGACAACGCAAGTTAAAGAGGTGTGCAAGACAATGTAATACAGGTACACAAGACAGTGCGATGTAGATTAAATGCACAAAACAGTGCGATACAATACACTAACACGTACAAGTAAGGTGCACAAGATAACGTGATGCAATGCACTAACAAGTGCAGGTAAAATGCACAAGAAAGCGAATAATGCAATGCACTAACAAGTGCAGGTAAGGTGCGCAAGACAGTGTGAGTAGGGCGAATGCACAAAACAGTGCGATGCAGATAAGGTGCGCAAGATAGCGCGATACAATGCACTAACAAGTGCAAGTAAGGTACGCAAGATAGCGTGATAAAATGCATGCATAATGCAAGTAAAGTGCACAAAATAGTGCGATGCGCAAAATAGCACGAATGATATAATGTAATGCACAAAACAGAGCGATGCGCAAGAAAGCGCGAAAGTAAATTGCACAAAACAGTGCGATACGCTAAACAGCGCGAGTGATTACAAATGCGAAAGTGCACAAGACAGTGCGATGCGCAAAATAGCGCGAATGATTTGAAATGCACTAAACAGTGCGATACGCTAAACAGCGCGATTGATTTGAAATGCACTAAACAGTGCGATACGCTAAACAGCGCGATCGATTTGAAATGCACAAAACAGTGCGATACGCTAAACAGCGCGATTGATTTGAAATGCACAAAACAGTGCGATACGCTAAACAACGCGATTGATTTGAAATGCACTAAACAGTGCGATACGCTAAACAGTGCGATACGCTAAACAGCGCGATTGATTTGAAATGCACTAAACAGTGCGAGTGGAGATACAACCACAAGATGCACAAGACAGTGCAAGTAAGATACAAAGTGTAAGTGCACAAGACAGTGCGAGTGAGATAAAATGCACAAGAAAGTGCGATAAAATGCATCTTCTATGCAAGTATGGGGGCATTTTCCATGTATGAAACAGGAGCATATTCTATGCAATATTGAAAGCAAGCATATTCTATGCAGAATTGAAAGCAAGCATATTCTATGCATGAATCATAACGATGCGCGACACGCATGCAACAGAAGTATATATGGAAGTTGACATTCTATGCAATAGAGGGGCATCAAATATGTACTATGGTGCCTCTGATTTACCTCTCGGAGGACTTGGCCACACGCTCAGCTCAAAAGAGGACACCCTGTTTATATTGGCGAGAGATAACATCTGCATGTGAAGACCACATGTGCTGCTTGGACTGCCATTCTAACTTGAAGCAGGCTTACACTTGAGGTAGAGGCGCACTCATACTTCGGTAGCATTAACAAGGCCTGAGGAGGTGCATCCGGAATACAATCATGGAATTGGAAACAAACTCAGATGCTCCGATGTTTCCTCTTTTGCTTTGCAATCTGGAACCTATATAGCTTCAGATAGGTCCTGGTTTTACTGTTCTCACATGACCTGGGTTGAACCCTGCAGTTTTATGAAAGAACAAATCCTATTTTGCACAAATGTGGAGAATGGCACAGCACTCTGAGTACAAAACGATTTATTTTTGAAATTGAGAAAAGGGGTCTCAACTAGGCATTGAGCCTACAATTGACCACAGGCAAAATGACTCATCAACGGAAAACAAAAGGTAAACAACCTAAACACATCGAGACACGCTCGGAACGACTCAAAGCAAGAATCGAGACAAACAAAATGACTGACACGACACACAGACGTGTTCCAATGGCAAGAGACCTCTCAGTGCACGAGGAGCCAGTTTCTTCGGGTATTATTCCCCACCCTTTCTCATTTATGATTCTCATATCACTCGGCCCTCAGGCTCTCTTTTTTTTTTTCTCTGAAAAGAAGCCCTTTTCCTCACTTTTTCTCTCAGCGCACATCTCTCTATTCTTCAATCTCTCATTTTTTTATCCCTCCCCTGGGTGGTTGATGGATAAACATGAGGTTATGGGTTCTTGCCCCTAGCATTCTGCTAGATTCTCTTTCTTGTTCACAACAACGAGTTTATCCCACAGAAAGGCTGCGCTACAATTGGATGTGTAGCAAATCTGCAGCTGGCATTGGTTGACGATGCTCTGCCGGGGAGTTTGGACATGATCAGATCTGTCCAGATGAGGGAGTGGAATATCTTGATCCATTCCAGTTCGTACTTCGCACTTGACTTGATACCTCGTGTCACAACCCTCGTCACTGTTTACCGAATAACCACGGATTACCGTTAAACTGAAACTGATTATGATTGATAATTTAACTGATTGAAATACTGAACTGACTGACTAAAATATGGAATTGAATTGACTAAGTATATCTGTTTAACTGTATGTCTATCTGTTGACTGTTTAATTATCTGTTCAGTTTTTATGTTTAAACTGCAAATTGAAGGCCTTATCGGCGGCCGAATTGGAAACCGATTAGTGTTTTATGATCATCGTAATTTATGTGATTTTATGGTGTAGTTACCTAAAAACTGATTAGGTACGATTAAATTAGATTAAAATGAGCTAAATTGCATAGTTGGCCTTATTTACCATTTTGCCACATGAGTGGCCCATACCATGATCAACATTTGAGCCTTAGTATACACCTAGGCACACTTTTGCTCAGCTCATTTCTTGCCTTTGTTGACTAGAGAGAGGGAGATAAGGGAGGGAGTTGGATTTCATCTCACTTTAGCTTGTGAATTGCTTGGAATTGAAGAAGAAATTGCATATTTGAGCTTCCCTTCCTTGAATTGGAAACTTAAGGTAGAAATTCGTCTTCTTATTCTTGTGTTTAAATTGTTTCTTGCATGGTTTAGACCTAGGTTGGAGACTAGAGCCAACTTATGGCTCAAATTGTTGTGTTGAAGCTTAATTGTTGCATGCATGTATATTTATTGGAGTTTTGAGGTTGTAGTTCACATTCCTCACATGCATGTCCATGTTTTAAGAGTAGTCCATGATTTCATCATGTTTTTAGAAAGAATTGGCTCAATTGAGCTAGCATTTGAAGCTTTGAAGTGTTTAAATTCATGCATGTTTGCACGTTCTTCATATTCATGGAAATTGGTTTGAATTGGATTTATTTGAAACACCCTTGGGCTTTGATTTTACAAATTGAGCTTTGAATCATGTTAAAGTATGAGTTTTGATGCGTTTTTTGGAAAAAATTGGCCCAAGAGGATCGAAATTTATGGTTTAAAACTTGGTTTTGAGCTTGAGGTTCAAATCTGGAATTTCCAGAATTTGGACTCACGCTCGAGCGGGGTGACTGGCGCTCGAGCGTGGAAATCGTGCTCCCAGCATTTTGTTCTGTTTTGAATTCCGCTCGAGCGGAACAATTGACGCTCGAGCGGGGCATTGTGTCTCATGCTCGAGCGGGTGTCAAGCGCCCAATCGAGCGTGATTTTCGCCTATCCAGCACTTTCGACTGTTTTACAGAACGCTCGAGCGAGGAAGTCTACACTCAAGCGGAAACCTTCGTCTGCATGTCCGCTCGAGCGGAGTAAATCTACGCTTGAGCGTGACCCCTGTTTTCTGAAAAGTCTGAAAATGCTTTTAAAGTGCATCTTTACATCCTCATCTCATTCTAAGCATTCTTAGGCCTAGTTTAAGAGATCTTAATGAGGATATAGATGTAGAACCACACCGAGGCAAATTAGGAATTAAGCTGTTGTCTTTCCCAACTGTGTAGCTTAGTGTGTGTGTTCAATCTGTAACTGTGTAGGGTTGGCGACGGGGGGATGCACTCTAGCTTTACTGTAGCCCAGAACTTTGTGAGTAACAACTGTGTAAAGATATGTTCAAAATGATTATCTTCTGAATAATTGAACTGTACTGCTTTCTGAACTGATACTGTTGATTGAATAAATGTATGTCCTATATTCTGAACTGTATTGTGGCATCCTTAGCATCTACTGTTTACTGTTACAGAGATCTCTGTCGGTTCCCTTGTTGGAACCACTACTGTTTACTGATTGATGGCCATCATTTACTGCTCGGTCTTTTAAGACCCATTGTTCACTGTACTGTTATGCTAATGGATGTACCACATATGACTGTACCAACTAAACGACTGAAATACTGGTTTAATGAACTGTTTTCATTACTGTAAGGACATTCATTCTTAACCCCTTTACGCATTGTGTTATTCACTGGGCTTTAGCCCACTGCTTATATATGTATGTAGGTGTACAGGCACCAGACCGCAGCTAGGAGCGTCGGAGTAAACTCCAGTTTTGTCGAGCCAACCTATGTGCCTCAATGCGAGGTTCCGAGCCTGTCAAGTTATGGCTTAGGGGTGTTTTAGTTTCCCCCCCCTTTCCAGCCTCTGTAACTGTTGTTTACTATACTGTACTGTTTAATAGGGATTAGGTCCCTGACTGAATGATTGTATATATATGTACATACTGTTTCGTCTGACTGTATATATATGAATGAAAAGCCTTTTTGCATACAGATTATCATAGCTCATTGGATACTGTCTATTTACTGTTTTGGCTTCCGTCAGCCCCTGTACTCTATATTACTGTATTACTGTTAAGCAGGCCTTCGGTAATCTCGGATTACTGGCCGGTTACGGTGCTAAGCCCATAGGGGCGGGTTTGGGTCGTGACAGAGTGGTATCAGAGCGATACTTACCACGAGTTGTATCGCACACACGTGTCCAAATGAGCTATAGGGTGTCCTAGGAAAGTAAATAGGGCATCACATGAACATGATAAGTGTGTGGCTATGATATGACTGAATATATGCTAATGTGTTAATCTGTTTAAATGAATGACTGCCTATGTTGATAACTATTATAACTGCCTATAGTGAAAAGGATAATGCGAGAACTGCAAATGAATCTGAAACCTCATCCTTTGAGGCAAGAATGGCAAGACTGGAGAGAATAATGGAACTAATAACTGAAAGGTTAGGGCAACAACAGAACCAACAGCCACCACCTCCTCCAGTACAGCCAGAACTACCTGTTAATGATGACATAATTGCTCTCACCCGGAAGTTCAGCAAAATGAAACCGCCATCGTTTCAGGGAGGCCTTGAACCGTTAAAGGCTGAAGCTTGGGTGCTTGAGACAGAAAAATTGTTTGAAGTCTTTCCGTGCTCTGAAGCACATAAAGTACTGCTAGCCACCTTTACACTACAAGAAGAGGCCAGAAGGTGGTGGATGTTAGTCCGCGACACCAACACCGTTATGACTTGGGCTCAATTCAAAGGAGCCTTCTTCGAAAAGTATTTCCCTCAGTGTGTCAGGGATAGAAAAGTAACTGAGTTTGAACAGCTGAGACAGGGCACAATGTCTGCTGCTGAATATGAAACAAAATTCACCGAACTTGCTAGATATGCACCACACATGGTGGACACCGAGTACAAGAAGGCCAGGAAGTTTGAAAGTGGCCGTAATGTTGCAATTCTCGACAGAATTAATGTTCTGAAGCTACCAAACTATGTAAATGTTCTTGACCGAGCCTTGATGGCTGAATCGAACATCGAGGCACTGAAAACTGAAACACCAGCGTCTGAATGACGTGGGAAAAGGCAGGGTTTCAAATTCAAGAAAGGCAAGCATAACCCAGTGAACAAGAAACAGAATACGGGATCAACAACTAGCCCCAGCCAGGAGAGTGGTTTCATACCACCCTGTTCTGAGTGTGGCAAGAGGCACAAAGGGGTCTGTTACAAAATATCTGGAGGCTGTTACAGGTGTGTCAAGGTGGGCCACATGGTTAAAGACTGTCCCTCTGCTCCGCAGGCCAGTAATAAAGCTACACCAAGCGTGGCAGCCTCAACTGTTGCACCAAAACCGAACCCCAAAACTACCGGAAAAGAGCCTATGAGGCAGGGCCGAGTGTTCGCCCTAGTACCGGGAGACGTACAAAATATCGAGACCGTGGTGTCAGGTATCCTCTCTATTTGTACTCAAAATGCATATGTACTGATTGATTCGGGGTCTACCCATTCATATGTATCGCATGCTTTTTCGCGAAAATTAAATAGACCCTTAGAACTCATGAATTATCTGTTAGCTGTATCATCACCCATTGGGGAATCTATGACCTGTGCATATATGTACCCTGCTTGTGAAATTATTGTTGGAGATGCACATCTATTTATTGACCTACTGCCTCTGAACATTGATCATTTTGATGTGATATTGGGAATGGACTGGTTAGCGAAATACTATGCTACCATAGACTGTGTAACGACACAAGTAATCTTCTGTCCACCGGGTTTACCCGAATTTGTGTTTAATGGGGTTGGAGTAGTACCTCCTCCGTATTTGATTTCATCTGTGAAAGCTGTTAAATTGATTAGAAAGGGGTGTAAGGGATATCTGTGTTCTGTATTGACTGTATCTACTGACGATGATGCTAACGTGAATAGTATTCCTATAGTCAGAGAATTCCCAGATGTTTTTCCAGATAATCTGCTAGGGGATTTGACTGACAGAGAGATTGAATTTACCGTTGATGTGATTCCGGGAACGCAGCCAGTATCTAAAGCTCCTTACAGAATGGCTTCAACTGAACTGAAAGAATTGAAGGTGCAACTGCAAGAACTGCTGCGTAAGAAGTTCATCAGGCCTAGTACTTCGCCATGGGGCGCACCTGCTTTATTTGTGAAAAAGAAAGACGGCTCACTGAGACTATGTATTGATTACCGTGAACTGAATAAGGTAACTGTGAAAAATAAGTATCCCTTACCGCGTATTGATGACTTATTTGATCAGTTACAGGGTCCTCGTGTGTTCTTTAAGATTGATCTCAGATCAGGATACCATCAATTGAAAGTTAAACCAGAAGACATAGACAAAACTGCTTTTCGAACGAGGTATGGACATTATGAATTTTTAGTTATGCCTTTTGGAGTTACCAATGCACCTGCTGCATTTATGGACCTCATGAACAGAATCTTTAAACCATTCCTCGATGACTTTATTGTTGTATTCATTGATGACATCTTGATTTATTCTAAGACTAGAGAAGAACATGAACAACATCTGAGACTTGCCCTACAGACCCTAAGAGAACAGAAACTTTATGCTAAACTGTCTAAATGCGAATTTTGGCTTGATCATGTTATGTTTTTGGGGCATGTTGTTAGCAAAGATGGAATTTCTGTTGATCCGCAGAAAATTGAAGCTGTAGTGAACTGGCCTAGACCAACAAATGTGACAGAAGTTCGAAGCTTTTTGGGACTAGCCGGGTATTACAGAAGATTTGTCAAAGATTTCTCCAAAATTGCCTTACCATTAACTCAACTGACACAGAAGGGGATGTCATTTGACTGGACTGACCAAAGGGAATCAGCTTTCCAAGAGTTGAAGACTCGACTCGTGACTGCACCAGTTCTTACCTTACCTTCAGGCACGGATGGTTTTACCATATTTAGCGATGCTTCTCATAAGGGTTTGGGGTGTGTTTTAATGCAGAATGGGAGAGTAATTGCCTATGCTTCCCGACAATTGAGACCGCATGAAAAGAACTACTTGACCCATGATCTGGAACTTGCTGCAGTAGTATTTGCACTGAAAATCTGGCGTCACTATCTGTATGGGGCGACATGTGAAGTATATACTGACCACAAGAGTCTGAAATATTTCTTCACACAGAAAGAACTGAACATGAGACAGCGGAGATGGCTAGAACTGATTAAAGACTATGACCTACAGATTTTGTACCATCCAGGAAATGCCAACACCGTTGCCGATGCACTGAGCCGGAAATCGATTGGAAATTTAGCCTATTTGCTTACTGGGCAGAAAGAATTACTTTGTGACCTTGAAAAATATGAGATTGAAATTGTTTTACGAGAACAAGGTGGAACAATAGCTGCTATTTCAGCTCAACCAGCACTGATTGAAGAGATTAAAGAGAAACAGTAATTGGATGACTTCTTGAAGAAGATCATCGAAGAAAGGGAATCCAAACCAAGACCGGGTTTCAAATTTGAAAGTAATGTACTGAAATTTCAAGAAAGACTGTGCGTACCAAATGATTCTGAATTGAAAACAAGAGTTCTGCAAGAAGGCCACAATTCAAAATTTTCTATCCATCCGGGGAATACGAAAATGTATCAAGATCTGAAACTGAATTTCTTGTGGCTGGGAATGAAGAAAGAAATTGCTGACTTTGTATCAAAATGTCTTCATTGCCAACAAGTCAAAGCCGAACATCAACGACCCGCAGGCTTATTGCAGCCCTTACCGATACCGGAGTGGAAATGGGAGCATATCACCATGGATTTCATTGTGGGATTTCCTCGCTCCAGTAAAGGTATGGACTCAATTTGGGTTATTATTGATAGACTGACTAAATCTGCTCATTTCTTACCTGTTAAGACAATTTATAATGCGGACAAATTGGCTATACTCTATATTGATGAAATTGTTAGATTGCATGGAGTGCCTGTGTCCATTGTTTCTGACAAGGATTCGAAGTTTACATCGAGATTTTGGCAAAGCTTACAGACTGCATTGGGTACTGAATTGAGACTGAGTAGTGCCTATTATCCTCAAACAGATGGTCAATCAGAAAGGACCATCCAGACTCTGGAGGATTTATTGAGAATGTGTGTCCTTGATTTTCAGGAAAACTGGGAAAGCCATTTGCCCTTAGCTGAATTTGCCTACAACAACAGTTATCATTCGAGTATTGGTATGGCGCCTTTCGAGGCACTGTATGGCAAAAAATGTAGATCTCCGATTTGCTAGGCAGAAGTTGGAGATGGGCCTTTGCCTGGGCCCGAGATTGTATACGAAACGACTGAGAAAGTGAAACTAATACAACAGAGACTGAAAACCGCGCAGAGCAGACAGAAAAGTTATGCTGATGTTAGAAGACGGGATAGAGAATATGAAGTGGGTGATCACGTGTTTGTGAAAGTGACACCGATGAAAGGCCAGACTCATTTTGGAGTCAAAGGCAAGTTAGCGCCGAGATACGTCGGACCATATGAGATTATTGAGAAAGTCAATCCGGTGGCGTATCAAGTTGCGTTTCCTCCTGAAATGAAGCATATGCATAACGTCTTCCACATTTCTATGTTGAGGGACTACCTCCGGGATCCTTTCCATGTGATAGAGCCTACTCGGGTAGTGTTGAGTGATAACTACACTTACGAGGAACGGCCTATTCAGATTGTAAACAGACGGATCAAGAAGTTGAGAAACAAAGAGATCCCGTTAGTGAAAGTTGACTGGCAGAACCATGGTGGCGTGTATGCCACTTGGGAAAGGGAAGATGACATGGCTAAAAGATATCATGAACTGTTTCCACTGAATCCTGTTTTCTTCCGGAATGAAGGTAATTCGAGTTTAGAGGACTAAACTCTTTTTAAGGAGGGGAGACTGTAACAACCCTCGTCACTGTTTACCGAATAACCACTGATTACCGTTAAACTGAAACTGATTATGATTGATAATTGAACTGATTGAAATACTGAACTGACTGACTGAAATATGGAATTGAATTGACTAAGTATATCTGTTTAACTGTATGTCTATCTGTTGACTGTTTAATTATCTGTTCAGTTTTTATGTTTAAACTGCAAATTGAAGGCCTTATCGGCGGCCGAACCGGAAACCGATTAGTGTTTTATGATCATCGTAATTTATGTGATTTTATGGTGTAGTTACCTGAAAACTGATTAGGTACGATTAAATTAGATTAAAATGAGCTAAATTGCATAGTTGGCCTTATTTACCATTTTGCCACATGAGTGGCCCACACCATGATCAACATTTGAGCCTTAGTATACACCTAGGCACACTTTTGCTCAGCTCATTTCTTGCCTTTGCTGACTAGAGAGAGGGAGATAAGGGAGGGAGTTGGATTTCATCTCACTTTAGCTTGTGAATTGCTTGGAATTGAAGAAGAAATTGCATATTTGAGCTTTCCTTCCTTGAATTGGAAACTTAAGGTAGAAATTCGTCTTCTCATTCTTGTGTTTAAATTTTTTCTTGCATGGTTTAGACCTAGGTTGGAGACTAGAGCCAACTTATGGCTCAAATTGTTGTGTTGAAGCTTAATTGTTGCATGCATGTATATTTATTGGAGTTTTGAGGTTGTAGTTCACATTCCTCACATGCATGTCCATGTTTTAAGAGTAGTCCATGATTTCATCATGTTTTTAGAAAGAATTGGCTCAATTGAGCTAGCATTTGAAGCTTTGAAGTGTTTAAATTCATGCATGTTTGCACGTTCTTCATATTCATGGAAATTGGTTTGAATTGGATTTATTTGAAACACCCTTGGGCTTTGATTTTACAAATTGAGCTTTGAATCATGTTAAAGTATGAGTTTTTATGCGTTTTTTGGAAAAAATTGGCCCAAGAGGATCGAAATTTATGGTTTAAAACTTGGTTTTGAGCTTGAGGTTCAAATCTGGAATTTCCAGAATTTGGACTCACGCTCGAGCGGGGTGATTGGCGCTCGAGCGTGGAAATCGTGCTCCCAGCATTTTTGTTCTGTTTTGAATTCTGCTCGAGCGGAACAATTGACGCTCGAGCGGGGAATTGTGTCTCATGCTCGAGCGGGTGTCGAGCGCCCAATCGAGCGTGATTTTCGCCTATCCAGCACTTTCGACTGTTTTGTAGAACACTCGAGCGAGGAAGTCTACGCTCGAGCGGAAACCTTCGTCTCCATGTCCGCTCGAGCGGAGTAAATCTGCGCTCGAGCGTGACCCCTGTTTTCTGAAAAGTGTGAAAATGCTTTTAAAGTGCATCTTTACATCCTCATCTCATTCTAGGCATTCTTAGGCCTAGTTTAAGACATCTTAATGAGGATATAGATGTAGAACCACACCGAGGCAAATTAGGGATTAAGCTGTTATCTTTCCCAACTGTGTAGCTTAGTGTGTGTGTTCAATCTGTAACTGTGTAGGGTTGGCGACGGGGGGATGCGCTCTAGCTTTACTGTAGCCCAGAACTCTGTGAGTAACAACTGTGTAAAGATATGTTCAAAATGATTATCTTCTGAACAATTGAACTGTATTGCTTTCTGAACTGATACTGTTGATTGAATGAATGTATGTCCTATATTCTGAACTGTACTGTGGCATCCTTAGCAACTACTGTTTACTGTTTACTGTTACAGAGATCTCTGTCGGTTCCCTTGTTGAAACCACTACTGTTTACTGATTGATGGCCATCATTTACTGCTCGGTCTTTTAAGACCCACTGTTCACTGTACTGTTATGCTAATGGATGTACCACATATGATTGTACTGACTAAACGACTGAAATACTGGTTTAATGAACTGTTTTCATTACTGTAAGGACATTCATTCTTAACCCCTTTACGCATTGTGTTATTCACTGGGCTTTAGCTCACTGCTTATATATGTATGTAGGTGTACAGGCACCAGACCGTAGCTAGGAGCGTCGGAGTAAACTCCAGTTTTGTCGAGCCAACCTATGTGCCTCAATGCGAGGTTCCGAGCCTGTCAAGTTATGGCTTAGGTGTGTTTTAGTTTCCCCCCGCCCTTTCCTGCCTCTGTAACTGTTGTTTACTATATTGTACTGTTTAATAGGGATTAGGTCCCTGACTGAATGATTGTATATATATGTACATACTGTTTCGTCTGACTGTATATATATGAATGAAAAGCCTTTTTGCATACAGATTATCACAGCTCATTGGATACTATCTATTTACTGTTTTGGCTTCCGCCAGCCCCTGTACTCTGTATTACTGTATTACTGTTAAGCAGGCCTTCGGTAATCTCGGATTACTGGCCGGTTACGGTGCTAAGCCCATAGGGGCGGGTTTGGGTCGTGACACCTCGTTGCTCGGAGGATGTGAGAGCTTTCTGCCATTTTCTGACAGCTTCAGCTGTGCCCTTCTTGGCAAGTATGGTGCCCTTTCTGGCAAATGCATTGACAACGGGGAAAAGACCGGAAGCCTGATTCAACTGTGCCCCGAGTTCATCATTTTGACCATTTTTTGTTTTGGTTTTCTACTAAAACAATTTTGACCGACATGAGAGTTAGATTAACATGCTTGTTCGACTTTCTGATTCAAAATCATGCAAGTTAGGCTATGAGCACTGAAATTTTTTCTTTTTTGGGTCTAAGGAATGGTCCGGTTTTGGAAAAATGGAATAACTTGTCGAGAAAATTAGTCAACCTCAGTAAAAATTCTCAAAAATTATTTTTGCAAACGGCCACTGCTCAACAAGCACGGAACCTACTCTTGAGATGCACAACCTCAGATCCGAAGGAAAATTGCCCCTCTCTTGAAAAGAGCTGTATGGCAACGGAAAGTTGCCCTTTGTTTAAAAGGCACCGCGGCACACTGAATGGCAACGGAAAGTTGCCCCTTGTCTGAATGGCACCGCAGCACATTGTAGTCAGTCCTTAGAGTGACGAACACAACCAAATTCTCGGATACAGAGAAGGCAAAGATGGTCAAAACCATTACATAGACATAATCAATTTGGAAGTGTTTATGGCTGGACTTCAGGATGAAGTTGCCTACGTATCCCAAACATGGGAATCAAGCCTTATGTAGTTCCGGGTTTAAGGTACACTTGGGTATTAACCTCTCATTTTACGCTCTAACTTTTGCCAAGGCCGCCTTTTCTGGGTTTTCAACCTTGCGAGCTTTGTTTTTCTTTTCTTTTCAATTCTTCTATTTTTTTCATTTTTTTCTTGTCTTTTCTTTTTCAAATCTTTTCATCTTTTCTCTTCTTTTTTCTTTTGCATTTTTTCTCTTTTTTTTTTTTTGTATTTTTCTCTTGCTCTAACTTTTGCCTGGGTCGCCCTTCCGGGTTTTCAGCCCAGCGAGCCTCTCAAAGGGTAAAAGTGTAACAAGTCCATGCCAAATGGTTTTAGGGTATTGAAGCCATCCGTATCCAGGAGAGTGGCCGTTGTTCGCTGATGATGTAGACGTCCATCTAGGGGGTGAATTTGCCCCTAGTGTTGTGGATAGGAACTCGGTTATCCTTCAGCGATATTTTTTTCTTTCTTCCCTTTTGAGATTTGGCATTCTTGCCGTTCTTCATCTTTGACTCTTTGAGCACATTTGAAATTCTTTTGCCCCTAGTTCGAGGGGTGCTTTTGATTGAGCTTTGCAAGCTTCCTTTGATCACAACTGATCTTCTTGATCTGACTTTGGTGCCTCTTATTCGAGGGCTACTTCAAATCTGGCCACACAGGCCTCACATTGTGGTTGACCGTTGATCATTCCGATCCCAAGTTCAAGGTTTTGAGCCGCAAAAGGGTTGAATCTTGAGGCTGAGAGCGATCCTAGGCTGCACAATCTCAAGAGCGATTCCGCACAAGTCTTCACAGGACCGCGCAAAATATTTTTTTTGAAATCTTTTAAGAAAGCGACAAATCGCTCGCGCTGAAGACAGTGTAGAACCAATCTGGATCAAGCCAGGATCCTTCCCAGTACTCACACTAACAAGCATGATCTCATTCATTAAGGGCTTGGCACGCCTCTCTTTCTCTCAATTGATCAAAAAAAATTTACAAATCCCGAGGAATTCCTTCTTTTTTTTTTCATCACAATGTTCAAAAAGTTTTGAAAAACTTAGGTCCATGCAATGAGTTCGAGGCACAGAAAAGTAGGCAAAAGGTATTGCCGTTTCATTCAAACTTTTGGCACAACTGGCACAAGGCAGAAGCGAGTACAAGAGTGTGAAAAGACAACTGTTATTCCATTCAAATTTGATGGTGTAACTGGCTCCAAGGCAGAAATAGACTCAAAAGAAAACGAAAAGACAAACGCAAAACAAAATGGTGATGCCCGAGGTAACACCCCCGGAATCACCCGACCTTAACAAAACAGGACTGACTCGATACAACAAGACGGATCCAACTGACTCAATATGAAAAGACTGACTTAATACAAAACAACAAGACTGACCCAATACCCAAGTCAGAAAGTACAAAACTAGCATTTGCAAAATTCTTAAAACAGTGCGTGCCATACGCCACATCCGAAGTAAACTGAGCGCCGCCCGCAGGTGGTTCATCCCTCGATCACATCACATTATTCCCCACAAGTTCACTGATCAAGTGTCGATAGACTTTGCAGGACCTGGTGCGGGGATGACCCTGTTCTCAATCAAATTTTGTATCTCGTAGCGAAGACAGACGCAACTGTCGGTGTCATGACCGGTCTGTTGATGAAAAGCACAGTACTTAGTCGGGTCATGCTTCGGAGGGAGAGGATCGGATAGAGGCCGTTGTTCTAACGGTTTTAGATGCCCTTTCCTGAGTAGGACCCCCAGAGCTTTAGACAAAGGCATATAAAGTGGGGTGAAAATCCTCTTGCCCCGGGGTAGATAGTCTGAGGTTCGGGGGTTTGGATTGGATGTACTAACAAAGGGGGTGGCTGTTTTGGTGGTGATCATTCCAACTTCAGAAGATCTCGCAGCTGCATCACCACTGGTGGTCGCATTCGAACTGCGGGAAAACGCCCTCCTGGGCTGCTCCTTCTCCTGGTCAATGAGGCCCTGCTTCATAGCGTCCTCAATCTGTACTCCCATCTCATGTAAATCTAAAAAGGTGGGGAAGGGGAGAACGATCATCTTCTGCATGAGCTTGGGTTGGAGGTTGCGCAAAACCATCCGAATTTGATCTTTGTCGATTGGCCTAATGGTCATCATTGAGGCCTTGGCCCTCCACCGGGTTACAAAATCGGAGAAACCCTCCTTTGGCTCCTGCCTAGTCGTCTCGAGATCACGGGTTGTAATCTTAATTTGTGTATTGTAGGAGTATTGATCGACGAAAGCCTCAGCCATCTCATCCCAATTCCTCTTAACATCATCTTCCAGTTTTGCATACCAGATGGCTATTACACCCGACAGGGTCCGGCCGAATAAAGAAAGCTTTTGCAGTCTGGAGAGGCCCATCGGCCTTAGAATGTTTGAAAACAACCGTAGATGCACCATGGGATCCCTAGATCCGTCAAAACGGTCAACTTGTGGCATCTTGAATCTGTCTGGCAGTGTCACAGCTGCGTCAGTATACCCGTCCTCAATGTCCGGAATGGACTTTACTCTCTGAGATTTCTTGAACATCTTTTCAAGCTTGCTCAACTTCAACGCTGTAGGGTCTATCTCAAACTCAAAGGGAGAGTCAGGTAGGTTGATTGGTGCTTTAGACAACTGGGGTGGGATCAGGGGCGGAGCCGGCCCTGTTGGAACGTCCGTATCTTCCTAGACATTTGCTGTCTCCTCGGGTGCTGGAACTCCTGGTGGGGGAGGGGCTTGGTGCGAAGCAGATACTCCGGTTTGCTGTTACAGCCTGGCAATTAACTCTGCCTGTTGGGCCACTACTTCTGCTTGACGTGCAGCCACTTCTGCCTGGCGGGCAGCATCCTGTTGCATAGCCTGCATGGTTTTTTGGAGCTGACGCATCATGTCCTCCATATTAACTGAAAACTGCAGATTTTACTGGACAGTTTTTTGTTCCCTCTCTGAAGTGGAAGTAGATGTCTCAGCCCTAACTGCGCACAGGTGAGGTGGATAATGATCGCTGAGCTGGACACTGTTGAACTGGTGATCTGTGCCTGACTGGCCTTTTTACCCTGCCTATGGCGAAGGAACACTGATTTGCCCTTGAACTGAATCTCTGACCTGACAAAGTCTATCAATACAAGTCCGGTGTACCCGGGGGATATTGGAACCTTCTGAAGCTATGATTCCAAGACTACCCTAGCAAAAGGGAAAACAGAGAGCATCTCAGCCTGATTTCACGATAACCCATATGAGTAGAGCTGAATGATTGTGCCCCCAAAATTCTGCCCGTAAACCGATACCCTCAGGTGAACTAAATCCCAAAATACTGAACTGGTGCTCGCAGGCCTGATGCCCAAACTTGTAAACTGATACATGCATTCGTATAGAGACGTACTCTAAAAGCACATAATAAACAAGTGAGAGCCAAAACACCCCTATGTTGGGGTAGGGTTTCCCTGTCCTATTTTGTCAGGAGCTAGGGTTTCACTACGCACGCAGCGGTTTCAAACAACCTAAACTCGGGTAAGCAACCTGTCCTAGCTTGGAATGGTCACTATGGATTCCGAATATGCACTAGGTAGAATGGTCAAAAAGGGTGCCCCGGCAAAACTGGGGTTTGTGTTCCCATCGTGGCAGAGCCCGCAACCGGTCAGCCTTATGGCACGCTTCTTGAAGCAAGCCTCTGGCAAACCGTTCAGGAATAGCATACGGCAAACACAGTGTCCTAGGCGCACCGATGCACATGCAATGCAAAGAAACACATAAGTGTAATCAAAACAAGATATCATGAGTTCGAGTCAAGTTCTCTAAATCCCCAGCGGAGTCGCCAGAAACTGTAGACGTCCCCCGAACGTCCCGGGAGGAAATCCCCCGTTCCATTTTGTTCATTGGGCTCACTACAGTTCAGGACTCAAAGTCACGGTCCTGTATCTAATCTCGCAGAGTGCAAAGCAAGACCGATGAATCATCAAAGAGTCCAAATTCGGCAAATCATTTTGGAAAACTGATTTTTTGAAAGAAGTGCCAAACATGGACTGCTTTGCCAGATACAGAGTCGCCATCTAAATATTTTATCTTGGAAAATTTAGGAAACACTGATTCGTTGCCTAAGGCCACGTGTCTGTCATCACCAAAGTTACCTCGGCTCGGGAACTTGGGTACGATTAGGGAAGGTCAGCTATGAGCACCCCCTCTCGCCCGATCCGAAGATCGGCCTCTACTAACCATGATATCTCGTTTTTGAAAACACATGCGTTCTTATTCCGATTAATTAGCTAGAATTACTATGTGATGCACACAGCACAAAAGTATAGACTAGATCGCCTAATTTGGAACAAAGCATTGCATATCCGTTTGTTTGGAAATGTTTGAAGTTTGCTACTCGCAAGTAGGCTAAAACGCGGATTTCAATGAATTATCCCAATTCAAACAATCCAACCTTCACCCACAGGCATTCAGGCAGTTATATCAACTAAGCACATAGCCACATGGTAAGTATGCTGTCATGTTAACATTCACATTCATGCGAGATGCTAAAGCATAAATACTTATAGTGTACTCCGAGCCAAAACAAAGAACTTGTTAGTAATCAAATGTATGTTCCAAGTCCATGTTAAAATGGTTAATGCATCGCAGGCAAAATGCAACTAGAATAGGCTCGGCTAATCTATGGATGGCATGTGAAATGCAACAAATAACACGTATTCACGTTAGATTTGAAATACTATGCAGTTAGTATGATGCGCCGAGCCCGGTGCATGCAATACAAATGAATGAATGCACGCATGCATAGCATAAGGTATGCTAATTGAAATATGCCCTAAATCTAACCATTGTAAGCGGCTAAATAAAAGGGAGAAAGAAATGGGGTTGGAAGACATGCATCACACACACGCACACGCACACTTATTACAATTGCGCCCTCGCTCGAAGGGTCCCAATGAATAATACATGCCACCTAATTAACTAACTCACAAGCTAATTAATTATTACAAAACCAAATGAATAACTAGCTACAACTAATTATTACACAACTTAATTAATTAACAAATTAATTAACTATCAAATGAAAGACAACAAACAAATAGGGAAAGCAGCAAACGATGTTGTTCCAGCTCTGTTTGAAGAAGGGAGGCATGCATGCTCGCTTCGGTTCTTCACCTCGAAACGCCTTCCGGTTGCTCTTTAGAGGCTCTGTTTGCAGGGTGTCTTCCAGCGCTTGTTGCTGGATCCTACCAAAACACTGCAAGGGAAGTCACCAATGGCCTGCCGGCCATGGAAGGAGAGATGCCGGCCAACAACAGGGCACTGCCGGCCAAGGGTGTGACACTGCCGGCCATCAGTGACAGGTTGCCGGCCACTGTTGTGCTGTGACACCAAACTACAACGAAGCACAAAATAGAAAAAAATGGAGGGTTTCCCAAGGACATGTACGCACCATGGCACTCCAAATCACCTCAAAACATCAAGGGAGAGGCCTAGTCAGATCCACGACCATCAATCACGCATCCCGATGCATGATGGCCAAAGATCTAACTTGTGCCAATCAATATGAAAATGAAAGCACAAATAAAGCAAGTAAAGCCTAGAACTCTATCATGAATCATCAACAGCTTCGGCGACCGAGAATTGAGACACGTTCCATCACTTGAAGTATGAAACGCCCCTCGTTCCTCGTGCTCGGATTAACACTTAATCCAAGCAATGCAACACATAAGCATGGCAAACATGCAACATGACCTAAATGTGCAAACATGCAACTAAACCAAGCATGCAACAAGCATATAGGCATGATGTGAGGTGATAACCTTGAACAACATGGCAAAATGCAACATGGATATGCAAACATGCAAGGCACGCAAAGGTGGACAAGTATGCAACAACATACAAGATAAAACAAGCATGCGACAACATGGTAAGATGGGCTTACACCAAAGATGGACGGCTCTCAACTAGGTCCAAATCAGTAGCCAAAGCGATGAATTAAGCCAAACAACACACTCAAGCATGCGAAATGCGAAAGGTTCATCAAAGGGGCCTAAAAGGGCAACTCTCAAAAGTGCCTAAGAAGTGACAAATGTGCAAGTGTGACAACATTATATGCACCGAAATGAGATGATAAATGATGCCAAATCATTTAAATAGCTCAAGAATAGCATGCGCGAATCACCGAAACATGAAACTTGCAAGGCCAATTACACTACAACTACACAAAACATGAAGGATATGGCAAGGGCAACCCAAAACAGTCCTAGTACATGTTGATATGAGACTAAAACATGCAAGGAAGTAAGCCAAAGCAAGCTAACATACAATGCTAAAACATAGGACATACAAGGCTACAAAAGAGGCAATGCACTGCACCTATTAGAATCAATCATGGCATGACTTGGACAACCAAAAACAAAGTTACATCATGGTATATTAGGACCCAAAATGTACTGAAATGATGAGCCAAAGACTTAGGCTTAATGGCATGCACAAGAGCTCATTCTTGAGGCATAAAGCACAAGCTATACAAAGCATTCAAGGCATGTCAAATACGAGTGAACAACAATATTTCATGGATTGAAATAGTATGTGGAATGAGGGCAAGGCATGCAAACATCACGTGTATGGCATGATAGAGGCCTCAAAACCCAAGACTAGCCTAAGCATTTACACTATAGCTATGCAAAGCATGAGTGATATGGCCATGGCAGCCCAAAACAGTCCTAGAACACTTCAAAATAAGCATAAAATCAAGTTTGAGCAAAGCCAAAATATGCTAGTATGATGAGTCAAAACATCATGCACAAAGGGCTAGTAAACATGATTTGTTCTACACCTATATGGAGCATGCAAGGGATGATTAAACCAACTATGGATAGGGTCACAACATGCCAAATGATGACCAAATACATGCTGGAACATAAACCAAACAAGCTAAAATGACATGGCATGGCATGGAGCATATGAAGCTAGTTTAGGAGATTTACACTACAAGTGCATCATGCAAGCATGGAGTAACAAAACCAACCCAAAACAGGTTCATGGCATGGTAAAACATCACCAAAAATGGACTGAAATGGACTCAACAAAAGCCAAGCACACATGCTACTTTGATGACCTATGGATGGAGTTACACTACACATGCTAGATGCAAGCAAGACATGACCAAACCAGCCTTGGACAGGGCCAAGGCAGGTCCTAGAAGTCACAAAAATAGGCCTAAACCAAGCCTCAAAAATGCATAGAGGGATGGTCTTTTGGAAGGCCAAAAATACAAGCAAAGAGGAACACAAAGAGAGGGGACTACCCCCTCTGATTTAGGACCTCAAAACCACACCTCTACCACCAAAATCCCACTAGATTTCAATGGTAGGAAGGCCAAACCAAGGCTAGCTTGGAGGCCTCAAGATATGGCTTAAAACAAAGCCAAACAAAGCATGCAAGGGGGCTACACACCCCAAACAGCAAAATGACCTTAACCAAACTTAAAAAGCACTTAAAAACAAGACTTTTTTCAGTTATAAGAAAATCCTAAATCAATATGCAAAGAGGGCTAAAACAAGGTGCAAAAAAGTGCAAAAATGGGGGAAATGCTCACCCTTGAAGACCCTCTTCGAAACCAGAAATTTCAAGGGGTGGAAGCTTGCTTTCAGACCTCAAAAAGACCTCCCAAGAAGCTTGGTTCAATGATGGTGGTGTATATCTAGGTGTTGTAGTGTAAAAGTGCAAAGAAATCCAACTTCAAAGCACAAAACTCCAATAATATATATATAGAGAGAGAGAGAGAGATTTTTTCCTTCAAAACTCCAGAACCTCTGATATAGAGGGAGCCCTCTTGCTTATATAGAAGAAAATCAATTCAAAGCTTCTTGAACAAGCTTGGCAAGAGCTTCATCCCTCCATACACATGGAGGGGAGATAACAAAAATCCAACTGGCTCAAAAGATCTGGAGGAAAACCAGCTGAGACAGGGGGGTGCCGGCCATCATCAATGGCCGGTAGTGGCTCACTGATGGCCGGCTGGGCTTCACCAGTGGCCGGCAGGAGCAAAGCAATGGCCGGCAGTTCCATGCCATGGCCGGTAGTGCACCAAGAAGGTCACTCTGAAAGGACCTAGCCAAGGTCCAAAAATAGGGCAGAAAGGATACAAAGTCCGGGAAGCTCGAACCGGTGACGTTCCGCCGCGACAGTCGAGTACTCGACGAGCAGTCGAACTAGTTATTGGGTGTACCTGCAAGCACAACCAAGTCCCGAGGACGGTCAAAAATGGGGTGTCTACACCCTGTAACATATTGTACCATCCATGAATTATACTTGTAGAGTTTATATTGTCATTTTGCATGCTACACTAGAAAGGTTTGAGACTATGAGGAAAATAAGTAGAAATCCTAATCCTTTCAAACAACAAATTGACCACCTAAATAGGTTGATAAGAGATAATGACATAGACTCCCATGACCAACTACGAATGAATAGGCATACCTTTATGCGGTTGTGTGGGTTTATCAGAATAAGGGGTGTGTCATATTCAAAATATGTTGTGTAGGGCAATCTCCAATCTGATTAAAAATCTCCCAATACCGGTTATTGTAAGACCTCAATGTTTCTTTCTCGTCCATGTCTATGGAGAGAAGCTGGTCAATCTCCACTGGTGTCTTGGTGTTCGCTCTGAATCTGGTCACAAATGCCTCTGCTAGTTGCACCCACGAAGCTATGCTACCTTCTGGCAACCTTTCAAACCACGCTAAACCCAGGTCACCAAGGCTGGAAGGAAACAGGATACACATTAGAGCCTCGTTTCGCCGATACACGGCCATAACCTGGTAAAAGCGGCTCAAGTGTATGTAGGGGTCCGACTTCCCCTCACAAGTTGTGAATTTAGGCTGATGAAAGCCTAAGGGTAATGGTGCGTCCTCAATTACCGGAACGAACGGCGAGCTCTGCAACCTTGCTAACACTTTGTCTGCTGGTTCATAGGCAAGGCGCGGCTCTGGCATTCCTACCTCGGCACTCCCATATGTTCTAAGAGCCAATCGTTGTAGTGCGGAGACTTTGCGGGGGTCGCAAACCTGAGTGTCTTCTCTTCTTCGAGCCCTTTCAGTCCTCATTCTCTCAAGCCTGGAGTAGCGTGTCCTGGAAGTCTTTGATTGTGTATCGCCTGATCTGAGGCTTCTTCTTTCAGCTTGTGATGGTGTGACTTGTCTGTCACGATCTTCTGAGTGGCGAAGGTGCGCCCTGCTCTGGCGTACCTTTTCTTCTGTTGCCCCTTTGCCCTTTATTTGGCGCTTCATAGTCTCCATGTCTGCTGCCATCCTCCGTATTAATTCGTCTTGCTCCCTTACGCGATCTTCGAGAACCTGAGGATCCATCTTCCGCCTCTGTTTATCAGGGCTTTGAGAGTGGTGTGGACTTGAGCCCTGTCTTTCTCTCGCTTCTCTCCGCAGATTCCTTCGCTGGGGATCTAATTCCCCCATGGGTGGGATAGAAGGTAAACCTTCGCGTGGCCCACCCCCTTCCGGTGTTTGCCCATCAATAGCAGATTGCGGTAAGTCTTCATTGTGCTCCATTGCTTTCAACTAGAGAGGAAAACTTGATCAATAGGTTTCGCTCTTTGTAAAATTTCCCACAGACGACGCCAATTGTACGAGCCCGAAATAATTCTTCTCGTATGATCCTGTTGATCAAGTTTGCACTCCTCCAAACATCGTTACTTTGCTATCTGAAAACATAAACATGAGCTAGCCGGCGGGTGTGTGCCGGAAACTCCTCCGATGCCTAAGTCAGTAACTAGACAATAGACAATAAGCTCTGTGTATTCTAGAGAAAGAATTGGGATACCTGTACATAGGTCTGGTCATGAGCTTTTATAGACTCTACTTGGCACAATCCTAGTAGGATTCCAACTATCCCTATCAGAGTCCTCCTAGGAATCACACATCCTACTTACTACCAACCAAGTGAGATGGTTTTGCACAATCCTAGTAGGACTCTACTTTTCTTAGTAGAGTCCTCATAGGAGTCGTACTCCTACTCATTACCAACCAAGTGAGATGGTTTGCACAATCCCAGTAGGACTCTAACTCTCCTTAGCAGAGTCCTACTAGGAGTCTCATCACTGCAAGCCAAGTGAGATGGCTGAACCCTTTACCTCAGTTATACACTTCTAACTGAACTGCCTTATCTCGGTCCCCTGCCATTCGGACCGTGTGATCGAAAGCCAATCTATCGAATGCCACCCTACCGAGCTATACACAGCTCGGCCCTCGCCATTGATGTTACCTCCTTTACCTCGGCTGACAGCTTTACCTCGGCTGACATTGCGGTCAACCAGGTTATTTTGGCTCAATGATACTTTAAGCACCACTGTCAATCTTGACTCTGAGATGACACCCTGCAAAGCTATCCTTTAGCTCGGTTCTCCTCCCACTGATACCTTGGTTTTGTCTGTTTAGACTGAGCTAACTGCAGCAGTCTCCGACCGAACTAACAAGGACGAGGTCCAACTTGCAAAGCCCAAACACCTTGGCCCATAGTTCGGCCCAAATCTGTAATATGAGATGTCTTCTTGGCCTAAGACCGAGCTACACCAGCCTTTATCTCGGCCCATTGTACGGCCCAACTTCCAAAGAAGACTTTCCTAGCTCGGCCCAATTTGCTTACAAATTACCCTCTCAGTAGGAGGGACCTCATTAAGACCTATGTTGCCCTGCAACATATTGTACCATCCATGAATTATACTTGTAGAGTTTATATTGTCATTTTGCATGCTACACTAGAAAGGTTTGAGACTATGAGGAAAATAAGTAGAAATCCTAATCCTTTCAAACAACAAATTGACCACCTAAATAGGTTGATAAGAGATAATGACATAGACTCCCATGAACAACTACGAATGAATAGGCATACTTTTATGCGGTTGTGTGGGCTTATCAGAATAAGGGGTGTGTTATATTCAAAATATGTTGTATTAGAGGAAAAGGTTGCTATGTTTTTGACTGTGCTTGGGCACCACCATAAAAATCGAAATGTCAAATTCAATTTTATAAGGTCTAGTCAAACAGTTAGTAAGTATTTCAATGATGTCCTTAAGGCTGTGCTTCGACTGCAAGGTGTCTTACTAAAGACACCTGAACCAATAACTGATGGGTGCACAGATGATAGGTGGAGGTGGTTTCAGGTAAATGCTAGTTTTGGTAATGCTTCATGTTTGATAAAAGTTATAATATTCATAATTACAATTTAATAAGTAATCATTTATTTTTTGTAATTTTTGGTAGAATTGTCTTGGTGCACTTAATGGCACTTATGTTAGAGTGCTAGCTCATGCAGTAGATAAAGCAAGGTATAGATCAAGAAATGATGAAATTGCAACTAATGTCTAGGGTGTTTGCTCCCATGACATGCAGTTTATATGTGTCTTACCTGGATGGGAAGGTTCCACTTCAAATTCTAGAGTACTTAGAGATGCCACAAGTAAACCAAATGGGTTGAGAGTGCCAACGGTTACAACTACATTTCACAATATCTTTACTGTGTATAACCTTTGGCCTTGTACTTAAATTATGTAATTATGTAATTATATAATCCTACATTATTACAGGTTCCTACTATCTAGTTGATGCGGGCTATACTAATAGGGAGGGCTTTTTAGCACCTTATAGAGGACAACGTAACCACTTGTCCACTTAGAGAGAAGGGGGTGCCCCATCTAATCCAAATGAGTTCTTCAATATGAAGTGCTCTGCGGCTCGTAACATAATAAAGAGATGTTTTGGTCTTCTGAAGCTTAAATGGGCAATATTGAGGACATATTCCTACTTTCCAATCAAGACCCAATGTCAAATTATCACAGTTGTTGTCTTCTACACAAACTCATCAAACGTGAGATGCCTATGGATCCATTGGAGGTAGACTTAGATGACACATTGCCAAATGATCAAGAAACAAGGGACGAGTACATTGACACAATTGAGGGATCTGACCGATGGACTAATTTGATGGACATTCTAGCTAACCAAATATATAATGAGTGGTTAGCTAATAGAATGCAAAATTAATGTCATGACCCAAACCCTCCCTTAAAAGTTTTGGGTCATAACCGGCCGGTAATCACTTGATTACCTTCGGCCTTAAACAAACATACAGAGTAATTATAGTAATGGGGCCAAAGGCAGAAGTATACAATAAAAGAATAAGTCCATTGAGCTATGCCAATATGAGCAAAATATAATACAATCACATCATTTACATGCCCATGCAAAAAGAATATTAGTATCAAAGGAAATTTGTACATATCGTTTACAAACCCAAGACCGTAATAGTAAAAAAATAAATAAAGTCAAGGTATGATGTGAGTCAAAGACAAAACTCCATCTCGGAGACATGACTTGATTGGGTCACAAAAATAGCTCATGAAGTGGACTCTAGGGGTGTGCTCCATGCTGCGGATCACCTACATGTGTATATATAATATTGGGTGAGCGAAACTCAATGATTAATAATACAGTAAGGTTGTGTAAATAGATAATGATAAGGTTCTCACAATATCCATAATCATATAAACAGAACAACATCGGGCCCAATCATATATCAAAATGGCCTCGGGCCCAATCACATATCAAAACGGCCTCAGGCCCAACATTGCACATGTCACATAATATAAATGAAGTTTCTTCATTTCGATCAAATCACAATGTCGACACCATTCATTGTTCATGGTTCGAGGTACACAATAAACAACATATATGTACAATATTATTACTCACTGTATGTTTGATCTCGCAGTGTCTCCTTTGCCCCACGACCTACATAAACATTTCACACACACACATTCGATAAATCATTTGCTTCAATTTGTAAACTTATCTTTCATAATTCACAACCTTCCTTAATGAGTTTCTAATCATCATTTCACTCCCAAAAGGGTTTAAATATGGTTGAGAATGCGTTTCAGAGTTTGGGGTACCAAAACGAGAAAACAAGGTTTCCTCTCCTGTGCAGCTGGCCCAACTATTCGAGCGGTCTGGCTCCGCTCATGTGAAAGCTCGAGCCGCTCGAGTGCACAATGTGGTCTAGTCCAAGCTTGGTTCATGGGCCGCTCGTGCAGAGCCCGTGGCCACACGAGCAGTCTGGACACGTCTAGACAGTCCGAAAATGGCTCAAAAATGCAACCTTCCCAAACTCATTTCCAACCCTAAAATCATGCAAAACCAACTCAAAAACATGGTATGCAAGCATAATACAAGTGTAATCCCTCATTAAACCTATCAATTTTGCTTCTACTTTAGATTCATGGTTTTATCTCTTTCTCATGTTCATACATTACATAAACAAGTTCAAAATACATATGTCCATGAGTAATCTTCCAACAATCTTGTTTTCATGAAATATTTAGGGTTATTCCTTGGCTCAATCACAAGAATGAACTCAAATCAAACAAAGATGAAGAAATTAGGGTACAATTTCATACATGTAGCTCTAATCATAACATAACTCAAAACCCTAGCCCAAAGTTCACAATTTCTTCTTGATTCCATGACAAAGATGAGCTAAAGACAAGGATTGTAAGTAAATTAACATACCTTAACTCAAATCTAAGGTTTGTCCCTTGATTCTCTTCAAAATCCCTAGCTTTCTCTTCCACTCCTTCTCTAACTCACTCTCTAGAGCTCTCAAGCAACAATGAAGAACAATAGGGCTAAACATATATATGACCCAACTCATAAAACGTGATTTAATCATTACAAATCATAATTTTTCAAAATTTCACGGTAAGCTCTGTAAATTATACTAATCACAGATATGAGATCGGTTTTTGTTAATCGCACCTCTAAGGCTTTCAATTTCAGTTCAAAGTCTCAATTACAACAGATATTCCTACTTTCAACGGATATTTTTTCCAAATTCACAAATTAAACTTGCAAATTCATATCAAGCACATAACTCTATGCATAATTAAGTAAAGTATGGGTTGGGTTATCACAGGCTTCCTCCCTTTAGGAAGTTTTGTCCTCCAAACTTGTTTACCTCAAGTTAAAAACAATTCGGGATATTGTTGCCTCATTTTTTCTTCCCGTTCCCAAGTGGCTTTGTTTCCATGATGTTCTCTCCATTCCATTTTTACCATTGGGATAGTCTTGTTCCTTAGTTACCTGACTTGTCGATCAAGGATTCGAAAGGGTTTCTCCTCATAAACCATGTCGTCATCTAGTACAATTTGATGATAGTCCATAACATGAGAAGGGTCCTGAAGGTAGCCTCGCAACATTGATACGTGGAACACATTGTGCACTTGCTTCATGCCCAGTGGTAAAGTAATTCGATAGGCAATCGGACCCAATCTTTCTAAAATCTGAAATGGCCCTATGTACCAGGGTGACAATTTCCCTTTCTTCCCAAACCTTGTTTGCCCTTTCATTGGGGTGACTTTGACAAAAACATGATCCCCAGCTTCAAATTCTAAGTCCTTCCTTCTTTGATCCGCATAACTCTTTTGTCGGCTTTGAGCAGTTTTTTATCTCTGTTGGATGATTTGAATCTTTTCCGTAGTAACTTGCACAATTTCAGGCCTAATCAACGACCTAGCCCCAACCTCAATCTAACAAATCGGATTTTGACATTTTTTTCTCATACAAAGCTTCATATGGTGCCATTCCAATATTGGAGTGGAAACTGTTGTTATAAGCAAATTTCGCCAAAGGTAAATGGATTTCCTAACTTTCACGGAAATCCAAAACACACATTCGAAGCATGTCTTCCAGCGTCTGTATAGTTTTTTCAGACTATTGGTTTGTGGGTGAAATGCGGTACTAAACCTCAACTCCGCCCCCAATGCTTTTTGTAAGCTTTGCCAAAGCCTTGACACAAACTTAGAATCTTTATCAAACACAATGGAAACCAGAACACCATGCAATCGAATAATCTCAGCAATGTACATAGTAGCAAGTCAATCAGCATTATAAAAAATCTTCACAGGTGTAACGACCCCACCGCGTATAATGATTAGTACTTAATTAATTAAGCGGATTTGAAATTTAATTACCGAGTATTATAATTTAATTTAGGATTTATGAGAATTGTGGAATCTGACTGGTATATGATTCTATTAAATATTTATTTTGGAATTAGAAATTGAATGTCCAAATGGCTTAAGGAGGTAAAATTTATGATAGTTTAATTTCAAGTATCGGACTATATAGGAGTTTAATTAAATATTCGATTCAGTTTAGTAAAATTGAGATTCGACTAATTAGATTCTAATTAGAGTTAATTAAATTAATTAAATTATGAAGATTGAGAATTGTGATTATTATGAATTAAATTTATTTAGGGGGTGTCTAATTTGAATATGTAATTTAATTGAGAGAAATTTGGAATCTAATCAGAAATTGAAGGCCTAGATAATTTAAGAAAACAAAATTGAGGATGATAATAAGTTCAATTTAATAATTAGAGCCTTTTGGGATACTGATTAAAAATCTGATTCGGATTGATAAATTTAAATATATTTAATTAGGCTCTAATGAAAGTCAATTAAACTAATTAAATTATGTGGGATTTGAGATTAGTTATAATTAACTAATTTTGTGTTAACCAAGATTTATAAAGATTAAGTGTTGCTTAATTAAAATTTATCCTAAGCATAAATTGCCCTATGGAACAAACTAGAATTGTGGGTGTGGGTGTGGGTGTGGGTGCACTAAGAAATTTAGGTGGGTGTACTAAGAAATCTGGTTATGATTTGTAAGTGTATATGTATGTGTACGTGTAAGGAGGAAGGCAACTAATTATATATATAAATGTATTAATATATGAGTTCTGAAATGGAAAACAGAGAGTTAGAGAAAATGAGAGAGAAACCGTGAGGGAGGGAGGGAGAGAGAGAGAGAGAGAGATATGAAGCCTATTCAATCTTCTTTGCTGGGAGGAATTTGATGGGAAGCTAAGAACTAAAGATAAAGAAAGATCTTGAAGATTAATAGGTAAGAAATCCTAACCCAATTTTTTTATACAATCTCTTCAACACCTAAATTTATGAGGTAATTGAGTAATTGAGTTTAAATACATATGATATAAGGGAATCAAGGAAAAGAATGAAGAAAATTAAGTTAAGTTCAAGAATTAAGGAATTGATTTAGAAGCTCATCTTTTGAGTATGATTTTAGTCACCCTTGATGAATTTGAGCTCTAATTTTACATGCATCATTAGTTTCCAAAGGTTTGATACTTCAACTTCACATAATTAGAAAGATATTACCAACAAAATTAAGGTAAGTTCATATTTATGGGATTAATTATTTTGAGTTTGATTTTTATAGTCTTGCATGAAATTAAATTCCATTGTTACATGCATGAGGGAATTTTATGAGTATGCGAGTCCATGTTTACATGCATCTTGGATTTTGAAGAAATTGAGCCATTCAAATTCATATTTTGAAGAGAAAATGAAATGTTTTATAAAAATCAAGATTATGGAAATTTGGAATTAATCCTAAAGTTAGATAAAGTTTCGGTTTATAATTAGATCTTTTCTTTAATCTATGCATGTAATGTAATTTAAGATTTTATTTAATCTAAACAAATTTGGGTATATAATAAATTTGTTAGTTTTATTTGAATTACATATATTTAATGTTTGCTAAGAAATTGGCTAGAAAATGAAGAATTGGAGTTAAGATTAAGATCAAGTTTATGAAGTTACATTAGACATTAATTATTTTGGATTTAATTTGGAAAGTTATTGTTAAATTAAGCCCCGTAAATTGCATGCAAACAAGTATTTATTGAAGATTTAATCCATACAAAGGAGTTAGGTTCAAATCTATGGAAATTAATTACTTTGGGTTTGAATTTAGTTATTTTGACATGAAATTAAGTTTCAATTGTACATGCATCATGAATTTGTAAGAGTTTTGGAAAATCAATATATGTTTTAAAATTTGTGAGTTTGAAATTGGTTTTGATATGGAAAAAATAAATTAAATCTAAATTTGGACAATTGGAGCATGATTTTGAATAAATGATTTCTAATTGAGGGTATTTACTAATTACACATTTGTTCTCCATATTTGTGTATCAAAAATACATGTTTTGAGGCTTTGAATATCAAATATGAACTTCAATTACAATTTTGAAAATTTCAGAATTCACACTGTCCGCTCGAGCAAGTAAAGTCTCACTCGAGCGTGAAAATCGAGCTCCCAGAAGTTTTTCAAATTTTACAGTCCGCTCAAGCGACCAAAGTGGCGCTCGAGCAAAGACCCTATTTTCAGCATATTTTGGAAAATTGCATTGAGTTCACATTTTTATTCTAATCTCCTTCCAAGGCATTCTAGACATGATTTATGGCTCAATAAAGATTAATAAGTTAACAATCAACCTTAATTAGTTGATTAAAAGAATAAGTCATTAACTTAGTAGTACTTAATTAAGAAGCCAAGTGAGAATTAGTTTATTCAGAAAAGAATGATTTAGTAATAAAAGGGGTTTATGAAATTAGAACCCGATTCATTTGACTAAAGAAAGAATAAGCGTAGTGGACCTTCGAATTATTTAGACGGAAAACAAGAAAGTCAAGTTTGATCAAGGAAGTAATATTGTGCTTCAATGTGTATATGTTATGTGTTTGTGTAGGTCACGCACTATTGTCTGCTTGATCTGCCTGATCTGCTTCTGTTACTATCTGTGAGTAATAACTTTGTAAAGTTATGTTCAATGTTAAATATTTTCTAAACATTATGACATGAAATGCTACGCTATGTTTTGAATGAATGAATGACTGTCCAAGATTTTGAAAGGTATTTGTGGCATCCTTAACATCATATGATATGCGTCCCTTTATGGGTCATCAGGTCCCTTTATGGGTCATCGGAAACGTCTCTGTGCACATGAGTCATCGAAATGCCTTCAAGGCCGTCCCTCTATGGGTCATCGGATTTGTTAACGCTAATGGATGTACCACGTATGATTATATGCAAAATATGAATATGAAAATGATTATGAATATGTATATGAATCTGTTTCTGTTTTGGAATCTAAATATGCATAAGAATCTGATTTCTGACTCTGTGATGGACATCATTCATTAAACCCTACTCTGTTATTATTCACTGGGAATCAACTCACTGTTTATATGTATGTATGTAGGTGATCAGGGCATGACCAAGCTTAGAGGTGCTTGGAATCAGTCTTTGACAACCAACCTGTGTGCCTCCCATGGAGGTTCCGGACACGTCTAGTGGTTATGGCTAAATGCATAAGTTGAAGTTTTGTTTTCCCCGTTCAGCTAGACAAGCCTTTGTGTACTTTGTAAATAGGGCTAAGTCCCTTTTTGTCTAACTTATATAGATGTATATATATGATGATGTGTATATGTATGTATATGAAGTTTAAAATTTTTCTGTCTCATATAAGTCTGCACAGCTCAATGGATGTTGTATAACTGCTATTTGCTTCCGCAGCCCTTAATTATATGTTATTCTGACAAGAGGCCTTTGGTAATCCAAGGGTTATTGGCCGGTTACGACGCTAAACCTATAGGGGCGGGTTTGGGTCGTGACAACAGGTAAAAAGTGAGCGGACTTAGTCAATCTATCTATAACAACCTATATAGAATCCATACCTCGGGGTATTTGGGGTAAGCCCACAATAAAATTCATAGTTATATGCTCCAATTTCCATTATGGAATAGGGAGAGGTGGAAATAACCCCGCCGGTCTTTAGTGTTCCGCTTTCACTTGTTGACATTAAAGGCACCTTGAAATGAACTCCGCAATTTCTCTCTTCATATTGGGCCACCAAAAAGCTTGCTTGAGATCATAATACATTTTATGTTTGAGTTGGCAACTTGTAACTTAATAGGATGATGTCGACATGTAACTTATTTTATGTTTGAGTTATTTGTTGAAGACATAACTTTTTCTTGTGTTTTTTTGGTTGTCTTAATAATATTATTGTTGTGTTACAAATGGTTGCATGTTAGGTATGAATGACACAACTATTACTAGTGGATGTCGAAAGAAAGGTAAGGGGAAGGCAACTACTTCTTTATCAAGGAGTCGTAGAGTGTGGACCCCGAAAGAGTGTGATGCGTTGATCCAAGCCATGAGAGATCTGTTCAATGAAAAATAGAATGGTGACAATGGTTAGTTCAGGGGTGGATTTTACTCTGAGTTAGAGACGCTTATCATATTGGCTTTTCCTGGAACTAATATTCGTACATCCCCTCATAACGAGTCGAAAATCAAATTTTGGAGAAGACAATACGATTTGCTTACTGACATGTTTCGCCTGAGTGGCTTTGGGTAGGATGACTCTGACAAGATGATTTTAGTTGACAGTGAACAAGTTTGGAAAAACTATTTCAAGGTAAAAAATCTACCTTAACCATTTTGCTTTTTTTATTAACTAGAAATATAAAATTTGAAATAATGTTGTTTTATAGAGGGAGCTAGATGCCAAAGGCATGAGAAATGTACCTCTTCCTTACTATGAGGATTGGGTAGTTCTTTTTGGCAAGGATAGAGCCACTAGAGTCTTGGCTGAGGGACCCGCTGACGTGGTTGATGCCTTAGAAAAAGAGGACCAAACTGCTGAGGAGTGTCACACTCCAATTGTTGATATCCTGATTGTTCTTTATCAGTATCTGGGACTCTATGCAACCAAAGTGGCTCAGGCACAACTTCTAAGAAAAGAGCTAGGGAAGCTGAAGGTATTACAAAGGGTCTTGCTGTTATGGCTGTTGAGTTTGGTTCTTTCTTTGAGAAAACCAACACTACCATGGAAGAAATTGCTCATAGGTTTGGTTATGCCCATGACTTGTCTCAAGCTAGGAAGCTGGTTAAATGGGGAACTAGTCAAGTTGCACTGAACACGAATGATAGGTTGGGAGCAGCTACCGTTATTGTGAAGGATGCTAAAAGGGTTGATTTGTTCTTTAGCTTGCCTGAAGAAGACAAAATAGAATGGGTATGTTTGTTGTTGGCTGGGTATGTTTAGGAGAATGTGTTTGCTATAGGCTAGTGAAAGATATCTGTCAATATATTATAATATTTAGTTTAGCTATTCCTCTTGAGGCACATGTGTTGTGCCTATTTTGCATAGTAATTAGGAGGTTTAGACATATTTTGACAAACTGGTGTACATCCCCAACAAATGGCTTTTGTGCCTAATTTTGTTGTAATTGTTGGGGTTATAAGTATTCTTGTGGACATGCATATATAAAATATGATGTATGGTGACAATCATGATGCTTAATATATTAACTTGTCTATTGTAAAAAAATGTTAAAATTTGCTTAGAATGAATGATGGTTATTTTTAATTATAATGGCTTGGATTATTCTATAAGAATGATGATGCGTGATGAATGAATGAATGAAGATGTTATTTTTTTTTCATTCAATAATGATTATTTTTGTAAGATAGAATTTTTTAGAATGAATATTAGTTTTTTTTTTTCAAATAATTTATTTGCTTGGATTTTTTTGTAAGAATGATGGATGTGGGGTGATAAATGAGTGATGATTATTTTTAAAATCAAAATACTTATTTAAAATGATTTTGTGGTATTTTTTTTTTATCATTATCAGGTTGACATTAATATAATATAAATTTTTTTGGGGGGGAAAATTATTGGATTTAATATGAATCTTTAATTTGTTCAAATAAAAAATAATATGAATTTTTAATTTATTTATTTGCATTAGTTTTGCAGATGGTGTTATTTTTTTCCTAAACTAAACAATGTCCCTTTTGATGGGCATAAGGGCAATATGGGTATTTAAAATATATTATGAGGGCAATCCTGGAAATTACTTATTTATATCTCACAATCTATTTTGTAAAACAAACATAGATAATATATATCCAATCTTATATATCAAGTTAACAAACATGAATTGGGAGATAAATTGTCCAATACATATATCCACATCATATTATATCCTCCATTTTATATCCAGTGAAACAAACAGGGCCTAAGAAACAAAGTGATCTTCAAGAGCTCGTTGAAGACCACTTGCAACGAGAGCTCTTATTTTCACTATTTCGCTTCTTTGAATATGAGAATGTTTTAACTAAATCAATGTTTGATGATAATAGATGATTTTATAGCTTTGTTGTTGTGGAATTTGTGAACAAAACGTTGGAATTTATGGTTTTTATAGGCTTATTTTGGGCCAATTTTGAGTGGGTCTCAAACGTCTTTTGAGGTGGGTCCAAAGAGGTGACGTGTTCCTTGCCCCATGGCAAGTCACGCGGTGAAGACGGCTCGTCAAAATCATTTATGAGTAAATGAGAAGTTAACGTCATTTTCGAGTTAGTGGAATGGACAATTAAAGAGTCAAAAGTGGGTTTCCTTATAATGGTTGTCCCACATTGAAAACTTAAGAGAACTTATATATGTATATAAGTTCTAGGTGAAAACACTTGGATTGGGCCCCAAGAAGCACCCAAAGTGTGTAGAAGAGAGGAGTTATGGAAAAAGTGGGGCTTAGCCTAAACGACCACACACGCGCCTGCACGCGCGCCTTTGTCGTCCGTCTGACCGGCCGGGCGAGCCGTGCTGTGCCGGGTGCGAGTGCGGATCGGGTCGGTTCTAATATTTATTTTTTGGACAAAATTTATTTGAATTTTTTCCAAAAAATCTTGTGAAAAATTTATTTTTTCTGAACGAAATTAATTCAAATTTTGCGCCAAAATTTGAATTTAAATTTCTCTCCATACAGTGCCTCTTTCGGTTCCATTTCAGCAGGTTCAAACAGTCTTTAACTTGTTGCATCGAAAATTTGAATTTAAATTTCTATGCATACAGTGCCTCTTCCGGTTCCATTTCAGCAGGTTCAAACAGTCTTTAACTTGTTGCACCGAAAATTTGAATTTAAATTTCTATCCATACAGTGCCTCTTCCGGTTCCATTTCAGCAGGTTCAAACAGTCTTTAACTTGTTGCACCGGACAGATTCAATTTTGTTCCAGACAAATTCAAAACTGGGTTCAAATAGATCTTGCACCTGTTCTAATTTGAATTTATACCTGTTCAGGTTTGAAATCATACATATTCAGCCCTACAAATACAAACCATCTTCCAGCATTTTTTATTGATTTCGAAAATCATCTTCTTGCCTTTTTTTTGCTCTCTTGCATAGATATATTCTTCATCTTATTTTAGGAAAAATTCTGAGAGTATAGAACATAGGTTTTGTTCGCCGTACAGATTATTTGGAGTGCTACTACAATCTGTGTAAAGATCATTGTATCCCGAGAAATAAATGCCATTTATCCGTAAGCACCAAAGTAGGGCGAATCTGTCTTAAGGACAGAGTATCATACACTCGACTTGATCATTTTTATTGTTAAGTTGTTTCGGTAAATAAATTTCTGTAAGTAATTTATTTTTATTTGTTTGATTTGTTTCAAGTTATTTATTTTACACAGAAGATTATTCAAACAATCTTAAGATAGACTCGAATTATTCTGTTTATACATAATTTTTTGTTTGTTTCCTTTTTTCTTTCTTCTTTTTACAGAAATTAATTTTCTGTGATTATACAAAATAATATTCTAGTTAAAAAATACAAATACTAGTAATATATTGTTTGACAAATAGTAGTAATATATTGTTTATTTTCTGTGACAACTAGTAGTAATATACTGGTAGTCATTAACAATTTTAGAATATTCATTTGTAAAGTTGGTCATAAATTAATTTTGATTTTCAAAAATAATTTATGAGTTTTCATTAATTAAAATTCTATTTTTAGTATTTTAATTTTTGAAGTGTTACAGAAATATTTTTCTGTGCGGAATTAATTTGTTTAAATAAAATTTTATTTTCAAATTAATTGGAAATAAAAGTTACAATTCTTGTTTCTTTTATTTTTACAAAATTAAATTCGATGTTTATGGTTTAAATTTTCTGTGTAGTATAAAATTCTAATTCAAATTTTGTTTTATAATTTATAATTCATGGCTACTGAAACTAATGCTCAAACAAGTACTGGTATGGCGACTGCAATTGGTCTAACCCTTTCTCCTATTGTGACTGTGCCAGTCAACCACGGTGAAAAGCCAGAAAAGTTCTTAGGAATTGATTTTAAAAGGCAACAGCAGAAAATGTTGTTCTATCTTACTACTCTCAACCTGGCACGGTTTCTCCATGAGGATGCTCCTACTCCGAAAGAGGATGAAATTGGCCGACAAGTGATTGTTGCGGTCGATGCCTGGAAACATGCTAATTTCCTTTATGAAAACTACATCTTGAACGGACTTGACAACACATTATACAACATCTACAGTCCTATCAAAATGGCAAAAGAACTTTAGGAGTCTTTGGAGAAAAAGTACAAAACAGAAGATGTTGACTCGAAGAAATTTATAGTAGACAAATTTCTGGACTTTGTGATGGTTGATTCTAAGGCTGTGATCAGCCAAGTTCAAGATCTCCAACTCATTCTGCATGACTTTCATGCAAAAGGCATGTCTCTCAGTAAATCCTTCCAAGTTGCTGCCTTAATTGAAAAATTACCACAAGGTTGAAAGGAATTCAAGAACTACCTCAAACACAAGCGCAAAGAAATGACTTTGGAGGAATTGATAGTACGTTTGAGTATTGAGGAGGACAACCACAATTTTGAGAAGTGGACTGGTAAGCATCCAATAGAGTCTAAGGCAAATGTTGTGGAACATGCTCTAAAAGCAAAGAAACGAAAGTTTTCTGGAGAAAGTTCCTCACAAGGCTTTAAAGGAGGAGAAGCAAAGAAGTACAAGTTCAATGGCATGAAAAATTTGACAAGACAATGATGTCAAATGGATTTAAAATTAATGAATGTGACAAATGTGTTTACATTAAAATACAGACAAAGGTTATGTCATAGTATGTCTTTATGCGGATAATATGTTCATCATAGGTAGTAATAATGTAATATGTAATAACCCTCACCACTGTTTTCTGATAACACCACTGATTACTGCTAAACTGAGACTGATCATGATAATTGACTAAATTGACTGAAATCCTGAACTGATTGATTGTCTGTATCTGTTTAAGTGCATTTCTATCTGTTCAACTGTCAAATTATTTGTTCATGTTTTATGTTTTAAACTGCAAATTGAAGGCTTTATCGGCGGCCGAACCAAAAATTTATTAGCGTTATGTGCTAATTAGAATTTATGGGATTTTATGGTATATTTACTTGAAATGTGATTCGGTATAATTAAATTAGATTAAATAGCATTGAAGCACAAAAGTCCAAGTATTTACCATACTGCCATGTTAGTGGACCACTTAGGCAACACATATGGAAGCCTTATTACATTCAAGCAAAACATTTGTTCAGCCATTCTTGAGGCCTCAACTGACTAAGAGAGAGAGAGTGAGAGAGTTGAGTTGTTCTTGAGAGTTTTAGCTTGGAATTCGAAGAATCATAGAAGAGATTGCCTACTTGAGCTTCTAGTCTTATAATTAGAGACTTAAGGTAGAGTTTATACCTTCTTGTTCATGAATTCAAGTCATTTTGTTGCATGGCATGGAAGTCTAGAGATTAAAGACATGAATTAGCTTCAATGTTGAATTAAGAGCTTAATCTATGCATGCATGTTACCATTCTTGAGTTTTGAAGTTAATGTTCATAAAATGCCTCATGCATGTTCATATTTTTGCATTGGACCATGAATTCATCTTGTTTTGAAGGAATTGGCTCTTTGGAGCAAGTATTTGAAGCCTTGGAGTTGTTTAAATCCATGCAAGTTACATTTAAAGTATGTTCTTGAAGTTTGGTTTGAAATTGGGTTTAATTGACTTACCTTTGGGCTTTGATTTCTCAAATTGATCTTCAAATCATGTTATATTATGAGTTTTGAAGTATTTTCCAGAAAATTAGCCCAAAAGGATCGAATTTGGTACATTGAAACTTGTTTTTGAGCTTGAGGTTCAAATCTGGAAATTCCAGATTTTGGACTCACGCTCGAGCGTGAAATTCGTGTATCCAACACTTTACACTGTTTTACAGTCCGCTCGAGCGTGGTATTGGACGCTCGAGCGAGGACTTGTGTCACACGCTCGAGCGGGTATCGAGCGCCCAATCGAGCGTGATTTTCACATAGCCAGTACTTTTGGCATGTTTTACAGTCCGCTCGAGCGTGGTAACTCGCGCTCGAGCGGAGTATTTTGTTTGCCTGTACGCTCGAACGGGTAAACCCACGCTCTAGCGGGACCTCTGTTTTCTGAAATTTTTTTTAAAGTGCATCTTTACATCCTCATTCCATCCTAGGCATTCCTAGGCCTAGTTTAAGGCATTTTAATGAGGATATTGATGTAGAACCACACCAAGTCAAGATAGGGATTAAGTTATTATTTTTCCTAACTGTGTAGTTTAGTGTGTGTTCACTTTGTAACTGTGTAGGGTTGGCATCCGAGGACGCGTACTAGCTTATCTATAGCCCAGAAGTCTGTGAGTAACAATGTTGTAAAGATATGTTCGAAAATGAATATTTTCTGAATGATTAACTGAATTGTTTACTATTAACTGAATGAATGTTTGTCCTATATTCTGAATTGTATTGTGGCATCCTTAGCAACTACTATTACTGTCACTGCTACTGTTACAGAGATCTCTGTCAGTTCTTATCTTGGAACTTCTGTTTACTGTTACGATGGCCATCATTGACTGTTCGGTCTTTTAAGACCTACTGTTTACTATACTATTCTGCTAATGGATGTACCACATATGACTGTTATGACTGAATGACTGATATACTGATTCAATGAACTGTTTTTGTTACTGTAAGGACATTCATTCTTAACCTCTTTACACATTATGTTATTCACTGGGCTTTAGCTCACTGTTTATATATACATATGTAGGTGTACAGGCACCAGATCGGAGCTAGGAGCATGGGTTAAACTCCTTTTTGTCAAAGCCAACCACTATGCCTCACTGCGAGGTTCCAAGTCCTTCAAGCTAGGGCTTTTGGGGTGTTTTAGTTTCCCCCTTTTTGTATCTGTTTTGTAATTACTGTATAGACTGAGTGGTGTTGTACTGTACTGTTTTAATAGGGATTAAGTCCCTGTCTTGAATGTTTATATATATATATATATGAAAAGTCTTTTTGCATATAGACTGTTACAGCTCATTGGACATCTTTTAATTACTGTTTTGGCTTCCGCCAGCCCCTGTACTCTGTATTACTGTAATTCCTGTTAAGCAGGCCTTCGGTAATCACGGATTACTGGCCGGTTACGGTGCTAAACCCATAGGGGCGGGTTTGGGTCGTGACAAATAATGATATGATTAAAACAACCAAGAAAATGTTGAATAAATATTTTGACATGAAATACATTGGGACTGCTGATGTAATACTTGGTATGAAAATTACCAAAACATCAGAAGGTTATGCTTTTTTATAATCACATTGCATTGAGAAAATACTTAACAAATTCAGCAAAGATGATGATCATCTTGCTAGAACACATGTAGATGTTAATTTATTTCTTTCTAAAAATGTATAGGAAAGTATTTCTCAATCAGAGTATGCCCAAATTATTGGAAGCTTAATGTACTTGATGAACTGCACTCGCCCGGATATAGCGTATGCAGTAAGTAAATTAAGTAGATATACGAGTAATCCAAGAGTAGAATACTAGAAAGCTATTATAAGGGTTCTAAGATATCTCCGATTTACTCGTAACATTGGACTTAATTATACTAGATATCCAGCAATATTTGAAGGATACAGTGATGCAAACTGGATATTGGATACTAAAGACTCAAAATCCACTAGTGGGTATGTCTTTACTCTTTGTGGAGCGGCTGTATCTTGGAAATCTTCCAAACAGACTTGCATTGCTAGGCCTACTATGGAATTAGAGTTTATAGCTTTAGATAAAGCTGGGGAAGAAGCAAAATGACTTTGTTACTTCCTTGAAGATATTCCAATGTGGTCGAAACCGGTGCTTGCTATATGCATACATTGCAATAGTCAATCAGCAATAGGTAGAGCACAGAGCCATATGTATAATGGTAAGTCACGACACATTCATCGTCGACATAACATCGTGAGGCAACTACTCTCTAATGAAATTATTTTCATTGAATTATTTCCATTAAATATGTGAATTCTAAAGACAACATAGCGAATCCATTAACCAAAGGGTTAGTGTAGACGTCCCCGAACGCCCCGGGAGGAACGAGCTCCCGTTCCGTTCATTTTGGGGTCACTACAGCTCAGGACTCTCAAATTGTCACAGTTCTAAGTCTGAACCAAAGAGTCCAAATCTGGCAAATCGTTTTTGAGAAAACTGATTTTTGAAAGACGTGCCAAACATGGACTGCTTTGCCAGATACAGAGTCGCCACCTAAATATTTTATTTTGGGGAAATTTAGGAAACCCTGACTCGGTGCCAAAGGCCACGTGTCCGTCATCACCAAAGTTGCCTCGGCTCGGGAACTTGGGTACGATTGGGGAAGGTCACTTCGTGAGCACCCCCGCTCGCCCGATCAAAGATCGGCCTCTACTAACCGTGATATCTATTTTTGAAAACTTTGTGTGTTCTTATTCCAGTTATTAGCCTAGGTTACTATGTGATGCACACAGCATATAAGTATAGACTGGGTCGCCCGAATTGGAACAAAACATTTCATGCTTGTTTATTTGAAAGATGGTTTGCTACTCGCAAGTAGGCTTAAAATGCAGATTTTGCCACCCGCAGGTGGGCTTAGTAAAGATGGTTTTGCCACTATCTAGTGGGCTTAAAACTCACAGTCAATGATTTGTTTCAATTTAAACAAACCAACCTTCACCCACAGGCATTCAGGCAGTTATATCACATAAGCATATTGCCTCATGGTAAGCATGCTATCATGGCATTCACTCACACGCATGCAAGGATGCTAAAGCATAAAGCTCACCGGGTACTCCAAGCCAAAAAAGGAAGCTAATTAGAAATCCATGCATGATCCTAATTATACAGAAATGCCTAATGCAACACATGCAAAAATGCAAACTATAGCAGGCTCGGCTATTCTAAACATGGCATATGGAATGCTACAGCTAACATGTATTCAACTTGTAATTGAAATACAAATGCAGTTAGTATGATGTGCCGAGCCCGGTGCATGCAAAACAAATGAATGATGCAAACATGCTGTCATACTGTATGCTAATTGAAATATGCCCTAATCTAACCATCATAAGTAGGTAAATAAAAGGGAGAAAGACGTGGGGTTGGAAGACATACAACACACACACGCACACTTATTACAATTATGCCCTCGCACAGAGGGTCCGAATAAATAATACAGTCCCAAATAAAAGAATATTACAGTCCAAATAATACAGTCCAAATAATATACAAATTCCTAATTAATTAACAAATTAACTAAGAAAATAAATAAACTGGCATGCAAGCCAGGGACTGCCTTGACTCCATTCCGAATGATGAATGATGCATGCCCGGGTTGCCTTTGCGCGGAAATCCATGATGATGCCCTAATTAGCCTCTGTTTGTGCCTATTCTTGAAATGCGTGCCAAACTCTGAAAAGTTGCTGATTCTTCATTTTGCTGCAACAGAGAGCAGGAAAGGGGCATAGCAATGTATTTTCACAAATGTATACATGCCTCGATCCTCGTGCCACCAATCACGCATATCGATGCATGATGGCAGAGGAGTCGAAATATGCAACTTAATATAGAATGAATGCACGTGTAAACACAACAAGACCTAACCCCATCATGGATGATCCGGAGTGTCGGTGACTGGGGAATTGAGATACATTCCGTTACTCGGAGTACGAAATGCGCCTCGTTTCCCGTGCCCGGGCTAACTCCTACCCCGAACACGATGCAATATGCATGATATGCATGAATGCAACTAAGATACAGTCTAGTATGCACTATGCTGTAGAAAAGAGATGCCTCGAAATGCGTGCACACGGGCACGCAAACCGAGAAAATGATAGAATGCGATCTAAGATACAACCTAGTATGCACTATGCTGTAAAAAAGAGATGCCTCGAAATGCATGCACACGGGCACGCAAACCGAGAAAATGACATACGCAATGCAAATGACATGGAAATGTGATATGGGCTTACACTAACATGAGAGAGCCTCAGCCACACTCACATAAGAGGCTGATGGATGAAAATAAAGTGCCTCGAAATGCGTGCACACGGGCACGCAAACCGAGGCAATGGCATACGCAATGCAATATGGCTAAAATGGCATATAGAATGCAACATGGACTTATACTAACATGAGAGAGCCTCAGCCACACTCACATAAGAGGCCGTTGGATGAAAATGAAGTGCCTCGAAATGCGTGCACACGGGCACGCAAACCGAGGCAATGGCATACGCAATGCAATATGGCTAAAATGGCATATAGAATGCAACATGGACTTATACTAACATGAGAGAGCCTCAGCCACACTCACATAAGAGGCCGTTGGATGAAAATGAAGTGCCTCGAAACGCGTGCACACGGGTACGCAAATCGAGGCAATGGCATACGCAATGCAATATGGCTAAAATGGCATATAGAATGCAACATGGACTTACACTAACATGAGAGAGCCTCAGCCACACTCACATAAGAGGCCGATGGATGAAAATGAAGTGCCTCGAAACGCGTGCACACAGGCACGCAAATCGAGGCAATGGCATACGCAATGCAATATGGCTAAAATGGCATATAGAATGCAACATGGACCTACACTAACATGAGAGAGCCTCAGCCACACTCACATAAGAGGCCGATGGATGAAAATGAAGTGCCTCGAAACGCGTGCACACGGGCACGCAAATCGAGGCAATGGCATACGCAATGCAATGGCATGGAAAATGATATGCAAACATGCTAATGGGATTTCAGCACTGAAAAGTGGGGGAAAATAGCCCCGAAATGAGGCGAAAACACACCCGATGCATGGAATAGTCCCGAAACATGAATTTTGGGACCCGAAATGGCCTATAGCTATACCAAACATGCACAATATGGATATGCAATGAATAGACAGTAGCAAGGCAGCCCCAAAATAAGCATTTTTACAGTTCAAAGCATGGCCAAACAGCTAACAAAAACAGGGCAAAACTAGCATGCAAAAATGGCCCTAAATGTGAGGTTATGAAGCAACTCATAGCTGCTGACCTCAAACAGGTTAGGGCCCTTCAAAAACATTGAAGAGGGGCCCAAAATAAGCCACTTTACAGAACTGTAAAAACCCCAAAAACAAACATAGGTATGGCTAAGCTCTTATGCAAGAAAATGGGCCAAAAGGTGGCCAAAGAGGCAAGTAGTATATGCAAAGCCCAAACTGAAAAATGTCCTTCTACAACATTGAATAGGGACAAAAAATATGCACATTTACAGTTTATGGCAGCCCCGAAATCAGTATACAAACATGCTAGAAATGCAATGCAAAATGAGGCTCAAAAGTGGCTATAACATGAGGTATGCAAAGCATTCACCAAACGAGCAAAGACCCTTAATAAAACATGTTAAGAAGGTCAAAATAAGGCCACTTTCAGTTCTGATCATGGTCCAAAAATAGAAAAATGATAGGCTAGTGAAGCATGCAAAATATTGACATACAAAGAGGTATTGAAACAAGTGTGAGGTGGGGTTCTCAAATAGGGTTGAACCCTTCAACAAACATGTAGAATAGCTAAAAATAGACCTAGTTTGAGTTAAGGTCGGAGCCTAAAACCGTAAGCAAGATGGCTAGAGGAATGGTGCAAAAATGAGCTAGAAAAGAGGGAAAGTGGACTTACCCTTGAAGGCCAATGCTTTTGTTGCTTCTTGGACCAACTTTGATGACTCTAAGCTACTGGAATTCCTCCCCTTGCTGCTAGAATGGAGTGGTGATGGTAGAGCTTGAAGATGATGAAGAAATGGAGCCCAAAACTTGAAGGAAATGGGGTGATATGTATGTATATGCTCCAACCAATTCTTCTAACCTTTTCTCTTGAGTTGGGAGGCCAGCCATATATGCAAGAGAGGGAGAGAAGAGTCTAGGCAAAAGTGGAGGGAAATGAGCCTTCTTTTCCCTCCAAAAGGGTCCCCCGGATATAGATATTTTTGGGGGAAAACCAAGACACAGCTGGAAACCACACACAGTGAAGAAGCAGGCCGGCCTGACATTTTTGCTGCAGGTGGCCGGCCGGCCACTTCCCCTAGCCGGCCGGCTAGGTCAAAGGGAAAAAGTGGCCGGCCACCCCCTAGGATGAAGCCCCAGAAGCTAGCTTTCCAATGGCGCAAACCTTGCATTAAAATTCCTCCTGTAGAAAAAGTTATGCCCTTTTCCGTGAAGCCGCGCAGATTTGGTCCAACCAGACTTCAACCAACCACATCTCCCCTCCCCCCGGACTTGGACTTGGGAGATTCTTGAGTGCAAAATAAAGCCCCGAAAGTAAGCTTTCCAATGGTGGTGGCCTCATATCTTAATTACTCTTGTGCAAAGAGTTACGCCCGTTTCGGTGAAGCCGCGCAAATTTTTCTCCTTCCCGGATTCATGCTGAACCACTTTTGACCAAAAAAGAAGTTGGCTTTTCAGCAAAATTGCTGGCCTCTCACCCTCCTACAAGCTTTCTAACAGTGAAAATAAGGTCTCCACCAAAAATGAGCCCAAACCGATGCAAAATGAAGGTTCGGGGGCCGAAACGCGCAGCCCGAGGCCCCGAAAACTGGCTGTTAGGCACCGGGAGTGGTGTTCGACCACGAAGTGGGTCTCTCAGACCTCAGTGTCCCTCAAAAGGGAGAAAATAAGATGTATGCCAAAATTTAGAGCAAACAGAGATGGTTAAGCGGTCCCAAACCGAGGCACATGGCCAACGGTTCCGAAAAATCGGAAACCGGGCTCCGAAATGGGCAAAATGGCCTATGGCCACAAAATGTAGCCCACGGCCACTAAGAGATGGTCTACATGACCTCTCCCTCCCCTCAGGAAAAGAAATAGAGAAAACGGAGTCTGGTTCGCAAACCGAGACGAGGCACAGAAGAGGGTTCGGAAGTCCGGAGGCAGGGCTCACGGCCGCGACTCTGAAACTTCTGAACGAGCACATTACGCAATATCACCAAACGCTCAACTGGTGACGTCTAAGTCTTAAGGTCGGTCAAAAATGGGGTGTCTACAGTTAGCAAGAGAGTTAGCTGAGAATTTATAGAGGGGAATGAGACTTAAGCCTATTAAATAAGAGTTACCACAACCGCAACGCAACCTAGTTGACTGGAGATCCCAAGATCTAGGTTCAAAGGGACAACCGAGTTGTGTATGACTCATAAGGATCACTGGGGAGTCAAACTCTTACCCATTTCTATGATGATATAGTGATGTCTGCAGCATTTTAGGTTAAGTAATACTTTTAATGATTCTTATATCTAGGAATACCTAGTGGAGTATGGCAAGTTACTCTTTATAAGAATCACCTATATGAGTGTGAGCTGGGCCACTTCTATGAGATTTGTGAAGGGTTACAATTCTCTAGAGCACTCATGAAAGACCAGGTTGTTTAGGGCCAAAATGAACACAATAGTGAGAACTAAACTGTGTCTGGTAATATACTGTGTGAGTTCTATTGTCTTGGTTTAGACAAATGGCTGAACAGTTCAAGACATCATGTTCACTGGTTAACTAGTAAATCGGATAGTGTCTCACAAAGGAAGGTTCAAAGCTAAAAACTACTTATCCTTTGCAAAATATTCTCAATTTCTGTACTCTCTGTAATTAGATCATGTTGTTGCATTTTTTCTCTGTCAAATTTCATTCATGTGAGGGATTGTTGGAATTTATGATTTTTATAGACTTATTTTGGGCCAACTTTAAGCCCAAATTTAAGTGGGTCCCAAACGTCTTTTGGGGTAGGTCCAAAAAGGTGACGTGTTCCTTGCCCCATGGCAAGTCACACGGTGAAGACGGTTCATCAAAACTATTTATGAGTGAATGGGAAGTTGACGTCGTTTTCGGGTTCGTGGAATAGACAATTAAAGAGTCAAAAGTGGGTTTCCTTGTAATGGTTGTCCCACATTGAAAACTTAAGAGAACTTATGTGTGTATATAAGTTCTAGGTGGCAACACTTGGGTTGGGCCTCAAGGGGCACCCCAAGTTTGTAGAAGGGAGGAGTTATGGACAAAGTGGGCCTTAGCCCAAAGCACTACACATGCATGCGCGCACCGCCGCCGTTCGTCTGACCGGCCAGCCGAGCCATGTCGTGCCGGACGGGGGTGTGGGTTGTGGGTTAGGTCGGTTCTAATATTAATTTTTTGGACAAAATTTATTTGAATTTTTTCTGAACGAAATTAATTCAGATTTTGCGCTAAAATTTGAATTCAATTTTCTGTCCATACAGTGCCTCTTCCGGTTCCATTTCACAAGTTCAAACAGTCTTCAACCTATTGCACCGGACAGATTCAGTTTTGTTCTAGACAGATTCAAGACTGGGTTCAAACAGATCTTGCACCTGTTCCAGTTTGAATTCATACCTGTTCAGGTTTGAAATCATACTTGTTCGGCCATACAAATACAAACCATCTTCCAGCATTTTTTATTGATTATGAAAATCTTCTTCTTGCCTTGTTTTTGCTCTCTTGTATAGATATATTCATCATATTATTTTAGGAAAAATTCTAAGAGTATGGAACATAGGTTTTGTTCGCCGTACAGATTGTTTAGAGTGCTACTAAAATCTGTGTAAAGATCATTGTATCTTGGGAGATAGACGTCATTTATTCATAAACACCGAAGCGCGGAGAATCTATCTTAAGAACAGAGTGTTACACACTCAACTTCGTCATTTTTATTGTTAAGTTGTTTTGGTAAATAAATTTCTGTAAGCAATTTGTTTAATTTGTTTCAAGTTGTTTATTTTATACAGAAGATTGTTCCAACACGAAAAAGTAAAAATATCTAAAATTTATAGAGATAGAGAGAGAGGAACGACTTCGAATATGAGAATCTTTCCAACTGATATCAATGTTTGATGATAGTATATGATCTTCTAGCTTTGTTGCTTTGGAATTTGTGAACATAAAAATAAAAAAGTCTGAAATTTGTGGAGATAGAGAGAGGAACGAAGAGAGAGAGAGAGTAGACGAGGTGTCTTGTGTTTTTGAATTTGTAAAGATAGATTGGTCATATAAAATTAACAGAGGACTTATGAGTTTAAAGTTTTGTGAATAGGATCTAAGCTAAATTACATTTTAAAGGGAAATTGCATTTTACAAATTTAATTACGATTAGAACTAAAATGCAAATAAAACCGAAGTCATTGAATTATAGGCCTAAAAAGATAATTTTGCCCTTCTACCAAAGTGAAGGGTAGGAGGGGTTAGGGTATTCTAAATCTAATTTGCAATGTAATCAAAATCACTAGAGAATATGTATTATGTGCTTTCAAGAAAAAAATCATTTATGCTGTGTTTGGTTTGAAAATTTGAGTAGGAATTTGGAAAAAGAAAGGGAAAAGATAGTTGAAATGTGAATAAAATGTACTTATATTTCATCTACTTTCACACACCTTTTCTCTTTCTCTTTCCAAATCTCTCTCCAAATCCCCAAACTAAACACAGTAGGTAAATTAAACAAAATAATTTGCATAGAAATAGGTGCAGAATTATAAATTTGGTAAACTACCAATATATCCTAATAATTGGACTCCTATAAAGTTCTATTGAAAATAAGTGTTAGTAAAATCGTCGATAAAAATAATTTTTTGTGCATTTTTTGCATGTCACTAAAATTAACAAATAGTGACATTTTTTATCACGATTTTTATAAATTGTCGCTAATACTTACAATTAGTGACGTTTATTGTAACGGATTTTTCAAATTGTCATTGAAAGTTGAAAATTAGTGACCTTTTCTGTAATATTTTTTTAAACTGTTGCTAAAACTTATAATTAGTGACATTTTTTGTGACAATTTTCAAGTTGTCGTTGAAAATTAACAATTAATGACGTTTTTAATAGAGTTTGATGAAAAATGCCATTAATTATTATAGAATCTATTGAACAATAAGTCCATCTATTAGAACTTACACGTAAGTCTCCTTATAAATTTTGTGTAAGAGGGGCGCGATTAAAAGTATCAAACAAATTTTTAAAAAATATTAATTAAATTTTATTAATTTCATGAAGCAATTATTATTTTTTAAAATCAAACAAATAAGTTTTTAGTCATTATCCAAAAAAAAACAATAATAAAAATATTTATATTCGCAAAAATTAAATTTATAGTTTGAGCGAATAATTCATATCACATGTACTATTAAAAAATTATATGTAAACATATTGACATTCAACATTTTAAAAATGAAAATAAAAAACATTATATTGATTGAATCATTGTTGAGACTTTTTTTTTTTATAATAAAATTTAACAAACATCTTTATTCAATATAAAGTCCTAAGTGGGAATTTCGTTATCAAATAGGTTTTTATAGTATTCTATTTATGATGAAATAAAGATTGACAATTTTTTTCTTAAAAAATAAAAATATTGTGGGTGTTGATTTTTGACCACACAACTAAACGGGGAGCTCAGCTAAAGAGCACCGGCAGAATAAATTAAGCCCAATAACCTGCACAAGAATGAGAATCCAGTAATAGTTTGTCCACCCAGGAGCACTTCGACGATCAAATCAGTGATCAATATCTCTCAAAGATAGCAAAGAGTACTCAAAACTCACTAGGAAATAACTTACCTTAGACCCACGAAGGTGCCTTATCTTTATACGCAGAAGTGATTTGACCCCTGTAGAAGCCTAACCTGTTCTAAGATTCTTGCCCCTTATCTGCCTATCTCAGATTTCGGTATCTCCGCAAATAACCTCAGCCTAGCCGAGATTACCTCGGCGTCATGACCAAACCACATGGCACCTCGACTGACGCTTCGGCGTCACCTTGACCACGTGCTATTATTCACAAAATATCTCCCTACAAGTATGCATTTAATGCATATGATGGAGAGACATTCTTTAGATTCACCAATAACATATGACAAAAAAATTGAGCCTATATAGTTGAGAATGTGATAATTCAAAAATTAACATTTAAAATGTTATATCATTATTGGTTAAAATAAATATTTTTAATTTTTTTTTATAATCCAAATAAAATTTGGAAGAAAAATGACGTTGGCTAGTTACCCAATGAAGATCAACAAAAAAAAATAAATATATATATATATATATATATATATATTTTTCCACCTACGTGGATCTACACAATCAACACCATATATTTATATGTATATATGGTATTTGTTGTGTATATTATTTTTTATTTGGAGGGGATATGAGAAGATAATCCTAGATTCCAATGCAGATGTTTGAGCTTCACTAACCTTTAAAATCACATTTGACTGTCGAATTATGTTTTGAGATTAGATATGATAGAATTATTCAGGGTTTAATACTATGCAAAACAAACACTGGATTGAACTATCCAGTGAGACTCACATGTTCCCCACCTTCAATCACTTTCTCCTTATCCTGCAATTAAACAACAGACTAACAATCCGATGAGTCTCACATAATTCTTCGACTTTCAATCCCACTAATAGTGAGGCAATCAAACATGGCCTAAGGTCTGATGGGTTTGGTGCTTTTTCATTGCATCAATGATTTTTTTTTAATTTGTTGTTGAACCACATAAGAAATACATAATATAAAAAATAAATAAATAAATAAAATGTAAAATTCATCAGGTAGTATCCTTAATTTGAATTGAGTAACCGTAAAATGGAGGAGCACAGTATTCAATTTTTACAATCAAGCAAACAGGGATTTTAACAAAAATGCTATGAACCACAAAAATTTATTATGAATATTACCCTGAAATGTGTATATTGTGTAAATTTAAAGTTAGTGGGATATGAGCCATACCCACAATAAATGTAGATCATTGAATTTTTTTTCTGGGTAATTCTGGGTAATTTTTTGAATAAATTTTTTGAGTTCTGTAGCATTGTTGTTTTAACAATTATACACTAATCCATCATGGATTCTTCAATAATTTCACTGATGATATGTATCTAAGCATAACTCTAAACATTGCAAACTTCACAAAATAAGAGATTCTTTTTTTTTTGAGGAAACAAAATAAAAGTTTTAAGCTCAAACTAAAAATGGAAAATGAGAGAGAGAGAGAGAGAGAGAGAGAGAGAAGGCCATCTTCCTCCATTCTAGGCCTTCTTAATGACAACAGATCTTGCTCTCAGATTCAAAAAGATAGCCCTGAATTCAAGAAGTAGAGAAAAAGCAAATTAGTAACCAATCCAGCTGTACTAAATGTGTAGAACATAACGATATACATACTTACAAATTGCTAACTTTGTCCTGAGTATTGCATCCCTATGAATTTTAATACATCAAACAACCATGTAATTGCAGTGTAACTTCTTTTCATGATATTTGCATTTTATGTTGTGATGACATGTATTTTCTTGTTAGCATTCCCAACTTCCAAGTTTTTCTTATGTTTTGATGTCAGGAATCAAAGAGAACGAATGAAAAAGTCATTGCCAGGAATCCTATTACTAGGCAAAAGATTCTGGAGTCAATGCAATTCAAGTGTTCGGTTTGTTTATGAATTTTCTATGAAAAATAGATAAAATTTTAAATAATGTGGGCTCGTCTATTTGTTTTACTCTTAAATTGTTCACATTTTCCCAAGAATGTGAGATCCCCACAAGGATGTGGAAATGACAGTAACCTCACTCCTCCATGGAGAACTAATTAGGAATCGCATTTCAAACAACAGGATAAAGTAGACCCAGAATGAGATTCTCATTCTGCCTTAATATTCCAGCCATCCAAACATAGTGGAGAAGGCTCAAAAATCATTATAGGACATTCAAACATATTATTCCAGGTTAACACTATCTCAGAAAACTCAAAAGGTGATTATAAGGTTGACATTTTATTTTGTAAGACCATATGCTTGTAAATCATGCACTGAACAGTCTATACATTTCAACATTTTTTGAGAAAATATCTTTTGACATTTGCAATCGTTAAAATCTATGCCTAATTACATTAGACTATATGATGCCAAAATCTCTGTCGCCCTCCAAGCCGTAGTTTTCAGAATGCCCAGTTAAGCCCAATTGATTGGTATGACTATTCATCAAGGTGCTTGCCCAGCCAAACCACAATAGGAAAACTAGGGCTTGGAAAACATCACGTCATTGTACCCCAAGAAGCACAGACACTTCTAAGAAGGTGGCATGTCTTGTCGTACACCCACCGGATATCTCATCGGACACTTCTCAACACATGTATCACTTAGACACGCATGAAAAACATACATCCTTGTTAGGGCAAGACATGCATCATTCAGAAATAAAAACATGTATATATATAGATACAGATATAACTCGTGTTTCCTTATTAGCTTGCAGGATGATACCATTTGTGGTTCCTATAGGAAAAATTCTTTATATTCATTTACTAAAATGAGTTTTCCTCTCTGATTAATTCCATAATAATTTGAATGCATTTTTATATACTTGCAAAAAGATGCATATTATGCTCTAGTTAACAAACATCATGATTTCATTGAACTAAATGTTTCCAATCTCTAGCCATTGTTGCACACAAGAAAAGGATTTAACATGATTGTCAGCCTCAAAGACATAAGGTGAAAAAGAGAAGAGAAAGGAAATGAAGGAAACAAGGGATGCGCACCAGCATGAGGCAACAATGCTGTGGAACAGGACACGGAACTGTAAAGGCATGTACTGGTAATTGATCCATCCAACTACTGGCCAAAACTACAAAAACAAAAGCATCATTTCTTTATTACTGCCATACTCATAACAAAAAAAAAACTTCTGTGTGTTCACAAAACAAATGATGTATCATGTCATAATACCTTCCATGCAGTTAACTGTACAGAGGGGTAGTCTTTTCGAACTTTATTCTTAACTGCACCAAAGGGTCTTCCTGCAAAGCCAAATCATGCTCTCTATCTTTATCTTACATAATTAATAAGAAAAAAAATAAATTCCGAATCATTATGAAGTGCTTAAACAATAGAGTCAATTAGGTGGCTATGAATAAATTTTAGAGTCAAATACATTTTACTTCCCTGCGGTTTGGTCCGAAAACACACAACCAATGGCACAAAAAACCTACATTTAAACCCCTTTGTGATTTGGACTAAATCACAAAAGTAAAGGAATCTGTTAAACATAACATGTGTTACAAAATGCTGATTGGGAACATTTTGATTGTACTTGAATAAATTTTTAGAGACAAAAATTAATTAAATGCCCTTTTAAGGAAAAAAATTATTTCATTTTCTTTTATTTTTTCATCTTTCTCAACACCCCACTATATCCACCACCTCACCATAACTAATGGCGCCACCACATGTTTGTGGTGGCCATTCTAGAAGGTGATGGGTGCTAGATAGAGAAAATCATGTGGTGGCCACTCTGGAAGGTGATGGGTGCTAGATATAGAAAATGAACTCAGAAATTAGAGAAAATACTAAGGGTATTTTAGACATTTCACATAAAAATATTAACCCAATTAGATTTAACTCTACAACACAAATCATAGGGGAGTTAAAGTACATTTTAGAGCCACATGGGGTTATGTGCTTTTCGGCCAAACCTCAAGCGGGTAACTGTAATTAACCTTAAGTCATATTAGCAGAAGCATCTATTAGGAGGCCTGTATTCCAGCTACAGGATAAAGAGTAATTTGGGGGGGAAAATTCCAGCAAAGCATAGAAACAGATATATTGTACTGGAACACTCAATCATAAGGAGAAAGAAACAAGTACCAAAAGATCAAGGAACCTGCAAAACGGACTAAAAATTATGTTCCAGCCATCAAAAGAGGGACATGTGCACTTGTATAAAATACCACAGATGGAAATCAGGGGAAAACTACCCAATATAAGCAGTTCTCAAGTAGCATAATGTCTTCTAGTTGTTTAACCAAAACCTAGAGCTGACTTGTATAGCAAAAAACTGATCTCTCAGTTACAAACAAGTTTTTCCCATTCTGGGAGCTGATTCCTCGCATAAAACTGTGATAAAGCTTAAACCTCTGTTTGTGCTGGACAGGGGTTTCAAGTTCTTTTTCTTTTTTTCTATTTCAAATTTTCAATGTATTTTCTTTTCTGTGCACATGTTTCTTAGGGTTGGAACGTTTCAAAATTACAGAAATAAGCAATCAATTGGAAGTTTCAATCTTAGCTTGTGTAGTAACGAACTAGAAGTACTACATTAAGGACTAATCAATTTAAATAAACTGTGTTCCTACTCTTTGGTCTTGGCAGGCAAATATTCACCTTTATGAAAGTACTGTGTTATCCTGATGTTCATGTCTTGTACTCTTGAATCTTTCATAAATTTATAATGCAGTCTGAGTTAACAGTAAAAAACATCCCAGTATCTAGCTTCATTTAAAACTAGTGGTTGTGCACACATGATGTGTGTGTTATTGTCAAATCGGGATTCGTATCGTGAATCGAAATGGTCTCGTACCGAATCGCGAATCGAATCATGAATCGTAAAGATTCAGTCACTTTTTATAAATTACTTAAAAACATATATCTACACATTTAGATGTTAAATATATATTATGAATATAAAATATTTAGACTTAAATCAACAAAAATGTTATTTTGAATGATAATCAGTAATTTAATAGGTAAGAAGTTAACAAAGGTTCCTATGTAAAATCACCATCTTACCTTTTTTTTTTTTTTTTTTTTTTAGATATTTTTTATCAACCATTCTTAATAAAGATAATAACCAAATAGACAAACTGTTAATTTCTAAAGTAACAATAGTTAACAACGATATTGATATTTGGACAATAAGCATATAGACTTTTCTAAGTAAGAGTGAGCAAATAATAAGAAAGAATTATTTAGGATATTTTATTTTAAAGCCTAAAACATTTTAAAAAGTATAACTGACCTCACACATGTAATATTCAATTTAATAAAATAGTAATAGATAATTCATAGTGTAACTTTAATCTTAAACATTATTAGAAGATATATTACAATTTTTTAAAGGGGAAAAAAATGAGAAGAAATGTTAAAAATATGTTAGGTCTGACTGAATCTGATTGGATCCTATAAAAAACTCCATAATCACTAAAATAACAACAAATGATATATATATATATATATATATATGTTGATTATTTTGGTATATGCTATTAGAAGTTGTATTATGTCATTTTCACTAAAAAGATGTAAAAAAATGAGTCGAAATTATGTCGAACACAATAACTTCAAAAATTGCGTGAATCGTAAAAAGTGAGTCGAATCGTGAATCGATTGTGAATCATGCGATTCAGCAGAGATTCACTTTCAAAATAAATTCACTCAGATTCGTATCGATTTTGCAAAAATTGCGTATCGAATTGTGAATCGAATCGCGAATCGTAAGATTCTGATAACAGATATGACATCTACAACCGAAGATGTTGAGAAGAGAAATTTTTTAGAAAAAAAGAAAAAACTAAAGCAATTTTGTGTGGCATTACTGCTCTTGTGTGGGCATTATCGGAAACCAAAAAAAGTGTTGCAAAGTTTTACCAACTTCGTTGTAGGCTTTATACAATAGTATAAATAAAATGTTCATTTTGTTTGTCAAATTCAAGGCAATTGTGCACTTTTAAGCACATCAATAGTCTTAGGGGTGCTTTGGGAATTGGTTATTGTAATTGACTTTTTGATTTTTTACGAAAAGACATACAAAAAAGTAGAGAGAATGATGTGACAATTTGTAGTAACTTTTAGGCTAAAATAGCTTATATCCGAATGGGTCCTTAGTTTCTTCAAATATGAAATTGGGGTTTATGAACTAGTTAGTATAGTTCTCCAAAAAATAGAAGAGGACAAAAAAAGGACAAAAGGGAAGTAGCCAAAAAGCCAACAACTAGTCCACCTGGCAAGGCTCCAAGATCACAGGATGAGAAGTGGCAACTTCTACGTCTCTACTGAAAGAAAGTTCAATTCCTAAACAAGCCAATGTTTCAAATAACCAATCATGACATTAATCTAACTAAATTAAAGATATTGAACATAAAAATAAAAAATAAAAAGACTGCCACTTACGAATTTACCGTGTCAAGCAATTGTTAAACTAATTACATACCTTCAACTACCACGCCATAGTACATCATGAAAAGCATATTGTTCCAAGGAGAAGAAGTCAATTGCTCCAACAAAACCTATAAAAGGAAAAAGAAGTGTTGTGTAATGACCACATGTTTAGAAAAGCCAAAAGCACCTAAATTGGCATGTGAAGTATCTAATAATAAAAATGGTTAATTACACAAGCACCCCCTAAAAAATCACTTAAGTATCATTTCACCACCCTCACCTTCAAAATTGTACATTTGAATTGCTTGACTATAATACAAAACGGTCTAAATATACCATTTTGAAAGTGATAGCTGAGGGGTGTCCGTGTACTCAACCCCACAAAAATACAAAATAAAAATCTAAACACAGAAAGTTCGGCACACTAAATGCACAGATGTAAAACAAAGGGTTCGTTTGGTTTGTATTTCTGAAAAAAATTTAGGAAATTTTCTTTATAAATAAGTTTTTAAAAGTAATCAAACCAAACAAATTTTTCCAAAAAAATTTCTCAAAACTTGTAAACCAAACAAGTTTTTCAAACAAATCTCTCTCTCACACACATCAAATCAATCACTTTTTTCAAAACTATCTCTCAAAATAATTTTTCAAAACATCTTTTGAAAAAAACCAAACCAAACAACTTTTCGTACTTTTTATCTCTAAAACACATCTCTCAAACACAAACCAAAATCTCCCCTACTATAGATTTAAACATTTTGTTCGCAAATATTTTATATCACATCTTTCTCACATTATGTGATTTTTTTTAAAAAATTTTTTACCTTCTTTGCAACAGTTTTGTTGCCCTTCTTTCCTTTGAAGATCAGATCCATCAATTTGTGAAAGAAATGGCCAAACGGTCCCGAATACAAAAGCCCATAGAGCTGCAAATCAATTTCCCAAAAATTCCAAAAACCCAGAAACTACCATCACTAATTTCCTCATCAAAACATTTTAAACAAAACCCAAATCAATAAATAGCAAGAAAATTACACACGATCAGCAAAAGTCAAACAATACCATTAAAAGGAGTACTCTTCTGAATTGAAGTTTTTTCACTCCAGTGATCTTCTGAGCTATTATATCACTACTTCCAATCAAAACCCCAGAAGTAATTGCCTACCCAATTCAAAAAATCACCAAATAAATCACATCTAACAATAAAAAGATCGATTGAAATTGTATATATTATTATGGGTATGTGAGAAAGACAGACCTTGGTTCTGAGAGGGTTGAGTTGAAGTTGAAGCAGGTACTTGTTCCAACCTTTTTTGACGATCTCAGACATGGTGTGGGATCAATGATCAATTTCAGTTCTCTCTTTCTCTCTCTCTCTCTCTCTCTCTCTCTCTCTCTGTGTGTGTAAATGCTGAGAAAACTCTCAAAGTCTCAGAGAGAAATGGGGGCTTATAAATATTAGATGGGAAAGACTATTGCGTGATATGCACTTTAAAAGAAAGAATAACGACCAACTTCATATTTTCTGATTTATAATTAAAAATATATATAATTAAATATTTCGTAAATCATAATTAAAATATTACCATAATTTAAAAATATTATAATTTAAGCAAAAAATAACATAAATAGAGTCGGGCGCATAGTAAATTTTACCTAAGAAAAATTTTTATTTTTAAAAATTCATATAAAATTTTAACAAAAATAATATGATAATATCATTATTATAAATAAATCCTGATATTTTATTTTAAAATAAAAAGTCATAATGAACTATATTATTATGTATAATAATTATTAATGATTTTTTGTTTGTTTGTGTTATGTATTGATGATTAGTGTGGAGGCTGGTAGATGGATAGAAGTCTATTCAAATATGAAGTCTCATTGTTGGGTCTTCTCTTCCACTAATGAAAATTTTCCTATTTTTTATTTTTATTTCTAGCGTAAACGATAGAATATTAGTTGATTAAAAAATGCCTAGTAGCTCAACATTCATGGGGCTCAAATGGCCCGAATGTCTCTCTTTCTCTTTCTCTCTCCTTCTCCAAAAGCATCAATTTCTCTATGGCCGTGAGAAACCACAATCTATGGTTGTGAGGAACAGATCTAGGTTTGATTTTGTCTGATTTGAGTTTTGATTTTGATTTGTGGTTGTGACTGTGGCTGTAGGTTTGATTTTGGTTTTGATTCAAAAAAGAACAGAGGAAGAAGAGGAAAGAGAAGGGTTTGAGATTTGCTTGATTGTTCTTGGTGGATTTTGGGTTTCTCTTTCTCTCTGTGTGTGATGGGTTGACAGCTTCCTATTTGATCGGCGATGCCTTCTCCGACGTCCTCTCTTCCTTTTCCTCTTCCTCGTCCTCTTCTGTTCCTTCTTCTCCTCTCTTTCTATCGCCATCGCATGTTTCTCAAACCAGTTTGAGAGAAAAAAGAGAGGGAGAAGGAAAAAGAAGATGTGGCAATGGGTTTGATTTTGGGTTTTGATTTTGATTTTGATTCATAAAAGAAAAAAGGAAGAAGAAGAAAGAGAAGGGTTTGAGATTTGCTTGATTGTTCTTAATGGATTTTGGGTTTCTCTTTCTCTCTCCGTGTGATGGGTTGACGGCTTCCTATTCGGCCGGCGAAGCCATCTCCGGCGTCCTGTCTTTGTCTTCGTCTTCCTCTTTTGTTCCTCATTCTCATCTCTTTCTGTCGTCGTTGCCTGGTTCTTAAACCAGTTTAAGAGAGAAAAGAGAGGGAGAAGGAAAAATAGGAAGAAGAAAAAGAAAAAGAACAAAAATGTGCTAAAACGACGTCGTTTTGATATTTTGAGCCATTTAGAATAGCCAATTTCGAGCTACCCAGCAGGACTGCTTTTACATTATAAGAAAGGATTGTAATTACTCTTGTAACTCAAATTTTGAATTTTTGGCTTTCATACTATCTTAAAAGATAGTTTATATTGGACGAATTCAGACGTAATTTTTTTAAGTGATTTTTTAAATGATTGAGATTTAATCTTATAAAGATTGAGGACAAAATAATGCTACAAAAATTGAGAATATAATAGTACTAAGTTAAAGAATACAATAGTCTTGATAATCATTTAAAAAAAAGGAAAATTTACTCATAAGTCTTACTTTCTGAAAAGTTGAACCATTTAGTCCTAAAAGTTTTCTTATGCTCCATTTAGTCCCATTTGCACATCAATCTAATGTTTGAAACATTAATCTGATGTTCGAAATCTAATGTTCGAAACATTAATCTGATGTTCGAAATCTAATGTTCGAAACATTAATCTGATGTTTGAAACATTGTAATGGGACCTTTCAATCTATAAGAAAACTTTTAAAACTAAACAGTGCATAAGTTATTAATTTGAGATTTATTGGTGCATCCCCCATAAAAAAAATCTCAACTGCACAAAAAAAATACTTCTATCAAAAATCACTTTAGAAGATCTGAGCTCTACATTTATCAACTACCCTGTCCAATCACATTTTGTTTAGTGTAGTTTATCTATATTGTCTATGACCTTTTTACTAATAAAAATGCTAAAAGTAGTCTTAATGTTATTGTTATTGTTGAAAAAATGTATTAAAATATGTAAAAATAATTTGAAATATATAAAAATTGCATTGAAATTATATATATATATATATATATATTGGACCTTTTGTTATGCTTAATTAATGACAACTCACTAGGAAGACCCATAAAATATAATATAAAAATAGGACCATCATAATTGTATTACAAAGGCTTTGTTTGGTGTAATTCATTATAAGTTAAAAATTGCTAACTAGAAAACATAAATCAAAAGCATCCTTACCTCTACTCCTAGATAATCATATTTTTTTTTGACTTATTTAAGTTATTTTCATCTAATAAATTATAAGCAAAAGTGCACCAAATTTCATTTTATCTCTAAATTATCTCTCAATATCAATTAGACCCCTAAATACATTAATAAAAATTAAGTTTAATATTTAAAAAATAAATTTTCTTCTCAAAAAGGTAGAAGAAATATATTTTAAATAATAAACTTTACAAAAAAAATTACTAAAAATAATATAAAAAGATTCATTTAAGATGACAAAGAGGAGGTGTTGCAAAAGAGGGAGCAAGTGAGGGAGGTGAGGAGGAGGGGTGTGTGAAGGGTTTGTAGAAGTTCGAGTGCTGCAAGGGAGTGAACAAGGAGGTGATCGAAGCAAGTTGAGAGAAGAGCTATAGACTGTGAGAGTAAGGGAAAGGGTCATCACCACCACTGGAGATGGGGTGCCGACGAGATGAGATTTGCAAAATGGAAAAAAATAAAGAATAGAGAGATGAGAGAGAAAATAAAAGAGTAAATTTGTGATTTAATATATAAAGGATTCCCATCGTATTGGAATTATTTTGCAATGTGTCATTTGTAATGAAATTATTTTAGATTCTCCCTTTAATTTGCAAATTTTGTTGTCAGACTTGCCATTTTCCCATTTTTAGAGAACTTATAAAAAAAATAAGAATTTCTAATTTCTAATTTTAAGTTCTACAAAAATAGATGAACTTAAAAGGTCAAAAAAGAAAGGGGCATTTACATACAAGGCGCATTTTGTGAACTTATAATCCATTAAGTCCTAGATAAAATTATTTGCTCCTTCAAGTCTCATTAATTTTTAATAGACCAATTTACCCTTCCAAACCTGAATTTGGGAATCAGATGGTCGTCTTCCAACCATCGCTACACTAGCACTGGAATTCCATCATCTCTATTTCTTGTTGTAACACCAATGATGCCTGTAACTCGGGCATTTACATACAAGTCGCATTTTGTGAACTTATAATCCATTAAGTCCTAGATAAAATTATTTGCTCCTTCAAGTCTCATTAATTTTTAATAGACCAATTTACCCTTCCAAACCTGAATTTGGGAATCAGATAGTCGTCTTCCAACCATCGCTACACTAGCACTGGAGTTCCATCATCTCTATTTCTTGCTTTAACACCAATGATGCCTGTAACTCTCTCTCTCTCTGAATTTGGATGTAGATCTTGTTTGATCAATATGAGGAGTCTACGGTTAAATTACATACATGTTTGTGCTTGGGTGTGTGTTTTCAGCTCAGGATGGTGATAGATGTTGAACCACCGAGCCCTCTTCGCTACATAATCGGAGCAGCGATCATGATGATCGTCGTCGTATTACCCCTCATTCTTCTTCCCACAGACCCAATCTTTGGTCTCATCCGTACGGCTCCTCATCTGCCTCAATCCTTCTCCTCTCACCTCCGATTGCTTCCCCTCCATCCAGTGCGTCGTCAGCTCCAGATTTAGATTCTACAATCGCAACACAAAGCAAGTCACGACCCTCAATTGCAAACTCTCTGTTAAACTCGAGTCACTGTGTAGAGGCAGAACCAGGTACTTAAACACATGACACTGCATTATACTCTTAAGCTGAGTCTCTTTTTTGAAATTGAGAATATTCTCAGTTTATAATATTCTCAATTTTAATCATGAAAAAAAACTCAATTCAACAATCTAATGTGTCAGGTTCGTAGAATTATTTTTCTTTTCAATCCCATACTTTTCTCAGAAGCCAAACAAATTGTGATCAAGCAAGAAGAGAACACATACCTCAGGACTTGATGTGGTTTGCTTCTGCATCATATCGAGCTTCGATTTCTCCAAAGTCACCGCACCAAAAGCACCAAAAAAATTGATATTTCTCAAAACTGATAATATTCTCAGTTCATACTAGGAAAAAATTAAAAAATTTCTTAGTTTTGATAATTATATACTGAAATCATTCTCTATTTTAAAAATTAAGAACATTCTCAGTTTTAGGATTAAAGGGCAAAACGTCTTTTTACTTATAAATGGGACTTATTGGTTCAAAAATCTTTTGACAGGACCTAAGCTACCACCAAATATGTAGAGGGAGCAAGTGGGGAAGGTGGGGAGGAGGGGTGTGTGAAGGGTTTGTAGAAGTTCAAGTGCTACAAGGGAGTGAACAAGGAGGTTGGAGAAAGAGATGGGGTGATCGAAGCAAGTTGAGAGAGGAGCTATAGACTGTGAGAGTAAGGGAAAGGGTCATCGCCACCACTGGAGATGGGGTGCCGACGAGATGAGATTTGCAAAATGGAAAAAAATAAAGAACAGAGAGATGAGAGAGAAAATAAAATAGTAAATTTGTGATTTAATATATAAAGGATTCCCATTGTATTGGAATTATTTTGCAATGTGTCATTTGTAATGAAATTATTTTAGATTCTCCCTTTAATTTGCAAATTTTATTGTCATACTTGCCATTTTCCCATCTTTAGAGAACTTATAAAAAAAATAAGAATTTCTAATTTCTAATTTTAAGTTCTACAAAAATAGATGAACTTAAATGGTAAAAAAAGAAAAGACAAATTTGAAATTGTACTAAAGTAAAAAAAAAAAAAAAAACTTTTTAGATCTTGAAATGTAAATTTTTTTAACACCAATTATTTTTTTATTTATTTTTACTTTTTTGAGGTTGCCAAAGAAGTTGTAATAACTTTGTTATGGTTTTAAAATTAAATGATTGTGAGTTGAGCAATCCTTTTTTTTTTAAGCAAAAAAAAATTTGATTCTTATTATTTCAATTTATAAAATTTAATTACTATGCTTTAAATTTAATTTAAATTTAATCATTCTCTCTAAATTTATATTAATGTTTTCAACATGCACATTTAAAAAATAAATTTGACAACTTTTAACTTCTAAAAGTGTAATTTACTACCCACACAAAATATATATGAGTGCTGCTATTAGCACCCTATCAATTATTTTGAACTTCTCATTTTTTAGCCTATTTTTTTATTATAATAATAACCTTAAATAAAATTACTAAAAATGATATGGATAATTTTGGGACACCCCCATCTCATAATTAAGTCCACACACCCACTATATCATGAATTAAGGTTTATGAGAGCATCCACTTCCATCATCACCCACCCATCTTCCCCAAATCCCATTTTCAAAATCTACCCACCCTCAAAACCTTGAAAAACCTTTGGCGGTAATATTCCGACGGTGACGGTAGTAACCATTTGATTACCTACACTTCTCCAGTAATGACAATGAGTGAAATTTTTTTCGGTAACCATAACTCCATGAGATGAAAGGAGTACAACAATAAAAGTTCAAAGGAGATTCATAACTTTAATAGTGTTTTTAGCTCAGAGGAAATTAGCCTTTTAAGGGTTAGTTTCTTTGAAAAAATGACAAAAATAATAAAAACTGTTTGTCATTTTTTTGAAACTGAATTCCCGAACATATAGGGCTGAGCAAGGAATCCATAAAATCCGTAATCCGATCCGGTCCAATCCAATTCGGTAGGTTTGGATTGGTTTTTTGAATCCATGGTTCGGTTCTGGATTGAAAAATTAGAAATCCGTAATCCACGGATCGGTTCTGGATTGAACCCCACGGTTTTGGATTGAAACCGATCCGGGTCGTATACAAATAGCCTATATTTATATTATATACCCCCTCAACATAGTATCTTCTCTTATTCCATATAAAACCTAAACCCAAATCTAAACCCGTATAATATATTCTTTTATTGCTTTTGTTTGTTAGTTTTTAGTTTTAATTTGTAATGGCCTAAATATTTATGATAAAACCAGTTTTTTTATGGTTGTTTAAATTTTAGAACAATATGTTACTATTATGGAAATACATGTCACTATTGTGGTGTAAGACTAAATTATTTTATATTGACCCACATGATATGGTAATGTGAATTAGAGATTTGGCAGGGTTATGATTCCATATTTTTTGCTATAATTAATTAGTAAATAAAGAAGAGTGTTTTATAAGTATCCTACTTTGATGGAAAAGTGGAATCATTGTTGAATAAGGAAACTGGTTCTCTCTCTACCTGTAAAAGGACATTCAGACTACCCATCAACTTAATTCTGAATTCAATGTATTCTAAAGAGGGTCAAGAGAGAGAAACCCTTTTCCACTAATATTATTATTATGTTTATGTTCAATCAATTTTGGGTCACTTGAAGGTTTCGTATAATTGATCCGGGTATGTTATTTATTTTCCGCATTATGTTATTAATTGTGAAAATCATTACAGTTCACAATTTTGGATTATGAAGGTTGTTATATGCATAACACCATAAAATTAATTTACATGTGGTATCAGAGCTCATGTTTCAGAACATTATGATTTTCCGATTAAGTAAATATCAATTAATTTTGATTACAATTATGATTGTCTCGATTCAAAATTTTTAATTTGCTGAACATGATATGAAATTTAATATGCAACTCTTATGTTCCTACTTTAGATTGGATTGCGTATTGTATAAATAATGTTTATTTAATGAGTGCTAACTCCTTAATGATAAACGGAATGTTTTAATATTTTAATAATTGAATACTATGAATGATTTAATTATTTTTATTATGGGGAAAGGTTTAGTGGATAATGACCGTTGCATTGTTTGATTTAAGGTTGGTTTGACAAGTTTCAAAAAAGTCAAAAAGTCACTATCCTATTTAAGTCACATTATCTTATTTAAGTCACATCACCTCTCTAATACGTCACTTCAAATCCAACCCAAATCCAACTCATATTTCATAAAAAGTCAAAAAGTATACTTATTTAGATCATCTCAAACAACCCCTAAGTAATGCCTAAAGATATTCGCATTACATAGTGAATCATTATTATTCATGTTTTGCTAAATTTTATATTATCAAAGTTTACTGTGAGGCATACTAAAGTGTTATTGTGATCTTTATAGTACTAAGAATATTACTATTTATGGATCTAACTATAACCTCTAAAAAATTATTTCAGTACGATGTTATTACCACAATTATGTATAAGCTTGATTTTTATGGGTGGTTTGATGAGGTACAAAAATATATATTCTTATGTGACATAGAATATAAATTGTGTTAATATTTTTTGTCTTAATATTATTCTTATGATTTAGTAATATACATTATGATTATGATGATGAATAATTGTGAATAAATTATTATTTATTCAATAATGTTCATGCAAAGTTTTTATTGTGATTTGAAATTTAAATTATGATTCGATTGGTAGTTGCCAAAGTGACCCAATCGGAATGACACATTGATATCAAATCAAATAATTGAAATTAATACCCTTCCCAAGTATTAAAAAATAATGACTTTGCAAATCGTAATTCTTTAATTACAAAGATATTAGGTTGGCCCAAAGGTGCACCGCTTCTAAGTAATTGTTGAATTGGAATATGATAGTGGATGGGTATTCATAATTGATATTGGAATGAATACCCAAAGGTAACAGATCTACTTAATTATGAATATTTTATCAACTAGTCCTGTTGGTGAAAGGGAATCACCATAATTGATAAATAGAATGCAATTAGATTGTCCCAAAGATAGATCACGGTAATACTATTTGTGATTGTTTAAACATGTGTTTATCTTGACTAATTGTCAATTATTGATTACTCTTAGCATTAATATAATGAACATAAATTATTGATTAAAGTTTTATTTCGCTATATTTGTATACTTGTTTGTTTCGATTTTAAATGAAAAAAGATTTCTCAAAATAAATAAAATAAGTTCAGTTTCATCTCGATGTCTTGAATTTTGACTTAGTGTTACTATTTGAGAAACTTACTGCTATTATGATTCAAGTAGTATACAAGAAAGAAAAGACTTTTCATAAAGTATAAAAGGATTGAACAAATAAAGTTTATGTTTTTTATGCGAATGATTATAGGAGTTTTAACTTTCTTAAATTGATAATGCTAAAGAACTTTTCCGAACTGTTAATAAGTTTTTGCTGAGACACTTCTGGTTAAACTTACCATCATAAAGTTTGATGGTATGCATGAGATGTATGAGCATGTCATTGGATTGTCTAACTTGACTGCTCAATTAAAGAATTTAAGAATATTTGTGAATAAGTTTATTTTTGTGCAATTTATTTTGAATTATTTATCTCTTCAGTATGGGTCATTTATATTAACTATAATTCTATAATTAGTAAGTAGAAAGTTAATAGATTGACTAATATGCTTATTTAAGAAGAGATAAAACTTAAGTAATTGAAATATCATTTATTGATCTTGTAATTCAAGAAGTCGAAAAGAAAGGGAGAATGCTTATAAAATGACATATAGAAATAGCCACATAAAGAAAATGAGTCTGCTCAAGATTTTCAGTCTCATAAGAAAGAAAATGGCTACTCATGTTTTTAATACGGTGCAAGATTAGTTTCAAACTAATTATGTTAAAATCTCCAATTAAAATTATTGGGACTTATTGTTTATTTTTGAAAATTATTTATTGAATTGTCCAAACTTAATTAACCTTGATGGTTATTTTCAAAAATTTAGAATAAAAGTTTAATTTATTGATAATACATTTTCTATTAATTTTGGTATTATTTATGATGGTTTGTATAAATTAAAATTTAATGATTTATCAAAAATTTAATTTATCTTACATCATTATATTGGTCCTAAATATAGCTTGATAAATAAAAACTCTTTAAACTTGTGGCATAAAACATTTTATTGCTTTTAGTGGGAGTGTGGGTTGCATTAAGGAAAAGCAATTCAATCACATTAAGTAAGTGCCATAAGATATACATGGCTTCTTCATATTATCCAAATAGACATTAATGTGCCCTTTTGACACTTCATGTTTGTCACGATCCGCTCCCCGTACCCAAGAGTTAAGTATCGTAATGGCCAGTAACTGAGGTTACCTCCGGCCAATTCTTAAACAAATAAATAAATGCGAGCGGAAGTAATATTTAAATGAGGGTACCAAAATAATCACTGAAACTTCTATTTTTATTATAAAATTTATTGACCAAAAAGATCGATATTTACATAGAAAAATATCAATAAAAGTGTTGTGTGTGTCCATTCCACAGCCCCGCATCTAAGACTCTCCAAAGGCTATTTCTGAATTGCATTGTTTCCTGAAAATTGGTAAACAACTATAAGCACATGGCAGAGTGAGAAATATTATACCAAGAGTATAAGGGACACGAAATAACCACGAATAGTTAGTTAGGCCAAAACATTTAAGATAACTTAGTCGGAACAAATAATCCTTTAAGTAGCAAACTTGAGATTATGTAAATAAATAATTATAAGCACGGTAATTTGGTAAACAAATCATTTAAGTAGCAGAAACTGCTCATTTGAGTAGCAGAACTGAAATACATAAATTATGTAAGTAAATGACCATAACCACGGTACAGAACAGAGCAGAATAGAGGTCACAGAAGTGACAGTCAGAACAGAGGTACGGATTCAAGAAGTGGCTCCTACGGATTCAAGAGGTGGCTCCCACAATAGTGTAGCACTTAGCACCGCACAGAACAGAGGTACGGATTCAAGAGGTGGCTCGTACGGATTCTAGAGGTGGCTCCCACAATAGTGTAGCACTTTGCTCCGCACAGCACTTTGCTCCGCACAAAACAGAGGTCAATAGATCCATGACAAACAGAGGACCACAAAGTGATCAAACAAAGGCCAATAGTTATTTAAGTCCCCTAAGGCGTGGGACTCCCGTGGTGGTACTTACAAAACATAATTGTTGATAAGGTTATAGTCAAATATTCTTAAAATATAAAACAGATATATCCATGAGTTTCCTTTTAAGCAAATAGGGTTCAGAAATAAAACCACGTTACTGAAATATTTATATAATTTATAATAGTTTATAAAACATAACTTGTATAAAATAAATATGATAAGTTAAAACATACATAAAATACATTATAGTAACTCAAGATATAATATAACTCATCTTAACTTTAATATCTTACTCTCTCTTTTCATTATCAAAAACCCTTTTAACTTTTATTATTTTTTTCCTTCTTCCTCTCTTTTCTTTCATTCCTTTCTTCCTTTCTTCTTTCCTCCTCTTCCTTTTCTTTATTTTCCTTTTCTTTCACGCAGGTTGATCACCTCCCTTTTATAGGGAGATAAGGCGCATACGTGGCGTGCAATTAATAATTATATAGATTCGTTCTTATCTTTAATAAATATTTAAGATAATTATTTTTTGATCCAAAATTTTAATATAATTATATAAATAAGTTAATTCATAATTAAATTATACTCTATCGTATACCAACATAAAATTAATTATTTATTTTATTACCACATCTATTATTATTATTATTATTATTATTATTATTATTATTATATTTTGACCTCTAAACTTTTACTAATTATATTGTTTTACAAAATTACACATAATAATATATAATAAATTATATATTTTCCTAACTGTGATTAAATAATATTAGTATAAATTCTACAGAATAATTAAAAATCTAGGTTGTTACAATGTTTGGTAAATAAAAATATTTTATCACTTTTATAGATGAATTTTCACCTTATGATTTTTATTTATTTATTGCATAACAGATCTCCAGTAAATGGACACATTGATGTGTACATTATTAAAGAAGAAAGGCAATTAAACAAAGAATAAAGCTTGAGACCCCACCCACAGTGACCCCAGTGACCCCCAGTGCCACGTGGCATCGCGTGATTGGAAGGAAAGGGAAAAAAAATTATTTTTGGGCTACTGGGGTGCTGGGGGTGCCCCCACTGGGGGTCCCTAGCACCACTGTTAAACAAAAATGTGAATAATATAAAGATAGTGCAAGGCACAAGTCTATTTGCTAAAATCTATAAAAAGCATAATGCCTCAGCAAAATGATGTACTTGAGAAATATTATTGTACTCTAATGAATATGGCTAAGAGTATGTTAAATAAATACCCATAATATTGTGGATGTATGTCGTTATAATTTATTGTTTTCATATAGCATCTGGTTCCTAGTAAGGCAGTTTCAAACACTCACTTTGAATTGTGAACAGGAAGGAAACCGAATTTAAGACACCTGCATGTTTAAGGTTGTCTACAAAATTATAATTATTGATCCACATGAAAAGAAATTGGATTTTAGAATAATCATTGGTTATTTTGTTGATTATCTTGAAAATTCAAAGGGTATTAGTTTTACTATCTTGTTCATAGTACAAGAATTGCAGAAACCAATAATATCAAATTTAATAAGAATGGTGAAATCAGTGGGAGTGATAAATCATGAAATGTGGTTATTCAATAAGTTTGGGTACAAGTATCATTACCCATAATTTGAAGGAAATTGTCGTTGCTATAGTTGTTAAACAACTTAATGTTTTGGAACAACAAATGAATAACCAATTACTCCATAATATAATTATCACCAATGAAAAGTTGTAGAAGAACCACAAGAAATAATATTGAGAAAATCTCATAAGGTAAAGGGATTTGTCATTTCGAATGATTATGTGGTATATCTATAACAATTTTATTATAATATTATGATCAGTAAAGACTCGGTTTTATTGTCACAAGCCATAGAAAATATTGATTCTACTAAAGAAATTGATGTCATGAATGATGAGTTGAAATTAATAGACCAGAATGAAATTTGAGATTTCATTGAATTGCCTAAGGATACAAAAATATTTATTGTTCTAAGGGTAATATAAAATGATATAATGTTAGATATGCAGCCAAAGATTTTACTCATAAAATAGACATTGATTACAATGCGATATTCTTTTTTCACTTGTATCTTAAATGGCTGATTTAGAATCATTAGGGCATTAGTAACTCATTATGATATTGAGTTGAATATATGTGAAAATTAATTTTCTGAAAGAGAGTTTAGATGAAGAATTTTGTGTAGATTTACTCAAAGGTTTCTCTATTAAGGAAAATAAAAATGTGACTTGCAAACTTAAGAAATCAATTTGTGGACTTAAACAAGCTTTCTAAAAATTGTATCTTAAGTTTTATAATGCTATTTTTTCTTTGGATGTTGATGATATTTTGCTTGTTAATAATGTACGTGATTTATTGCACGAGTTAAGAAATTTCTCTTTAAGAACTTTGAAATGAAATATATTAGTAAGACAATCTATGTGATTGAAATTGAAATATTTCTGAAAGAATTACATGAATTGTTGAGATTGTCTTAGAAGGTATATATTAAAAGTTCTATAGAGATTCATAATGAAAGAATATTCACATAAAGTTATCTATATTCTGAAAGAAAATAAATCCAGTCTTATGCAAAAAATTTATAAAATCAATTGGAATAGAAACGATTCTTTATACATTTATTGTAAGAAACTTAATGCTCAAATAAAGAAGTGATAAGGTAATCATAAGGAATAAAAGATTACTTATTCACATTTATGAAGTCTGATAATCTTGAATTGATTGGCTACTTAGATTCAGACTTTAGATGATATATTGATAGTAGAAAATTCACTTTTGGTTCTTTGTTTCTATTTTGTGGAGAAGCAATATTAAGAAAAGTGTAAAACGAACTATCACAAGTATCCTCCATGAAAGTTGAATTTGTGGTGTGCTTTGAGGCCACAATTCATGAATTGTTATTGCGAAATTTTATCGTAAGACTTGGGATTGTCGACTTTTGTTGCCAAGTTGTTAAGAATTTATTGTGATAATTTCGCAATTGTTTTATTTTCTTAGAATGACAAGTATTCTAATGATGCTAAACACATAGAATTGAAATACTTTGTCGTTAAAGAAGAATTTCAGAAACAGAAAGTGTCAATAAAACACATAAGTATATAACTTTTAAGTGCACATCTATTGATGAAGGGATTACTTTTAAAGACAATTAAGAAACTTGCCAATTGGGTCTTGAATGTAATCCATAATAGTTGTTTATGATTGATTGTGTTATTTGACACATTGAGATCTCATTAATTGTGTTTCTGATATATTTCCTGTTATGAAAGTACGTACATTTATGAGAATGAATGAATGGCAATAGGAATAGTCTTTCATAAAAGACATTATCGTTGGACCTCTTTATACTCTTCACTTAAAGGGCTATGTTAAACTAGTTGCTAGTGTTGTAGTACATGGAAGGGACTATATCGCACTATTGGTGTAGAACCGCCATGACTCATATTAGTGATCTATTTAATTATAGCATTATGATGATGACTAAATTAAAGGTAATATTAAATATGGTTTATTGCACGCCTAATGTTTACCTTGTTAAATCTTGATATAAGTTCTCATATGGGTCAAGTGGGAGAATGTAAGACTAAATTATTTTATATTGACCCACATGATATTGTAATATGAATTAGAGATTTAGCAGAATTATGATTCCATATTTTTTACTATAATTAATTGGTAAATAAAGAAGAGTGTTTTCTAAGTATCCTACTTTGATGGAAAAGTGGAATCATTCTTGAATAAGGAAACTGGTCCTATTTCTACCTATAAAAGGACATTCAGACTATCCATCAACTTAATTCTGAATTCAGGGCTGGTTTGACATATTTGAAAAAAGTCAAAAAGTTATTATCCTATTTTAGTTATATCATCTTATTTAAGTCACATCACCTCTCTAACACATCACTTCAAACCCAACCCAACCCAAACCTAACTCATATTTCATAAAAAGTCAAAAAGTGCATTTATTTAGATCATCCCAAACAAGCCCATTATTCCACTAATATTATTATTAGGTTTATGTTCAATCAATTTTGGGTCACTTGAAGGTTTCGCATTATTTATCCGGGTATGTTATTTACTTTCCGCATTATGTTATTATTTGTGAAAATCATGACAGTTCACGATTTTGGATTATAAAGGTTGTTATATGCATAACACCATAAAATTAATTTACCTGTGGAACTAATATAATTATATATTTATGTTTTTATGAAATTAAAATATTATATATATATTTTTTGTTATTTAATTACGTGAATCCTTGATCCTAAACCGATCGAATTCATATTTAAATGGATTGGTTCGGATTGGTTTCACGATTTAAACGGATTAGATTGGTTCCAATTTTTCAAGAACCGTAAATAACGAATTGGTCCTAGTTTTACCCCAATCTGAAACAATTCGGACCATGCTCACCCTTACATATGACAAAAATTCGGTAATACATGCCCAAACATTATTTATTTGTTCGGAAACAGATAACCAACTTTGACAATGGTCAAACTAAAAAAAAGGATGAGGCGGCAGAGATCACAACCCAAGCTAGGGCAATTGAGAGTAATCACACTTAGTTTTTCTTCTTTTCTTTCTTAACCACAAAAACTCAACCCAATTTCTTGTTGATATATTTTAAGTTGATATATTTTAAGAATTGAAAATTAAAAATCCTACATTTATTTTTTCACTGTAAGGTCATGAACAGGTGTGTGGAGATGAAATAGTAATTACTTTCGTGGGTTTGTTAAGGTTTTTGGAAGAGAGATTTTTTGAGATGTGGGAGGTGTGCATTCAATTGAATGAGTGAAATGTTTTCACAATAATAATTTTGGTATTATTTGGAAAAAGAATTTTTTTTAAAGAGTTTTAAAATTTATAAGTGAAGGTACGAAGAAATAAAAAGTCTAAAATAATTGATGAGATACTAATAATAATACTTGTATATATACATATATATATATATAAATAAAATATAAAAGTGAGGCAATTCACAGGAAACTTGAGATTAGATCATTTTCAATTATAAAGTCTCGTTTGAGAATATATTATTTTAATAATTTTTTAATTTTTTAATTAAAATAAAAAATAAAAAAATTAATATATTTTGAAATGATTTGTTAATTTTTTATAAAAAAATTGTATAAAAAGCTTTAAAAAAAAAGAATCCTTAATATTTTTATACAATTTGTTAAATTTTTAATTTTTTTAATAATTTTTTTTTTTTTTTTTTTTTTTTTTGTAATTCTTAAACTAGAAAGTGATGTTCTCACTCGAAGGATAATTGCAACAGGACAAAAAGGAAGTCAAATAGTCATCATTTCTATGGGGGACACAAAGGTTCAAACATTTCTTTGATAATAAAAATAAAAATAAATAAATAAAAACAAACATCAAATCAAGCATTCATTGCGGAGCTTCCCGCATACACTTGACCCACGTGGGTGGTAGTTAAGGCTTTTATGCGCTCACGATCCACGCGGTCCGTACAATTTATTATTATTTTTTTAATTTTTAAATGTGATAAGTATTAATATTACATTCTAACGATATGATGTTAAAAATTTTTAAAAATTTTTTAAAAAAATTTAGTATACGTTTTTTTAAAAATATGACAACGTGATAAGTATAATATGACATTTTAAAATTTTTACTCTAAAAAAAATAATTCCTCATTAGTATATTTTTTCAAGTTCAAATGTGATAGTAGCTGGTATGATGTGACATTTCAAAAAAATAAAAATTCCTTAAGCTTTTTTTGAGGAGTGGGTTGACTTTTCGATTTTTTTTTTGACTATTTTAACCTGGGGTTAAAAAATTTAGTTTAGGAAGAATTTTTGGCTTTTTTGACTTTTTTGTGAGAGAAAGAATGTAATGATTATGTGTTAAATGTGATATTTTGTCTTATTAGACTAAAAAGTCCATTTTTTTGTGACTAAAATAGCCAAAAAAGCCCCAAGTTGGACTTTCCAAACAAAGCCTTACACCTCGTTTGAGAACAGGCTAATTTAGTAATTTTTTGACTATTTAACTAAAATATGAGTTAAAAAAATTAGTATGTTTGGGATAATTTTTTGGCTTTTTACGAAAAGATGTGCAAAAAGTAGAGAGAAAAGAGAATCTTTGACTTTTTTGTATGAGTTGTTGGCTTTTTAGCTAATTTAGTAACTTTTTGACTTTTTTTGCTAAAAACGAAGGTTCCCAAATGAGGCCTTAGTATATATTTTTTCAAACGTGATAACGTGACATGTATGACGTGAAACTTTTAAAAAAATAAAAATTCTTTAGTATACTTTTCTCAAATGTGATAACGTGATAGGTATAATGTGACACTTAAAAAAAAATAAAAACTCTGTAGTATATTTTTCTCAAATGTGACAATGTGGCGAGTATAATATGATATTCTAAAAAAAATTAAAAATTCCTTAATATACTTTTTCCAAACGTGACAACGTGACAGGTATGATGTGACATTTCAAAAAATAAAAATAAAAACTTCTTAGTAAACTTTTTTCAAATGTGACATGTGACATTCCAACGTGGTGGGTATGATGTGACACTCTAAAAAAATTAAAAACTCTTTAATATACTTTTTTTAAATGTGACACTTTAACGTGATGGACATGATGTGATACTAAAAAACTCTTTAGTGTACTTTTTTTAAATATAACACTCTAATGTGGTAGGCAAATGAGTGATTATACATCCAAAAAGACTAAATGGATCAAATATATATATATATATATATATATATATATATATATATGAGACTATATGGATTACAAGTCCAAAATATAGGACTTATTGGTCAATCCCCCAAAGATTTACCAATTTATATTTAACTTAATTTAAATTATTTTTTTATATTCTAATAAATAAAATAATTGACATAATTATCAACATACTCCTAATAATAATAAGATGAAGTGTATATTAATATTCACATAGATAGTATAAATATTCCATGATATGTACATTCATACTGCCGACATGAATATTCATATTGTCAAATTTTTTTAATGTATTCATATCACCGAGTTATTAAGGATTTAAAAAATATTTATAAGGATAAAATTATTCATAAAATATCTTAAGTATGAGAGTTAGGATTTGGTGAATCAAATATCCCAAATAATAAGACTTATTGCAATATAAGAATATCTTATAAACTAATTGAGATACAAATACTTGAAAGATAATTTCTGATAAATTTCCTTTTGTTTTTTAAATTTAAATTTTCAAATTTATTTTTTAGGATGAATTACACTAAACTCCCCTAAAATTATATATATATATATATAATAAATCACATAAGTTTGACAAAATTACACTTGATTATCTTAATATTTTAATTCATATAATACTTGACTGTCTTTTCACTAAAAAATCTTTAGTAGTATATACATAAAAAAATAAATTTTTTTACATTAAATATATATTTTATTTTGTACGAGTGGAAAGAGAGGGAAGTAAGTAGACTCAGGCTGCTTTTGATGTCTGTCACAAATTTATGTGATGATCTAGAGGACAAACCAGTCTGGTTGGCTATAGGTTCTGGTATGTTTTCTGTCTCCTTTGTTTATAGAAGTGAAGTTGACTTCCTTGGTCCCTCCCTTATTTCTAGTAACTTAGTTTGGAACAAATTTGCACCTCTAAATGTTCAATTTTTCTATTGGTTAGCATGTAAAAATAGAGTAAAAACAGTAGACTTTCTTCAAAAAATTGGAGTGATTCAAGCTAATTCTCCAACCCCTTGTGTTTTTTGTAAAGCTGCGAGTGAATCCATCTGCCATGTGATGTTGCACTGTCATTTTGCACGAAGGGTTTGAGCTGCAATGTTGAATTGATGGGAGGTGCAAGGGGCTTTACCAGGATCTATGGGAGCTATACTTCATTGGTGGAAAAGTGATAAACTTAACAGAAAAGAAAAATGGCTTTGGAAGGTCATTCTTTTGGCTGTCCTTTGGTCTTTATGGAAGCTTCGAAATTAGTACATTTTTAAGGCTGCTACACATCAGTTGGAGAACTTGTGTGATTTGATTAAGAGCAGAGTTGCACTGTGGTTGAACCATAGATTTAAGGACTTTCACTTCCTGAACAATTTGAGGCAAATCAGATGCTATTTGGGGAGTAAATTTGTACTGGGCTGCTGATATAGATCTCTTTATGCTACAGGTTTTCTTGTAGGAGTTCATCTGTTGGTGTATTTTGTTTTCTTAGGTTGGTGTCTTACCAACTTTGGGTAGTGCTAGCAAATGAATGGACTTGCTTCTTAGTGCCAACTTAATTGGAAGCGGGTTGTCTTGTTATGATGCTCATTGCACCCCTCTTTTTATTAATGATTGTCAATGTATTTCTGTTTGATCATTATCAATAAAATATCTTTTTAGCTATTTCAAAAAAAGAAAAGAAAAAAGAGATTAGTTTGTAGTGTTTATTGCAAGTTATGTAATCACCCTTAAATTAGTTTTATGAAATTTTTCATGATATTTTTTTATAATGCGTAGCATTACTCTTGAGTTGAATATATTTTTAAAAAATTCATATATAATTGTAACTATTTATACTTATACATATTATATAGAAATTTATTAGAAAATCATTTTTCAAGTGTTTATATCCCAATTAGTCCATAAAATATTCTTATATTCTAATAAGTCCTATTATTTGAACATTTAATTTATCAAATCATAACGATCATATTTATGATATTTTATAGACATTTCTACCCTTACAAATATTTTTTGAACGGTTAGTAATTTGGTAATGTGAACATTCATATTTTAAAATGTAAATATTCACATTGACGTGTGAATGTTTACATTGATAGTGTGAACATTCACATTGACAATATGAATATTCACATTGACGGTATAAATATTCACATTACGAAACATTTGCACTGTAAATGTAAATATTATTAGAAGTATTTTGGTAACTATGTCACCTACTTGACTTATTAGAATATAAGAAAATAATATGGACTAAATGAAACATAAATAGGTGAAAAGAGATTTATGAAAAAATACCTCTATCATATACACTCCAATTTATGAGCAGTGCTACGTTCATATAATTTATTTTCTTCCAAATCTCCCATATGAGGTGCCAAATCAAAATATATGTAAGGAAAATTTTAAAAAAATATTAGAGCGTAAGTCAACTTTTCACATTTTACTTGCACTTTGGAAGGATTTGGGGGGTGGGTGGGGGAGAAATTGGGAGAATGAATAATTTTTCTAAATTTATATTATTTAACTTTATAATCATAAATGACATGTAACATACGAAGAGATTGGATAAAAGATTTACGCTCTTAATTTTGAATTTATAAAAACAATCAAATCATTACACTATCAATATTATGATACAAATTTATTTAATTTATTAGCTAATGAGCTATATAACACGATTGGATCATGGATAAGATTTGAATTATTACTTTTTCAGCAAGCTTGAATATTTATGTTAGATTTGATTATGTGTCGATGGTGACTGTTGTTTCCATGAATCATTTCTTTAACTAGAAGAAGATTATGAAACCCTTTCGGGTTGAGTTAGGTTTGGGCTTGCACATTTTTTGTTATTTTTGCTTCCGAATTTCGACTTGCATCTATGGGCCCTTTTGGAAAGCTAGCTTTTAATTTTTAATCAATTTTGAGTTATATCATCTCTCACATTTTTTATACACAAAAAGACAAAAGTTGAAAAAAATCAAAAAACTAACTTTTAAAATCACCCCTATGTTATGGTGAGACAACTTCCCTTTTGAACAAATAAGAATTTTAAGCTTAACTAAAATGGAAAATAAAAGATACAAAAAAAGAAAAGAAAAGTTCTTGCTTTCTAGTCTTTCTTGGCAGCACTTGACCTTGATTTGAAATTCAAATATATACCCCTTAGAAAAAGAAAAAGAAAAAGAAAAAAAGAAGCATGAATTAGTTATAAAAACTTTAAAATAAAAAATCAATTACAAGCAGTTAACATATGCAGTAGGTCTGTCAAAATATATCACTGACACGACTGAAATAACATGAACATGCATGAATAATTATTCTATAAATAAATTAAAAAGCAGCCAGGATTTATGCTGTGTTTGGTATTTGAGGATAGATTTGGAAAAGAAAATAAAAAAGTATGTGAAATGTGAAAAAAATATACTTCTATTTAATATAATTTCACACACCTTTTCTCTTTCCCTTTCCAATTCCAAATCCCTCTCAAATCTCCCAACCAAACACAGCGTTAAAGTACCATTCCTTGTTGCATTTTGGTACTTGCTTTTGAGAATCTAGCATCTCCTAAAATTTTCTAAAATGTACAAAGCTGCCGTTTGACAAGTGGGTTGGAGGTGGATTAGGACTAAAAACGTACCAAAAAAAAAAGAAAAAAAAGAAGAAGATAAAATAAGTTAAATAAATTAAAAAGATAAAATATATCATCCAAATCATAATTTTTTTTTTCTTTCACACAAAAGTCAAAAAAAGCTAAAATATTCTTCCCAAACAGAACTAATTTAGCATAAATTAACAAAAAAACTAAAAAATCAAGTTAAAAAAGTTCTTATTCTATGATTAGATCCAATGGACGCGGAAAAATTAATTTGAAACACATAACACCACTATGTGATTTATGTGTAGCATTTTTTTTTAATGATATTCCGTGTTATCTTTTTGTATTATGTACTGACAATTCATGTAAGCATAGCCAACTTGTAAATTTTCCTTTTTTTTCACGATAAGTAATACACAATTCTCAGTTTTCATCTACACAATAATACTAGATAGAGAGAAATTTCCTAAGAGATTCGACTTACGAATCAATACCTCAGCAAACTCAATGCAATCCCTTCTCAAGATTGGTTCTTAAATTTGTAGAGCCCCATATTGATGGCGCAACCCTAGATTTGCTAGAAGCCCACACTATTGGATTTGGAAACCTAAAGTGAAGTCTGCGAGTCCGATGAATTTTTGGTCCTATAAATGTAATTGATAATATTATTATTTACCTAGTATTGAAAATAAGGTATTCAGATTTTGTTTCAAATAATGTTGCTTGAATTAAATATTTCAATCTCTAGCAAGTTCTGCAGAATAGAGAAAGGATTTCAACATAAATGATAGCACAAGATAAAAAAAGGCAATGAGATCAAAGATTGAAGGAAATAAGGTGTGCGTACCAGCATGAGCCATAAACGGTAGAGAACATGACACGGACCTGCAAAAGGTAGATACAGATAATTAATCCATCTTATCATGAGCCAAACTCCAAATCAATATCAATGTGACTTTAGGATGATTGTCACTTTCGTCTACCAATTCCACATAACAAATTAAAATTTGACCATGTTTCAATACCTTCCATGCATCCAACTGTAAAGCGGGGTATTCTTTTCGAACTTTGTTTTTAACTGACCTCCAAGGTCTCCCTGCAAAAGCCAGAACATCACTATAATTTTTTATGACAAGGTAGAACATATGAACAAAATCATAATCATCTTTTTAAAATAAAGTAGTGCTTATATTTCCACCAATATTCATTATAAAAACAACAAAATCAATTGGGTATAAATCCTTTTTTCCTCTTGGACAAAGATTAATTTGCAAGTTACTGTACAAAGCAAACAAACAAATATAAAGAACTTGCAAAGAAGGATTCAAATTCTGTACTAGCCATCATGAGAGATACACTTAATATAAACAATTAGATAGTTAGCTGCACAAACGAAGACAGTGATGGGTTAGTTGGAGAGAGAAGAGTGATATACCCAATATCTTCTAATTTTTTACCCAATATCTTCAAACTACTGTTACCATCTAGAAATTCTGGAGTTAAAACACTGAACGGTCACTGGCAGTTTCACTCTTAGTTTGTGCAGTACAATCCTCAAACACTCCCTGCATTAGGGGTTAACTGACTTTAAGCTAATGGGTAACAGATGCAATGTACAAGAAATATACATATAGGCAGCATGCCTCTACACCATGAAGCACATATACTTCAAAAAGGGTGTCGTATCCGTATCAGACACCGATATTGTCTAGATACTCACAGATACATATCCGATACTTGATATTAATTTTCTTTAATTTTGAGAATAAGATACTTAAGTCACCTATTTGAACTATTATGAAATTGAGATTGTAATCATTTTTACATGACATCGGATAATAATTGTTAAGACAAATAAAAGAATAGTTTTTCAATAGTTTACTTACTTTTTACAGAAAATAAGATAGTGAGATTAAAGTAGTATAGTACCCTAGTTTTTCAAAATTTATCAAATTGACGGATCTTTAATGTCATACATGTGTCCTATATCCATCCTTCATAGAAAATAAGGACATATAAGAAAATTTATTGATACCAAAATCAGATTTCAACAATTAAACAAGCAAGTAAACTTGCATACAATAACTTAATTGTGAAAGTGAAAACCACAAGAGCAAATATTGAAATGAAATTTTTGTAAGACCCACTGTAAAAAGTAAATTGATTACTGACTCTTAAATTAATACCTAATTCCTACATAATGGTTTCTCACATTTCTTTGAACTTAGATAAAATACAATACTAAAAATTATTTTATTTTTTTTACGAACGTATCTTGATTGTACCCGTATCTTTATGTTTTTTAAAGTTTTGTTATATCAACGTATCTGTACATATCCATTTCTCCTATCCGTATCCGTGCTTCATAGCGTTGCACTGTTTAAAGGCCCAACCATGTTACTACTATAGAAGCAATGTTTTGTCCTAGTCTTTATGTCTTGTACTTTTGAGTTTTCACTAATTTTACAGTAGATTATCCATTAATGGTGAAGCAGCATCCAAGTTTGAATTGCAATTAAATAGGGTTAACCTCTGCTACTAAAAGGCTTCAGATGAATACAAAGCTCTTAATACATTTTAGTTTGGCTTTTCAGACTTGATTGGATAAAGATGATTTAAACTGCAGCATTTGTGATTCAGTCAATTGCAACACATGTCAACGCTCAATTGCCTAGGGTGAAGTTTTTGCTTTTATGTGTAGTCAACCTTATGTGGGTAATCTCCTGTGTCATCGCCATGTCATTATCTCTACCTTCTATGCCTCAAATCAATTACTTTAATATTATCTCCGAGGAACCTCCAAGCATGCTTGCCTGGTGCTCAACACACCCCCTCGGCTCAACCAAGTGAATCTTTGCTTGAGCACATTATCCATCCTATTCGTGATTACACACTCAGCATCCTAAGCTCAACCGAGTGATCCTACACCCAAGTATGTCCCTCCTTTGTCACATTCTTTTATCTTCAAGGTTTCCAATGGCACCCCAACGCTCTCACGCTAGCCTAGGTTAGGAAGAGGACTTAAGAACCCCGTGTGGAACTTCTTGGGATATGTGGGTCAGTAGCTAGAGTTGAGGCTTCATTAGGGCACTCGTTCCATCCCCCGAGGAACCTGCACTTTGACCAGTCTTAGACAGAAACCTCCAGTAGAAGACATTCTTCAAGTGAAGACAAAGAAACGCGGCGTGCTCTGTACCCCCAATACCTGAGAAGCACACTTCACCACCGTTGCAATTGCTAAGGCCTTTCGGTATTGTGGTGCCACTACTACTAGTGGCCTTTACCTTCATGTTATCAGGCCAAGGAGGGCGAGCCACTTGTTTCCTTGTCTCCACTCGAACTTGCGACAATATACACTCAAGTAAGTTGGCCTACAAGGCCTTACCCTCCTATAAAGAGGAGGTCACCACCTTCATGCAGGAATGGACAATGCTCTCTCTCTCTCTCTCAGGTTGCTCTCACCCCTTCCGCCTCTGGTAGTCTCACTCCATCTTAAGTGTATACCCTCATTTTACAAAGGGCTCCACAGGTAGCCCACTCACCCTTTACCATCAACAACTACCAAGTGGCAACCACACACTAAACATTTAAAATCAATTTCAAGAACTAGTTTCCAAATGATTGAAACAGGATGCAATAATTATTTGCTTCTTCTGCACATAAATTCAGAGATCACCCAAATGTTTACCAACATTTTTGGAAAATATTGACATGTGTGACAAAAATAAAAGCAGAAATTAATCTCTCTCCAGATTACTGAAAGTTTGGAAGAAGAGACCATGCTTCATTAATTCCTCATTTCCTTTTATATCTTCTTTGCATGTTGAGAAGGGGTGTCAAGAGGAAAACATGAACAAATAACCATGTTAAGACTTACAAGTACAAAATGGGCCTTAAATTTGGAGAAACAACTGAATAAGCTAGACTCTGCTACTTTATTAAGGAAAGTTAGCCTTAGCACAGACATTCCCCAAAATATATGCGCATTGAACCACATCAGTCAAGCCCAACACAAGTACTTAAAATCAAACATATGATTTTGTTATCTCCACTCTTCTCCATGTAGAGCCATACGATTCATACCCAAATTAAAAGCATTCATGGTTAAAACTCAATACTAGTCTGTAATTGTATTTTCTTCAAGAGATGCTTGGGTTTATGGATCACTGTGACAACAACTAAAGCTTTGAAAAAAAGTAAAACAAGAAAAGGAAGAAGGAAAAAACTGAAAAGCGTTAAAAAAGCAATAAAGCCATGAAAACTAATCTGCCGAGAAAGGCTCTAACAAGCTGAAAACTGCGAACCCTATGTCTCTACCAAAAAAAAAGTTCAATAAGTAAACAAGCCAATGTTTCATATTGACAACACTAGTTTAACTACATTCAATAATTGAAAATCAAGATCCAGCAACTTGTGAATTTTAAACTGGAAACAATCACTTAAAACAATGTACATACCTTCAACTATCAAACCATAGTACACCATGTAAATCAAGTTGTTCCAAGGATGATAAGTTAATTGTTGCAACAATACCTAAATAAGAGAAAAAGAAAAGCAAACAATGTTCAATCCTCAATCAAATAAATTCTAGTTACGAAGCAGGTCTTATGAACCGGACTTATTTATCAGAAAGTCCTACTCCACCTTTCAGTGATAAATTATTATTATTATTTTTTTTATAAAAAGAACACAATTTAACTACTTACACTTTCCACATCATATTTCGATATAAACTAACACAAATAAACTAAAAATAAACAAAAGCCAAAACATCTCAATCATCTATCACTTTAATAAATTTATCAATATGATTACCATTACCAAATAATCATTCCACAAATACAAAACACCTCTAAAAGTCTCAGAAAAAATTCATTATCAAAACAGTGGGCAAATAAATAAATAAATAAATAATAAAAAAAATCGCTCAGGACAACAGGACAGTTTTCCCCTAAATTCTAACAAAACCCATGTGCAAAATACAACAAACACTTGATAGACATACAGACAAAAACAATCACATGAATATATAGCTAACAGAGCATTATCATACTTTTCATCAATAAAGCTTCTTTTTTTTCTTTTTTTTTTTTCTGATTAAAAAAAAAAAAAAAAAAGGAGCATTAAAATTCAAAGAAAAAACTTTACTTTCTTTGCATAAGTTTTGATATCGTTCTTTCCCTTGAAGATGAAATCAGTCAATTTCTGACAGCAGTAATCAAATGGCCCACCATATGCGAACCCATAGAGCTTCAAAACAGTCCCCACATATCAAAAACTTCAACAATGAACATATAGAACAAAACCCAGAAAAATTGCTAGTCTGATTCAAAAAAATACCATTAAAAGAAGTAATCTTCTTAATTGAAGCTTTTTGATTCCGGAAGACTTCTGAGAATATAAGTCCTGAAATCCAGCCAAAACTCCTGATGTAATTACCTAAAAAAAAAGAGGCAAAAAAAAAAAAAACCCCCATGAAAAATTGAATAAAGCATTGAATAGAAATAAAGTCAATATGTATGTGAATGACATGAATATTTGAGAAAGTGACCTTGGTTCTCAGAGGGTGGAGTTGCAATTGTAGCATGTAAATGTTCCAAGCTTTTTTGACTACCTCGGACATGGCGGGTCAATGATCCACCTCTCAGCTCTCTCTCTCTCTAATACCTCAGAGAGTGTAAGAGAGAGAGATGGATCATGAAACTTGAAATGGGAGCTAAAATATGAGAAGATGGGCAATGCTTTGGTACAGTGCAGTGCAGCAGTGAGCTCATTGTCATTTCAACTTTTCATTGTTTTGAATGTTTAAGGACTTGGCCCCATTTGGTGGTTCCCTTTGTTGGTATCTTTTTATTTTTTATTTTGGAGAAATTACAAATATATATATATATATATATATTTTTCTTTGTAATAAAATAAATTTTTAATTTTATATTTTATCAATTTAAATTTTGATCATTCTTCTTATTTTTTTTGTTTAAACTATTCATCTATTTTTATTAAGTAAAATTGACATAAAAAAATATATTTTAATTATTAAACTCAATATAGGTGTGTATAAAATATCTAAAATATCATTTTTTTTCCAGTTTAATAATTAAAATATATTCTTCATTATTTGGTCAGTTTTGTTTAATAAAAATAGGCATATAATTTAGATTGAAAATAAGTAAAACATTATTATTTAAATTGATAAAATTAAGAATTTAAAATTTATTTTGTTATAATAATCAAACCTTTATTTTTTTTCCAATATTTTTTTAGGGTAAATTATACTAGCCTTTAAGTTTAGAGAAAATATATCAAGTCTCACAGTTTTGATATAATTACATTAGGTTTCCTTAATGTTTTAATTTGCATAATATTTACGCATTTTGCATAAGTTTGTTAGTTATATGCGTAAAATATCTTTTATATAGAAATATATGTTTTCTTTATTTATCCTTATATGTTGACATCATTTATATTAGGGAAGTCACTGTAATTATGTTAAAATTATGGAATTACATGTATTTTCTTTAAACGTCAAGGGAAGTTAGTATAATTTAACCTTTTTTAATTTAAAAAATGAGAAAATTAATAAAAAAATTCATTTTAAGGAAGGTATAAGGCATTGGATTTCATAAGTATTATTATTATTATTATTATTATTATTATTTTGGATGAGAAGTACACTCTTTGTAAAATATTGTATATTTTGTTATTTTGGAGGACATTTTGTTTTCAATTATATCCCTTAACCTTTCTGTTGAAATTTTTTTATCTGTTCAATTTTTTTAAACCTATCTGTTTAAATTTGTATCTATTTATTCAATTTTTTCTCCTTGTCTATTGAAATCTATTATTTTTTTTTATTTGTCCAAATTCTTTTCCCCTATCTGTTTAATTTTTTAATCTTTTCTATTCAAATTTTGTTCCTATCTGTCAAAATATTTTTTGTGTTGAAATTTTGTATCTATCTGTTGAACCTATTCTATTTCTGTGTGTGTGTGTGTGTCAAACCAAAAACTAAATCCACTTGTTCTTATCTGTTCAACAACAACAACAAAGGAAAAAATCATCTGTAATTAAATTTTCTTTCTCTATCTATCAGATAATCTAAAAAAATATATGTAAAACAAAATGTTCAATTTTTCTTAGAGAGAGAGAAAAAGGATATCTGTTTAAATCATCAACAGAGAGAGAGGGAGAGAGAGAAAGAGAGATGCCTCAAATATGGGACTGCATGAGGAAATGCAAGAAAGTTTGAGAAATTGTAGTAGTAGAGCTCCGATGTGAATGTGATAGAGTACTCATGATGAGAACTATGGAGTTTTCAAGCTCTTTTGTAACAAGATCATTAAAGAGAAAAAAGTTGGTGTCAAATGATGATAGTTATCTCGTGAGCCGCAACTTGCCGAAGATCTCAATGTCCCTGGCCATGGAGGCTTTAGGTTGGGTTCTTGTGTCTTGGTGTTCGAGTACTGAGTTAAGTGAGTTTGTGAAACACGAATTACGATCTGCAGATCTGAAGGTGAATGAAATTTGTTTTCTTTTTGATCTTGTCAGACTAGAGCCACATATGGTGCATCGAAGCTCCATGACTCCCGAAAAACGTTATCGGCCTGAGTCTCGATCTACACCGAAAGCTGAGTGGTAAAATAAGGGTAGAGAGAGAGGCAGATCTTGGGGTTTTGAAGAGAGATATCTTAGAGAATTACGCCAATGCTCCGATATATCTCGCCGTCGTGCTCAAGTATATAGAGATCTCAGAGATATGATCTGAAGGGATTTAAGGAGAGAGAGAGAGAGAGAATTGGGGGCATAAATTTGGCTCGGGCCTCGCGGGCTCCCAGCAAAATTCGGGCAGGGTTGGGCCGGGTCAGGGGCCAGAAAATTAAGCCCAAGCCCAGGGGGTATTTGGGCATCGGGTGGGCCGGGACAGTGGGCTAGGTCTAGGCCTAGGTTTGGGCTTGGACCTGGGCCCGTGAACATTATTTTTTTCACCAAAATTTTATTTTTTTCTATCAAAAATGACACTGGGCCTCGGGCAGGCCGGGTCAAGCATCAGGCTTTGAGTGGACCGATGGACCGAGCCGGGCAGGGCTTCAAAATGATGGCCCAAGCCTAGGGTCTCGAGCTAGGCTTGAGCCTAATTGAATTGGGCCCACCCTGAGTCGCAGGCCATTTTCACACTCCTAGAGAGAATCATAAAGAGAAAGAAAGAGAAGACGTGTGAATTCAAAATTGTGGGTAGTTTGGTCATTTTACAAAAGCATGGCCTTATGGATTTAATAATTTAGAGTATGGACTTTTAAGCTTAAGAAATCCAAATTTGGATTTATGGCCCAGTGCTCTTAAAAAATTATGTTAGAATATTCGATATTTTGCGTGTAGTTTGTGTGATATAAATATCTTGGAATTTGAGCAATGTTACATTTACTTAAAATCTTATTACCAATCTTACTTAAGATATACATGTCTAAGCATCATTGGATATTTAAATGTTATTATTTTTTTTGACAACTAATCACATTTGACCTCTTATATTTTTCGTAAGATTGTTAGTATAGATAATTTTTTTTTTGTTTAAACTCTTTAGTTTATGACATTTTAGCAACGTGGTGTGTCTGAAATTAACTTTTTTAATTGACTTTTTTGTTGTTGTTGTTGTTGTTGTTGTTTTTTTTTTTTTTTTTTTTTTGTCTACACAATTAAAAGAATTTAAATTTATATTAAACAAACTTAAAAAGTATAAAAAAACTATACAATTTTTTTTTTATAAAAAAGTTACTAAAGACGAAAAAAATTTTAAAAAATATATATGACTTTTTAAGCTAATGTTTAACTCACCTTAATTATTAAAAAAATAAAATAAAATTTAAGATTCCTGATATTAAGATTTTATAGGATAAAAGGACATGCAATATTTTCACAGTGGTTGGGATCCCTCAACATTCTTTTAGAGAAATTTCGATCTAGAAAAATTTCGATTCAGAGAAATTTTGACCTAGAAAAATTTCAAAATATAGACAAATTTCAGACAAATTTCTCTATGTTTTGAAATTTCTCTGTTTGAAATTTCTTTGGTTTGCTAAATTTCACAGATTTTCTCTGCGTTTTGAAATTTTCTTTGTGTTTTGAAATTTTCTTTGGGTTAAAATTTCTCTAATTTGCTTACAAATTTCTTTGTGTTTTGACCAATTTTCTCTGTGTGCTCACAATTTTCTTCGTGATTTGACCAAATCGGAGAAAACTGAACATATTTCTGCACAACACATACAAATAAGAATGTATATATATTGGTGTCTTCCCCATCAAATTACCTCTACGAGCTAGTTGTGGTGCTCTCTGTTTTTTGTATCCTATATATTGTCTCTCTCCAAACAAAGAAGAAGAAGCAATAATGGCGGCTGATTTTTTGTTCACAAAAGAAGAGATGGCCATTGACAAAGGTTTGGGTAACCAAAAGCCTATGCAAAGCTCTGTAGAGATTGTAATGTTTGTCCATACATCCATGGCCCACATTTCACTTTCACCTCTGTAACATCATGAGGTAAGAACAAAATAAACGGAGATAGTGGCGCGACAATGGTGGTTGCAGCAGTTACAGTGGCAGATGAGACATGGGCGTAAGAGGCGAAGGTGGAGACGGAGACGGAGGAAGAGGCTACGAAGGAGGAGATGAAGAGAGAGAGGAGAAAAAATGCGAGAGTAGGTGTGATATATGGGTGATGAACCTTAAGTTATAAAAAAAAAAAAAATATTGTGGACTTCTTCCATTACAAAAAGTTGAAGAGAAATGTTAGACTAAATATCCTTTAAAAAAAAATATTATCTAAAAATTGAGAAATTGGTGTTTTAACATTTATTTTTTAATTAACAACTTTTAATTAAAAAAAAATCTTTTGGAATGAAATTATTTGGAACAACACAATAGGAATGATTTTATCAAATTTATAAAACTTAATATATATGTATATATATTAAACTTTTGTAATTTATTCATTACAAATTTTTTTTTAGATGGGGATATTCATTACAATTCGAGTGCCATTTTTTTTTTTTTTGAAGATTCCAGAGCTCCACCAATGACAAAATAACATAACCAAATGGGAGAGGCTTGTTGGAGATAGTTGGGGTTTCCAATTGAATCATAATCACATGTTTATCATGATAATTTGAATAATTTATTTTGTAAAATATTTTGAGTAAATTATTTATAAAAAAATTAAATTAATAAAAAATTATAATTATAGCATTGGTTCTTATTTATTTTCAAAATATTGATGATAAATATAAATATAATTTTAAAAATAAATTGTTTAGATGTCGTTTGGTAACACTTATGTTTTCAGTTTTCTGTTTATATTTACAAAAATTTAAAAATTTTAAATAAAAACTTGTTTAGTAAAATTTTTGATTTATAAATCAGTGGTTTCAGTTTATAAATTTGACCAAAAAATAAAAACACAAAAAATGTGTTTTCATTTTAAGTTTTAAGTTTTTTTTTTTTACCACCCAACACTAGCCATCACCCGTCACTATTTTCCACCACCGTCTTCCACCACCACCAGCCACCGCCACCACCACCACCAGCCACCACCACCACCTGTCACCACTACTCACCACCCACCAGCCACCACCAGCCACCACCCACCTGCCACCCACTCGTCACCACCACCCACCCCTCGCCACCGCCACCGCCACTACCACCACCACCACCATCCACCACCGACCTGCCATCCACTCGCCACTACCATCCACCGCCCGCCACCACCACCCGCCACCTACTTGCCACCACCACTTACCACCCACCACCTGCTACTACCAGCCACCTGCCACCACCACCCATTCACCGCCACCGCCACCGCCACCGCCACCGCCACCGCCACCGTCACCCACCCATCTACCACTACCACCCGCCATCTACTCGCCACCACCAGCCACCACCACCACCCGCCATCCGCCACCCACGTGCCACCACCATCACCACCACCACTCACTCGCTACCACCCACCACCCGCCATCGTCACCCACCCACCTGCCATCACCATCCACCTGCCATCACCCATCACCACCAGCTACCCACCACCCACCGTCACCACTTTCCACTACCGTCTTCTGCCGCCACTTGCCACCACTTGTAATTTCTCACTATTTTTTATATTTTTAATTTTTTTTAAATATTTTGTCAATTACCAAACGCGTTTGTAGTTTATGTTTTTCTAAAAATAAACAAAAAATAAACAAAAATCAGTTTATAAAATTTTTATAAATATAAACTGAAAACGTATATTTTAAAAAATGTATATAATTTAACATTTTAATATTTTAATATTTTAAGTGGATGATTTTCTTAAAAGGCACAATAATAAAATGAAAGGCTTCGATTATCATGATAGGTCTTGTGGTGACCTCACTAAACTATTCCGGACTTTTTTTAAGTGTGTAACTTACACCTTACACTTACGCCTTTCTGTTTACTGTCCTATTTTATATTTACACCTTCCACTTACATCTTTTATGTTGGTTACATATGATGTGCAACCTTATGGGATTGCACACCATAACAGCACCCAACTATTCCTAAACAATCCAGCCATGTGTTTCTCCTACTAGTCACGCTGCCCACGGGGCTCTTCAATATCTATGATTGAATGGACCCACTTGCATCTCTTTAATTATTTTAGAAAAATACTTGGACCCCATAAGGAATAACCTCTATGATCCGATGTATTAATTATTGTTGTATTTGAATTTTTTTTAAGGTTATGTCTGACAATAACATGAATGGTTTAGATCATTTTGAAAGTTGTGGGATTGTGTTTTGTGGGTCTCTATCATTACTAATTATTTTATGATTTAGTTTGAAAGTTAAGCTATGTTTGGTTTTGATTTTTTGACTAAAAAAGTCAAGTTAAAATAGTTAAAAATTCAAAAAGTCAAGCTATTTTAACTCTTCTTAAACGAAGAATTAACTAAAAAATTTGACTTATTGGTTTAAAAAAATAAATCCATTTATTTATTTAATCTTTTTTTTTAATTTTTTTAAAAATATTTTTAATAATATTTTGAAGTGGTCTAGATAAACTTTTTAGCTAGAAATTAATTTACTAAAATGAGTTAAAACGTTTTTACTTAATAAATCAACTCTTAAGACACAATCAATCCAAACCTTAATAACTGTCTTTATTAGTTTTTTATAATTGATAATTTCGTTTGACAAAATTCATTTCTGTTATAATTTTATTCGCTCTTTTGTTTCAGTGAGACTATAAGCGTTTATGTGCGAATCCAACTAGACATGTGCTTATGCAAAGAAGTTTGTATTCTTGATCCTTTCATATTTGCCATTTCCCTGACTAGATACGAGGATCGAGCTGAAACGCTAAAATACAATCAAAGTTGTTTGACTGCTCGAGCGGTCATTTGTACGCTTGAGCAGATAAAAAGATCATCCAGTATTTTTACAAAGCGTCTGAACTTTTAGGAAGAAAACTTTACCCCTCAAGCGATGAAAGTTGCGCTCGAACAATCAGTCTATATGTTTCGCACCGCCTTTAGTCACACTGGTCGAGCAGTGAAATGCGCGCTTGAGCGATCTCGCGATCATGTTTTCTATAAAGTGCATTGTTCGCTGTTTTTAGGGTTTAAGCCGTTAAGAATTTTAGAGAGAAAGAAATGACAAAGTGTTTTCTATTGAAGGCTATTTTATATGAGTTTCCTTGTGTATAGAAGGTGATCGATTAATCAACGAACTACAGATTATCAAATATCAAGAGTTGTTCTATTGTTTCGTTCACAAACGAGAGAGTGGTTTTTCAGTGGATTTCGAAGAACTTGAGCCTGAAACTTTGGTGGATTTTGGAGTGGCTCATCATCATGGATTCGACATCGATATTGTGGATTCAACGTTGGGTAAGACAATTTTGAGGTGAAACGGTGGTGGAAGAGACACATAGTCGATTCAATTCGGGCGTAGATTCGCTAGGTAATTGAAGGTACACTTCTGTAATTTTTTTTTGTCTTATTTAGTAGATTATTTTGTAACGTTGGTCCGTTGTTTTTTTTTATCACAATTGAATGCGCTTCAATTATGATTATTTTCATGTTAAATAGTTGTGTTGATTTGTGTTTGATTGTTTGATTGAAATTGTTATTCATTGTTTAAAATTAAAATACAATCACAAATCAATATCTTAGAAATTTTAGATTTTTCAGTCTTTTTGACAGAGTCCTACTACACCTGTTGTGAAAATTTATGACCTCATGATTTATAGAATGAAATAGTTAATGTTCCTAAATTTAATGATACGTATACCAATAATATTTATGTATATATGCCTAATGTCCTTAACTGTATTATACGATTATATTTATACATTATATAATTGTTTAGCTTTTAAAATGAGCAAAATGAGCAAGCTTCCCTGTAGGTTGAGTTTTGAAAGTGCGTTGCATCTATATTTTTTTTGCAAATCAATAGTTAGATTTTTGTCTATCTATTTTTAAACCCAATAGTAGATTTAAATAAAAAAAAGTCAACCTAATGTTTAATGGATTAATGGGTGCATAAAATTTAACCTAAGAGTGGGTGGTATTGTGGTTAAGACTTGGAGTTTAAGCCCCAGGGTCACATGTTCAATTCCCCTCTCTCTTGGGCCAATCTCTTGAGCGAAGCATAATTGGTTAGGAGATTGGATCTCAAGTTGTCTAATCAGTACTTGGTGTGAGTTCAATGCTCCTCCGCTGTGCGAGTCCTGACTTAAGCGGAGCTTGTCTTGGGAGGACGGGGCAATTTCCCAGGTTATAGTCTCCTTGCTCGAAACGGCTAACAGGACACCCTGGTGATCTCTGTAAGGAGCCTTGGACCTGCGGGAAGGTAGGGAGGATTTTCTTGTAACAAAAAAAAAAAAAAAAAAAAACTTACATAAAATTTAGATTATTAATTTGTAAAAAATGCTAACATGTTACAAATTCGAGTATTAAACTGTTGTGTGTCTAAATCTGAACTGAAAATAAGCCATTCTTTTTCAAATTGCTAGACATTAGGCCTTGTTTGGAAAGACTAAATAAGTTCACATTTTTTATCTTTTTATCTTTTTTGGATCACATCAATCAACATCTCCTCTCTACTTTTCTACACATCTTTTTATAAAAAGTAAAAAAGTACACTTATTTAGAACATTCCAAACAAAAATTACTGAGAGTGTGTCATTTAGCCCTAACACCTTCTTAACTTGTGATGTAATATTTGCAAAAAGTGAAACTTTTATTTGGTGATATACCACAGGGTTAATTACTTTTGTAGTCCTCAAAATATATAAATTGTGTCAATTTAATTTTCAAAATTTTAAATTGTGTTACTTTAATCTTCCTTATTTAAAAAGTGTTTTGGTTTGGTTTCCCAACTCCATCCATAAATGCCATTAAATCTAAGGCTAAATGTGTAAATTCAATTAGAAAAATTATTTTTGACTCTCAATTTTAGTCCACATTGTATAAAGAAAATAAATTAATTTTGTCTCCCAACTTAATTCTCTCTCTTTCTCAATCAAAGTGTAGAAACTATAAATACACATCATCAAAAAAATTAGTCTAATTTACCGCTATGCCATTTTGGCAACCAAAAAAAAAAAAAAAAATCACATCTTTTTTTGAATTTTTTTTATTTTTATTAATTTTTTTTCAAAATTATGTCAAAATTTTTTACTTCTTCCATGTGCCATGTCGAGATGAATCTTAAAAGTGTATTTTTTTTTTGAAAAAGTTCAAAAAAAATCACTAAACATGAAAATAAGCCAAAAAATATTGTTTATTTTGACTTATTTTTGTCTTTTATGAATTATTTTTGGATTTTTGTAAAAAAATTATAATTTTTCAGTTCATCTTGTTGAGCTAAATTTAGAAACTTAAAATTTTTTAGAAAATTTAAAAAAAATTCATTGAAGACGAAAATAAGATAGAAAAAAAAAATAATAAAATCAAAAAATACACTTCTCAAAACACCCCTAAGTAGAAGGTTGTGCTACTCAAAAAGAGACATGAACAGACATAGAATGAAAGAACTCGTCAGGGATATGAAATGTAAGAGGAGAAGATGTAGAGCTGGAAAAACATAGAGAAGAAAAAGGAAAATCATTCTCAAATCTAAACACCTATAACCCTTTTGAATAATATCAATAGCCTAGAAAAACATAATATATGTAGACTTTGGAAAAAGCTTATTTGGACAATGAGGTTTTAACCAAGGAAAGCAACAACAACCAAAAGGAGAGTAAAAATAGTCTCTATTGTTTGTATTAGTCCACTCATATGATAGATGTAGGTCTTATATAATTATTAAATTGATTTCTATATGTATTTGAGTTAGAATAGTAGAATTTAGAATCTAATAGGAAACTTAATAGGATTTGATTACTTAAAGTATATGAAATTAAAATTTTCATGGATAGATTATTATAAATAGTCATGTGAATTATATAGGGTTTCTTAGAGAGAGATTGAGAGAGTGGTGAGGGAAAATAAAGATGTAGAGGTGAGAGAAAAAATATTGTGGGCATCGGAGTAAGTAAAGGCCCAACAACCTTTAAGCATGGTTCAATAATCCTTGAGTAGGGGGTTAGTGGTTTAGATTTGAATGTTTCGGCCATTTCACATGTATTCTCTATTTATTCATAGTGAAAATTCTCTTCTTTGAATATAGGCAATTTGAACCGAATCACGTAAATCTGTGTGATTATTTTTATCTTTGGTGTGTGTATGTGTGTGGTTCCATTTGCGTTGGTAAGATGTAAATATAGTAGAAATCCCAACATCTATAAGATGTTTGTGTTTTCTCTCAACAATGCCATTTTGCTTAAGAATAAAGATTGAGAGCTCTAATTTTGACTTTCTAAAGAGAGCTTTAGTGATGTGGCAAGAAGTGGGATCCACATGTAATGTGATGTGTGTGTCTATATTTTTATTTTTGTTTTTTCCCCCCCCTCTTGCCACATCATTAGAGTTATCTTTAGAGCTTTAAAATTAGAGCTCTCTATTATTATTGTTTTGCTCAATAGTATTCAAACAAAAGGTTTGATAAATAGTGCTGAAAAGTGAATTGTGAATTGCGAAAACAAAAAAAATACGAAAAGATTTTTTTTTTAATTTTTTGAAAAGTGAATTGTGAAAATCCAAATCAAACAAGCTGACTCATTTTATGTTTTTGATTATATTACAAATAACTTTTAATCTGTAAATTTAATTTGTACAAAACTTGTATCATTAAAAAGAATGAAATCATAAAAATGAGTATAGTAATATATATTTAACAAAAATTGAAAATTAAATATTTGTTGTTGAACAAATATTATTCACTTTTGGATGAAAATATTTTAGAGGAAAATCTTTAGAGAAGAAAATGGTGATTTGTGGTTGGAGTTTAGGTGAATAGTAAGATACTCTATATTCAATTTTTGAATTTAAAAAAATGTACTTCCATCCTATAATTGAAAGTGATGGATTGGAGATGCTCTTAAAGGGATGGGCAGAGGGAGCTGTAAGTAGCAGTTGCAGGTTGTACAGTTATAAGCTAAAGAAGCACTACCAATGCCACCCAACTCTTGCCTTTGGTGAGAGTCAAACTCCCGTATGTGAAAGGTGGGTGATAACCGCTAGGCTAGAAACCCGTTGGTTTCTTGTTAAATACTTGTTTGAATTGATGGGCAATAACTTGTGCTTTCATCTCTGTTTTGATTGTCCAAATGAAACATTTTGGGCAGGGCATGAACAAAGCTGGTCAGCAAAGTATTCTGGATGATTTTAACTAACATGGGTCAGGGATTACTCAACCACCACCACCTATTACCATCAGTTATTGCTGATTCAAGAGATGTGCTAACAAGAGCAGATGCCCTTGAGATAGGTGCAACTACACCCGGGTTCAAGAGGTTCCTTCCCCTAACTGATGCTGCAAAAGACCGCGAGAATGGGCCTTTCAGGAACTCTTTAATACATGAGGGGGAGATCCAACATTAATCACAATCCACATAGTTTGGATTGCTCTTTTTCTTGTATGCTCTGGTACATTACTGCTTTCTTCTATTCATATAGCAAGTAACAATTTTTTGTGTCAAAAACATGTATAGTGTCCAAACATTTTGACAAGCTTTTTGGGTAATTAAGGGGGGGTGGGGGAAGAAAGAAAGAGCAAAGAAACAAAGAGCAAAGATTTTCCAACTTCATCGAATACATTTGACATTGCTGAAGGACAGGGCCGGCCCTGGCCTAAGGCCAGTAAGGCCTCAAAATTTTGGCCCAAAAATAGGGCCTCCAAATTTGGTAAAATATTATAGGCTTAATGTTTTTCTTTTTTTGGTTTTAGGATCAATTTAAAGGGCCTCAAAATATTTATTGGGTCCATGTATGGTTTAGCCCATACTTATTTATAAGTGTAGTTTTTTGCTTATATTTATTAAAATGAAAATATATATATATAAAAAAAATATTTGGGCCCAAGAAAAACAATACATACAATATATGGGCCCTATTTTTTTTTTTTTTAACCTTCTTTATCTATTAGATTTTAGTAGAATAAATAATTTTGCCCAAATTTTTTTACCTAGGTCTTTATCAGTTTTAATTGAATAATTTTTTCCTTATTTTTTTGTCCTAATTTTGTTTCATTAAATTGTTTTGTTTATAATTTTAATGATTATATGTGTAAGTAAATTTTTTTGTGACTACAAATAAATAAAAAAGCTATAACTTATCGTTTATTCATGAATTTTTTTTTTTCAATGTAAGACGGACCCCCATTTTCAAAGTTCGCCTTAGGCCCCCTCAACCTCAGGGCCGGCCCTGCCGAAGGAGGGGGGATATATCCTTAAATTACAAATTCAACAAAATTTACATATATGTTTGCTTTTTTGACATTGCAAACCTTTAGAAGTCTAAATCACAATGGCGTTATAAGTTCTAATGCTTACAATGAAGACCATGAAAATTCATCTGAGTCTGAAAAAATGTATGCAAACGTTTCTTTTGTCTGCATGGAAGTTGCCAGTATTCCTTGCAAAAGGAATGGACCATACAAGTGACGTAGACATAAAAGCATGTTTTGCTATTAGTCTAGATGACAACTTATCTTTTGGGTTATGGTTTAGAGTTCTCAAGCATGTTCCGTTTGGCATTGTTTAAAAAAAAAAAAATTGTTTTTCTTTCAAATTTGAAGAGATCGTGAACATCTCGAGTCTAATTTTGTTCATTACACTTTCAAAATTTGTAAACTATTACTTCCACAAAAATGAAACTGATACAGACAATGAATTTTTTTACTGAATCATTTATTGCTTTTGTCTCCTAAAACACCAAATATGAAAATGAAGAAAACGAAAACACATCTAGAGAACTTCCCTATTTTCCAAAGACTCTACTATCTTTTTTGAGATGCAATAAGCAGTTGCTTGGATGGTGATCATGGGGTTGACACCAACAGCAGTAGGCAAAACACTAGCATCACAAACAAACAGTCCTTGTGCTTCCCAGCTCTCCCCATTCTCATCAACAGCCCCTTCTCTCTCACTCACTCCCATCCTACAACTCCCCATTTGATGAGCTGAGCAATAAGTGTTCCAATTCTCAACCATTGCCTTTGGTCCTCCAGCTGCCCAAACACTATCCAAAAACTCTCCCAATTCCTCCTCGCTAACCCCTTCACATTTCAATCTCTGCCCATCACTCTGGTGTGTCCCCACCTGCACCGCCCCCGCTGCCACCAAAATCCTCAATGCCCGCCTCAACCCTGCCTTCATGTTTTCCCGGTCCAGCTCACTCAACTCATAACTCACCCTCCCTTCCTGCCTAATCTCCCCCGAGCCCTGGTCCCTGATCATCGAAAACAAATGAGCCGTCCTCGCATACCCGAGCAACCGGTTCTTGATGTCGAGTCTTGACTCCCAAGGACATATTGCGGCGAATTGTCCAGGGCCCAATGTCGGAGTTTCAATCAGGGCTACGACATTGAAGTCCTCCTCGGACATCACTTTATGTACCGAGGTGATTATCCCACCGGTGTAACTTTTCCCTTTGGGCTCTGAATCAGAGTTTGGAGGAAAGTACCCCCACGCCATTAGGACCGGATGGAGGTGGAGGTTGCGTCCAATGTGACGGTTTTTTAGCCCGCTGGCGAGCATTAGGGGAGGTGTCAAGAGGGAGCCACAAGCTGAGATTGTTACTTCGGCTTCGATTTGCAGCCTCTTTGCTATGTTTGTGTTTTGACTTTTTGCTATCACTCCCAAGCATTTGTTTCTTCTTTTTATCCCCCCTCCAGCATTGCTTTTCTCAAGTACTAGTTGCTCGGCTTTGCATCCGGTTATGATCACTGCGCCATGATCCACAGCATCAACAAGCCAAGTTGAATCAGTCCCTTTTTTGTTTCCTGTTTTGCACCCAAAACAGCAAGAACCACAGTAATGATCTTCCGTGGAATTTCGCGGCACTGGCTCGACATCAAGACCCAGCTTTTCGCACCCTTTACGGAGCACTTGGTTCTTGAACCCCTCTTGCACACATTTCTCTGTAACACCAATTCTTTGACACACTACATCCAGGGCAGAGAGGTACTCAGGGCTTGAAAACAGTGAAAGTTTACAGTCCTTGGCCCATTCTTGGAGCACGAAATTCGGGGTTCTGATCGATGCTGACCAGTTCACGGCCGAGCCACCACCAACCGTTGATCCTGCCAAGATCATCATTTTCCCATCAAGACTAGCGAAAATCCCTCCTTGTTCATATAGTTGACTCATGGATGGTCCTTCTAGTGATGAATAATCTGATTTTGTAAAGTAGTTTCCTTTTTCGAGAACGACTACTTTCCGGCCGGAACTTGCCAGAACTGCAGCCGCAACACCGCCGCCACAGCCGGAGCCGACTATTACGACATCACATTTGATTTTGTATAGGTCTTGTTTGGGGTCTTTTGTGACTTTAAGGCCTTTTTGAGTGAGGGAATGGAGTAGGGTTGAGTCGTTAGTCTCATGTATGGTTTCTACAAGTCCTTTTTGAAGAGGTCTCTCCTCCTTTTGGTCATTGGACAAGTTTTCAGTTGTGTCTGGTTGATACCCCATTGCTTCCCATGCTGGATTGTCAAAATTTTCATCAACCTATAACAAAAATGGAAATGAGGTTCAAAACTTTTGCCTATTTAGTGGGAAAATTAAAAGAGTTTTGCTATTAAAATTTATCTTAATTTTTTTATTATTCTAACTTTAGTTGTATTTAGTAGAAAGATTGGAACTGTCTACAGTGTGGAAGCATCTACCAATCTTTGCCAAGTACAAAAAATGGCATCTTCAATTGCATTACATTCCAATTATAGGTTTATTAGTATATAGTATTTCTCTAGGTGTGCTAGCTAAAATTTGTCTTTTCTATAGATCACCATAGAAGAAGAATCAATAAAAAAAAAATTGTGCGGGAGAAAAAGGAAAACTTCATTCATACATAAGATAATAAGTTTAAGTGCATGGGTGAAATTTACAAAATGGGTTTATATCTCATTGTGTAAATTTTTTCTGTATTTCTAACGCACTTGTTATATAAAAATAAAGTAAAAATGATGGGTGTTTTGTTTTAAAATAAAAGTTTCTTAACATTTTGTTCAATAATTATGTAAGAATTTTTTATTAGATAAATTACAAATGCACCCCTTGAATTTTGATTAAAATACGAATCGCACTTGTGATTTTGGAAATTACATTCCACTTTCTGAGGTTTCTAATTTCATAACAAATCGTCATTTTTATTAATAAATCATCAAGTCAATTAACAGTTTTTAATGATGTTAGAAATATGTTTCAATTAATAATTTAAGTAATTTTATTATTGTATAAGAGAGCAATTATAAATTTTATTTTTTTAGTTAATTTTATTAAATAAAAAATACGAACAAGGAGATATTTGTAATTTTTCAAATCACAGGAGGCAATCTGTATTTATATAATCACTAAAGATAAAACTTAGGCCTCGTTTGGGAACCATCCCTTTTAGCCAAAAAGCCAAAAAGTTACTAAATTAGCCAAAAAGCCAACAACCCATATCAAAAAGTCAAAGATTCTCTTTTCTCTTTATTTTTTGCACATCTTGTCGTAAAAAGCTAAAAAGTTATCCCAAACATACTAGTTTTTTTTAGCTCATATTTTAGTCAAATAGCCAAAAAGTTACTAAATTAGCCTATTCTCAAACGAGGCCTTATACATTTTATTTAGAAAATTTTGCAGCAAAAGGTGGGTAAAATTTTGCTAAGGTATATTTGAAATATTTCAATTTGAAGAGAGTTATATTTTCCAATTTAACAAGACTAATATTAATTCTAAACTTTATGGAAAATTCAAACATACACACTCTTCAAAGGGGTGCACCATATACACTCCTAATTATGTCATTTTCTTCTTTAATTATAATCAATTTTTTTCTTTAATTATGATATTGTTTTAGTTATGACTCATGAATTTTTTAGTTATGCCTCATGTTATATTTAGTTATAACATTTTTTTTTAGTTATGACTATGAAAATATAAAATTATATCATTTTTTTTTTTGTGGGGACATAATTTTTGAATGATAACACGTGGCCGAGGTGTCACCGAAGTGCCAGCCGAGGTGCCACGTGTCCTGGTCATGACGCCGAAATGATCTCGGCTAGGCCGAGGTTATCTGCGAAGATACCGGAATCCGGAAGTGCCAGCCAAGGTGTCATGTGTCCTGGTCATAACGCTGAAATGATCTCGGCTAGGCCGAGGTTATCTGCGAAGATACCGGAATCCGAAATAAGCGGATAAATGATAAGAGTCCTAGAATGAGAGAGGACTTTCGTTTGGGTAAAGATAAGACTCTTAGAGAGTTTATCCTAATCCTACTGGGAGTCTAAGATTAGCAGTAATCCTAAGTCCATTGAAGTTAGGCTTCTATTGGGATTATGTAAGTGTTACCTATAAAAGAGAGGCACCCCCATGGGTCTAAGGTATGCTTTTTATGCTCTGAATAGTGAGTTAAGCACTTTTGCTATCTTTGAGAGATTACTGACTTGATCGTCGGAGTGTTCTCGGGTAGACGAACCACCGCTGGAATCTCTTCTTTCTGTTGCAGGTCGTTCGGGCTTAATCTATTCTGCCGGTGTTCTCCAGCTGAATACTTAGTTAGCAGTGTGGTTGGAAATTGACACACACAATTTGGCGCCGTCTGTGGGAAAGAAAAAAGAATAGATGGCCAACAACGGACAGAAAGAGAAGGTTGGGGACGACACCCCTACTGAAAGTGGGAAACATATTGACCTTGACGTTGAAGAAGACAATTGCAACGAAGAGACTCGTGATAAGAATCACGGAGGAAAGAACGTCGGTCAGGAGGGCGGCGTACCGAAGAAATCGGAAAGATAGATGCCTGCGGAGGGACGACGAGATGAAAGGAATGGCGAACAAATTGGCGGACCTGCAAACGGTCGTCAATTTCCTGATGCAGAATAACGTCATGCAGCCACCGTTCCCGCTACAAGATACGCCGATTCCAGTGACCAAGAGAGGTGCCTAGAAAGGGGGGTAGAAAACGGTTCTTGCAGTCCCTCAACATGGCAGGACCAAGGGACATTCTCACTGGCTTTCGCGGGAGGTCGGGCATGGAGAATCCCAGAAGACACGATCTCGGCTTAGATGATTAGGTCCGAGAAGAGAAGAGCTCAGCCTAAAGTGGGCAGATCCCAGATTCCAGAAGACAAGATCTTGGCCCAAATGATTAAGTCTGAGAAGAGAAAAGCTCAGCCTAAGTTAAAGACTTTTTATATAAGGTCCACAAAGGAGTAGGTGGAAGCCATGCAGGGGGCAGATCCCTTGCCCATAGAGCAATATCGCAGGGATTCTTTTGGCCTTACATGCAAAAGGAAGCTAAAGTCTATGTAAAAAAGCGTGAAAATGTTATTGAAATCCACCTGCAACGTGCTAGAGAACAGCAATTCGGCTGGGGGCATACCAGCAACAACTTTCTAGGGCTTACAATAAGAAGGTCAGCCCAAGAGAGTTCAAGGTTAGAGACCTCATCCTGAGAAAGGTTGTCGGCAATAAGAAGGATAATAGGGAGGCCAAACTTGGGCCAAATAGAATCATCTCGGTTGGCGGCAATGGGGCATATCGGCTGAAGTAATAATAAAGTTTGACTTTTGTGAATTTGAAATCTGTGCGATAGGATCGACCAGTCCTATGACGATATTTCTGATTGAAACATGACGAATAACTTAGACTTATTATATGGCAGAGTTCCTACTTGCATATAAAAGAGTTGAACTAAGTTGGCGATATTTCTGATTGAAACATGACGAATAACTTAGACCTATTATACGACAGAGTTTCTACTTGCATATAATAGAGTTGAACTAAGTTGAATTAACCTGGACTTGCCATATCGGCAGAGTCAAACACAGATTGAAACTAAGTGCACTTGGGTAAGATTAACAGAAGAACCAAGGTTGAGAACATCGGCTAGTCTCTGTTTAAATATAGACTTTTACAACGAGGTCAGAGCCACATGCTTAATGAGAACCCAAGTGGAACTTAAGTTCACATTAGGGGGCAGAGGGCTGGAAAATAATGCTTAGGAGTTGGAATTTTCAAGCCAATATCAGTTTAACACTTGTTGAAATTTTTAAGAAAAATTTACGAGTTGAAGTTAAACTGAGGACATGTTTAACACTTGTTGAAATTTAAGAAAAATTTACGAGTTGAAGTTAAACTGAGGTCATGTTTAACACTTGTTGAAATTTTTAAAAAAAATTTACAAGTTGAAGTTAAACTGAGGTCATGTTTAACACTTGCTGAAATTTAAGAAAAATTTATGCGTTGAAGTTAAACCGATGTCATGTTTAACACTTGTTGAAATTTAAGAAAAATTTACAAGTTGAAGTTAAACTGATGTCATGTTTAACACTTGTTGAAATTTAAGAAAAATTTACAAGTTGAAGTTAAACCAAGGTCATGTTTAATACTTGTTGAAATTTTAAGAAAAATTTACAAGTTAAAGTTAAACCGAGGTCATGATTAGAGGAAGATTGGTTTAACACTTGTTGAAATTTTGAGAAAAGTTTACAAGTTAAGCCAAGGTTGTATTGAAAAGAAGTACCTATGTACTTGCTGAAATAAACTGATAGTGGTTTAACCGAGGTATTCCACCCCGAGGAGGTTGCACAGTTAAGGTGTACATTGAAGACATGAAAATTATTCTAAGTACAGAATCATGCAAGAGTAAAAAGAAGATAAACATACAAGCATTTGAGAGAGAAAGTTTGAACAAGAATGAAGATGCAAAAGTGAAAAGACGGAGAGAGATGAGTGATTTTGATCAAACACACGAAATGGCGGCACAAACGCATTTAGTGTACCTAGGACGACGTATTTGTCAGACGGCGCACGCAAGTGAGATGCGACTTAATGGCGCGTATCAGACACGACTCAGTAGGGAAAAGACACGTGGCAAAAACGGTTGAGTTGCTGTGCGTGACAGCTCATACGCGTGATGAAACTCTTGGAGTTCTTAATTTAATGGAGCAGGACCTCGACTAGGAAGACGATCTTGGTTGTGAAACTTGAATAAAACTTGATTTTTTGGTTCTAAGGCATTGATGAAAACAAACTAAGTCTTGGTCATATTTGAGCTAACGAATGATAACCTCGATAATGAAGGATAAAGCGAACTTAGCCGATATGCTAAATGAAAGAAATGATATAGGTTCCATCACCTCAGGATACCGAGGTAATAGAACCTAGGGGGCAGTTGTGAGGACATAATTTTTGCATGACAACACGTGACTGAGGTGTCACCAAAGTGCCAGCCGAGGTGCTACGTGTCCTGGTCACGATGCCGAGATGATCTCGGCTAGGTCGAGGTTATCTGCGAAGATACTGGAATCCGGGATAAGCGGATAACGGACAATAGTCCTAGAATAAGAGAGGACTTCAGTTTGGGTAAAGATAAGACTCTCAGAGAGTTTATCCTAATTCTACTGGGAGTCTAAGATTAGCAGTAATTCTAAGTCCATAGGCTCCGTTTGGCAAAGAGGTTTGGGGCTATTTTAGTCACAAAAGACAAAATAGACTATTTTAGCCACAATAAACAAAACATCACATCCAACTCATAATCATTACACTCTTCTCTCACAAAAAAATTCAAAAAAGCCAAAAAACCCTTCCCAAACCAAGCTTTTTAGCCTAGGCTAAAATAGCCAAAAAAGCCAAAAAACCAAAAAGCCAACCCACTTCCCAAATGGAGGCTGAAGCTAGGCTTCTATTGGGATTAGGTAAGTGTTGGCTATAAAAGAGAGGCACTCCCATGAGTCTAAGGTATGCTTTTTATGCTCTGAATAGTGAGTTAAACACTTTTGCTATCTTTGAGAGATAACTGAATTGATCATCGGAGTGCCCCCGGGTGGACGAACCACTGCCGGAATCTCTTCTTTCTGTTGCAGGTCGTTCGGGCTTAATCTATTCTGCCGGTGTTCTCTAGCTAAGTACTTAGTTGGCAGTGTAGTTGGAAATTGACACACACAATTATATAACACATATGTTACACCTTTTGAATGGTGTGGACCAGTGTTTCCCAAACTTTACATGTTGAGATTGTTATATACCATTATATGTTGACGTTGATATATACAATTGGATGAATTTTATCGTTTTACTTTTTACGTGGATTCACATAGCAAATACTATATTTGTTGTTTGAATTTACATTAAAAAAATGGGGATTTTTTTTTTATTTAAGATTTTTAATATTAAAATTTTATAAAAAAAAAATTACAATATTTTCATGGTAGTTGGAGTTCCTCAACATTTTCACAGAAAAAATTCAATACAGAGATATTTCACCCTGACATAGAAAATTTTTGGCCCGACACAAATAAATTGTTCTAATTTTATAGAAAAATTTTATAGAGACCTTAGTTTATAAAAAAGAAAATATTAGACCACTCCTATTATATAAAGTTATTTCATTAATTTTTTTTAAAAAATAAATAATTTGTTCACCGTCAAAATATCACATTTCTATATATTCAGTTCTGTCACGCCATCTTATCTAATCAAATTGCAAGTAATGTGTAAGAAATAAAGAAAAGACACTAGAAGCATTAAAATTATTTGTCCAAATGTTTAAAGTAAATGAATTGACAGATTACGGAAAAATGAAGAGTGAAAGATGCTTTTATCAACCACGAATTTAGTGCCACCTCCCTATTTGAAAGGGACATAAATCTGTCTCATTATTATCATATAATATATAGGAAAGTGCAGTATTGTCAATGATTATGTGAATACATTTTATATGATTTATGGGTCCCTTTCAATTTAAAACCTACGGACCATATGGTGACAAGACAGTTTTTTAAGTCAATATCTTTTAAAAGTACTTTGATAGTAACAATAATTATTAATATTAGGATTAATTACAATAAAATTCTTTAATTATTAGTAAAACAATAAAATTCTTTAATTATTAGTAAATATAATAGGATTAATTACAATAAAATTCTTTAATTATTAATAAATATTAATTTACTTTTAGTAAATATTAATTTACTTTACTCATTTATAAATTCATATAAATATTAACCTCCTTAACTATGAAAATTATATATTTTACAGATGATTTGGAGTAGGTCTACAAAGTAATATATTTCTATAATTGAGAATGTCAAAATATACCAATTAAAAGATAAAGGGAGTAAAGTAATATTCACTAATAGTTAAAGAGATCTTCGTGTAAATAACCCTTAATATAACAACCAAATTTAATATTAAAAAGTATCATCTTCAAGAATCATATACTGATCTTACTAGTTGAAAAAAAAAATCATCTAATTTTCCCAAAATAAGGCAAGAGATGACCAAGATTATAGTAAGGAATTTTTTTTTAAGGTTCTGATATTTAAATTTTATAAAATAAATGATATACAATAATTTCATAATAATTAAAGTTCCTCAACATTTTTATAAAAAAAATTCGATACAAAAAAATTTCAATTACCACAAAAAAAATTTAAAATTTTTCTAATATGTTATGTGTGTCTTTGTACTGGATTTGCTTCTACTTTTCTTTTAAAATCTTAATTATGGAAAGATATATTTGTGCTTTTAATGACTGAGATTTGTTCCATCTGTTTGAATCATGGCCAATACAACACTTGGTTGACAGGATTCAGATTATTAATATATATAACTCACATTCTATTGTTTGATTAAAAAATTTTTTGATAGATATTTTATTTAACAAAATTGATAAATTTTTAAATAATAGAATTAAAAATAAATTATAAATACACCTCTTGAGATTTGATTAAAATGCGAATCTCCCATGTAGTTCTGGAAATTATATTCTATCCCCTGAGGTTTTCAATTTCATAATAAATCGCTTCTTTTATTAATAAATTATTAAGTCAATTACCAATTTTTAATGATATTAGAAATATATTTTAATTAATAATTTAGGTAATTTTATTATTGTTTAGGAGAACAATTATGAATTTCATTTTTTAGTTAATTTTGCTAAATAAAAAATTCTAACAAGGGAATATTTATAATTTTTCAAATCACAGAAGACAATTTGTATTTTAAGCAAACCTTAAAGAATATATTTGTAATTTATCCTAAAATTAATAATACGAAACAAACATAAAGTTTAAATTATATATTTCTATATCTATTGTAAAACAAACGTAAACAAGAAGAGTTGTATACCGCCAATTCAACTAGCTAACTAATCATTCATTAATCACGCTAGTCAAACATGTCCTAAGATTATTATTAGAGATTCATCACTTTCTATTACATTTTTTTACTGACAATAGGAATGGGATCCACACTCATTATGAGTAGGTGGTAGAAAACGAAATAGCAAAATTTTGGCCAATAAATTCAAAGAAGTAAGATCCCTTTGTGAAAGAGTCAAATGCGCTAGTACTCCTGATTTTCTCAGCATAGGCTATCCAATAATGGTTTCACGTATATTTATTAATTTGAAATTTATTATTTTTGTGTCTAATAATAAGAAAATTGAGTAACAAATCTATTTATATTATCTAGGTATAGGAATTAGAGGGGGAAAATGGGTTAATTATGCCAAAATTACATCCTCTATTAGTAAATATTACTTTACCCAATTAATTTATGAACTCGTACAAATGCACCATCTCAATTTTGAAAATCGTATAAATACGCTCTTTTTTGAAATGGTTTAGAGGGGTGAAAGTAATACATTTTCATAGTTAAAATGGTCAAAATGTATAGATTTATAAATGAAAGAGGTAAAATAATATTTGCTAATAGGTAAAGGTGCTAGTCTAATTAACCCAAAAGAAATTTGACAAGTGAGAAACAATACCTGGGAGAAGAAGACAAAGAGGCATAAGAATTTGATGAACACAAACGCAAGTCTGATGGGAGTAAAAAACCTATGCCTTAGCCATTTCTGAATCACTTTCTCTCTCTCCTCAAGAGAGATATCTGAGAATTTTTTAATGTATGGCCATTTATCACCACAAAGACAAAGAGAACCACAGAGCAACAATGTCCCCAGCCTTGTTGATAGAACTGCTAGAACTAGTTTCAGCAATATCACAGCTTCAAAGAATGTCCTTTTCACTATCATCTCTGCAATCTGTGTTCCCATTCCAACACACAAAAAGGGTATATTTGTCAAGTAGTATATGACTTTATGAATCAACTCTCAATATTTTTAATTACCCACAAATTTAATCTTGCATACACAAATGTTTTGCGTCCCATAAAAGTCAAACATGTGACCACTAGAAATTAGCCTATAATAAAGTTTTCATATTTAACTGTAAAATCAAACTCAAGATCTCTAAAAATTAATTTATAATAAAGTTCTTGTATTTAACTCCCTTCTCACTTGGCCACTAGTACAAAATTTTATGAATAAATTCTAAAATTTTTAAACATGCAATAATCAAAAAATGAAAATGATAGGTTTAAAGAAATTTTGTATTTAATTTATAATAAAAATGATATAACAATGACACTTATAAATTTATGAACACAATAATAAATGTTTTCATTATAAATAAAAAAATCATAACATTGCACATAAAGTATGTTCATATATCATTATTTATATACGAAATACATGTATTGATTAAATCGCGGATGAAAGTCATGTGTAATAGAACTTTCATGTTCAACCCTTTAGGCATTATGCCATTCGTGCACACACATATGGACAAACATATATATATTTATATATATCTTCTATACTAACAAATAAATAAATAAATAAAATTGGCATAGATGTCACTTAATTTTATTTTTTGAAAATATCCATAAATTATGATGATTGTTATAAACTGTTTCAATTTTTTCTAATTACTTCAAATAATTGCTATAATTACCTCTAGTATACATATATATATCTATATATATATATATATAGAGAGAGAGAGAGAGAGAGAGAGGGAGAGGGAGAGAATTGTAACCTCATCAGGTACTGGATTGTGAGAGCCAGAAGCCTTGTGAAAAAATTGAATGGACTTCTTGTTGGTTTGGGCTTGATTTTGAGCGACATCAAGAGAATTGAAAGGTGGGGGAGGTAAGATGGCTTCACAGACACTAGCAAGAGACTCCATCTGAGCTGCAGAGAAGCCATGACTGTATTTAGTTTCTCTCCTTCCTCCCCTCAATAAAGGATGACACTTTCTCCCCATTCTGTCCTCTCTCTCTCTCTCTCTCTCTCACTCTCTCATATATTTATTTATATCATAAGAAGTGGATTATTTATAGAGGGGTTAAACTTGAAAGTTGAAACCTGGAAGTGGGCTGAGTTTTTTTTTATCGGTTATGATACATCTTATTAAAAATGGTGCTCTAAAACATTACTAATAAGTTATCAAGTACTTTAAATAAAAAATAAAAAATAAGATACAAACAGTAAGTTTTGTCCATTACCATATCACTAATAGTGCTTTTAGAATATCACTTTCAGAGATCTCAAGTATTATTGTTTTTTTATTCACAATGACAGCTATAAAAGCAATTGACAATATGTCATCTATATGTTTGTTTTAAGACTTTATTGTTTTAAGTATTTCAAGTGTGCCAAGTTCCCTCTATGTAGATAATTACAATAATATTAGATAAATTAATTAGTATATCAATAAATTTAAGTGTACATATAGAGGATTAAATACAAAACATGACACATATGTTTCGTAAGGGAATAATGTTATATATATCAATTTGTGTACTAATTAGTATACCAATTGATGATGTGACATAATTTAAAAGATTTTTGAAATTTGTAAAGTGATTAATGAGTGAGGTCAATAATAATGTCATAACTAGTGTTGATACACTAGTTAGTATATTAATTGGTGCATGTAGCACCACCGTTCATAAGGAGTGGGGCCCATTTTTTGTGTGAAACTCGTCTTTTATGAGACATTTATATCCCATTATATATTTGGTCTCAGTGTTCCAGATTAAGGTTTGCTACTGTGCCCCAAGGCACAACAATCCTGCTATGAGTTGTTTTGGGAGTGTTTCTCTAGTCTATTTTGATTATCTGAATTGTTTATATTGTAGAGTTCATCGAGTATGCCATCTATAAAAAAAAAAAATCAAATTAATCAGATATCTATAGTCCTATGATCATATCTTATATTTTTTTAAAATTATCAAAAATCGTGTTAATTGTTTATTTTTAAAAAACTAAATTTGCTCTTGTTAATAGGTTACAAATGTCCAATCAATTTGATTTTTTACATGAATAATTTACTCAACGAATTATACAATATAAATAGTTCAGATCATTAAAAGATACTCAGGACAAGCCCTCGTCGAGCGTTTGGCACAACAATCCTCCATTCCATGTGTTCTTAGCATTACTAGTTAGATTTAACGTTAAGAGGGTTTCATGTCAACTGGTGAATCCCACGTGTATATATTTGTTGATATATTAATTAGTATTTATAGTGTTACTACAAAAATTATATCCATATTCAATTTATTCATTAGATCATTAAAAAAATTAAATATGAAAATTTTGAAATAATTGTGAAATAATTGAGACTTTAGGACAGGAAATCCTTACCCTTTGAAGTGTTGCGCTAAAAAAAAAATATATACAAAATTTATATATAGAATGTGCGTTATTGTGATCCTCTTATTTCCATTAACAAAAGACTTATCAATTTCAATATAATAAAAATACAAAAAGACCTGTCAATTGAGCTCATAATATTTATAAAAAAAATGTTATTTTTGTTTTATGATGGAGAATTCTAATCGTTCATGTCATTTTAACTTTGTGTTATAATTATTTTAACGTTAACTCAATTTGTTTATTTTATTCATATTATTATGTTGTATTATTTTTTTTTTGGTTTATGCGGGACCCTACGTAGGGATCACACCAATGTACGGTTTAAATTTAGCGTGCAGCACATTGAGCCTCCGTTTGGGAAGTGGGTTGGCTTTTTGACTTTTTGATTTTTTTGGCTATTTTAGCCTGGGCTAAAAAGCTTGGTTTGGGAAGGGCTTTTTGGCTTTTTGGCTTTTTTGGCTTTTTTTGTGAGAGAAGAATGTAATGATTATGGGTTGGATGTGATGTTTTGTTTGTTATAGCTAAAATAGCCTATTTTGTTTTTTGTGGCTAAAATAGCCAAAAAAGCCTCAAAACCATCTTGCCAAACAGAGGCTGAATATTTTGTGTTAAACAAAAAGTCAATTCAACCCTAAGAGATTTACTGAGTAGTAAAAATTTAAAAATAAAATTTAAGATTTTATGTTTGAATTATTTTAAGAGACCATTAAAAATTTACCTAATCATTTATTTCATACACTATCAGAATTAATTCGAGGTTGCGTAGAGTGGTCTTAACACCAACTTATTAAAAAAAAAAAAAAAAAGATAGTTAATTCTATGTCATGCGTGTTACAAGTTGTCAAAAAATATATATTTCAAAATCTGCGCATGTGGCTTGTAGTCAAATGACCTATTGTAAGAATGCCTTTGCCTTTCAAATGGATTAAGGGGTCTTCCTATTATTGTATTTTATTGAAAAAAATATTATCTTTGTATTAATTTAGTCAATGCTTAGACAAAAAAAAAAAAAAAAATTAAAAATTAAAAATTAAAAATAAAAAAATGTCGGCCATTGAAAATCAAGTAACACACTTATCAAAATATAGAAAAAATTACAATTCAATCTATTTGATTAAAAATATTTATAAAATTATGAGGTATAACTTTTTTTTTTTTGTTTTTTTTGTTTTGTGTGTGTGCGCGCGCGCGTAGAAAAATACAATAAAAATTGCACCCTCAAAATATTCTCAATTTTTGGTAAATTTTTTTCCCACTTTCAACTCAATAATAATTTCCAACAAAATATGTAAATACCTCCCTAAGATTTGGGATATTATAGTGGGGCCCACTAATTTGAAGAATTACATTGCTCACATTTCTTTTATAGTTTGTCTGAAAATTGTACCCAGAGGAAAAAACAAAAAGAAAAAGAAAAAAGAGTTATAGTTTCCCTTACATCGATTTTTTAACATATTATATCAATTTTTAATTTAAATTGTTGAATAAAACACTATGAATTTATGGGGAATTCATGGTTAGGAGAGAATGAAAAAAATATTTAAAAAATAATAATAAATATTATAATTATTAATAATTAAAATCATAAATTTTTTACAATGTTTTTTTTTTTAAACCCACCACTGAGTAATTTCCCCATGAATTTACAAAAACAACCTTCACCACACCATGCCATTATGGTTGCTCCAACATCCTCTTTCGATAGGCCACCGTCTCTTACTACTAGGAGTATGTGTGGCGTGATTTTCACGGTTTTGATAATAAAATTATAAATTAAATAGTGAATGATTAATTGATATATAATTAAATTATAGTTTGAGTAGTTTTAATTTGTTAATTAATTGAATAATTTTTTTAAACAATTATCAAGTATTTATATAATATTTTATATATATATAATACAAACTAATTATACATAATATTTTTCATTTATATAATTATTTATTAATTTGTAATAAATTTTACATTTTAAATTTCTTTCACACTCATTTTTATTTTGATATTTTTTTAGAGGTTAAAAAATATATGTATTAATTATAACAGAATAGAGCGGTTTCGAAAGCGATTATAAATTTCAAAATTTAATCTTGAATTAGTGGATAAATCAATATAAATTAATATAAATCGATACAATTTTAATAAATTGGACGATATTTTGCAGATTATGACGAAAAATTGTTTTAGTGGCAATAAAAATATCATAAAAAAAATCTAGTGACATTTCTCCATGAAGCGGGTCTCTAACCAGTGTCATTAATATTCGTACCGCCATATTGGAAGGAACCAATGTCATTAATACTCGTACCGCTATATTGGAAGGGGTTGGTTTCCCTCCGGTTCGTGATCGGATTGAAAGATATTATTGAATTTATGAAAATTCATCATAGGTCTCGTTTTAATAATTTGAACTGTTAAATGTGTAGAACTCATTGAGTACTATATGTTTGTAGGCATTCACGTTGATCGGATATCGATTGGTAGGTGATCAAATCAATTTTGTATATAAAAAATAGATGATGAAAAAATAAATAGTTAACAGAAATCTGATCCGATGAGATAACTATCGATATCCAATCAATGTGATTTTTTACAAGCTTATAGCACTCTATGAGTTCTACATATTGAACGATTCGGATTATCGAAACGAGACCCGTGATGGGTCCTTACGGGCAGTGACAGAGCCAAAAAATTAAATCAGATGGGGCACTTATTAATTACAATATTAAATTTTTTTATAAAAATATTTAACATAAATTTTTACCATTAACTTCAAGAAAGATAAAAAAAAAAAAAAAAAAATTAATCAGTGTGTTTGGTTTTAGTTTTCTGAATTTAGTTTTCTGAAAACTAAGTTTTTTATTTTTTGTATTTTTTTTGATTTTAGTGAATATTTTTAAAATTTTAAACAATTTTTTACTTTTTTAGATGCACATTATTTAAGATATGTATCCAAAAAGTAAAATATTTGTGAAAAAATATTTTAAAAAATTAATAAATACACAAAAATACAAAAAATGTACTAAATTTTCATATTATTTTTATATTTTTTGGTATTTAGTGTAATTTTTAAAGATTTTTTTCACAAATATTATACTTTTTAGGTATATTTATGTTAGGTGTGTCTAAAAATAAAAAAAAAAATTACTTAAAATATTTTAAAAAATTATTGAAAACATTAAAATACGGAAAATAAAAATATAGAATTTTTTGAAAACTGTTTCTGAAGACTAGAACCAAATAAGCTAAATATTATTTGTAATTAATGTATCATGAACAATATTAAAAAAAGTCATGAATATAAAGTTTTAAAATAAATTATATAATGATAAAGTAATTTTTTTATACAAAATATGCGTAAAAATTCAATATAATAGTTATATCACGTCATCATTAACATGTAATATCACTAACAAATAGTAAAGAAACACATAGAGAATGAACGCTACATGTCAAATGTAACTAATAATTCAATAAATTCTATATTTTCATTGAGATTAATTATGTTTGCATGTCAATAGTGATAGACATCACCATTACATTGAAATTTTCATAGATAATAATATCGTAATCACTTTATTTTCAATCAAAAGAACCATTATTATTCTTATTATTTTAAAAATGTGATTGACATTTAAAATAATATTTTTATAAATTTTTTTATTTAAAGTATTTTTTTTTTTGTTTGCTTTAAAAAAAATAAAAATTGCAAAACCTATGGGGGGCACGTGACCCCCCTGGCCCCTTAATAGCTCCGCCCCTGCTTACGGGCCCAATAATATGTTCTACCCTGATCACAACTAGAGGAGCCCATATTGGAACTACTTCATTGAAACTTATAAGTATGACTAGAACATGATTTGATTGTCATCTTTATTAGTATTTTTGAGGGTCATATGAGACATTTTTGAAAAAATTAGTCTAAGGTCCCTCTCCTATTTTTAGTAATAGAAGAGATTCACAATATTATTTTTTGATATCTAAGGTCCCTAATCATATATTAGAGAAATTTGACTCTTTGTCTCTCCTCCTCTACTGTAGAGCAGCACTTTCAATCTCTCTCTCTCTCTCTCTCTCTCTCTCTCTCTCTCTCTCTCTCTCTCTCTCCGAAACCCTAGAGAGAAGAGATGGGCAAAGTCAACCAACTATTTCATCTTGATCGATGCCAAGAGTGTTGAATGAGACTACTGTTCCTTTTGTTCCAGTGATGTTTTCACCAACCCAAGGGGTTTTTTCCTCAAATTTGGAATGGAATGGTTATCAGGCACTTGTATACCCTACACCAGTAAGGAGCCTCCCTACACCAACAACATTCCTTAACACTCGCTGACGAAGTTTTTCCAATGCAACCTGTACTGCCGCAATCTCAGCCTGTTTTCTGTCAATGGATGTGTCTGCAATGTGTTTGTTAGCGTAAGAATTTAGAAATCAAAAATCCAAATATGAGAGAAAGATCAGTGGCTTCCCATGAGGACACAACTTTGTAGATATCCAGAGAAATTCCTTATCATTTTCTCTGCCTTCAACAACAACAACAACCATCAAGCTTTGAATTTCTCTGGTCCAAACCAGAGAAATTCTCTCCAAACTAAAAAAATTCTCTCTAGTTTACTTAAATTTTTTTTGATTTGTTTACCATTTCTTTGCCTTCAACAACAACCATTTGAATAAATCAACCCCAACTATTAATTAAACAACAGATTTAAAAACATAAACCTTGCAATGGTTTGGACCAGAGAATTTCTCTGGATTGTTCAAATTTCTTTGGTAGGTCTTTGGTTTGTTTAAATTTCTCTGGTTATTCAAATTTCTCTGGTAGGTCTTTGGGTTGTTCAAATTTCTCTAGAAGCTTTGTTATTGCCTCATGCTACCTCCAGTTATTTATTTGTCATGTTGTGTATTTGTGTTGATGCTATCAAAGTGCTGTTGCTTGTATGGCTTTCATGGCGCTACTACAGCTACTTATTTGATGTAGAAAGAAGATGATGATGATGAAGGCTATCAAAGAATTTCTCTGGAGGAAGAATTTAATTTGAACTCAGAGAAATTGGTCTAAGGTCTGTCAAAATGATTTCATAAAATGATATTGTGATCTAGAGAAAATTGATTAAAATGAATCCATAGAAATTTGAATTTTCTTTGGTTTATAAATGAATCCAGAGAAATTTGAATTTGATTTTGAAACCAGAGAAAATTGGTCAAAATGAACCTAGAGAAATTTGAATTCTCTGTGGGTTGAACCCAGAGAAATTCTCTGGGAAGTCCAGAATTTCTCTGGAGCGAATTTCTCTAGATTGAAATTTCTCTGGATCAATGTTGAGGGACCTTAGACATTATGAAAATATTGAATGTCCTTTATGCTATAAAATCTTAATATTAGGACCCTAAAAAAAAAACCCCGACATTTTTTATGGCACTTATAATGAGAAACACTATGTATACATTATTTAAATGATGTGTATTATATATATTTTATAACTAAAAAAAAATATAATTTTATATTTTTATATAATTTTATATTTTTAAGTCATAATTAAAAAAATATTATAACCAAGCATAATATGAGACATAACTAAAGTAATGTCATAATTAAAGAAAAAAAAAAATAGTATAATTAAAGGGAGCTTTTTTGATAAATTCTTTTTTTAAGAGTTTTATTCCATCCAACCCATATTCTTTTTGACTATTTCATTAGGTCCTATTTGAGGTAAGAAGACCAAAATACCCTTTTCATCTACTTATGTTCCATTTAGTCCACATTATTTTCTTATGTTTCAATAAGTCCTATGGGTGACATAATTACCAAAATACGCCTAATGTGAATGTTCACACTATCAATGTGAATGTTTACACTGTCAATGTGAATGTTCCTATTTAAGGTAAGAAGATCAAAATACCCTTTTCATCTACTTATGTTCCATTTAGTCCACATTATTTTCTTATGTTTCAATAAGTCCTATGGGTGACATAATTACCAAAATACCCCTAATGTGAATGTTCACATCGTCAATGTGAATGTTCCTATTTGAGGTAAGAAAACCAAAATACCCTTTTCATCTACTTATGTTCCATTTAGTCCACATTATTTTCTTATGTTTCAATAAGTCCTATGGGTGACATAATAACCAAAATATCCCTAATGTGAATGTTCACATCCTATGGGTGACATAATTACCAAAATACCCCTAATGTGAATGTTCACATCGTCAATGTGAATGTTCACACCGTCAATGTAAATGTTCCTATTTGAGGTAAGAAGACCAAAATACCCTTTTTATCAACTTATGTTCCATTTAGTTCACATTATTTTCTTATGTTTCAATAAGTCCTACGGGTTACATAATTACTAAAATACCCCTAATGTGAATGTTCACATCCTATGGGTGACATAATTACCAAAATACCCCTAATGTGAATGTTCACATCGCCAATGTGAATGTTTACACTGTCAATGTAAATGTTCACACCGTCAATGTGAATGTTCCTATTTGAGGTAAGAAGACCAAAATACTCTTTTCATCTACTTATGTTCCATTTAGTTCACATTATTTTCTTATGTTTCAATAAGTCCTATGGGTGACATAATTACCAAAATACCTCTAATGTGAATGTTCACATCCTATGGGTGACATAATTACCAAAATACCCCTAATGTGAATGTTCACATCGTCAATGTGAATGTTCACACTATCAATGTGCATGTTTATATCATCAATGTGTAAGGGCTCGGCCCAGCCTGAGTCGGGGCAAACCTATGTAAAGCCTCGTGGGTGCTTGCCAAAATTCAGGCCGGGCCGGACCGGCCCACGGGCCAAAAAATTAGGCCTAGGCGCTAGCCCTGGTACAAAGGTATTTAGGCTTTGGGTGCCCCGGTGGGTCGAGCCAAGGGGCTTGGGCCTAAACTTGGGCTTGGGTGGGGCTTGGGTGAGCCTCGCCATTTTTTTTAATTCTTTTTAATTTTTCTTCTAAAATTTTATTATTTTCCACAAAAAAGGCACCGGGCCTCTGGCGGGCTGTGCCTTAAATGGGTATTATGCGGACCGAGCTTCAAAGTGATGGCCCAGGTCCTAGTCCAAGTTCTCAAGCTGACGAGCTTGCCCCGGGTCGCGGGAGGGCTTCGGATGGCCCACGGGCCGCGGGCCAATTTTACACTCCTATTAATGTGAATATTAATATGTCAATGTGAATATTCATATTGTCAACAGGTCGAACTCGTTTCGGGCCGCGGGCCAATTTTACACTCCTATCAATGTGAATATTAACATGTCAATGTGAATATTCATATTGTCAACAGGTCGAACCCGCTCCGGGCCGCGGGCCAATTTTACACTCCTATCAATGTTAATGTTAACATGTTAATGTGAATATTCACATTGTAAACGGGCTGGGCTAGGCCGGGCCCGTGGGCGAGTTTCTGGCCGCTTACGGGCCGCGGGTCAATTTTACACTCTTATCAACGTGAATGTTAATATGTTAATGTGAATATTTACATTGTCAATGGGCCGGGTCGGGCCCGCCGCGGGCAGTCCATGGGCCGCGGGCCAATTTTACACTTCTATCAATGTGAATGTTAACATGTCAATGTAAATATTCACATTGTCAACGGACTGGGCCCGCCCCGACCTAGGGGGAGTTTCGGACCGCCCACGGGCCACGGGCCAATTTTACATTCTTACCAATGTGAATGTTAAAATATGAATATTTACAGCCCGCCCTACCTCGGGCAACGGGCGGGCTTCGGGCCACCCACGGGCCGCGAGCCAATTTTACATTCATATCAATGTGAATGTTAACATGTTTATGTGAATATTCACATTGTAAACAGGTCAGACCGGGCCCCCGGGCGGGTTTCGGGCCGCCCACGGGCCGTGGGTCAATTTTACACTCCTATCAATGTAAATGTTAATGTGAATATTCATATTGTCAATGGGCCGGGCTGGGCCCGCCTTGAGCAGTCCACGGGTCGCGAGTGGGTTTCGGGCCGCCCACGGGCTGCGGGTCAATTTTACACTTCTATCAATGTAAATGTTAACATGTCAATGTGAATATTCACATTGTCAACGGATCGGGCCCGCCCTGGCTCGAGGGCGAGCTTCGGACCGCCCACCGGCCACGGGCCAATTATACATTCTTACTAATGTGAATGTTAAAATATGAATATTTACAGCCCGCCCCGGGCAACGGGCTGGTTTCAGGCTGCCCACGAGCCGCGGGCCAATTTTACATTCATATCAATGTGAATGTTAACATGTCAATGTGAATAGTCACATTGTAAATGGGTCGGGCTGGGCCTGCAGGCGGGTTTAGGGCTGCATGTGGGCCGCGGGTCAATTTTACACTCTTGTCAACATGAATGTTAATATGTTAATGTGAATATTCACATTGTCGACGGACCGGACCGGGCCGGGCCGGGCCCGTCCCGGGTAGCCCACGGGCTGCGGGCCAATTTTACACTTCTATTAATGTGAATGTTAACATGTCAATGTGAATATTTACATTGTCAACGAACTGGGCCCGCCCCGGCCCGAGGGTGATCTTCGGACCGCCCACGGGCCACGGGCCAATTTTACATTCTTACCAATGTGAATATTAAAATATGAATATTTACATCATAAAATTGCTAACCGTTCAAAAAATATTTATAAGGGTATCAAAATTAAATATAAGGGCATAAGAGTCTAAAAAAAGAGTGTAAATCAAGAAAAAAGACTTTATGAAATAAAATTATGCATATATGGGACTAAATGAGTTAATAAATTTCTTCATAGACTTTTTAGATTAAAACACTTCTTAATGGGATTTATCAATAAAAATTTCATAATTAAACGTGTATAAGGTGCAACTTTTTCAAAGTGCGTACGTTAAAATTTCCTCATTTGCAATATATCTGTTTGGTGTCATTTGCAATGCCACTGGAATTTTCACCTACGGCACTTGAAAATGCTACTCTTGACTTGGGGCTGTTTGATAATTTGAATTTTTTATTAAAATAATTAAAAGTAAAAAAATTTAAATTCAAAATTCAAAAAAAGAAAAACACGAAAAATATTATAAGTTATAAAGCCACCAAAAAAAGTCAAACATTTCAGTAATTTATAATTTTCAATACAAATAAAAAAAAATATTCCCAAATATATTTTTTTTTCATCTCATAAAAAAATCCATAAAAAAATCTAAAAAACCTTCTCAAATAAGATCTTATTAGTGGCACTAGCCTCTTAAAATAATCAATTTTTTTTTGCCATAGCCCTCTTATTGAGCTCCATTTTAGTGAAAATGACAGTCTGAAATTTTTTGCTTCATAAACTTCTTAAACAAGAGACGCCTACTTCATGAAGAACGAAAACATATATTTTTATTTTTTTAGACAATCTTGTCCTTTCATATGAGAGACAAATCTTTCATAGGATTGATGTTGAAGCTGTCGTTCTTTCCCTAACAAAATTTTCCTTCATTAATCGCAGTCCACACAGTTCGTAGTTGCAAGTTTGCAGAGCATGAGAGTTTGATTGAGTTTGCAAAACTTCATTTGATCAATGTTCGAGTTGGAGTTTGTCACGACCCAAATCCGCCCCTAAGGGTTTAGCATCGTAACCGGCCAGTATCCGTGATTACCAAAGGCCTGCTTAACAGCAATAACAATTATACAATGGAAGGGGTCGGCGGAAGCTTGTAAATATTACAACATAATGTCCAAAGAGCTGTGAGGACCTAAATGCACAAACAACTGATATATATATATATATATATATACCAATATAGACATAAGTTCAAGTCCATATTCAATATTTATGTAAAAACTGAAGTCCAAAACATGTCTAAGTACAAAATAAAAGCCATGTTGGGGAATTAAACCCCAAAGCCAAAACAACTTATGAAACATTCACTTGACTCCAAATGGCATTCATTCAAAAGAGGTGGATTTAGACCACTGAAAACAAAGCCTTGACAATAACGGTTTGGAATCTTGAGGTGAGGCGCAGTAGGTTGGCTTGACAAAATGAAATTAGGCTGACGTCGCTAATTTTGCTCCGGTGCCTGACCATCTACATATATACAATAAACTGTGAGCTAAAGCTCAGTGAATAACGAATGTGTAAAGGGAGTAAGAACGAATGTCCTTTCAGTAATTAAAACAGTCAATTGTATCTATAGATCAGTTATTCAATCAATGTCTCATATTTCATGTCATAACAGTCATTTAGAAATCGTAGCAATTATACGTGGTACATCCAATAGTAGAACAGTACAGTAGGTCGTCATAGACCGAACAGTCAGTTGATGGCCATCAATACAGTAACAGTAGATCCAAGAATAGGAACTGACAGAGATCTCTGTAACAGTAGCAGTAACAGTAACAGTCAGTCGCTATGGATGTCACGAGTACAGTTCATAAAATAGGACAAACATTCATTCGGTAAACAATGTCATTTCAAAAAACAGTACAGTCAATCATTCAGAAAATAATTATAATTGAACATAACTTTACAACATTGTTACTCACAGTGGGCTCCTCGAAACATGTGCTACAATGCACTAACAGTGCGGCGTCTGTCCTGAACAAACAAGTTCAAGCACAACAATTCAATACACAGTCCACTCGTTCAATCGATTTGTTGTTTTCTTAATCGGTTTTCATTCACTATTTACTCGTTTAGTTCTATCATTTGTTCTACACTTTATGGGTGTTCATGAAATGTAATGCATATGAAAAAATGTTTAAATCATGCAAACGAGGGCCCAGAAGGCGATAAAGTGGAGCGAAAAATAAAACCCAAGCCTGACCAAAACCGCACGTGCAGGATGCCCAATCCGCACGTGCGGACCACAATAGATTTTGTGCCTTGTTTTCCGAAATTTTGTTTCATGTGTGAAGCTCAAAGTTTGCAATTTCCACATCATTTTCATGCATTTCACTCCCAAAAATTCATATAAACATGCTAGAATTCGGGCCTTCAACATTAAATAGGAATCAAACTTGAAATCAACTCCTAAATCTTCCAATTTGAAGAAAGATTACAACATCAATGAAATTATAAAACATAAATCATGTGTTGTGAAGCTTCAATTGTCAAACCCCATGACTAATTTTCGAATTTCTAATACAAAAATCCCTTTGATCATTAAGATTAAAACTAATAATTTCATGAATATAATAATTTCACAATTCTTCTTTCTTTGTTTAATAAAGCATAAATTGAAGCTATAAGGCCTTTTCAAAAATATGTACATGTAAAAAATTTAAATCAAAATCAAACTAATTTTGATTCGCAAATATAAACGATAATTTATTTTCATATTGTCCCAATTTAGATTTAATTTATTTTCTACATATCAAACCCAATTCCGAACTCAAAACTTGGGTTCATACATGGCTTGTCTAAAAGCACACAAACTCTCAATTAATCAAGAAAATATGATCAATTTTAAATCAATTACATCAAAACTCATTTAATTTAAAAATTGAACTCATGTGTTCATAAATTCATAATTTTCCAAAACCTAGTTCTTATTTCATCAAAACATGAGATCAATTCCGAGAAATCTATGATCCATATAAATTTACATCTCATATATATCAAGGTTTCCAAACCCAAGCTCAATTGAAGAATTATAATTATTTTCATATTGATTAACCTTAACCATGTTCATGAATTAATCCTTTAATTTCTCCAAATTATATGCATGTAAAAATAAGACTCAAATTCATATAAGATATGCAAAATCAAACCTAAAATAATTAATTTCTAAGTTGATTTTCATAATCATTAATCTAACTCATTTGCATGGGCCAAATCTTTAATGAACCCTTGTTGCATGTAATTTATAGAACTTAATCCAAGAATAATTCTCTAAATTGAACACAAATTTAACAAATTAAAAGAATCATAACTCATGTTTTTCAACCTAACTTGATTTAACATTCAAAACCCAATTTCCTATCAATTTATATAATTAATCTTCAAATTACTTCTTAATTTCAACTTTTAGCTAAATTGTTTATAAATTCTAAATTTCAATTTCTTACCTTAACTACTCAATGGTTGGATTTCTTGAGTCCCCATACGGTTTCCAGCAAAAAGTGATTCTCTTCTTCAAAGAAATTGAGCCATCTCTCCCTCTCGGAATTCTCTCTCTGTTTTTCTCTCTCTCTCGGTGCTCTCTCTCTGCCTTTCTCTTTCCCACGGTTTCCTTAGCAGAACTTTTGAAGCCAAGAGGGTTAGCACACTTGCACTCCTTTTGATTCCATTTCCTTTATTATTATTATTATTATTATTATTATTATTCCTCCAGCCAAAGAATGGCTCCAGAACTCTCCCTAACTTCATTTCATCTTCATTTTTATTTTATTTTTTTATCTTATTTAATTGATTAAGACTGGTTTGGCACATCATTACACACTAACTTAATTAAACCACAATTAACCATATTTAATCATGATCGATAAATTCCTACATAGCTCAGTTAGTCTAATTGACTTCAATTAAGTCCCAATCAATCATAACTAAATTTATCAATTTGAATAAGATTGTAATCAATATCCCAAAAGGCTCCAATTATTAAATTGAACTTATTATCATAATCAATTTTGGTTTCGTAAATCACCCAAGCCTTCAATTTCAGATCATACTCAAAATTTTTATCAATCAATTACATACTCAATTGAACACCTCATAATTAAATTTAATTCATAATAACCACAATTCTCAATCCTCATAACTTAATTAACTTCAATTCAGACCCAATTAGTTAAATTTCAATTTTATAAACCTGAATCGAATATTTAATTAAATTCCCACATGGTCCAACACTCGAAATTAAAATAATTCAATTCGCTATTTATACTCTCTTGAGCCATTTAGATAATCAATTTGTATTTCCAAAATAAATCCTCAATAGAGTCATATACGAATCAATCTTCATAAATTTCAGAAATCTCAAATTAAATTAGAATAATTGGCAATTAATATTCAATCTCCTTAATTAATTATGTGCTAATCATTATACGTGGTGGGGCCGTCACAAAGTTGGAGTTTTGTTCTATCACTTCATTCGATCAGCATTCATGTCAGAGTTGGATCATTCAATCACTATTTGATTGTTGATAACATGTAATGAACAATCAAACGGTGATTGAACTGTCATTTATTAGATTAATTTTACTATGATTTGTTTTGATAATATATGTCAAATGTTTTGTTTTGCTGATACTCTGTTCAAAAGTGACAGTAAAATTTTACTCTAGTCTTCTATAATAATATGTAATCTCTCATTTATTTGCTAATGCTCTTTTTTAAATTAATGGTAAAATTTTATTCTGTTAAAGTTATTAGTAGTTGACCTATTCAATGAACTTGCTATTTTTTTTTATAAATATTTGATGGTATAATGTGTGTTATAAAAGAATACTTTTAATTTTAATTTAAAATTAAAATTAAAGTATGATTTTAATTATTTATTTTGATAATATTGGCACTATTGTTCTACAAAATTATTACTTGAATACTTATATATATTTATTTTAGTTAAATTATTTGAGCATTTTGATAATTTTAGTTCTATCGTGTTATAAAAATGTAATTATCATATAATAATTTTGTATGATATATATTAAATTATAAAATAGTAAAATAAATACTCATTTCGATATTAAAAATAATAGTAAATTAGAAAAAAATTAAAAACATAAAATTAAAAGTAATTCTAATTATTTAATTTTCTTTTATATTCATTTATAAAATAAAAATATGTAGAAATATAAATTATAAAAAATTTATTAAAAAAATTAAATATAAATATGTTATAATTGGATTATCATATAATGATTTTATATTATATATATATATATATATATATTAAATTACAAGATTGTAAAATAAATATTCTTAATTAAATTAAAATATCAACAATATAAAAGAAATTCAACAACAACTAACCAAGAAAGAATCACATAACATCTAAACCCAAAAATAAAAAAATAATGAAAACATCCAAACTATAGATACATCTCAGTGTGTAAAGTGATTAATCATCTATAACATAATGTCAAAACATAAAGGAATTTACGGTTCAATAATTGAAAAAGTAACTCAAGTAGTAAATCCAAACTGTAAAGGTTCCGCGAGAGTATCATTGTTGTACAGGTTTTTCCTTCTATAAGTTGTGATTATAAGATAATGTAAGAAATGAAATATAATTTCATATATAGAATCACTATAAAATTTAAACGACAAATTCATAATATAGTTTAATATATAATTGGTATTGGGTATAGAACAATGCACGGAAAAATAAGAAGAAAAAAATTGCAATTTAGTATTAAAAACAAAATCCTAATACCCTTGAAAGAATTAAGAAGAACAACATGAAATGCAAAATTGGTATTGGCTTTATGGATTATCTCAATTTACGATGAAAAAGAAATATTTGTCAAATAGAGTTCATATAAAATAGGTAAAGTTAGTATGATTTAAATTATGTTTGGATTTGTGTAAAACTCTATGTAATTAAGAAAAATACGTACTGGCGTGACTCTCTTAGAAAAAAGTAAGACCTTATAATGTGCCACTTAAGTATGGAAAAAACACTACTTTTAATAAAATATATATATATATATATGTATATATGATTATTTCATTTTACTATGTTAAAGTAATATTTTTGTAATTGTTTATTAATAATTATAGTGACTATGGTGTTTAGTGATGATGATGATGTATTTTACTATTTAAAATTTAAAATTTATAGTAAAATTTATTGTTAATCATAGTAAAATTATATTGTGAGACAGAGTAAAATTTTACTATTGACATTAATTTCGACAGTAAAACTCATTTTTTTTTCTCTCTCTCTCTCTAAGTTTTTTCTCTCTTAGGGTTTTCAGTGAGTGTGCCACTTGGGAGGGGGAGGGGGGGTTCCAGCCTCCCTTTGGCCACCTCTCTCCTCTCTTCCCTCTTTTTTTCTTCTACTTTCTGCAAGATAATCTTTGGGAGATCTTTCTTCCCAGAGCAAGATTTGTCATTTCTTGCTGCCGCCACTACCACCACACCACAATCGGATCTACCGCATTCGTTGTTCCTCCCTGCTAGAACCACCATTACCACGCCGCAACTATCCTCCACCAGATCTGTTAACTTTCTTCCTCCAAATCTATGTTTTGCTTTTTGAGTTTTATTTTTGTTTTTATTCTGTATTTTTGTTTGTTTGGACTCCATGGGTGTGTGTAGCTTGCTTTTCGTGCTCCTTTCGGATACGACTAGCCCTACAGTTCGGACTCCTATGGTTCTGAATCTGATTTCACAAGTGTAATGTGACACAATGAAAACACAAAAAAGTTCAAATTCGACAATTCTTTTGGAAATTCGATGTTTGAATCAAATGCCAAAAATAGATTACTTTGCCAGATTACAGAGTTGCTACCTAAATATTTTTAAAAAATTTAAGAAACCCGTGACTCTTGCCAAAGGCCACTTATTCGTCATCACCAAAGTGTCTCAGTTCGGGAAGCTAGGTATGAGAGGGGAAGGTCATGAATTGAGCACCCCACTCACCCGATTAAAGATCGACCTCTACTAATCATGATGCGATTTTCATTATATGCTCTTGTTCTGATTTTTAGGCTAACATTACTATTTGATGCATGCAAGTATAGACTAATTTGCAAAAGTTAGAACATTTGATTTCATGTTTGGTTGAAAACTGGTTTGAATACGCGTCACTTGAAAAAGGTGAGTTTGTACATTAATCAATTTATTCAAATTTTAGCAATTAGCCTTTATCCACAGACATTCTAAAGAGTTATATCAGTTAAGCAATTAGCCTCATGGAATATGTTTGACATGGAAACACTAACACTTATGCAATATACTAAAGCAATAAATGCTCACCTAATACTCCAAGGCAAGCCAAAAAGAAATAAAAGAGTTAGAAAAATGCATAATCCTAACTAATGCAATATGACTAATGCAACACATACAAGATGCAATTAATAGGTTCGGCTTCTAATATGACATATGAAACAATTTGATAGCATGCAGTTTTAAGCACGTATTCAAAGAAGCAATAACTAACAATGCGCGTTAGAGTGATGAGCCGAACCCTATGCATGCAAGACTAATGGATGATTTATACATGGAAAATGCTAAAATAAACATGATGTTCTAAACTAACCATCATAAGCAAATAAATAAAAGGGAGAAAGACGTGAGGTTGGAAGACATACATATATTATTACATATTTGCCCTCATGCAAGAGGGTCCGAATGAGTATCCGAGTGTCCCAATTAAACTAAATATTACAAAACCGAATGAATGAATAACTAACTAACTAGCTAAAGCTATAATTAACTAACTAGCTAATTTATTACAACAAAATAAACTAACTATCTAATGAATCATTGCTACAACAATGCCAATTACAATGATAATAATTACAACAATAATGAGAGTATTAATTTATAATTTACAATGGAAGCACAAGGATGGCATGCACGTAATGGTTTCAGAAGTAACTATGTCTGTCTTCGTTGGAATTTGCCCTATTTTACCTTCAGCCATTGCCCTTTATTTCTGTGAAACACACTGCGTATCAAACTTTGAAGGCCGATCGACCCCCAATAAGGCTTGGTCGGGCCCAAATAAAGCCGGTCATGCCCTAATTTTGTGCAAAACCCTGTTTTGTGCTCTGAGGTGAAAACAGTGCAGACAGAGTTATTCTAAACTTTGTTTGTCCCTTCTGCTCTTCTCTGTCATGGAAAGCCTCAAGAGAAGAATGAAATCGTTTCCAAAACCATCAACGAGCAAGTTGATTGCTTGATACTTTCGGATGCGATTTTGGGCAAAAAAATCAATAAATGTAATGAACAACAACCGCTACTCCCTTTTATCATGAAATGAACTCAAAGAGAGAGGTAGAGACACTTTAAGGTTCATCAAAACATCATGAATTGATATGTGACGACTCTTGACACGATGGACTCGGCATAACGTCTGGCCAAACAAACTATTCTAATTCCTTTTCTTTATGTCGATTTCATTGATTTTAGGCCAATTTTATTAGTCCTTGCCATTCTTTAATCAATTTGTCCAAAATGATGATTAAGTCCACTAAATAAGAGGATAAGCCAAACGAGAAGTGCTTCTAAGCGTGAAAGAGAGACCGTGCCATTGACGATGAACCTCCGTAGAGATTAAGCCATTGAGCATAGATCTTTTTCTCATGCCTTGAACAACAAGCACTTGTTTGAAATAGCTCTCGAACAAAAGAAAAGAAGAAAGGAGGAAGGGTGCAAAAATGATTATGCGAAGTTGATTATTTAAAATGAAACTCTTCGCATAAAAACTAGGTAAATAAAGCTTTCAACTCAAATGACTCGGCGTCTAAGGCCTAAACAACCGAAGCCATGAGGACTTACAACACAACAAGTATGATATTCAAAACATAAACTATTTAAATAAATTAAAACAGCCCCTAAAGTGCAAAAAAAGTAGCTAAAAGCAAGAGAAAATAAGTAGAAAGAGTAGAGAAAAAGCTATGGAACAAAGCCTAAGGAGGAGTGGCTAACCTCTCATCTTTTTACAATTTTAAATCATATGTTTCAGCCCCAAAACAGTCCAAGAACAGTCCCAAAACAGCCCAAAAACAGTGAATAAAAGTGTGTTTAAAGAGCACAAAAAGATATAAAAAGTAAGAGATATAAAGCTAGTAAGCAAAATTAAGGAGATGTGGCTAACCCCTCCACTTTTGAGACCTTTAAACCATGTTTTTTAGCATTTTTAAACTCTGAAAATCAGCATGTAAACCAAAAAAAAGAGTGAGAAAACAAGAGGTATGAGCTCTGGGATAAAGAGCAAGAAAGGTTGTTAAACCTCTCTACCTTTGGTAGCCCTTTAACCCTAAGTTTCAGCACTTGGAATGAATCCAAAACAGTGTATAAACACAAGAAAAGATAGAAAAATATAGAAATGAAATCAAGAAAAAAGGTGACGAGCTTATACCTCTTGAAGAGAGAAAGCTTTGGTTAAACAAACTTGATTCCAAAGCACCCTTAAGTTTATGAAATATGATTTGAAACTCTAGCAAAGAGCTTCAAAAACAAGCTCCAATGGTGTATGTATTGTATATGTATAGTTAAAAAAAGGTTTGAAAGTTAAAGGAAGCAATGAGGATGTTTTCGCTCTCAATCTCCCTCAAATCCCTTAGGAAAATCTTCTAACCTTTTATCCTAAATGCAGGGAGTCTATTTATAGAATTTGAGCCAATTTGGTAAAAAATATCTTCAAAAAACAACAGTTGGCGAATTCCCTTCAGCAGTCTTGTTTCTCGCCACTAAGACCTGGCCAGTCCAAAAACACACGGCCCGGCCTAAAAAGCAACCCTCGAAAAGTTTTCATTGAGACCTGGCCGGGCCTAAATGGGGCACGGCTAGTTCTAAATGGACTCAGCCGGGTTCAAAAATCTTCATTTCATGCTCGACTTCAAATGGGCATATCTCCCTCATTCGGACTCAGTTTTAGGTGATTCTCAAGTCTAAATTGAATCTCCGGAAGTCTACTTTCCAATGGTGGTGGTCTCACATCTAAATTCTAAGTGTGCAATGAGATATGCCTAATTTAGTGAAGGCTGCTCATTCTTTCTCAAAGGTTTGATACTCAACTTCTTCCTAAACTAGTTTTCTTCCCTCCCCTCCTATTTCCTTCAAATCCAAACCTATAAATAAGATGTTTTAAATATTTTTCAAAGAGTTCACCTCCCTTCCATTTATTTCCACTTTGTCCTTACTCGGTTAACCGAAAAGTGCAATGTTTTAAACAAAATGCGAGCCTCGGAACATCGTAGAAGCATTTGAAAAAATATTTGAAAGGAGGGTTTTAAGGTCTAAAATAGTTTGGCCTAAATGGGGTGCAAGGTTTGGGATTAGAGCTTGAATCCAAATTTCTTCTTTGAGAATTCAAAAGATTACACAGTCTAACTTTCATCATTGGGTGTTTGGAATAAAGCGCCCAAGTCTTAAGGGCGGTAAAAAATGGAGTGTCTACAGCGTGTTATTGGTAGCTTACTCTCTCTGGGGTGGACACTTTTGTGGTATCTCTGACTAGCCCTAGTGTTGATCTCTTATAATCGCTTCTGCGTTGTAGTACGAGTTAGGATCTTGTATAATCATGTCTTTGATACTATTTTGGTTTTGCCTGTTTGCCTCTTTGCTAATTTTTCCTTTCTTTAGAGTAAGCTCTATTTGAGTTGGCATGGAGTCCATTGTAAGTGTCGTTTGGCTTCTCTTTCATGGATTTTACCCCGTTGAAAAAAAAAAAAAACCTTTTCAGTCATAATTAAAAAATAATAATGAGTTACAACCAAACATCACATAACGTATAATCAAAGACTTTTTTGATCATAACAAAAATAGTAATCACAATAAATCATAATACACATCACAACAAGTCCATCAAAGATTATAATATTATAACTGAGACATAATATGCAACCCAAAATTCCATTGGGATACTTTTTCTTTTGGAAGCTAAAAAAATAAAATTCCATTTATAAAATACAAATAGAAGGCCAATGAAATTAACAACATATAATCATAATAACCAATTATATTCGAAATAATTTATTCCAAACAAACCGAAAAAAATATATGGTGACTATTTCAAACATATCAATAGTCTTGAACAATGTTATGTCCCTCTCTTTAAGAAATTCTAGCTCTTCTCTCTCTTTCTCAGTTGTTTAGAAGAGAGGCGATACTTCTAATTTTCATCTCCTCTCCATTTCTTTTCCCGCAAATTCTCCTTTTTTCGTTTATTGCATTGTATAAAACATATAATTTAATTAAATAGACAGATTCGGAAAAATATATTTAAATAATAGAACAAGAAATGATTTTTTATTGATAAATCTCATTTAAAGGTGTTCTAACCCAATAAGTCCACCAAGGAAAATTATAACCTAATTAGTCCCATATATTTATATTTTTATTCCACAAAGTCCTTTTTTCCTGATTTATATTATTTGTTGGACTATTATACCCTTATGTCTATTTTTTATATGTATTACATAGAAGAAGTATATACACATTTCATATATATATATATATATAATTTCACATCACAGCACAGCACAGCACACACCAACTTCATCGTCTCAAATTACTTCAGAGAACTTCACAGCACACCAACTCCATAAATGAAGCAACAACTTCGTGCCAAATTCAAGCAAATTTTCAACCAATCCATAACCACCTTCACTTCTCTACAAGCTTTATCTCTCACTCAATCTCTTATCCTCAACCCTTCCACCTCAGACTCCACCATCTTTTCTCTTCGCCATACTCTCTCTCTCCCCTCTCCAACCTTGCTGCCCACCGCCGCTACCTCTCTTACTCTATCTTCCACACTATTCGCTCGTTCTCTCTCCTCTGCAACCCCACCTCAACTTGAACCCTCGCCGAAAGCATGATAATATATAGATAGTGCATATATTTTTACTGTGTTCATTATCACTATGCAATTGTGATGTTAAAGTTCAAAGCAGACTGTTGTATTCAATCATCCACAATGTTTATTTGGACACAAAAATGATGTGAATATTCACAATGTAACAAATAAATGTGAAGATTCACGTTAATTCTAGTATATTTGTGGATGGATCATACACGTTATTTATGTACAATGCGAATATTTACATATGTAATCAACTATAATAAACATAGGACATAATGTGATTGAAAATAGGTCCTTAACATAATTATGACGTGAACATTGACACCAACTTCAACATAAGAGACCAGATATGGATGTTCACACTTCATATTGTTTAGAACATTGTTTGGTTAACTGCCATTATGTGTAGTCAATATACATATATATTTTTGGATATATTTGTAGATGAATCACACACTCTACATATGTAAAATGTGAATATTAACATCTGTAATCAATCATAGTAAACATAAGACATATTTCAAACATTCACATTAATTGAAAATGGGCATTAACATAAATTACGATGTCATTCACACCAATTTCTAATATGTTTGTTCATGGGTCGTGAGAGGGTAATTTATGATCTGGAGTTGGGCCGAGATATTGACCGATCAGGTTGAGAGCCCAGCAGTGCATTGGGCCGAGATGATCCACTGTTCGCCCAGAGAAGGGGAGCCAAAACTTGGGCCGGGCAGAGTTTGGACCGAGTGTGTGCCACCCCGGACCGTACAGAAATTGCTCGGCCAGGAAGTGACCGGTCAGACCAGGATGTTCGGTCCGAGGATGGTCGAAGCCGGGCATGCTGAGAGACCGGCGCCCGGAAAGGCGCGGTCAGCCGAGGTAGTTGATTGACCGGCAGGAAGGCCAACCAAAGGAGGTGCCCGGGCTAGGCTTTGCCGAGATGCCGCCTAGCCCGGTCATCCACGTGTTTGTCCGGCTAGGCGCATGAGTATGGAGCATGACATGGCCGAGGAAGAGCAGCTCGGCTGCCGAGCTCCAGCTGCGAAGTCAGGCAGTTGAGGTTAGGTGGTGAATGGCATGGTCTATGCTGACAGATGTGATAGTAGAGCCACGTGTCAGGAGATGACTGGGAGTGGATATGGGGCTCAGAAGGTATACAAGCATGTCTGCGCCCCCCATACGCAACACTCGAACACTCTGTAAGGAATTTCTTACACCTAAACACTCTCCCTTCTCTCTATTCCCTCTAAGGTGTGTGCTAACTTGACCGTCGGAGGGTTTTTCCGGCCACACACCGTCGGGTAGCTCACCGTTATTTGCTGGCAGGTGATCGGATATCGACGGAGCTCGGAAGAAAGGAATACGGGCACGCCTGAATATTTGCTCCCCGTACAATTGGCGCCGTCTGTGGGAAATTTTCAAACAAAACCTTGTCTTCCAGGTTCATCTGATCGCCGTCCATGGCGAACAACGACGAGTTCCCGTTGTCCGCCATCGACGGAGCCACCCCGGAGTATACCCGAAGGAGAGAGGGACCTCCTGCCGTCCACCCAATGGCTGACTTGGGGACGCCTACTGGAGGACAGTCAGGGGACGCGCGGGATAAGCGCGGAAGGAGTCATGGTCTTTCACGGAGTCCAGACGGTCACCGGCGGAGAGACTCACACGCCAGGCGACTGGAAAGCAAGTTGAGGGATCAAGACGCTGTCATCAGGCGAATGGCGGCAGAGATGGAAGATCTCAAGCGGCATGTCAAAGGGAAGGGTGTAGCTGGAGTGGGAGACCACAGTGAGCGCACCCCATCCCGCCGGTCAGGCGATCAGAGTCAGCGACGTACTCAGTCCATTTCCATCACCAGGAGTTACCAGGTTGGTGATTTCGACATGCGTGCAGAAAAGTCTAGCGCGCAAGACAGCACTTACAAACCCTCACGTCCGGCGACGACGTCGAGGTACTCTTATTCTGCTCAGTCAGAGGACCTACGGGCAGTGTTAAGGGAGCGGGCTCGCCGGCGCGAAGCTCAGAGAATACCAGCTTTCCAGCGGCTCTCCTACGGGGTTCACGGCAGCGAGGAGGTCGGAATGCCTCCACCCCGCCAAGCAGTGCCAATATTTGAAGATATAGACTTGGCAAGGCTGAGTGCCACTCCTTTTTTCCTGGAAATAGAAACAACACCGCTTCCGGCAGGCTTCCACCAGCCTAAGTTCACACTTTACGACGGAAAAACCGATCCGTACATGCATGTGAGCCACTTCCGACAGGTTATGGCCGGACATCGGCGCAATGACGGTCTTATGTGCCTAATCTTCCCGTCAAGTTTAGGCGAGCTGGGCCTAAAGTGGTTCGAGAGGTTGCCGGAAGGGAGCATACAAAGGTGGCATCAGTTGGCCGAGGCGTTTGTTACGCGCTTCAAAACCAACACAAAAACACCAAAGGAAGTCGATCACCTGCTAAGTGTCAAGATGGAACCGTGCGACACACTGAAGGCGTACAATTCAAGGTATTGGGAAACCTTCAACGAGATCTTAGACTGCCCGGTCAACCTTGCTATCACGCAATATAAGCGCGGTCTCCCGGTCGGACATAGACTGCGGGACTTGCTTACCATGCACCAACCGACCTCCATGGGCCAGCTCATGCAGCGCATCAATGAGCACATCCAAGTAGAGGATGATGCGTCGGCTTCCACCGTGAAGGCCACTCCGGTCGGAACAGACAAGAAGACAGCAGGCAAGGTGCACGTAGTTGGGCAAGAGTCCAACCGCTCAAATGACCGAGCAGAGGAATCAGACCGAGGTTCAAATCGAAAAAACCGGGGTAGAGGACGTCGGAATGACCGGGATGATTACCCCCGAGATGACGTTGAGGACGCAAACAGAAGAATGAAGGCAAGGACTGGCATAACCACGGTCTTCAAGATTCCAATCTATCGCATACTTAGTGAAATCCGAGACGAGGAGTATGTCCGGTTTCCTGCTAAGTTGGGCGATGGACAAAAGGGCTACAATCCGCGGTATCGTTGTACGTTTCACCGGGAGAGGGGCCACCGGACTGAGGATTGTTTGCCTCTGCGACAACACTTGGAAGAATTAGTTGCGGCCGGGCATCTGGACCTTTACATTGATGGCGGCGTGAAACCGAATCAGGCTCCGGTCGATCCCCGGGGACAGGATGACCGAGATGCACCACCCCAAGGAGTTATTAATGTCATTCACGACATCGTGGAACCGGAGCGTGTTTGCGAACTCCGGGGCATGATTAAGAAGGCAGAGCATATGAGGGAAGTTTTGTCAGTACAGCCTGCCATCAAAAGGGGGAAGACAGAAGAGAAAGACGTGATCAGTTTCACCTCAAGGGATTTAGAGCGTATCCAGACGCCGCACAACGATGCTCTTGTAGTAACACTACGCGTCAAAGAATTTGATGTTAGGCGGATCTTGATCGATCAGGGAAGCTCGGTCGAGATCATGTATTATGATGCGTTCAAACAGCTCAAACTCCGTGAGACAGACTTGGCTCCGGCCACTTCGCCACTGGTTGGATTTAACTCGTAGCCAGAGTGGCCATTGGGAAAGATTATCCTGCCGGTAAAAGCGGGATCCGTGGTCAAGCAAGTAGAGTTTTGGGTGCTACAAGTGCCTTCAACGTACAACCTTATCCTTGGAAGAGGATGGCTTCACGCCATGCAAGCCGTAGCATCGACCTACCACCAGGTGATGAGATTCCCCTCGGCTATGGGGGCAATCGAGGAGATTTGGGGAGACCAGGTCATGTCCAAGCAATGCTTCGTGGCGGTCAACGGGAGCCGGGCTGCCAAAGGATTCGTTCAAATGATCGACGGACCGGAGGACCAGAGTGTCTTGGATGATGTTGGCACCAAAGCCGAAGACAAGGCTGTTGAAGAATTGGTTGAGGTGCGGATAGATGCCGAGCAGCCGGACAGATTCTTCTTGCTCGGTTCGAGTCTCTCGGCTATGGAGAGAACCGAGATGATTGAGTTTTTGATGGCTAATATCGAAGTCTTTGCATGGTCGCCCTACGACATGCCTGGCCTTGACCCAAGTTTTATCTGCCATCACCTCAATGTCTTCCCTGGAGCAAAGCCAGTCATCCAGCGAACAAGGAGATCGGCGCTGCATCACGCCGAGGTAGTAGCAGAGGAAGTAAAAAACTTACTTGAGGCACGAGCAATACAGGAAGTGCAATACCCTCGGTGGATTTCCAACACGGTAGTGGTGCCAAAGAAGAATGGAAAGTGGCGAGTTTGTGTCGACTACAAGACAGTCAACCGAGCTTGTCCAAAAGACAGCTTCCCTTTGCCGCGCATTGACCAGCTAGTGGATTTGACGGCTGGACACAATCGGCTCAGTTTCTTGGATGCGTACCGCGGCTATCACCAGATTGCCATGCATGGGCCTGACCAAGAGATCACCTCTTTCACGACTCCAAGGGGACTCTTCTGCTATCGAGTTATGCCCTTTGGTTTGAAAAACGCCGGGGCAACCTTTCAGAGGATGGTGACCAAAATGTTTGCTCCTTTGCTCGGTCGGACAATGGAGGCTTACATCGATGATATGGTGGTAAAGAGCCGACATGAGGCAAACCATTTGTCCGACTTAATCGAGATGTTCGCCATTCTGAAGAAGCACAAGCTGCGCTTGAACGCCTCGGAGTGTGCCTTTGGTGTGGGATCCGGGAAATTTTTGGGATTCTTAGTCACGAACCGAGGAATCGAAGCAGACCCTACTCAGATTAGAGCCGTGCAAGAGTTGAAGCAGCCCAGCTCGGCTAAGGACGTGCAGCATCTGGCCGGGATGGCCGCCGCGCTTAATCGATTTATAAGCCGGTCATCAGATCGCTGCCGCCCTTTCTTTCAAGCATTGAAATCAAAGTTCTCATGGGATGACGAGTGTGACCGAGCTTTGGCCGAGCTCAAGGATTATTTGTCTTCTCCACCGCTGTTGGTTACACCAGAGCCCGGTGAGGAACTCTACCTTTACCTTGCTGTCTCCCAGCACGCAGTAAGTGCGGTGTTAGTCCGGGCTGAAGGAATCAAGCACCTCCCAATTTTTTACGTAAGTAAGACCTTGTTGCCGGCTGAGACGAGGTACTTGCCGCTGGAAAAGCTTGCGTTGGCACTGATGATGGCTTCGAGGAAATTGGCACATTATTTTCACGCCCATACCATCGTCGTACTGACCGAGTTTCCCCTCAAGGCCTTGTTTGAGCGCGCAGACTTTTCAGGCCGAATTTTAAAATGGGCGGTCGAATTGGGACAGTTCGATGTGAAGTTCCAGCCGCGCACCGCAATCAAAGCCCAAACCTTGGCCGATTTTGTTGCCGAGTTCTCACCTGGTACTCATCCGGTATGCCCGGTCGACATTGCCGAGGCAGATGATGAGACGCACACAATGCCAACCGAGGAACAACCAGCTGAAGAAGGTCGCGCCGCGGAGTTAGCGCGCACCTTCAAAGTTCCCTCAATTTGCACGGTAATACCACCCGGCGATGCGATGACGGAGTTGTGTATCACCAACCCATCCACTCTGTCCGGCACCGCATCACCAAGGGGGGAAGGAATGATTCCACACAGCTCAGAACTTGATGATTCGCCTACGGACTTGGGCATTCTGAACCAACTCGCCGAGTCCGGTGCCGAATCATCAAGGGGGGAAGAAATGGTTCCAGACAGCTCAAAACCTGCGGCCGGCTTCACACCGCAACCTGGTGATTCGCCTACGGACTTGAGCATTTCAGACAAACTTGCTGAGTCCGGTGTCGAATCACCAAGGGGCACTGAATTTGAACCGGTCAACACCAAACTTGACACCGCACAGCCGAGCAGTTGTGATCCCATTGCCCTTCGCAACTCTCAGGACCCATCTGACTGCTGGAAGCTTTTTGTGGGGGACATGTGGAAGCTTTTTGTTGATGGAGCGTCCAACCGCCATGGTGCCGGCCTAGGTATTGTTCTTATATCCCCGGACGGCCTAACCATTGAGCATTCTATCACACTTGGCTTCCCGGCATCTAACAACGAGGCTGAGTACGAGGCGCTTCTCGCCGGGCTCAAGAGCGCGATTCAAATGAAGGCTGCCGAGCTCCTGGTATACAGTGATTCCCAGCTTGTGGTTAACCAAGTTTCAGGGATTTATGAAGCGAAGGACGATAGGATGGCGAAGTACCAAGCTCTGGTCAGGGACCATATCAAGCAGTTTGAGGCAATCAGAGTCCAACGGATTGGCCGGGAAGAAAACAGCCGGGCTGATGAACTCGCCGGCCTCGCTTCCATGGTCGATAGTACGTCTCCAAACCCATTGTTGATTGACTTTCTTCCGCGGCCGAGCATTGAAACCGCCGGGCAGACGGATGTACTCTGCGCCGAGCTAGGCCCTTCATGGATGGACCCCTTGATCTTGTTCCTCAGAGACCGGACTCTTCCAACAGACAAGAAAGACGCGCACAAAATCCGGGTGAAGTCAGAGCGGTTTTGGCTCTCTCCATCTGGCGCGTTGTATAGGAAGTCCTTCACCGGTCCTTATCTCAAATGCGTGCACCCGAATAGTGTGGAGGCCTTCTTGTTTGAAATTCATGAAGGCATTTGTGGCAGCCACATCGGGGGCAGGTCCTTGGCCTACCGAGCTATTTCGCAGGGATACTGGTGGCCGTGCATGCAGGCCGACGCGCAAAAATATGTCCGCAAATGCAAAAAATGCCAGAAATTCGCCCATCAGATCCACCAGCCTGCCAGGGAACTTCTTCCCCTCACCAGTCCTTGGCCTTTCGCCATGTGGGGGCTAGATATAGTGGGACCACTGCCAACAGCACCGGGCAACCGGAAATTCTTCATCGCGGCCACTGATTACTTCACAAAGTGGGTTGAAGTTGAGCCCTTGGCAACCATCAAAGAGAAAGACGTGAAGCGATTTGTCTGGCAGAACGTGGTCACGCGGTTTGGCGTCCCCAAGATTTTGATCTCCGACAATGGCACCCAGTTTGACGGTCGCCTATTCAGAGGATTTTGTGAAGCTCTGAAGATAGAATTCTACAACTCCACCCCGGCCTACCCGCAGTCCAATGGTCAAGCCGAAGCATCAAACAAGACTATACTGGATGGGTTGAAGAAACGGTTGGAAAAGGCTAAGGGCAAGTGGGCTGAAGAATTACCTAGCGTCCTTTGGGCATACCGAACAACCCCGTGACGTTCGACCGGGGAAACTCCATTTGCTTTGGCTTACGGCATGGAGGCGGTCATACCCTTGGAAGTTGAAATGCCCACCCTCAGAACTGAGAGTTTTGAGCCCGAGCTAAATGCCGAGGCTATTGCCTTGGAGTTGGACCTAGCGGAAGAGCGCCGGGAGAAAGCCCTCATCCATGTGGCCGCCTACCAACAAGAGCTCTCCAAGAAGTATAACAAGACAGTGCACCCCAGACCGTTCAAAGTTGGGGATTGGGTTTTGAGGAAGATTATGGGCAACACCCTGGTGCCAGGAGAAGGCAAACTAGGGGCAAATTGGGAAGGACCCTACAAGATCACTGGTCTGGCTGGCAAGGGGGCTTACCACTTGGAGGATCTAGAGGGAAGAGCCATACCCCGGCCATGGAATGCAGCCAACTTGAAACTGTATTATTTTTAAGCTTTTACTTTCCTCTTTTTGTAAAGAAATTTTTTGGCTTGCAAAGCAGAATGTAATTCTTTTTGTCAATTTATAGAAGTAATTTCGCCTAGCACTAGCACTTGGATTGTTCTTTTAATGTTTAAAACCGAGATGATGTACTCCGGTTGGAAGAGTTGGTGTTTTGTCCAACTTAGGATCCCCAACCGAGATGGTGTATTCCGGTTGGAAGAGTTGGTGTTTTGTCCAACTTAGGATCCCAAACCGAGATGATGTACTCCGGTTGGAAGAGTTGGTGTTTTGTCCAACTTAGGATCCCCAACCGAGATGGTGTACTCCGGTTGGAAGAGTTGGTGTTTTGTCCAACTTAGGATCCCAAACCGAGATGATGTACTCCGGTTGGAAGAGTTGGTGTTTTGCCCAACTTAGGATCCCAAACCGAGATGATGTACTCCGGTTGGAAGAGTTGGTGTTTTGTCCAACTTAGGATCCCAAACCGAGATGATGTACTCCGGTTGGAAGAGTTGGTGTTTTGTCCAACTTAGGATCCCCAACCGAGATGGTGTACTCCGGTTGGAAGAGTTGGTGTTTTGTCCAACTTAGGATCCCCAACCGAGATGATGTACTCCGGTTGGGAGAGTTGGTGTTTTGTCCAACTTAGGATCCCCAACCGAGATGATGTACTCCGGTTGGAAGAGTTGGTGTCTTGTCCAACTTTGGATTCCCAACCGAGGTGATGTACTCCGGTTGGAAGAGTTGGTGTCTTGTCCAACTTTGGATTCCCAACCGAGATGATGTACTCCGGTTGGAAGTGTTGATTTGTTCAACTTAGTTACAGCCGAAGTGGCTATTTCGGTTCATGAATTTGTCTTGTTCTGCTGAAGTACTTAGACCGTGTTATGTATTCCGGTTCGATGAGTTATACCGAGATGTTTTGTTGAAGACAGAACTGATTATAACCGTGCATACACTTGCAAAAATTTGAATTTTCATTGATAAGAAATTCATTACAAAAAGTGGGGACCAAGCCCGGTTACATCAGCAGTGTTGAAAGCAAAAATACAAAAGAGAAGAAAATTAAACTAGAGGGGATAGATGAGTGAATTCGTCCTCGCCGGCTTCAAGGTCAACGGTTGGACCGGTATCTTGGGCACCGGCCTCCTCATTGCCGGGCTGCTCTTGCACCTCAGCCTCTTCTTCCTCAGAATCTGTCTCCCCGTCCCCATCTTCAAGTCCCTCCTCGGCCTCAGTCTGTAAAGCGCTGAAAACATCGTTGGCATATGGCACGAGGTAGACCGGTAGTGAAGCTTTGGGAGGATTGGCAAAAACGTCGGTGTCAGAGCCCTGGCCGAGCTGTTCGCAAGCTGATTTCCAGCCAGCCTTGAAGTATATGTCTTGTGTTGCAAAGACTTGCTTCTTGTAATTCTTCTCGGCCTCGTTGAAACCCGCGTTGTTGGCAGCCCGGCAAGCCTTCCTCTTCGCCTTCTTCAAAGTGTCAACCTCGGCCTGGAGCTCGCTTTGTTTTTTCTCGGCTGCATTCAGTTGACCGAGCAGCCTGTTATTATCATTGTTGGCCATCTCGAGAGAAGCTTTAGCCCGGCCGAGCTCGGCTTGAAGGCTTTCAACCTGGCTGGCAGTGTCGTTGGCTTTCTGCCTAAGCCGGTGGATGTGCTCCAAAACCAAGTGTTGTTTTTGAATGGCCTGCACAAAAAAGGAAAGTTGATCAGAAAGAAGACCGAGCAGAAGGGAAACCGAACAAACACTTATGAAATTTTTTGAAGCAACATCCACTTACCCTGGCCATGGACTTCACCGACGATTTTACCAACCGGGTGTCTGGGACGTGGTCGCAGCCGACCACGTCGCCCGGTAGTAGCAGAGCTTTTGACAGATCAAAGGCGAGCAGATGCTCTTTGTCAGCCTTGATCGAAGCTGTTGCCGGGATATCTTGTCCCCGGTGCTTCAAATGTGGGCGCCAGGCCGGCACTGGGGCGGGCACGTCTGTTGGGTGCTCGGTGGTAAGCTCGGTGACTAGCTCGGCGGACGGGTCTGCCCGAGCTCTCTTCCCGGCACGCCTTGCAGAGGGTTCTCGGCTGGGTTGCCCGGCGGATGGAGAGGCAAGGGCGACCACAGCACCGCTGAATTGACCGGCGGCTGGTGACCGGGTCACGACGCTCGGCAGCTCGGCGGATGTGGCAGTGAGTAGGTTCTTGATTCTGCTGCGCTTTGCCATCTCTTGCTCCTCGGTCAGGCGAATGAATGGAACGTCTGGAAGGGTAGGATCTGGAGGTGGCGAAGGAGCTCTGAGGAAGTCAGTTACTCTGCTCCGGCGCGGAGCGGAATATCTGTAAGTCGGGGTGTAGCCGAGCAATTCGTTGCAATCTCGGTGACGGTACCTAAGCACGGCCCGAATTGCCTCGACGTTTGGGAATTGATAGTTGGCTTGTAAGGCTTGGATTGCTGCAAAGGAGACAGAAAAACCGGTTAGATGCAGAGTAAAGAGTTAGACCAACCGAGCAAGGTGAGCGGCTTACATGAAGAACCGAAGTTTTTGTTTATAGACCAGCCCGGTACCTCGGCTGTTTCGTAGTTGCCGGACACCCAGAAAAAATCGTCGTCGTGCATGTCTTTATCCGGGGTGCCGGTTATGATTTTTTCCTTGCCCGGTCTTATTTTCAAGTAGTAAGCTAGGCCGTCACCGGTGTGGCCCATTGTGTATTGCCTCAATATCTCGGCTAGGCCTAAGTTGGTGCCTAGCCGTTGGTTCAATTCGTGAACGCCGTTGATTATTCTATAAGTGTTGGTGGACACCTGTGTGGGTGCCAGCCCGGTGCGGCGGAGGAACTCGGTTATGAGAGGATTGAGCGGGAAACGAAGACCCCCTTCAACGATGGATAGCACGATGAAGGGGCACTCCTCCCTACCCCAAGGTGTGGTCTCCTCTTCTGCGAGCTGCAGGTGGACATCGGCCGGGACGCCGTACTCCTCCCTGAACGTAGCCAGCGCAGCCGGAGTATCCACTAGGAAGCGGAATTTCCCCATTTTTGGCCGGCTTAGTGTATCCCGGCTGAGGGGTTTGGCTCTGGGTATTGGATGTTGCCCGGTCCTGAGAGCCTCAGGAATGACAGTGGTCTCCTTGGACTCTGCAGGAAAAGGATGGCAAGTGTTAAGTGTTAGCGCGGTCGCGCGAAGGTGCTGGATTTAGCTCGGTCATTAAGTGTGCCAAACCACCTCGGTTGTCTATTCTATCTAAGGAGCCCGGTCGACCAAGCGGACTAGATGTTAGCCCGGTTGAACGGCCAAGTCCTTTTGTTATCTCGGTTTTCGCTTTGGTTGAAACAAACATGTTGTTTGCCCGGTTTGGTCGGTTTTTTGGATCAAAAGAAGGCCCAAAGCCCGGTTCACCCCAGTTCTTCAGTGTTCTTCAGGAAGACGAAGAACACCAAGAACAGTGGGGGGGTTTGGGACGGATTCTATGGCCTTTGCCCTAAATGCTACGTTTTTATGCCCTAATGTGTGTAAAATGAAAGAAAATAGCAACTAGGGGGATCGAAAACCTTACCTTTGGAGGATGGGGGCAGTTCTTCCAAGAATGAGAAATGGCAGTCGAGTCTGAGGTAATGGCTTGAGCCACTGAATCGGCAGGAAGAAAGGCAACGGCAGGAAGAAATGCAACAGTAGGAAGAAATGGAATGATGGGGGTCATGTATTTGTAAGCATGAGAGACCGCCCAAATTCAAAATCTGACAAGAACGGCGGGTTGGCTTCTCGATGACCAATGGAAGCTCGCCACGTGTCCCCATTTATGGCTTCGACTGGATTGAAGCGACGAGATGAAGAGACGAAAAGCCAGCCGAGCTACTTTCGCCGAAAAGGCTGTAAGCCGAGGAACATGATCGGGAAAGGATTGCAGATTAGCTCGGTGAAGCTTCGGCATCTTGGGAACCGGGGAAACGTCATCTCGGACGAAGTGAGTAATCCCAGTCACGCTTCCGCGGACGGAATTAAGGGGCAATTGAGAGGGTAATTTATGATCTGGAGTTGGGCCGAGATATTGACCGATCAGGTTGAGAGCCCAGCAGTGCATTGGGCCGAGATGATCCATTGTTCGCCCAGAGAAGGGGAGCCAAAACTTGGGCCGGGCAGAGTTTGGACCGAGTGTGTGCCACCCCGGACCGTACAGAAATTGCTCGGCCAGGAAGTGACCGGTCAGACCAGGATGTTCGGTTCGAGGATGGTCGAAGCCAGGCATGCTGAGAGACCGGCGCCCGGAAAGGCGCGGTCAGCCGAGGTAGTTGATTGACCGGCAGGAAGGCCAACCAAAGGAGGTGCCCGGGCTAGGCTTTGCCGAGATGCCGCCTAGCCCGGTCATCCACGTGTTTGTCCGGCTAGGCGCATGAGTATGGAGCATGACATGGCCGAGGAAGAGCAGCTCGGCTGCCGAGCTCCAGCTGCGAAGTCAGGCAGTTGAGGTTAGGTGGTGAATGGCATGGTCTATGCTGACAGATGGGATAGTAGAGCCACGTGTCAGGAGATGACTGGGAGTGGATATGGGGCTCAGAAGGTATGCAAGCATGTCTGCGCCCCCCATACGCAACACTCGAACACTCTGTAAGGAATTTCTTACACCTAAACACTCTCCCTTCTCTCTATTCCCTCTAAGGTGTGTGCTAACTTGACCGTCGGAGGGTTTTTCCGGCCATACACCGCCGGGTAGCTCACCGTTATTTGCTGGCAGGTGATCGGATATCGACGGAGCTCGGAAGAAAGGAATACGGGCACGCCTGAATATTTGCTCCCCGTACAGGTCGTACATCTAATTAATGTATAATGTGAATATTAACATCTGTAGTCAAAACATAGTATGATGTGAATATTCACAATGTAATAAATAGATGTGAAGATTCACATTGATTCTAATATATTTGTGCATAGATCATACACCTAATTAATGTATAAAGTGAATATTAACATCTGTAGTCAACCACAGTAAACATAGGATATAATTTGAACATTCACATTTATTGAACATAAATTACGATTTGAACATTCACACAGTAAGAAAACAAATGTGAATGTTCACAGTTTATATTGTTTAGCATACGCAACACATCAACACCAAATATATCATCAAAACACATTGGTCTGTGAGAAGTATATCATTGATTTATATATATGTTGTCAAGTGTTTTCAACTACAAGTTATCAAAATTACCAACAAAAAAAAAAAAAAAAAAACTAGCACTATATTTTGGTATAGCTAGTGTATGGTGGACAACCCCACCATCGAACAACAAAGTTTGCCTCAAATAGTTTAGCTGAGAATTCGAGAACTTGGTGTTTGTCATCAATTTTACTTAGCCTATAATGTTTGATTGATAATTGACATGCCGCATGTCAATGTGGGAGTTGCTCTCTGGAGGCATGCTCTCTTCTTTGACATGATACTCCTCACTCTTCCTCTTTGTGCAAAATTTAGATGCAACATCTGTTACGTAGGCATGTACAAATAGTGAGTGTTTATATGAACATTAAATTTGATTTCAATAGAATTGGTTGGGCAGGCATGCACATTGACATCAACACATCATTAGTCAGTGTGGATGTTCACATTCAACGATTCATATAAACAAAAGCAACAAAATACTATTTAGGTGACAAATATAAAAATGTGAACATTCACATCATTAGAGATGTAAATATTCACATTACTGCTAGGGTACAAATAGGAGTGGTTACACCGAATATTAATATTTACACATCCATATAAAATTAGGTATGTCCATGTGTATAGAAGGGAATGTTAAAGTTCACATCAACATTTGGTTACAACAATTCATAGTAAGGCAATGATTATATGTAGACATTTATAAGCAAATAGCACCAATGTGAATATTCACAGTGGCTATAAACAACCAAACAACGTGACAGCATCACCCATTCATTAACCACAAACCACATATTTTTAGTGTACACATGTGATGTAAATATTAAGTGGACAAATATGAATAACATTAGTGTTCACAATGTCAAGGTTCACATCAAAATCGAACTACAACTAGAAGAACATTTTTATTTGGGCATTTTCTTGACACAATGTTCACAATCATATAACAAATTTATTTAGGACATGGTCCCCATGTGAATGTTGACATCATGTGAACAACAACAACAATATCCGACATAACGACAATTTTCTGCTTTCTAGGAAAAGCAACAAATTTGGGAGTTCACATCATTTCAACAATACCAACAACAGCAAAAAGAGGGAAAATAACAACAACAGCATAAACAACAAGGACAAAAAATAACAATGGCAACATGTGAAAAAGTTTGCATTGGGGCAAAAAAAAAAAATGTAATTTGATTACACAAAAAAGGGGGAAAAAAAAAAGGTGCTTACATTTGGTCCCCATGTCGAGTTGATACACTCCAATAGATATGAATGTTTACAGCGTTGTTTCTTCTACATTGGAGTATGGTTTTAGTAGCCGACAATGCTTCGATGACGGTAGGACAATGGGATGGTGGGAGAACGGAAAGATGCAAACGATGGGTTAATTTTGCGATGGCAGCAGTGAAATCGCGAAATTGCCAGTTATGTCCACAGTTGTGTCCACAGTTGGATGTGAATATCCACATTTGTCCATAGATGTGGATGTTCACTATGTCAGTATAAACACAGTGTGCACAGTGTGTGTGTTGATATAACCATGAATAACATTCAATAACATGTGAATGTTAACCCAAATAGATCAAATTATGTTGTCAATGTTCACACTACTAATTTGGATGACAACGCACAGACTTATTACAATCATGCAAATGCCGGTGTTATAGTTCAACCTCAAAATTGAAATACAGTTTCAAACATGAAATAACAAAAGTGATATGTTTCCTCTAAACACAGTGGTGAATGTTCACAAAATGTCTAATCAATTCACACATGTTATGAATATCCACAACATAATTATATATAACAACAATATCTGACACAAGCAAGTTAGACCATGATTCTTTGTTTTCATCAACCTAAAATTTAAATACAATTTCAAACATGGAATAATAAAAGTGATATGTTTCTTCTAAATACAGTAGTGAATGTTCACAAAGTGTCTAATCAATTTACACATGTTATGAATGTTCACAACATAATTATATATAACAACAATATCTGACACAAGCAAGTTGGACCATGATTCTTTGTTTTTATCAACCTCAAAATTGAAATACAGTTTTAAACATGGAATAACAAAGGTGATATGTTTCCTCTAAACACAATAGTGAATGTTCATAAAGTATCTAATCAATTTACACATGTTATGAATGTTCTTTCATGTGAATGTTCACTATAGTTAACAACAACAATATTAGGGGCAAAAACAGTAACAATATGAAATTCTACACATTGTATGAATAGAAACAGGGGATATGTGTGGAAGTTCATATTGGTGCAATTTGAAAAGGACGTTCACGTGATTAAAACATACAACAACAACAACAAGAACAACTGCAATAATTGGCTTGGCCTAACATATTGACTTCAATGTGAATGTCTACTGTTATTAACATCAATAATATTAGGGGCAAGGACAATAATAATATGAAGTTCACACATTGTAAGAATAGAAATAGGCACTATTGTGGAAGTTCATATTTTGGTGCAATTTCAATAAGAAATTCACATGATTGAAACATACAACAACAACAATAACATCTGAAACAATTCGCTTGGCACAACATTTTCAATTCCATATGAATGTTCACAGCTTTTAACACAACATAATGGCCAGTGTAATATTTCTGGGTGAAAAAACCCATATAATTTGGGATTGGGATTGAGGGGTTCACATTCACGATTAGGACATGATCAATAACAATATGAAGTTCCACACATTGTATGAATAATAACATCACTTGTAAAAGTTCACAATGTTGTATTTTGAACGAGAGATTTAGGGTTTACATACAAGATTGGTGAGATTACTTACATTTTTTGCCCATATCGACGGTTGGGTTGTCACAAATGGTCGTCGATGGTGATTTTGACGAAGATGGAATTTCAGGATGTTCAGCAATGGTGATTTCTATGATTCCGGCAACGAACGATGGAGGGATGACGAAGAAGACGATAAGATGCTGCGACAATGGGACAATGAGAGGCGTGTGGGTGTTAAGACAACATGGAATACAGTTTTGGGTTTTTGGAAGGTGGAGATACTGTGCATGATTTTCTGCAAAATGAGAGGGGAAGAGGATAGGCGGTTATTTGATTCAAAGAGACGCGGGTGTTTGTGTGAGGGTGTTTTGGTCTTCTACTATGTAACAGGACCTATTGGAATAGTAAGAAACACTATGGGTTTGATGGAATAAGACTCTTAGAGAGTGGATTTACTAAAAAAGCTCCCAACAAGAAATCATGGAACTAGTTTATGTTGAACATTACATTCTAAAGAACAGAAATATGAAACACATACAACATGAAACAAAATAGTAAAGTAAATCAAGAAACGAAAAGCAAATCGAAGCCTGTGAAACCACAGTTTTTTTAAAAAGATTTGCCGCCTCACCATGGGTACTGGAGGTATGCCGACGTCTGTTTTCAAGGATAGGACAGTTAGAACTAGCTAAGTCAGAAGTACCTTTTATATAGTTTCGATGAACTGACAATGGTAGCACTTTCTTACATAGGAAGAATTATATGAGTAGACTGACTATATATTACAAAAGCAAAAAAATTTGTACTCCAAACCAAAGAGAGTGTCTTTATTTATACACAAGGGGAAGAGAGGAGGAGCCTTCTAATGATAAAGGCTAACAACAAATGCAGAAATGAATTTTGCAAAATTGACGAAACAACTGCATGCAAAACTGATGGAGTAAACCCATCATTTAGTGTAGAGGTTACACACAATATACACATGTTCTGTATCAACAGCCACCAATCTGACCTAGCCCAAAAATATTAGACTGGTGAGCCACCAACTTAGCCTAGTGCCTTAAGCCCAAGCCTAAGATCCATGGCCCACAAACCCAGTGTGGCTCGAGTTTTTGTGCTTCTTTCGGATACGACTAGGCCTACAGTTCAGACTCCCGTGGTTTTGAATTTGATTCCAGAAGTGCCATGTGAAATTGATAAACACAAAAGAGTCCAAATTTGAAAAAATCTTTTGGAATATCGATTTTGAATCAAAATGCGATAAATGGACTGCTTCGCCAGATATAAAGTTGCCACCTAAATATTTTTGGGAAATTTAAAAAACCCATGACTCGTGCCAAAGGCCACATATCCGTCATCACCAAGATTGTCTTGGCTCGGGAACTTAGGTACGAGAGGGGAAGGTCATGAATTGAGCACCCCGCTTGCCTGATCAATGATCGGCCTCCACTAGTCATGATGTGATTCTTATTTACATTATATGTTCTTGTTCCGATTATTAGGCTAACTTACTATGTGATGCACACAAGTATAGACTAATTTGCAAAAATTAGAACACTTTGATTTCATATTTGTTTTGAAAATTGTTTCGAATATATTCCACTTCAAAAAGCGATCTCATATGTACATTACTCAAATTATTCTAATTCAAGCAATTAGCCTTCATCCACAGGTATTCAAGAGTTATATCGATTAAGCAATTAGTCTCATGGTAATCATGCTAGACATGGCAACAATCACACTTGTGCAATATGCGAAAGCAAATGAAAGCTCACCTAGTACTCCAAGGCAAGCCAAACAAAGCAAAATAATTAGAAAAATGCATGTTCTTAAATAATGCGATATGACTAATGCAACACATGCGATATGCAACTAATAAGCGCGGCTACTAGTTATGTCATTTGAAACAACTTGATAGCATGCGGTTTAAAAACGTATTCAACGAAGTATGTAAACTACAATGCTTTGTTAGAATGATGAACCGAGCCTCGATGTATGTAAGACAAGTGAATGCAAACATGGGAAATGCTAAAAGAAACATGATGTTCTAAACCACCCATTATAAGCAAGTAAATAAAAGGGAGAAAGACGTGGGGTTGGAAGACATACACATTATTACATGTTTGCCCTCGTGCAGGAGGGTTCGAATAAATATCCTAGCTAATTACTACAAATTAACTAACTATTACAAACCGAATGAAATAAATTAACTATACTAGCTAATTATTACAACATCACAAATTAACTAACTACTTTAGCTAATTAAATAAGTACAACACAAAACTAACTAGCTATTCTGACTAATTTAACTAATTAGTTACAAGTCCGCTACCCTAAGCACAACATACAAATATTACAACATCATTTTAGCGGATCCTAAGAATCGAGGGATGGCTCATGCATGGATGTGGATTTCCACCCAATAATGCTCTCCATTTTGCTACCGGAATGCCTCCGTTGCACATTTAGAAAATTGCACTATTTGTCTACCTCAGACTCTACTTCGCTCTGTTGGAAAAGGGATACTACCTGGCTTTGGCCACTAATGTTGGTTCTTTCGTGCTACAACAGAGCACAAATAAAGTACAAACAGAGCATTCCTAAGGGATGTTTGTCCGTCTCTCCTTATCAGCAAATAGGTCAAATAAGGGGTAGGCTTGATTCACAAGCCATCAATTGACGCAATTTCATTGCATGATGACTTATGAAGCAAGGGATACAATTTCAATAAATGATAAGGAAAGACCAACAAATGCTCCTCCCTATCATGGATTGATCAAGGAAAGTGGTTGACCTTGAAAACTTGAACCATTTCATCACTAGCAAGTATGAAATAACCCAAATCTCCATGTGTCAATTAACGTCTGATTGAACACCAAATTAATTTATTATCTTGGTCCATTTTTAAACCATTGATTTCATGTTTCAAATTACCTTCCATTCATTAGTCAATTAAGTTCGATAATGAGCTTTAAGCCCACCAAATGAGGGAAATACCAAACTAAATGTTGTTTTAGGCATGAAAGGGAGATCATGCTATTGGTAATGAACCCTCAAAGGGATTAAATCATTAAGCACAATATCACCCTTCAAGCTTAAACAACACTCCTTTTGGAGCAACTTTCAAAACAAAGAGAAAAAGCCAAGAAATGAGGAAGATTGCAGAGATGCTTAGAGGTGAACACAAGTATGGAAAGCAAGAAATAAATGCTATCAACTCAAATAGGTTGGTGGCTAAGACCTAAACCTTCAAGCCTATGAGAACTATTACACTGCAAGCATATTATACAAAGCATAAATGAAGCTAACATATAAAAACAGTCCTAAAACAGTCAAAAAAAGTGCTGGAATGAAGACAAAAATAACTACAACAACAAGCTAAAATATTGAGGGATTAACACTAGGACATAAGCATAAGAAGGGGAGGCTAACCCTTTCATTTTTGGGACTTCAAAACATAATTTTAGCCTTTAAAAAACTCTAAAATTCAGGGGTAAAAAAGCTCAAAAACAGTTGATGAGAAGATGGGAAACACAAGGGCAAATGCCTTAGAAGCAAGGTTCAAAGAAGGGTTGTCAACCCCTCTACCTTTAATGGCCTTAAACCATAAGTTTCAGCCCAAAAATACAGGTAAAAAAACAACTGAAAAATAGCAAGAAAATATGAGAAAAAGATGGTACAGAAGAACTAGAATGTATACCTCTTGAAATGGAATTGTCCCTTGAATTCCCAAACCACTATTTCATATTCTCAAGTGCTAAAATTCAAGCTTAAGCACCTCAACCAAGATCCCTCAAAGTTTGGTTTAGAGTGTATAGGCAAAGGTTATGTAAGTTGCAAGAGAGAGACATAATTGTAGAGAAAGAGAAAATTTCCAAACTTTTGCTCTCCAAAATTTTCTAAGATCAAAATTTTTTCTAAACTCTCTAACAAAAGAGAGGGTCATCTATATATAGAAATATACGAGAGACCCTCGAAAATATCCTTACAAACACAGCTGGAATAATGCATGTATCTGTGGAGACAACTGGTCAAAAATATCTGATTTTTGCACTAGTGGCCGGCAGGCCACTAATAATGGGCAGCAGGCTACACTAGTGGGTTTGCAGGTCCCTGGATGCTCAGGCCTAAAAAACCACTGTTTGGTTCCAAAACAAGGCACAAGGTTTGTAGGTTCACACTGAGGTTTCTTGCTGAGGAAATCAAGCATTTGACAAGCGTACACATTTATCATTGAGTGATCAATAAGTGGCACCTAAATCTTAAGGGCGGTCAAAAATGAGGTGTCTACAGTTGTCCCTCTTTGACAGAGCTTGGAGTCATGAAGTGACGTGAGTGAATGTCAAAACCTAGAGACGACCTATTTTGACAAGACTGTAAGACTTGGGTAAACAATCAAAACATAAATAAGATGGTTGAGCCGAAAGCTGCCTATATATCTCTTTGTAGGGAATTAAACCAGAGTAGTTTAGGGGTAGGATGCAAATGATATGCACAAAAAATATACCTGAAGTTAGACTTACATGCTTCGCGAAGCAGGTTGTTTTGAAAATTCATGACCATGCAAGATAATTCACTCAGCAATAACAGCTGCAGTAAGCAATAACAAAATAACAGCATATAAATGACCTTCAAGCTTAAATCGAAATGGATTTCACGCGGAAAACACTAAAAATGCGCACTCTAACCACGCCGAAGCCGTGAAAAGAGGAGAGAAAAACCGCTCAGGGTCGCATTTCACACGTCCTGAGATACTATAATCATGCTGAAATCATGAGAATAGAAGAAAAAAATCGCTCAGGGTCGCGTTTCACGTGTCCTAAGATACTCTAATCATGCTGAAATTGTGAGAAGAGGAGAGAAAAACTGCTCAAGGTTGCATTTCACGCATCCTGAGATAGATGCAAAAAGTATGAAATTGTACAATAGATACACCACGTAATGAAAGTGTGCGATAGATGCACGAAGTGAACAAGTGCGATAGATACACGAAGTGAACAAGTGCGATAGATGCACAAAGTAAACAAGTGCGATAAATGCACAAAGTGAGAAAGATTATAAATCAATACAGTGACAATGCATGTTCTATGCAAGATAAACAACCGACGTATGACGTTAATTAAAAGCATGTTCCATGTAAGAATCGAAAGCATGTTCAAAATGAAAGCATGTTCTATGCAAAATTTGAAAGCAAGATGAAAAGCATGCAAAAGGGCACGTTTTATGCAAAAGAAAGTAACAAATATGTAACTTGACAAAACGCACAAAAGCGATGTTTAGCAACAACCTCTGACTTGCCGACTTTGCAAAATACTCAAAAAGGATACGCCTTATTCATATTGGCAAGTGGAGCACGTTTGCGTGCCGGAACACAACGGGTATTGGGAACGGCGCAATCGGAACACAGTTTTGAGCTCCTCGAAAACCAATCTGGACCCGAAAGGGAACCTTTCATACACTGTTAGGGCAAAAAAGGAACAAAACCAGCACCAGGCCACAAAAAAGAGCTGCCAGCCACTAATAGTGGGCGACTGCCCACTTTCAGTAGCCTGCTGGCCACTAATGCAAAATCAAAGGCAAAAACGAAATTTCGACATGGGTCTTTTTATACACATCACCACACCTCATTTCCTCACACACCAAAGGCCGAAATCACTCTTCCTCTCTCTCTAGTTGCTTTCTCTCTCTAGATTTGTGCTTTGTACGCGTTTTCCAATGCCCCACACAAACTTTATTCATAAACCCTCTTTGATCTTCTACACTTTGAACCGATCAAATTTTGTTTTCGTTGATTTTCTCGAGTTTTCAACACTTTGGGCTTGTTTCCCTTCAGTTTTTCTCTGGTTTCGTCAACTTTTTCAGGTTTTGACTTTTTCTCCCATTTTCTCTCTCCTAGGGTTGACTTTTCCAAGTTGTCCTTATTTTTTCTGCTTTTCTTCATTTTTCACCAGTTTTCACCCAATTTTCAGATGGCAGACGATATTCGTCATGATGATGCTCCTCCCGAGGTTCTACTTGCACTTTTACCCCATGTCGAGGTCAAGGAACCGACAGTTGCTGAGGCCGACGGGGTAGCGGAGGACATTGTTGCCAACTTCGAGGTAGAGTTCGCTCCAGGGCTTGAGCCTAAGCCACTACTATTACGGATGAGACTGTTTGATCCGGTCACTTACCGTCCCCGCATACACATGATGGCGCTTGAAGGCATGACGCACTTTGACGATTTCATTGATGGCATGCCAGAGGATGTTTTGCTGAGGGAGGCGGACTCCCACTTTTCCCATAGTGCTACTGAGGTACAAACTTTATTTTCATGCCTTCTTGCTTTTCATTTAACTGTAGTTTTTGCACTGCCTTTCATCTAACTGCTCTTTTATTACTATCTTTCATCTGATTCACTATTTCTTTGCCATAGGGGGACTCCTGTTCTTACAGGGGTTACGGGGTAGTGATGCCTAGAGATTGGTATCATGAGCTCTCACTCGAGGTCCTTGACCTTGTTAATGAGGTTGGATTTGGCTTGCTCTGCATCGGGCTTTCATAGCATATGGCTAGCCAGGCCTTATTCGGAGCATTGGTGGAGAGGTGGTGGGATACCACCAAGTCTTTCCACTTCTCTTTTGTTGGGGAGATGACAATGACTCCCTATGACTTCTCGATGATCACAGGCTTAGGAGTACGGTGTGATCCAATCCCCTTTGATATGGATATGGGCGAGTGGGAGGTGGCTTGGATCTACCTGCTTGAAGTGAGCCCACCTCTATACAGGCCAGCGATGGTCTGATATAGCTGGTTCTCCAGGCACTTCCTCGGGAGTCAGTCCGAGACACAAGAGGAGGTAGAGCAGTACGTCCGGGGTTTCTTGATGTTCCTCCTCAGTACCACCTTGTTCGCGAACAGGTGAAACACCATGGGTTTGTACTTACTGAGCGCCCTTGTGACCTTGTCCCAAGTTTGGTTTTACGACTGGGGTAGAGTCGGCCTCACCACACTCTACGACTATATGAGTTCCACTTCTCGCATGAAGGGGGAGCGGGTCGGAGGCTACTGGAGAGCTTGGGAGATATGTACCACACCTTTCTGCTTTTGCACTTTTTGTTCAATATCTGTTCATGCATCGTGCTTTTTATTTTATATCTGTTGACACATTGTTGATAACACTGCTAACCTTTTCCTACAGTTACGGGTTACGTATATCTCCCAGCTCTGGCTCCAGAGCCAGTGGATGAGATCCCTCCAGTCGTGCCTTACTCGCGACGATATGACGACCGGTTCCAGCGCTGGAGCCGCGACGATATGACATTTGCCTTCTACTGCCAATACTTTGATACAATGGTTTAATCAGAAACTCACAATCATTTCTGCCTGTATTCTGATTCAGACTTTGATAACTGACGACAACTAACAATCTGTACATTCTCTATTTGCAGATTATGTGGCAGCCCTGGGCGACGTTGCCAGCCGGAGACAGGGACCAGTATGATGGAGTTTGGGTACCTCCCGGTACCGAATATTGCTGGAGGGCCCAATCTGCCTGGCCTGGTTGCTAGGTGAGTGTTTCATACGCCAGACTTTGGGCTCACCCGCCCCAGTCGTCCCTATGCCACCCCAACATCCATGAGGACAGCCGATAGCCTCCCAGCCAAGGCTATTATTCAGTTTATGATGGGGGCTGGATGCCGACTATTTCAGAGCGGAGGGCGATTATGTGACTTTCATCCAGACTCTTCTCATGCCGCCTCTGATAGGAGTTCGTAAGGGCGATGTAGCAGGTGCTCCTTTGGCGAGAGAGGTTGCTCAGGAGGCCGAGGCTAATATTGGGGAGGCCCCTCTTGTTATGCAAGTTGCTAGTTGGCCGGCGATTCCCACTGTGCTTACATGTTGGCGTCCAGGTGGGATAGCCTATTAGATACCAACAAAGCCAGCCGAGGCAGGGCACGGGTATGTCAAAACTCGAGGTGCACCTCAGGTATGGACCACACTTTTCAACTTGCAACCGCTCTCTCCTTTTTCAGATATTGATTATTCCAGATACTGATCATTCAAATGCACTTGCAGGCACCCACTGAGTACACAGAGGGCCTACTTCAGCTGGTTGCTTCATTAGTTGGCATGGTGTAGAGGAGAGAGACGTTGCTTGGTCTCCATGGTATCCAGGTACTTTCTCCTGTTTTCCGTACACATTTCACTGTTACCTCACACTGTTGTGCACCACACTAACATATTCCCACTAATACACTGATACTCAGACTGTAACATTCACATCACCCCACACTGTACTGATTCACTGCACTGACAAACTGTCATCATACTGTACTTTTTGCCCTCAGTCCGTATATTACATTTGGTAACAGCAATACATACACTGTATCTGATTTGTCGACACTTGTTTTTTTTCAGAGCCCATTAGTACCGAGAACACTAGCAGCAGCGGCAACACCAGCACCTGCAGCACCTCCTCCAGCGACAGAGAGGAGAAGTAGACAAGCCCCAGCACATAGCCGAGATGAGCACCGAGATCGAGGCAGAGATAGGGGTGCTCAGGACCGGAGTTGCTTTTCAGAGCCAATTTTGAGTAGCGATGATATTGAGACCAGTGACTTTGAGGAGGCAGTGAACCGACGCTCTGAGTCTGAGAGCGAGGACGATGATGCCGGCTCGGGGTGAGGGAGCGGAGATGACACCGAGGCTGGCTCTAAGGCAGGGAGTGGAGATGATGATACCGGCTCTGGCTCAAAGTCTAATTCTAATAGCGGTGCTAATAGAGACAGTACCCCTGAGTCCCCTCCGAGGAAGATGATGAAGATGGCCTCTTGAGCTTGAGATGACTAGCACTGATTTTTTGTACTTTTTTGCTTAGTTTCTTTCATTTTAGTAGTTTAGCACATGTATAGCTTCAGTTAGGCTTTACTTTTTGCTTTTGAAAACATGTACTCTCTTTTGTAAAAACTATGATCTAGGGAAAACCCTGGAGTTTTATGAAAAGAGTTATTGTTTTTGCATCATGAGCACCACATTTGCAAAAATAAAAAATAGAGTTGAATTTGAAACCAAAAGAAAGAACTTGTATTGACATGATGTTCTTAATTGGATAATAAGCCACCCAACGACCAAAATACAACTCGATAAATAAAGTAAAAACAACTCAAACACAGATATGCACACTTGCTAAAACCAAAAGACTCAAAACATGACCTTAAAACACAAAGATCAAGACAAAACAAGACTGCCAAAACTGCGAAGCCCACAAGTGGACGGTAGGCCACAAAAAGTAGGCAGCAGGCCACTTGTGGTGGATCCACCAGACGGCTAACAGGTGGCCTCCACTCACAGCCCTATCTTCTACAAAAGATCTTTCTTTGTGATTTCTTCACTAGAACCTTATTTTTGCTGCTGTTTCTTCCACAAATGGAGATATTTCTTACCGAGAAGCTCACGGATTGGATAGCTACTTTGGACGGCACGGAAAAGGTAATTTTTGAGGTTTGGCATAAACGTGCTTTTTTCATTGAGTCGTACTCCACTTTGTTTTTCGTTCCTCCATGTCGCGGTCTGATGTTAGGACCTAATTACGTATGTATTTTACTTTAGCGCACAAGAAATGTGCCCGACTCTTGAAGAATTTCGAGCATTGATGGAAACCTAGCGTGATGAGGAAATCATGCCTCAACCCCATTTTGGCCACACCCAGGCTTTGGGGCGAATGTGTGGGCTCACTTTTCATGAAGCTCGATCTTTGGCCCATGACAGAGAGCTAGATATACCTAGCCCGATTCATCGATTTTCTGACATCGGTGACAGAGGCTATCCTCCCTGGCGAGGTTTTCGGCAACATGTCCTCCGCTTATGCATGCTCGCACATTTTCTTCTTGCCCCTAGTTGTGACGGAGCCAACATTAAGCCGATCGAAGTAGCCCATTATCTGAAAGAGGATAAGAGTTGTATTGGTTTGATACTGGCCAAGACCCTGATGGGCTTAGATGCTTTTCATCGACGAGAGATCACCAGATTTGTGGGGAGTCCACTACTTCTTCAGGTATTTTCCCACCCTTTCTGATAAATACCTCGCATATCACTCGGCACTCATGCTTTATTTTCTCGCAAAGCCCTTTTCTTTACTTTTTTCTCCACACACACCTCTCTATTCTTTAATCTCTTTTATTTTTCATCCCTTCCCAGGTATGGCTCATGGATAAGCTGAAAGTGGTGGACCTTTGCCCTGAATATTCAGCCCAACTTTACTTCTTCCGCCAGCGACTAGTGGACTTTCCCAATAAGAGATGGTGGTGCAACTGAATGTGCAGCAGATCTACAGCTGACATAGCTTGGCATTCCCTTAGCTTAACTTGACTAAGATAAGCTACAACATGTCTCAACAACCAGGCATACAGTTGATTAGCCTCACGCACTGCGTGTTCTACTTTTCCTTCCGGTTCAGACACCAGTTTGGACATGATCAGACCTGCCCAGAGGAGGAGGTAGAATATCTGGCTTTATTCTCGATTTGTGCTTCACACTTAACTCGGTACCCCATTACCTGGAGGACGAGAGAGCTTCTGGCCCCTGCCCCTAGTTTCAGTTATACCCTTTCTAGTGAGTGCTTGGCTTGGCTCGACGATGAGGCACATGTCGGGCTCACTTCGGCTACAGAAGCTTTCACAAGCACGAACAGAGGACGCAGGAGCACCTGACTCACCTATGCCCCTAGTTTATTGCTTTGACCTTTCTTTTGAGGTTTTATGATGTAAAAGCAACTTTGGTTTGTATTAGAGAGTTGGATAATGTACTTTATGTTGAAGTCAATGGAATTAAAGTTGTAAGCACTAAAATTTTTCTTTTTGGTCGCAAAAATGGTCTAAGTTGTAAAGGTAAAATTTTGAGAAAAATAAACTTTTATTAATACTTTCTAAACATAGAATCGATCCTAGAGATGTACAATCCCAAATCGGCAAATCATAACTGCCCTTGCTTGAATATTACTACATTATGGGTTACAACTGGCTTTTCTACCTAAAAAGATCACAACCAAACTAACAAATGACGAACAAAGATGACCTGATCAGACAAATGGACAAGATAGTCGAGTATAAGATGATTACAGTCGAACTTCAAGATGAAGTTGCCTACGTGTCCCAAAGATGGGAAGCAAGCCTTACGCAGTTTGGTTTAGGTTAACTTGAGTATTAACTCTCTCCTTTTGCACTCTAACTTTTCCCAAAGCCACCCTTTAGGGTTTTCAACCTTGTGAGATCAGTTTTTCTTTATTTCTAATTTTTCATGCTCTAATTTTTGCTTAGGTCGCCCTTTCGGATTTTTGGCTCAATGAGCCTTTCAGGGATAGTATTTCTTTAACTTGTTTATATTGATCGGTTGTGAAAATTCCAGGCTATCTAAGTCCATCAGAATAATCTCCTTACCCGACCAGATAGATTTGATGATGTAAGGACCAATCCAATTGGGTCGGAACTTGCCCCTAGGGTCATGAATGGGAGCTCGGTTGTCTTTCAGTACCATATCTCCTTCATTGAGATTTCTGGACTTAACCTTCTTATTAAAAGTCCTAGTAATTCTGCGTTGGTAGCCCTGAACATGATACAGTGCCTTTAGCCTCCCTTCATCAAATAGCATTAACTCCTCAAACCTGCTTTGTTGCCAGTCCACATTCGCTAGCTGACACTCAGCCATAACTCGCAGTGACAGGACTTCAATTTCAATTGGCAAAACGACTTTCATCCCATAGACAAGAGAATAAGGAGTTGCCGCTATGGATGTTCGGATCGACGTCCAGTAGCCCCAAAGTGCAAACGGTAGTTTATCCAGCCAGTCCTTATAGGTTTCTACCATCTTTCGCAGGATGTTTTTGACGTTCTTGTTTTTGACTTCAATAGCTCCATTAGTTTGTGGTCTGTATGTTGATGACTTGTGAAAAGCCACGCTGTATTTCTCAAGAAGATTCATCACCTTTTTCTTGAAGTTTGAGCCGTTATCCGAGATGATTTCATTCGGAACTCCGTACCGGCATATGATGTTGTTTCTAATAAATTTGGCCACATGCGACGCCTTCAATACTATATAGGATTGAGCTTCCACCCACTTCGTAACATAATCAATCGCCACCAAGATATATTCATGTCCATTCGACCCTTTTGGTGAGACTGCACCGATAACATCAATTCCCCAAACCGAGAAAGGCCATGGCAAAGTCATGTTGTAAAGCTTTGACGACGGAATATTTATTTGATTGGCATGGATTTGACATTTGTGGTATCACCGTACAAAACCAATACAATCCTCTTTTATATAACTTACCCCCGTAGATGATAAATTGGACGGCCAGATGCCGTATTCCCCATTTGTCTTTGGCATTTGCCCTTGGTGGATACTTCTCTTTTTCTAGAAAGTTTCAAATATCGTAATGCCAGGGATTTTTGTCTTGCACTTCATCTATCGCGGCAATAGTCTCATAGGCCGATGTCACGACCCAAACCCGCCCCTATAGGTTTAGCGTCGTAACCGGCCAGTAATTCTTAGATTACCAAAGGCCTCTGAATAGAATGACAAATAATTAGGGGCTGTAGAGACAATATACAGAAATATACATAGTCCATTAAGCTGTGAAGACATACATGAGACTGATAATCTTAAGTTTTTAAACATACGTGTGACATCAAAAGATATAGTAGTTATACGTCACTCCATGTACTATACATATAACAGAAATTTTGTCTGTAATTCAAGTCAAAAGGAACAAAGTCTTAAATATTCATAAGAACATGGCCACAAGACTTGACACAATCTGGAACCTCCTCAGGAGGCACAAAGGGTAGCTGACAAACTCAAAACTCTTTAAGCATCATCTCAAGCCTGGTCGCGCGCCTGGTCACCTACATATATAATATAAATAGTGAAGGAAAGCCTAGTGAACAATAACAGAGTAAATGGTTAAATGAATGATGTCCCATAACTAATTTAGAAACCAAAGTTCATATCGAAGACATATTCACATTTGTATTCTTGTTCTGAGCATATATAGAAATAAGAGTTCATGCTTAATCTTACATGGCTTATCTGTTAGCGTTAACAGATCTCATACAGAACATCAAAGGTTATACTTGTCAGTTCCATAATGAACCTCCAGCCGGGTATGGATAACTTGTCAGTTCTATAAAGGAATCTCCGGACTGGGAATGGATGACTTGTCAGTTCCATAAAGGAACCTCCAGCCGGATACAGATAACTTGTCAGTTCCATAAAGGAACCTTCGGTTTGGGTACAGATAACATACTTGAATCACATATTTAATGTCACAAATATTTGTTAGAATTAGACAATCATTCATAGTACAGAACATAACATTTCATAAAATGACTCTTATTTCACATACAGAAAATAATTTAACTTGAGCATAGCTTTACTAAGTTATTACTCACAGATAACGAATGGCTCCAAGTAAACGGACAGAGTAGACAATTCAGATATCTTGTGGCGCGTGACCTACACAGATACAGAATGAATACATACTAAATTACACACCCGAAATCAATGACTTAGTTCTTTCTTGTCTTGGTGTGTTTCTACTTCTTATCCCCATTATTGTGTCTTAATCTTGGCCTAGAAATGCCTAGGATGCAATGAGGATGCTAAAATGCACTTGAAAACACTTAACAAAACTTGCTGAAAACAGGGTCCTCGCTTGAGCAGACATGCAAAATGTGAGTGGTCGCTCGAGCGCAACTTTTGTCGCTCAATCGGTGTGTAAACTTTTGCAAAAGTGCTGGTTGCTTGATTTTCAAGCTCAATGGACGCTCGATGGTCGCTTGAGCGTGTGACTCAGGTCCTCGCTCGAGCACAACTCTTGTCGCTCGAGCAGTCTGTAAAACATATGAACTTCTGGGAGCATGCATTTTACACTTGAGCTAACTTCTGGTCGCTCGATCGAAAGTGCATGATCACAGAGTGGTCGCTTGAGGGCAGGTTCTGTCGCTCGTGCACAGGGTGCAAATTCTAGAATTTTCAAATTTGCCTTCAAGCTTCAAAACTCAAATTCAAAGTCACAAATCATGTTTTTTTGGGCCAAAAGCTCAAGAAAACATGTCTACCTTGAAAAATATTGAAAATTAAAGATCATTTCATGAAATCAAGGCCCATAAGCTTGTCCATTTGAGCAAACCCAAACTTGAATTGTGCAAACATAATATAAGCATGACATGCATGCATTACCTTGATTTCAAAACTTCCAAGACATAATCTAATGACACAAAATGACAAGAAACCTGAGGAATTCTTAAAATTAAGGTGAAGTAGTAACATGCATGAAGAGATTCTTGGAAAACAACTTCAAAATATTATGAAATATGCATGCATGCATGGTTTGAGTTCATTTCTTCAATTCTAACTCAATTCTTCTGTTAATCTATTCAATTCTCTTGAATTCATGAACCCACCAACTCAAAGGCAAGACAAAACGCTTGAATTCTTACCTTAAACTTTGAATTCACAAGTGTAGAGGATTAAACTTCAAAATTCTCTTCAATTCCCAACAATCCTAGCAATTCTCCTATTTCCATTGTTGATTTCACTTGTTCTCTTGGTCTCTCTCTCTCTCTCTCACACACACACACACTCACACATTTGGAGTCTCAAGATGAGGAAGTGAGAGTGTGTAGGTGTGAGCAGAGTCATATAAGCCTTATATGGCCTTAATTAAAAGCGAACTAATTATGCTTTAATTAGTCTAAGTAATGGCCATTAATTAATTAAATTAATTTGTTCCGAATCGAATTTTAATTAAACTCAACATAAAATTCTAAAAATTTCAACGAACAAATAAATCAAGTTAATTTCGTTGTCAGATGCCGATAAGGCCTTCAATTCGTAGAACGAAACAGAAACAGAAACAGATATTTCTACGTTAAACAGATATAAGCACAATAAGACAACACACACATGCAATAAATTTGGAATTTCACTTTAATTACTAATTAGGCTTATTTAACCATGAATTAACGTAAATCAGAGGTCAGGGTTGTTACAAACGACGTGTATTTATGTTCGATGATAGCCCCTAGTTCTAGGGCAGCTTCTAAACCAGCAATACACGCTTCATATTCTGCTTCATTGTTTGACACCTTGAACCGGAGTTTGAAGGCTAAAGGTATATGGGAGTCGTCGGGTGCTATCAGCAACACACTAATCCCATAACTGTACTGATTGAATGCTCCGTCAAAGTACATCGTTCACATTTCCTCTTCTACGTGCAGAATATCTTCATCTGGGAACAAGTATTCTACTACCTCATCTCCTTCTACCAGGTGGTTTGCCAGGAATTCCGCCACAACTCTTCCTTTAACTGACTTACGCAAAACATACTTGAGATCAAATTCAGAGAGAAGAAGCAAACAACGAGCCAGCCTACCCGTAAGCGCTGGCTTCTCAAAGAGATATATGATAGAATCTAATCTCGAAACCAGGATTACAGAGTGAGCTAACAAGTGGTGCCTCAACTTCTAGGTAACCCATACCAAGGCTAGGCAAGCTTTCTCCAAGAGAGCGTAGCGGGTCTCATAGACTAACATCTTTTTGCTCAAATAGTAGATGGCCTTCTCCATCATAGCTTTAGGGGTGTAATTTTGGCTTGGCCCATGTCAGGCCTTGCAGGCTCCTACCAAAAATCGTGCCGGGCTGGGTCGGGCCAATCCACGAGCCAGAAAACTAAAGCGGGCCATAGTCGGGCTTTGGACAGGTCAGTAGGCCGGGCCTCAAGCCGAGCCACTGGGTTTGAGCTTGGGCTCAGGCTTTGGGCAGGCTTAGGCAGGCCTAAACAATTTATTTTTTTATTTTTTTCACCAAAATATTATTATTTTCCATTAAAAATAACACTGGGCCTCGGGCGGGACAGACCTCGGGCCGGGCTTTTGAGTGGGCCTTGAGCGGGCTGATGGGACGAGTTTCAAAACGATGGCCCAAGGCCTCGGGCTGGGCTTGGGCCCTGGCCTAAATGGGTCGAGCCCACCCCGAGCCACGGGCGAGCTTCGGGCCGCCCATGGGCCACGGGCCATTTTTACTCTCCTACCTATCTTCAGATTCTTGAGCTAGCATGCATCCCATAGTCGTATCTGTCACTGACAAGTACAGAATCAGAGGCTTCCCCGGCTCTAGTGGAGACAACACAGGTGGATTGTATAGGTACTGGTTAACCTGCTCAAAGGTAAACTAATAGCGATCATCCCATCGAAATTTATTTCCTTTCTTCAGGTGACCAAATAGTGGTTCACAAGTCAAGGTTAATTTACAAATAAACCATCTTATGAATTTCACTTTCCCCCGAAAGCCACACCCCTCCTTTTCAGTCCTTGGTGGTGGCATCTCTAAGATGGCCTTGATTTTGAAAGGATCTACTTCAATTCCCCTCTGTGTGATAAAAAATCCCAGCATTTTCCCTGCCGTTACCGCGAAGGTGCACTTTTGTGGGTTTAACCTCAATCTGTATTCCCTGATCCATTGAAAGAATTTCTCCAGCGCGATGTAGTGGCCCGCTCGTTCTTTGGACTTGACAATCATGTCATCCACATACACCTCAACCTCTTTGTGGATCATGTCGTGTAGAATAGTGGTCGCAGCCCTCTGATAGGTAACTCTAGCATTTTTCAACCCAAACGGCATAACCCGGTAGCAGTAGGTACCCCACGGAGTGGTGAATGCAGTCTTCGCTCTGTCCTCAAATGCTATCAGAATGTAGTTGTACCCGGAAAACCCATCCATAAATGAGTGCAAGACATGGCTAGCAGTGAAATCCACTAATTCATTAATGTGCGACAGTGGGAAGTCGTCTTTCAGACTAGCTCTATTCAAGTCCTGAAAGTCGACGCAAACCCGAATTCTACCATCCTTCTTTGGCATTGGGACAATGTTGGCCAACCAAGTCAGGTACTCAGATACTAACGAGAAACCTGCCTTGATCTGCTTAGTGACCTCTTCCTTGATTTTCAACGCCCAATCCGAAAAAATTCTACGTAGCTTCTGCTTGACTGGTCGGGCCTCAAGGTCAAAGAGGATCCGGTGCTGTACAATCTCAGGATCGATTCCAAGCATGTCTTCGTAGGACCACACGAAAACATCTTTGAAATCTTTTAATAAAGCGACTAAACGCTCGCTCTCCTCCGAAGACAACGTGGACCCGATCTGGACCAGACGCGGATCCTTCTCAGTACCCACATTAATGGCAATGAGTTCATCAATATAGGGTTTAGAAAACCTCTCCTCCTCTCGATTAATCAAAATTTTCAAAGCTAGAGAAATTTCTTTCCCTTCATATTCATTAAAATTGTGAAAATCTTGGTCAATACAATAAACTAACTGCACAGAAAAGTACACAGAATCTGCAGAGTTTTCATTCAAAAGGTCCAGATCTTCGGTTACAGACTTAAAAGAAAAGCTGAATGGAGACCTAGATAGGACTTTCGTATCCAGGTTACCACCTCCAGAAACACCAGACTCAGACTCAAAAGAACTTGAATCTGATCCCGACCCCACAGACTCAATGAAATCAGATTCTGGCTCATCACCCAATTCAGAACTGGAAGATAGCCTTCCTCCAACTGCCAAGTAAGATGTGGTGCCCCTGATGCATCCAAGATGCCACTGGTTGGGTTCATACCCATTTCTTCCCCGATCATCGAAACAATAAAGTTATCCCCCAAGTTCTCTAGTTCGGCTATGGGATCTATCAGGAGACTGACTAGTGTTGCCCCTACTCCAGGCTCGTTGTCGTTTGAGTCATCTTCCATGCCCTGGTTAGCTTTGATGCTTGGTTCAGCCCTTTTCTCATCGTTGTCCTGTAGCTGCAAATCAAAGAAGATCTCGAACCTAGGGACACACTGCTTCGAGGAATTTACCCAAGTCTCGAGGAAATCACAAAAAGGGAAATCCTCTCATTCCCGAACAAAACGACCATTCAGTGTCCCCTGGATTGGCTTGTGGATGAGTTCATAGTGTTTTCCAGCTCTCTTGGCCTTGGCTCTGCCCTTCATCTCTTCTCCCTTCTTTATCCAGTCCTCTTTGGTGGGTATATAGCTGTAGCACGTCCGCGAGGGACCCCGCTACAGTTCGGACTCGATTTGACGTCACGGTTCTTAATCTGAACCAAAGAGTCCAAATCTGGCAAATCGTTTTGGGAAACAGATTTTTAGAAAAAGAAGTGCCAAACATGGACTGCTTTGCCAGATACAGAGTCGCCACCTAAATATTTTTTATGGGGGAATTTAGGAAACCCTGACTCGGTGCCGAAGGCCACATGTCTGTCATCACCGGAGTTGTCTCGGCTCGGGAGCTAGGGTACGATTGGGGAAGGTCAGCTATGAGCACCCCCTCTCGCCCGATCCGAAGATCGGCCTCTACTAACCGTGATATCCGTTTTTGAAAACGTTATGTGTTCTTATTCCAGTTATTAGCCTAGAATTACTATATTATGCGCACAGCAAACAAGTATAGACTAGATTGCCTAATTTGGAAATAAGCATTGCATATCCGTTTGTTTTGGAAAAATGTTTTGGAATTTGCTACTCGCAAGTAGGCTAAAATACGGATTTCAACGAGTTTTCCCAACTCAAACAATCTAACCTTCACCCACAGGCATTCAAACAGTTTATAACACATAAGCATCTAGCCACATGGTAAGCATACTGTCATGATAGCACTCACACGCATGCGATGATGCTAAAGCATAAATACTTACATCGTACTCCGTGCCGAAACAACAAACTAGTTAGCAAACATGCGTGATCCTAGTTCATGTCAAATCGACTAATGCAACACATACAGGATGCAATTAGATAGGTTCAGCTAACCTAAACATGGTACGTGAAATGCTACAACTATCACGTATTCAATTTGAAATTGAAGTACAAATGCAGTTAGAATGATGTACCGAGCCTGGTGCGTGCAAGGCAAATGTATGAATGCACGCATGCATTACATAAGGTATGCTAATTTTAAAGATGCCCTAGTCTACCATCATAAGCAAGTAAATAAAAGGGAAGAAAGACGTGGGGTTGGAAGACATACACCCACTCACGCACACTTATTACACAATTGCCCTCACTCAGAGGGTACAAATAAATATTACAGTCCGAATAACAAATACATTAATTATTACAGAATTTCTAATTAATTAATAGAAAGAATGCAAAAAAAGGAGAAGGGTGGTCGCAGCCTCCGCCTCGGGATGCGCGAATGATGCATGCTCGAAACCCGGCTCGCCTGGAAAACCCGTACCATACCACTGCCGCCTCTGTTTATACTGCCCTGTCTCTCTGAAAATTGCCAAAGCCCTAGGACAGGTTCCTTGCATGTTGCAGAATACCACCGGCTGGAGGAAATTCCCACTGGCCAAATGTAATTTCCATCGGCTGCTGTTGGAGTTATCGGCCATTCACACATGGCCGGTCGGCATTGGATTCTTCCGGTCGGCAGAAGATTCCTGCAGAGGACAGTTTTGACAGCAACAGAAGACAAACAGTATATGGCATGGGATTCCAGGCACATGTGAGCACGGTCATGTTTCCCATCACACTTTAAACTCAGGGAAGCATGGCCCTCGATCCTCGAGCCATCAATGGTGCATGATAGCCCAAGGGATCAAGCTTGCCACTTGATGTAAAGATGCATGCAATCATACAAATGAGAACCAAGACCCTATCATACCGAAGTCAAGGGCCCCGGTGACCGAGAGTCAAGGCACATTACATCACTTATAGTATGAATGCTCCTTGACCCTCACACTTGGTTTGACACCCCAAACCAAGTAATGCAATGCATGTTATGGGAACAATGACTCAAAGGTACAACATGAGATTGGAAATGCAAGGCATGCCAAATGCCATGCAACTAATATGGCAAGTATGCAATGCTAGGCATGCAAGAGGCAAATGTAATGCAAACATGGACAATTTAAGCAATAGGATCAACATATTACAACACTTAATGAAGCAATTATGCAATGGACATGAGACGAGCATGCAAAGGGGCCTTAAACCATAGAAGGGCAGACCTTGATCCACCCCAAAACAGTGGCCAAAAGTGCCTAAAAAGGTGGACAAATACTCATGCCAACAAGCAAGCCAATGGTCCTAAGGTTAAGGCACAAAAGGGGGCACTTCACTTCCACCAACATGACCACTCATGGTGTGAATTGGACAAGCCAAAACAGAAACTTGGCATGCAAAAATAGACCCCAAAACCTACTAACATGGCAGCTAAAGTGGCTCCAATGAGATGCATGCACCAAAGCTCATATCTAGGCATAAAAGGGCATATCCTCAAAGCATGAAAGAGGTCACTCATGCACGCATATAAACATGATTTATGGACTCAGAAATGATCCTAAATGATGCCCAATCATGAGGATGGTCTAAGCTATGCATGCTAGAGGCCAAAATGTTCAAAGCTTACAAGCCAAAACACAAAGAGAGGACACCAAATAAGGCAAGCATGACTGAAATAGATGGCGAACAGGCCTTAAGCATGGTAAAATAATGCTAACACCTTCATGGAACTAAGCCAACACATGCAAGAATCATGGCCTAAACACAACATGCATTTCTAGGCCAAATAGGGAAATGTAAAGCAAGTATGTTAAGCATGCAAAGGAGCACAAATCCGACCAAAAACAGAGATTACATATGACCTAAGAACATCCAAAAACCTCTGAAAAAGGGGCAAAACCAATCAAGCATGCATGTTACCCTTTAAGCCAAAATGCAAGGAAATAAGACAATGAAGGGAGAGGGGTGTCCCTCCCCTATGCAAGATTTCAAACCACCTTCCTCACCACTGAAAATCCACTGGTTTTCAGTGGTGAAAAGACCAAAACACTTAAGCAAACGAGGCCTTACCAAGGAGGCAACAAAAAGGCCAAATAAGGCCTAAGAGGGTGAGTTTGAACTCAAACCACAAAAGACCCTTAATGAAAGTTCTTAAGCATGAAAATATAAGTCTTTTTTATGTTATGCACAAAAACTAAATCAGCAAGCAAGATAGGCAAAAGACTAATGCAAGTTTGGGAAAACTAAAGCAAAGTGCTCACCCTTGAAGCACACCTCAAGAACAGCCAATGTAGCCCTCTTCTTTTGATCAAAAACAGCCCCAAAACTCAAGAATCAACCCTCAAAAGTCCTCAATCTCGGAGCAAGGTGTAATGGTGTGTGTATTAGTGCAAAAGTAAGGTAAAAGCACACTTTTAGGCCAAGAAACACACACAAGGGAGGAGAGAGAGGGAAATATAGAGAGAGGGTGTATCTATATGTATAAGCTCTGGTTTTGCCTTCAAAGTTTCTAACCTAGAACAAGGAGAAGACCTCTCCTCTTATAGAAGTCCCTCTTGCAAAGCTTACACAACAAGCTTGCTTGGAGGGAAATCCCTCCATACACGTGTATGGGGGGTAGCAGAGTTGGTGCCAGCTATCACAGCTGGCACAAAATATCTACATAAAGTAGATGAACAGTAGTCGGCTCCTCAAAATTGCCATTTTGACAAAAATGAGTGCCGACCGGCAATAAATGGTGCCGGCCGGCAATATATATTGCCGACGGCGACAAAAACCAGCCGGTGGCTTCTGGCCATGGCCGGTGATGTGTGGGATGCCTCACAAGGCATTCCCTGCCCCTCCAAGGCAAAACACAAGTGTTTGGTGCAAAACCAGACACTAAACAGTCGAGTTCGGAGATCCTGAGGCAAGACGCGTAGCCGAGACCTCCGGGAACTCCAAACGAATACAAACAAGGGTAATCACCAAGTGTTCCAATGGTGACGTCCAAGTCTTGAGGACGGTCAAAAATGGGGTGTCTACAGTTGCCCCTCTTTGACAGAACTCGAAAGTCATAACAATGACGGGAGTGAATGTCAAAGCCCAGAGACGACCCATTTTTGACAAGGCCGAAGACTCAGACAAACATACAAGACAAACAAGGTATGCGCCCGAAGGTAGGGGCAAAATGCAAGACAATGCACGAAGCCGAACATAACTTATGATCATGCGAAGAAAGCTGTAATGAAGTATACATGCGACAATTTTAAGCTAGCATACATCGAACTACACTACAATGCAGAAGGGATGTAAGAGAATTATGTAATTCTCAATACGTCTCACTCGGAGGATACAATACCTGTGCGGCTCGTCTGGTTGCACCAGCCTCAAATGAACCGTACATACAATATCGTGCCTGCAAAGAAAACAAACTTAACTGGTACAATATCGTTAGCAACATGCATAATAGTGTACTCGGAATGCGTGACAACGCAAAGTAAGTGGGGAGCATAATAATGCTGTGAAGGTACAGATGTGTAAGTGGAGCATGCGGTCTACGCAGGCAATGAATTTGATCATAAGCATGTAGTCTACGCAAGCAATGAAATTTGAACCAACATGCGGTCTACGCAAGTAATGAATTTTTGAACAAATATGCGGTCTACGCAAGCGAAACATGCGATCTACGCAAGTAATGAAATGATTATGAACATGCGGTCTACGCAGGCAAAACATGCGGTCTATGCAGGTAATGTAATTGAACAAATAGGCGGTCTATGCAAGCAAAACATGCGGTCTACGCAAGTAATGAAATTTGAACAAACATGCGGTCTACGCAAGCAAAACATGCGGTCTACGCAAGTAATGAATTTTGAACAAACATGCGGTCTATGCAAGCAAAACATGCGGTCTACGCAAGTAATGAAATGATTATGAACATGCGGTCTACCCAGGCAAAACATGCGGTCTACGCAAGTAATGTAATTGAACAAACAGGCGGTCTACGCAAGCAAAACATGCGGTCTATGCAAGTAATGAAATTTGAACAAACATGCGGTCTACGCAAGCAAAACATGCGGTCTACGCAAGTAATGAATTTAACAAACATGCGGTCTACGCAAGTAATGAATTTTGAACAAACATGCGGTCTACGCAAGTAATGAAATTGATTACAAACATGCGGTCTACGCAGGTAATGTAATTAACATGCGGTCTACGCAAGTAATGAAATTGATTACAAACATGCGGTCTATGCAGGTAATGTAATTAACATGCGGTCTACGCAAGTAATGAAATTGATTACAAACATGCGGTCTACGCAGGTAATGTAATTAATATGCGGTCTACGCAAGTAATGAAATGGATTACAAACATGCGGTCTACGCAGGTAATGTAATTAACATGCGGTCTACGCAAGTAAAGTGTATAAAGAGAAACTTGAACACATGTGAGTGAGAACATATCATTCATAATGCAAAGGAGGGGGTAAAATACTGTAACACAGCGTAGTTGAAGCGATTTGTGGGAATCCTCAAGACATGAAAAGGATACGGGAAGGGACATTCTTCGTACGTATCGAGCATCACTCGCAGAAGTTGTGGCCTGAGGTCAACTCGAAGATCCACGTTTCAAAAGTGCGCTTCCCCGCATGGTCTCAAGTAATGAAGGTGCCAAACCATGTGGTTGACCCGAACAAAGGCATGGAAGGTGCGTTGACCGCAAGGGGAGTTTTGCTGGTATCCATTCCGACACTTTGCTACCCTGTCATTCCATGTTTTACTTTCCTTTTTACTAGTAGTTTAAGCACATTGCACTGCCTCGAGCAGGTTTTATTCTTTCTCAAAATTACACATTTCGCAAAACACGTAACGGGAATGAAACAACCATTTTGTTCAAAAGATGTTGCATTTGTAAACTTTCTATGCATCGCATCGCAAGGTATAACACCACAATGTGAACGAAATTGAACTTATTTTGAACGCCGAGTATTGGCATCGTAATAATCAGGTAGTGAACCGACTTACAACTCGATAAGCAAAACAAAGGCATGATATGACCAAACAAGCGTGAGTACAACTCGATAAATAAATCAAAAACTCAAAGAGAGTGAAATACAACTCGATAAGCAAATGTTCAAAAACTCGACAAGCAGATAGGCGTGACTTCGCAAGAATCGATCATCGGGGGAGGGATCGGAGGTGGTGGAGTTCCCCAATCCCTAGCATAAACAGCTCAGGGAACCAAGAGGAAGCCCATCGGCCAGGGGTAGAGGCCATCGGCCACAAGGAATGGCGATCGGCCAGAAATTTATTCAGTCGGCGGCAGTTAATGGCCGGTCAGCAGAATATTTGGCCGGCCGGCTGTTAATGAGGGGAATCACCAGAATGTTGACATCTGTCCTCCACCCAACCTTATCTCTTACAAAAGATCCCAACTTCGTAGTTTTTCTCAATTCCACACTGATTTGCTCTGATGGAAGAGTTTCTTGCCCAAAATCTCATAGCTTGGATTGCTAGCTTGGATGGCTCGGAAAAGTTGAATTTCCGGGGTTTCGGCATAAATGCACTATTCACTCTGGGTCATACCCTGCTGCACCTCCCGTTTCTTCAAGCTGCGGCAAGGTTTTGGAATCCGGTGACGCATGTCTTTAGCTTCGCTGGGCAAGAGATATGTCCTACCTTTGAAGATTTCCGAGCCTTAATGGAGTCCGAGCGCGACGAGGAGCTCCTGCCCCAACTTAATTTCGGTCATGCCAATCCTTAGGGCGAATGTGTGGACTCAGCATGCGTGACGCTCGGTCTCTGATTTGTGACGGGATGCTGGACATTCCGAGTTTGATCGATCGGTTTTCTGATGCTGGTGATCGCAACAACCATCATTGGCAAGGCTTCCAGTGACATGCCCTCTGTTTGTGCATGCTATCCCATTTTCTATTCGTCTCAGGCTCTGGAGGGTCCAGTGTTCGGCTGATTGAGGTTGCCCAAGGCTTGAAGGAGGGCAATAGCTGCATTGCCATGACTCTGGCTGAGACGTTAATGGGCTTAGACGCCTTTTATCGTCATGAGACGACCAGATTAGCAGGGAGTCCACTACTACTACAGGTAATGTTTCCCACCCAATCTCGCATATGTATTTTCTCATATCACTCGGCCCTCAAGCTCGGTCTTTTCTCACAAAACCCTATTCTCGCTTTTCTCTCCTCGTACATCTCTCTATTCTTTACTCTCTCATTTTTCATCCCTTCCCAGGTATGGTTGATGGACAAACTGCAGGTTGTGGACTCTTGCCCAGCATATCCGACTCGTGGCTACTTCTTTCGGCACCGTCTAGTCAATGCCCTGGATGAGGGATGGTGGTTCGCTTGGATGTGCTGCTTGTCCGCAGACCGTATTGCTTGGCGGTGCCCTTGGCTGAGCCTTCCGGCAATGAGTTACAATATGCCCCGGCAGACCGGGATTCAATTGGTTGGTCTCACTCACTGTGTATTCTACTTCCCATTTCGGATTCGACGCCAATTTGGCCATGATCAGACTTGCCCGCCGGAGGGGATAGAGTATCCTGCTGCATTCCCAGCCCGAGGCGCGCAGCTTGCTTGGCAGGCCACCGCGTGGAGGATGAGAGAACTCCTGGCCCCCGCTCCTACTTTCAGTTGCACTTTGTCTGACGAGTGCGTGGATTGGCTCAATGAAGAAGCAAAGATTGGGCCCAGCTTAGCGTCAGAAGTTTCGACCAGCTTTGGGAGGGGGCGCAGGGGTACCTGACTTGACTATGCCCCGGATTTATTGCTTTATTAGTACTTTCAAGTTTTCTTTATGAATGTAATAAAAAGCAACTTCGATTGTATGCAAGAGCAGGAGTACTCTGTTTTTGAAATCAATGAAATTAAAGGTTGTGGTACTGAAAATTTTTCGCTTTGGTCCAAAAATGGTCAGAGTTGTAAAAAGATTATTTGAACAAAGTCGGCTTTTATTAAAACTTCTCAAAATCATTTTCGATGTGGATCAGAACTGGACACGCCTGAGATCTGTCACTGAGATGCACAACCCCAGATCCCTGCAACTGGAAAGTTGCCCCTAGTCTGAAGAGCGCCGCAGCACTGTACAGCAACGGAAAGTTGCCCCTAGTCTGAGGAGCACTGCGTCGGAGATCATAATCGAACCCTTGAATGCTGAATAGACAAAGATGGCCGAGATGATCAAATGGACAAAGTTGATCGGGGAAGTGTTATGGCTGAACTTCAAGATGAAGTTGCCTACGTATCTTATAGATGGGAATCAAGCCTTACGTAGTTCAGGCTTAGGTTCACTCGAGTATTTTCACTCTCCTTTTGCGCTCTAACTTTTGCCAAAGCCGCCCTTTGCGGGTTTTCAGCCTTGCGAGCTCAGTTTTTATATTTTCTAATTTTTTGTGCTCTAACTTTTGCCTAGGTCGCCCTTTCGGGTTTTCGGCCTAGCGAGCCTCTTAAGGGTAATATTTCTTCAACTTGTCCATGTTGATCGGTTGGGAAAATTCCAGGCCATCTAGGTCCATCAGAACCATAGCTCCACCTGACCAGATAGCTTTGATGATGTAGGGACCGGTCCAATTGGGTCTGAACTTGCCCCTTGGGTCGTGGATGGGAGCTCGGTTGTCCTTGAGCACCAAATCCCCTTCCTTTAGATTTCTGGACTTAACCTTCTTGTTGAAAGTCCGGGCAATTCTGCGCTGATAACTTTGAACGTGGTACAGTGCTTTCAGTCTTCTCTCGTCAAAGAGCATGAGTTCCTCAAACCTGCTCTGCTGCCAATCTGCTTCGGTTATTTGACACTCAGCCAATACCTGTAAGGACGGAACCTCAATTTCGATAGGTAGAACGGCCTCCATCCCATAAACCAATGAATAAGGAGTCGCTCCGGTAGAAGTTCTAATTGAAGTCCTGTAGCCCCACAGAGCAAACGGCAACTTATCTGGCCAATCCCGGTAGGTTTCCACCATCTTCCGCAGTATATGCTTGATGTTCTTGTTGGTGGCCTCAACTGCTCCGTTGGTTTGCGGCCGGTATGTGGATGACTTATGAAAAGCCACGTTATATTTCTCCAACAAGTCAATCACTTCCTTCTTAAAGTGGGATCCATTATCCGAAATAATCTTGTTTGGCACCCCGTAGCGACAGATGATGTTGTTTCTGATGAACTTTGCGACGTGCGACGCCTTCAACACCGCGTATGATTGGGCCTCGACCCACTTCGTGCAATAATCTATCGCTACCAGGATGAACTCATGCCTATTCGATCTCTTCGGGATAACAGCTCCAATCACATCAATTCCCCAAACGGAAAATAGCCATGGGGACGTCATGTTGTACAGCTTTGACGGCGGGATGTTCATACAGTTTGCATGGATCTGGCATTTGTGGCATCGCCGAACACAACCGATACAATCCTCTTCCATGGTAGACCAGTAGTAATCCTGTCTGAGGATCTTTTTGGCCAGCATTACTCCATTCATGTGTGCACCGCACTCTCCTCCATGGATGGCCTCCATCAGGCGCTTCGATTCTTCAGCTTCTACACAGAGCTTATGCATTCCCAAATGACCTCTCTTGTACAGCTTACCCCCGCAGATGATGAACTGAACAGCCATTCTTCTGATTGCCCTTTTATCCTTGGCATTTGCCCCTGGTGGATACGCCTCCTTTTCCAAGAAGTTCCAAATGTCGTAATACCAGGGGTTGTCGTCCTAGCCTCATCTATGGCGAAAATTGACTCGTATGCTGGCGCAAACTTCTGGTCAATAATGACTGGACGCATCCGGACTCCGGACGGGATGTCTATCATGGAAGATAGAGTTGCTAGTGAATCTGCGAACCTGTTGTTCTCTCTTACTAGGTGGGTGAAATTTAGCTTCTCAAATCGAGGAATTAACAAATCCAAGGTTTGGTGGTAAATTATCATTCTTTCCTCTTTGACTTTCCAGTCTCCTTTTGCTTGAGATACAACAAGGTTCGAGTCCCCAATAACGTCCAACCGTCTTGCCCCTAGTTCTAGGGCTGCTTCTAGGCCAGCAATACATGCCTCATATTCTGCTTCATTGTTCGAGACTTTGAATCGAAGCTTGAATGCTAAAGGGATACGGGAATCGTCCGGCGCTATCAGCAACACTCCTATCCCATACCCGTATTGGTTCGACGCTCCGTCAAAGTACATCGTCCAAGTTTCATCTTCGATGTGCAGAATGGCTTCATCTGGGAACAGGTACTCAACCGCTTCATCCCCTTCAACCGGGTGGTCGGCAAGGAACTCCGCTATTGCTCTTCCTTTTACTGACTTGCGTGTTACATACTTCAGATCAAATTCAGAAAGCAACAGCAGCCAACGAGCTAGCCTACCAGTAAGTGGCGGTTTCTCGAAAAGATATTTGATGGGATCCAAGCGTGAAACCAACATTACAGAGTGAGCTAACAGGTAGTGCCGCAGCTTCCTGGTAGCCCATATCAAGGCCAAGCAAGCCTTCTCCAGCGGAGTGTAGCGGGTCTCGTAATCCAACATCTTCTTGCTCAGATAGTAGATGGCCCTTTCCACTTTGTCCTCTGACTCTTGTGCAAGCATGCAGCCCATAGTGGTCTCAGTTACTGAAAGGTACAATATCAACCGTCTTCCTGGTTCTGGCAGTGACAACACGGGCGGGTTCTACAAATATTCTTTGATCTGTTCAAAAGCTACTTGACATCGGCCGTCCCATTGGAATTTCTTTCCTTTCTTCAGGAGACCAAAAAGTGGTTCACAAGTCAAGGTTAATTTTGAGATAAACCATCTTATGAATTACACTTTACCTAGAAAGCCTCGCACCTCCTTTTCAGTCATTGGTGGTGGCATTTCCAAGATGGCCTTGATTTTGGAAGGGTCGACCTCGATGCCCCTTGTGTAATCAGAAACCCTAGCATTTTCCCTGCTGTAACACCGAATGTACACTTCTGGGGATTCAACCGCAGCCGAAACTCTCTGATCCTTTTAAAAAACTTTTGTAAGGCGGTGTAGTGGCCCTCTTTTTCTTTGGACTTGACAATCATGTCGTCCACGTACACCTCGACCTCTTTATGGATCATATCATGCAATATTGTAGTTGCTGCCCGTTGATAAGTAGCTCCAGCGTTCTTCAACCCAAATGGCATCACTCTGTAGCAATATGTACCCCACGGGGTAGTGAATGCAGTCTTCTCCCGGTCTTCGGGTACCATTATTATCTGATTATAGCCTGAGAAGCCATCCATAAACGAAAGCAAGGCGTGCCCCGCCGTGAAATCTACCAATTCATCAATGTGCGGCAAGGGAAAGTCGTCCTTCGGACTGGCCCTGTTCAAATCTCTGAAGTCTACACATACCCGAATTCTACCATCCTTCTTCGGCACCGGAACAATGTTGGCCAACCAAGTCAGGTATTCGGATACCAGCAGGAAGCCTGCGTCGATTTGCTTGGTGACCTCTTCCTTGATCTTAATGGCCCAATCAGGGCGGATCCTCTTGAGTTTCTGCTTGACAGGTCGGGCCTCGGGATCAAGAGGGATCCGGTGCTGTACAATCTCAGGATCGATTCCAGGCATGTCTTCGTAGGACCACGCGAAAACATCTTTGAAATCTTTTAATAAAGCGACTAAGCACTCGCGTTCCTCCAAAGACAACGTGGACCCGATCTGGACCAGCCGCGGGTCCTTCTTAGTACCAACATTCACAGTAGTGATTTCATCCATTAAGGGCTTAACAAATTTTTTCTGCTCCTGATCAATTAACCGTTGTAAAACCGGAGGAATTTCTTCCTCGTCGTTTTCATCAAAATTTTGAAAATCCTGATTTAAGCAATAAATCAAAGGCACAGAAAAATACTCAGAAACCACATCCACATCGTTCTCATTAAATGCTTCCAAGCCGTCTGATTCTTCTGTTACAACAGACTCAAAAGAGAAAGAAAATGACGACCTAGACAGGACTGTGGCATCCGGGTTATCACCCCTAGGAATACCGGACTCAGACTCAGTCGAGCTAGAACCTGATTCCGACTCACAAGACTCGGTGGAATCAGATTCCGGCTCACTACTTGACCCGGTGCTGCTGGACAAAAATCCTTCTTCATATTTCCAGACGAGAGAGGGTGCGATGGATGCATCCAAAATAGTTGCCGGTAGGCTCGCAGCCATTTCATTCCCGATCACGCATACTGAGGAGTTATCCCCCAAGCACTTCTGTTCGATCGGAGGATCTGAAAGTAGACATGCCAGTGCTACCCCCATTTCATTTTCAGCGTCCTCAGACTGCATTTCCTTACTGTGTTCAGCCTCAGCCGATAGATCTGTTTGTCCTTTGGCGGTGTCATCCTCAGGTAACTGTAAATCAAAGAAGATCTCAAACCCCGGTACGCGCTTCTTCTCCGCGTTCAGCCATGGTTCCAGGAAGCCGCAGAACGGAAAGTCCTCCCCCTCCCGGACGAAGTGTCCGTTTAGGGTACCCTGAATGGGCCTATGCATCAATTCAAAAGGCTTCCCGGCCTTCTTTGCTTTAGCTCTCCCAGCCATCTCTTTACCCTTCCTTACCCAGTCCTCTTTGGTGGGCATATAACCCAATCCAAAGGTATGAGGGTTGTATGGCACTTCAGCCAATGCTGCGATGCCCTTCCGGCCGCTCTTGCCCAATCCCATCCCGGGGATGTGTTGGAGCTTGTTCATGAGATAGACTGCCTGAGCACTGACATATACCCCTTCACTAGCAGTCATGATGTCCTGTACAACCCGAGCCTCAACCAAGGTAAAACCCGATATGAACACATCTTCCATACCGTGCTCAATTTCTAGAACAGGCGTAGATACTTCTAGTGGCGGATGAATCGATGAATTTCCGAAAACGATGGCTACTCCCTTCCCATAGGGGTATTTCACCACTTGATGTAGGGTGGAGGAGACTGCCTTTACCTAATGCAGCCACGGCCGCCCTAAAAGCAGGTTGAAAGTTGCGGGAACCTCCAAGAAATGGAAATCTATCTCATGCTGTCCCGGCCCGACCTTTGTTTGAATTTTAACTGTTCCCATTACTTCCCGGCTTGTGTTGTCATACGCCCTAATTACCTGGGCCGTTGGCACAAAATTCGCGATTTTCAAACCGATCGCATAGGCTGTCCTTGCCGGGCAGACGTTGATGGCGGACCCCGTGTCGACAAGCACCACGGGTATCCATTTATCTCTGCACTCCACAGAGATGTAGAGTGGCTTGTTATGGTTCGCACCCTCAGGTGGCAGTTCTTTGTCAGAAAAGGTCAACATCGAGGTAGTCCCTCCCGAAAAAACTAGGCCCACCAGCTGTTTGGGCGTGGTGTCTATAGAAAGCTTGGCTTTATCCATGGCTGAAAGGACAGCCTGTCTATGTACTCGAGAAGCCATAAGCAGCCCCCAGATAGAGATGTCTGCTTGTATCTTCTTCAATTGTCTCAATACGGCCTCATCCTCGAGTTGCTTTTCCTTTTGCTTCTCTGCCTCCTTATCTTTTCCAGACGCCTCCGGTTGATCTAGGTGTGGAGGCTTGAAGTACCGTCCACTCCTAGTCATGTGATCGACTTCGCCGATATACCAGGTATCATCTGGTTGGTTACCTCCCCAATCCTCGTCCGTGTGGGTAAGACATAGATCATCGTCTTCCCACCACATGCCATCTGCAGCTGGCAGGCACCTGTCCGGTTTTGGCATGACTGTTCCGATACTTGCAGTACCTTCTATTCCTATGCTCGCGGCATTCTCCATTTCTGTACTTGCGGCGGTCTCAACCCCCACATGGGCTTTTGCCTTCCTGATTCTCTCGGAATCTTCGAATCTTTCCCGTTCTGACTGTGTCAATGCAGTAGACTATTCAATAATCCTGTACTCAAAATGCTCCAATCCCGAGCAAAACTCTTGACACCGGCGCTCTCCGGCGATGTACTCTGTTCTTCAACCCTCCCGGCTGTTACTAACATTCTTGCCCCTGCGGGGCCTTGTTCTGACTGAAACTCTCCTACCACATCTGGCTGATCGTCCAACCATCCCGTGGCCTCTGTCGATTCCTCATAATCGAACCAGTTGACGGCTGAGTCTTCTGGATCTTGGTTATTGTAAAACTGGAACTTGGCAAGATCCTCTTCCACAGCTGTCAAATCATCCGTTCCCTGTCCTGGACTGTCCCCTTGGATTGCACATAGCTCTCCTCTTGCTGGAAATTCCACATCTGGCCTATTCTGGCCCATTGGTGAAATGTAGTCACTCGGACTATAAGCATTCCCAACATCACTCCCAGACTCCGCAGACTCTGGCTCGACAACCTCCTTCTCCTTTGGAGTCTTCTCTCTCCTGCTCTCGATGGTCACCACCACTGGCTTGGGTTGGGTTATGGAGACGTCCATCATGCACAAATCGGTGCAATCAGGAAGGAAAACCTCCGGCTTAGGCAGGTAGGAGGGTGTGATATAGATATTAGGATCGTAGGACACGACCCCAGTGTGGATGAAATTGATTCTTTTGGGTGGTGGAGCTTGGTTATGTACGGGGAGAGGATTTGTAGTAACATTGGGTTTCTCAGGAGGTAAAATCATCCCGTTATCAATGAGATCTTGAATCTCATGACGCAATCGAAAGCACAGGTCGGTGTCGTGACCGTGCTGCTGGTGAAATGCACAATACTTGGCTGGATTGTGGGCAGCGGGGAGTCTTTCCGGTAAGGGCCGCGGCTCTAGGGGCTTCAGATGCCCTTTTCTGATCAAAACCCCCAAAGCTTTGGACAGGGGCATATAAAGCGGGGCGAAGGTTCTGGTGTTTTTGGGAGGGCATTTGGCTGTTTGTGGGTTGCTTCCGGACGCACCGGAGAATGGTGTGGCTGCCATAGTTCTCGGAGAAGGGTTGGTGGTGACCATACTCACTTCGGAGGTCCTGGTGGTTGTAGCGCCACTCGGGCCTGCATTAGTATTACGATTGAAAGTTCTGCGGGGTTGCTCCCGGTCATTATCAATCAAGCCTTGTTTTAAGGCATCCTCGATCTGCACCCCCATTTCATGCAGATCAGAAAAGGTAGGGAAGGGGAGTACAATCATCTTTTGCATGAGCTTCGGCTGAAGATTGCGCACAATCATCCGAATCTGGTCTTTGTCCGTGGGTCTTAAGGTCATCATCGAAGCCTTAGCCCGCCATCTGGTTACGAATTCTGAGAAGCTCTCCTTGGGTTTTTGCCTCGTTGTCTCGAGATCCCGGGTCATGATCTCGATTTGTGTATTATATGAGTACTGCAGGATGAAGGCCTCAGCCATCTCGTCCCAACTTCTCTTGACGTCATCCTTTAATTTGGCATACCATGCGGTCGCTACACCCGACAGGGTCTGGCCAAATAAAGACAGCTTCTGTAGTCTAGTGAGGCCCATTGGCCTTAGGACGTCTGAAAATAGTCGTAGGTGCACCATGGGATCCCCAGATCCGTCAAAACGATCAATTTGTGGCATCTTAAACCGATCTGGCAGCGTCACGGCTGCGTCAGTGTATCCGTCTCCAATGTCCGGAATGGACTTCACACCTTGAGATTTCTTGAACAGCTTTTCAAGCTTGCGCATTTTTAATGCCACGGGGTCCACCTCGGACTCGAAGGGAGAATCCGATTGGTTGATAGGAGTGGGTGCCTTGGATAGTTGAGGCAGAATTGGGGGTGGAGCCGGCCCCGTTGGGATGTCTGTGTCTTTTTGGACATTCCGGGCATTTGGCGTCTCTTCGGGTATCGGAACCCTTAGTGGGGGAGGGACTTGCTGTGAAGCAGATGCTCCAGTTTGCTGCTGCAATCTCACGATTAACTCCGCTTGCTCATTCATAACTATGGCTTGTTGTTTGGCGAATTCTGCCTGTCGGACAGCATCCTGCTGCATCATTTTCATGCTTTCTTGGAGTTGGCGCACCATCTCTTCTAAACTAGCCATGCTGTTCTGTTCTAACTGAATTGTCGGTATATGTTCCCTTTCTGTGGGTGAAACAGGATTCTGATCCCTACTGTACACAGGTGGGGTAGATAAAGCCCTCTGTACTGACTGTTGAGTTGATGCCCTCTGCCTAGTTGTCCTCCGTCTGGTAACCGGGGGTAGAGAGTGGTACACTGGTTGTCCGTCTACCAGATCCTCAGATCGATGGAGCCGACGACCTCTAATCCAGAGTGCTTGGGGAATATCTATCGGGTTGGAAGCAATGATGCTAAACTACCTAGCAAAAAGATAAATAAAGCAGTAAATAAACTAACAACCGGACAGCATAACGGTATAAAATAAACACACACAACGCACAGTTGGGTATCCATAATACACAGTTGGTAAGCCGAACACACTGTTCCTCGATACTGATCACTGTTCCCCAAAATCACTGTTCCCAAAACTGAACCTGATACCCGCAGATAACTGATTCTCATAAACTGATACTGATGCCCTCAGGTCTAATACTCAATCTTGCAAACTGATATGCACGTTCCTATAGAGCAACACTCTAAAAGCACATAGCAAGTAAAGAGAGCCAAAACACCCCTATATTGGGGTAGGGTTTCCCTGTCCTATTTTGTCAGGAGCTAGGATTTCACTATGCACGCAGCAGTTTTCAAACAACCTAACATCGGGTAAGCAGCCTGTCCTAACTTGGAATGGTCACTATGGATCCGAATATGCACTAGGTCGAATGGTCGAAAAGGGTGCCCCGGTAAAACCGGGGTTTGTGTTCCCATACTGTCAGAGCCCATAACCGGTCAGCCTTATGGTCATGCCTTGACAAGACAAGCCTCCGGCAAACCGTTCAGGAATGGCAGATGGCAAACACAGTGTTCCTAGGCGCACCAATGCACATGCAATGCAAAGAGACACATAAGTGTAATCAAAACAGGATATCACGAGTTTGAGTCAAGCTCTCTAATCCCCAGCGGAGTCGCCAGAAAATGTAGCACGTCCGCGAGGGACCCCGCTACAGTTCGGACTCGATTTGATGTCACGGTTCTTAATCTGAACCAAAGAGTCCAAATCTGGCAAATCGTTTTGGGAAATAGATTTTTAGAAAAAGAAGTACCAAACATGGACTGCTTTGCCAGATACAGAGTCGCCACCTAAATATTTTTTATGGGGGAATTTAGGAAACCCTGACTCGGTGCCGAAGGCCACATGTCTGTCATCACCGGAGTTGTCTCGGCTCGGGAGCTAGGGTACGATTGGGGAAGGTCAGCTATGAGCACCCCCTCTCGCCCGATCCGAAGATCGGCCTTTACTAATCGTGATATCCGTTTTTGAAAACGTTATGTGTTCTTATTCCAGTTATTAGCCTAGAATTACTATATTATGTGCACAGCAAACAAGTATAGACTAGATTGCCTAATTTGGAAATAAGCATTGCATATCCGTTTGTTTTGGAAAAATGTTTTGGAATTTGCTACTCGCAAGTAGCCTAAAATACGGATTTCAACGAGTTTTCCCAACTCAAACAATCCAACCTTCACCCACAGGCATTCAAACAGTTTATAACACATAAGCATCTAGCCACATGGTAAGCATACTGTCATGATAGCACTCACACGCATGCGATGATGCTAAAGCATAAATACTTACATCGTACTCCGTGCCGAAACAACAAACTAGTTAGCAAACATGCGTGATCCTAGTTCATGTCAAATCGACTAATGCAACACATACAGGATGCAATTAGATAGGTTCGGCTAACCTAAACATGGTACGTGAAATGCTACAACTATCACGTATTCAATTTGAAATTGAAGTACAAATGCAGTTAGAATGATGTGCCGAGCCTGGTGCGTGCAAGGAAAATGTATGAATGCACGCATGCATTATATAAGGTATGCTAATTTTAAAGATGCCCTAGTCTACCATCATAAGCAGGTAAATAAAAGGGAAGAGAGACGTGGGGTTGGAAGACATACACCCACTCACGCACACTTATTACATAATTGCCCTCACTCAGAGGGTACAAATAAATATTACAGTCCGAATAACAAATACATTACTTATTACAGAATTTCTAATTAATTAATAGAAAGAATGCAAAAAAAGAGAAGGGTGGTCGCAGCCTCCGCCTCGGGATGCGCGAATGATGCATGCTCAAAACCCGGCTCGCCTAGAAAACCCGTACCACACCACTGCCGCCTCTGTTTATACTGCCCTGTCTCTCTGAAAATTGCCAAAGCCCTAGGACAGGTTCCTTGCATGCTGCAGAATACCACCGGCTGGAGGAAATTCCCACTGGCCAAATGTAATTTCCATCGGCTGCTGTTGGAGTTATCGGCCATTCACACATGGCCGGTCGGCATTGGATTCTGCCGGTCGGCAGAAGATTCCTGCAGAGGACAGTTTTGACAGCAACAAAAGACAGACAGTATATGGCATGGGATTCCAGGCACATGTGAGCACGGTCATGTTTCCCATCACACTTTGAACTCAGGGAAGCATGGCCCTCGATCCTCGAGCCATCAATGGTGCATGATAGCCCAAGGGATCAAGCTTGCCACTTGATGTAAAGATGCATGCAATCACACAAATGAGGACCAAGACCCTATCATACCGAAGTCAAGGGCCCCGGTGACCAAGAGTCAAGGCACATTACATCATTTATAGTATGAATGCTCCTTGACCCTCACACTTGGTTTGACATCCCAAACCAAGTAATGCAATGCATGTTATGGGAACAATGACTCAAAGGTACAACATGAGATTGGAAATGCAAGGCATGCCAAATGCCATGCAACTAATATGGCAAGTATGCAATGCTAGGCATGCAAGAGGCAAATGTAATGCAAACATGGACAATTTAAGCAATAGGATCAACATATTACAACACTTAATGAAGCAATTATGCAATGGACATGAGACGAGCATGCAAAGGGACCTTAAACCATAGAAGGGCAGACCTTGATCCACCCCAAAACAGTAGCCAAAAGTGCCTAAAAAGGTGGACAAATACTCATGCCAACAAGCAAGCCAATGGTCCTAAGGTTAAGGCACAAAAGGGGGCACTTCACTTCCACCAACATGACCACTCATGGTGTGAATTGGATAAGCCAAAACAGAAACTTAGCATGCAAAAATAGACCCCAAAACCTACTAACATGGCAGCTAAAGTGGCTCCAATGAGATGCATGTACCAAAGCTCATATCTAGGCATAAAAGGGCATACCCTCAAAGCATGAAAGAGGTCACTCATGCACGCATATAAACATGATTTATGGACTCAGGAATGATCCTAAATGATGCCCAATCATGAGGATGGTCTAAGCTATGCATGCTAGAGGCCAAAATGTTCAAAGCTTACAAGCCAAAACACAAAGAGAGGACACCAAATAAGGCAAGCATGACTGAAATAGATGGCGAACAGGCCTTAAGCATGGTAAAATAATGCTAACACCTTCATGGAACTAAGCCAACACATGCAAGAATCATGGCCTAAACACAAGATGCATTTCTAGGCCAAATAGGGGAATGTAAAGCAAGTATGTTAAGCATGCAAAGGAGCACAAATCCGACCAAAAACAGAGATTACATATGACCTAAGAACATCCAAAAACCTCTGAAAAAGGGGCAAAACCAATCAAGCATGCATGTTACCCTTTAAGCCAAAATGCAAGGAAATAAGACAATGAAGGGAGAGGGGTGTCCCTCCCCTATGCAAGACTTCAAACCACCTTCCTTACCACTGAAAATCCACTGGTTTTCAGTGGTGAAAAGACCAAAACACTTAAGCAAACGAGGCCTTACCAAGGAGGCAACAAAAAGGCCAAATAAGGCCTAAGAGGGTGAGTTTGAACTCAAACCACAAAAGACCCTTAATGAAAGTTCTTAAGCATGAAAATATAAGTCTTTTTTATGTTATGCACAAAAACTAAATCAGCAAGCAAGATAGGCAAAAGACTAATGCAAGTTTGGGAAAACTAAAGCAAAGTGCTCACCCTTGAAGCACACCTCAAGAACAACCAATGTAGCCCTCTTCTTTTGATCAAAAACAGCCCCAAAACTCAAGAATCAACCCTCAAAAGTCCTCAATCTCGGAGCAAGGTGTAATGGTGTGTGTATTAGTGCAAAAGTAAGGTAAAAGCACACTTTTAGGCCAAGAAACACACACAAGGGAGGAGAGAGAGGGAAATATAGAGAGAGGGTGTATCTATATGTATAAGCTCTGGTTTTGCCTTCAAAGTTTCTAACCTAGAACAAGGAGAAGACCTCTCCTCTTATAGAAGTCCCTCTTGCAAAGCCTACACAACAAGCTTGCTTGGAGGGAAATCCCTCCATACACGTGTATGGGGGGTAGCAGAGTTGGTGCCAGCTATCACAGCTGGCACAAAATATCTACATAAAGTAGATGAACAGTAGTCGGCTCCTCAAAATTGCCATTTTGACAAAAATGAGTGCCGACCGGCAATAAATAGTGCCGGCCGGCAATATATATTGCCGACGGCGACAAAAACCAGCCGATGGCCTCTGGCCATGGCCGGTGATGTGTGGGGATGCCTCACAAGGCATTCCCTGCCCCTCCAAGGCAAAACACAAGTGTTTGGTGCAAAACCAGACACTAAACAGTCGAGTTCGGAGATCCTGAGGCAAGGCGCGTAGCCGAGACCTCCGGGAACTCCAAACGAACACAAACAAGGGTAATCACCAAGTGTTCCAATGGTGACGTCCAAGTCTCGAGGACGGTAAAAAATGGGGTGTCTACAATAACCCAGTCCAAAGCATGTGGGTTGTGTGACACATCTGTCAGTGCTGCAACACCTTTCCGGCCACTCTTTTCGAGCCCCATTCTTGGAACGTGTTGTAGTTTGTTCATGAAATAGATGGACTTGGCACTAACATACATGGCTTCGTTTGCGGCCAAAATGGTCTGAACTACCCAGGCTTCAGCCAGAGTGAATCCCGAGAGGAATACATCCTCGTCGCCATGGTTGATCTCTAGCACTGGCGTAGTCACCTCTGGCGGCAGATGAATGGATGAATTCCCAAAAATAATTGTCACTCCTCCCCCATGAGGGTACTTCAACATCTGACAGAGAATGGAGGAGATAGCCTTCACATGGTGTAACCAAGGCCTCCCTAACAACAAATTAAAGGTAGCTGGCACATCCAAGAAGTGAAACTCGATCTCTTGCTCAGCTAGGCCCACTTGGACTCTCACTTGCACTGTGCCCATGACTTTTCTACTTGTGTTATCATATACCCATATTACCTAGGCTGTTGAAACAAAACCCGTCGGTTTGAGGCCAATTGTGTAGGCAGTACGGGAAGGACAGACGTTAATGGTAGAACTAGTATCTACCAACACCACTGGCACCTATTTCTCCCTGCATGCCACAAATATGTACAACGGTTTGTTCTGAGCCGAGCCCTCCAGCGGCAGCTCTTTGTCAGAGAAAGTAAACATTAGCCTGGCACCACTGGGAAAAACCAAACCCACAAGCTACTCGGGCGTGGTATCAATGGACAATTTAGCCTTATCCATTGCTGACAACATTGCCTGTCGGTGCACTCGTGAGGCCATGAGGAGACCCTAGATGGAGATGTCAGCTGGGATTTTCTTGAGCTGTTTCAACACTAACTCTTCCTCTAGTTGCTTCTCCTTCTGTTTCTTGACCTCTTTGTCCTTTCTAAACGCCTCTTCTTGATCCAAGTGCGGCGGCTTAAAATACCGTCCATTTCTTGTCAGATGGTTTATCTCCTCAGCATACCATGTATTATCCGAGGTGCAATTTCCCCAGTCTTCGTTAGTATGGACCAAATGCAGATTGTTATCGTCCCACCATTCGCTCTCAGCAGCCGATAAACAGTTGTCCGGCTCTGCTTATATCACCTTCACATCATAGGTATCCCCCACAGGGTGCCGTGAAATTTCGGTTTCGCAGCTATCTTCAATTCTTTCTCTTTCAAACTGCCTCAGTGCAGTTTCCTATTCAATATCTACAGTGCTCACAACGCTCACTTCCTGGGCTGGTTTTTCTGCACTAGAGTTCTCTGACAACTTTCCCTTCTCATCTCTGCTTCCTTTCTTTCTAGTTTCATTCCAGTTTCTTCTTCCTTATCTGGCTTATCACTTAGCCATCCGGTGTTATCAATCGATCCGTTCAGGTTGAACCATTCGATCTGTACATTTCCCTAATCATACTCGTCAAAGAATTGCAAGTTCTTCAAATCCTCTTCGAGGTCTGCCAAATCATCCAACCCTTGGCTTGGGCTATTTTCCTTGACCACATTGACATCTGCTGAGCTTGGTAGCACCAGTTCAGGCTTGGTTTGACTAGTTGCTATGATATAGCAACTTGGGTCATACACTGTAACAAGCCCGCGGGGGACCTCTCTACAGTTCGGACTCGACTTTGTAGTCACGGTTCTAAGTCTGAACCAAAGAGTCCAAATCCGGCAAATCGTTTTGAGAAAAACAGATTTTTTTGAAAGAAGTGCCAAACATGGACTGCTTTGCCAGATACAGAGTCGCCACCTAAATATTTTATTTTGAGAAATTTAGGAAACCCTGACTCGTTGCCTAAGGCCACGTGTCCGTCATCACCAAAGTTGCCTCGGCTCGGGAACTTAGGTACGATTGGGGAAGGTCACTTCGTGAGCACCCCCGCTCGCCCGATCAAAGATCGGCCTCTACTAACCATGATATCTATTTTTGAAAACTTTGTGTATCCTTGTTCCGGTTATTAGCCTAGGTTACTATGTGATGCGCACAACATACAAGTATAGACTGGATCGCCTGAAATGGAACAAAACATTTCATGTTTGTTTTTGAAAGATGGTTTGCTACTCGCAAGTAGGCTTAAAATGCAGATTTTGCCACCTGCAGGTGGGCTTAGAAAAGATGGTGTTGCCACTATCTAGTGGGCTTAAAACAAACAGTTGATGATTTATTCTAATTCAAATAACCCACCCTTCACCCACAGGCATTCAGGCAGTTATATCACATAAGTATATAGCCTCATGGCAAGCATGCTATTCATGTCATTCACTCACACGCATGCAAGGATGCTAAAGCATAGAACTTACCGAGTACTCCAAGCCAAAATAGAAACTACATTAGAAATCATGCATGATCCTAAGTATACAAAAATGCCTAATGCAACACATGCAAAAATGCAACTATAGCAGGCTCGGCTATTCTAAACATGGCATATGAAATGCTACAACTATCATGTATTCAATTTGGAATTGAAAGTACAATGCAGTTAGTATGATGCGCCGAGCCCGGTGCATGCAATACAGATGAATGAATGCAAACATGCTGTCATACTGTATGCTAATTAAAATATGCCCTAATCTAACCATCATAAGCGGATAAATAAAAGGGAGAAAGACGTGGGGTTGGAAGACATACATCACACTCACGCACACTTATTACAGTTATGCCCTCGCTCGGAGGGTCCGAATAAATATACAGTCCCGAATGAAAGAATATTACAGTCCAAATATTACAGTCCGAATAATGTACAAATTCCTAATTAATTTACAAATTAACTAAGAAAGTAAATGGAACTGGCGTGCAAGCCAGGGACTGCCTTGCTTCTGATGGATGATGTATGTTAGGCTGCTTTGCGCGGAAATCCACCGGGATGCCCCGATTAGCCTCTGTTTTACAATTATTCTTGAAAAGCGTGCCAAGTCCCGGAAAGTTGCTGATTTCTGATTTTGCTGCAACAGAGAGCAGGAAAGGGGCATAGCAGTGTATTTTCACAAATATATGCATGCCTCGATCCTCGTGCCACCAATCACGCACATCGATGCATGATGGCCGAGGAGCCGAATTGCGCAATTCAATGTAGAATGAATGCACATGAAAACACAACAAAACCTAACTCCATCATGGATGATCCGGAGTGTCGGTGACTGGGGAATTGAGACGCGTTCCATCTCTAGGCCTATAAATCGTCCAAAAATGGAATCATGATAGGCTGCCAAAGCATGCAAGAAAACGGTATTTAAGGAGGATATTGAAGCAAGTGCAATATGGAGGGCTCAAACAGGGTTGAGCCCTTAATGAAACAAGAAAATGAGCTCAAAATAAGGCCACTTTCAGTTATGGCCGGAGCTCAAAGCAAAAAGCATAGATGGCTTACAAAAGATACAAGAAATGGGCCAAAAAGGGAAAGATGCAACTCACCCTTGAAGATCAATACTTTTGTTTCTTCTTGGATCAAATTTGTTGCCTCTTAGCTGCTGGAATTCCTCTCCTTGCTGCTGGAATGGAGTGGTGGTGGTAGAGCTTGGTGGTGATGAAGAAAATGAGGTGTAGAGCTTGAAGGTTTTCAAGGAAATGAGGGAGATGGAGAGGGATTTTTGTATGCAAGTTTGAAGATGAAATTTTCTAACCCTCAAAATAAACAATGGCAGCTGGTTATAAGGACCAAAAGGAGGGTGTAAAGGTGGGGCAAAAAGGAGGTAAGCTTTCCCCCACAAAATATCCCCCGGATTGGGATATTTTCTGGGGGAAACAGCTGCACAGCTGTAAAGTACCAAGCATGAGGAACATGGCCGGCCCCTTACTTTTGCTGCAGGTGGCCGGCCGGCCACCCCCCCTAGCCGGCCAGCTAGGGGTCAAAAAGGTCAACTTGAAATAGTGGCCGGCCACCACATATTGGTGGCCTCCCAGGTCTCCTCTTCACAACCCTGTGGTTCGAATTTGGAAATTCTAAAACAGGAGAGAGAACAAGCCAATTTTAGGAGGGGTTCAAAAGGGTCAAATGGAATTAGTGGCCGGCCATAAACTTTTAGGATCCTCCCAAGTGTGTACATCACAAATATGTGGTTCAAAGTTCAAGAAAAAGGGCCCAGGTTGTTCAACATTGGCCCGGAAGGAGGGGTTCAAAAAGGTCAAGCAACATTAGTGGCCGGCCATGAACTTTTAGGGTCCTCCCATGTGTGTACATCACAAATATGTGGTTTGGGGGTGAAGAAAGTGGCTCTAAGGTGTTCAACATTGGCTCGGAAGTGCGAAAAACGGGTGTCGGAGGGCGAAAATGGAATATAACTGGTTGCCAAGATAATTGCTGGCCTCCCACCCTCCAGTGACCTTCCTAGTGATGAAACAGAGCCACCTGCCAAAAATGAATGAAAACCGATGCAAAACGAACCCTCGGGGGCCAAAACACGCAGTTCGGGGTCTCAAAAATGAGCTGCTAAGCACCGAAAGTGGCGTTCGGCCACGAAGTGGGTTTCTCAGACCCCAGTGTCCCTCAAAAGGGAGCAAATAAGAAGTGTGCCAAAATTCAGAGCAAACGGAGATGGTTAGGCGGTCCCGAACCGAGGCACACGGCCAATAGTCCCGAAAAACCGAAAACTGGGCTCCGAAATGGGCAAAATGGCCTATGACCACAAAACGTAGCCTATGGCCACTGAGAGATGGTCTACAGGACCTCTCCCTCCTCTCAGGAAAAGAAACAAAGAAAATCGAGTCTGGTTCGCAATCGAGACAAGGCACAGGAGAGGGTTCGGAAGTCCGGAGGCAGGGCTCATGGCCGCGACTCTGAGACTTCTGAACGAGCGTGATATGCAACATCACCAAGCGCTCAACTGGTGACGTCTGAGTCTTAAGGTCAGTCAAAAATGGGGTGTCTACATACACCCTCTCAACTAAGTCCCCAGAACACTCTAGCAATAGACTAGTGCCTTCTTTCGTGGTCAGAACCTCTTCTACAGTGGGCGTTGTCACCACTAATCTAGAAAGCTCAAGCTATAGGTCAGACGTGTCCATCATGTAAAGATCCGTTCCCTTAAGGATAAACAGCGCCGGATTTGGAAGGTGGGAGGGGGTAATGTATACGCTGGATCATAAGAGGTGGTCAGTGCATAGACCAGGTTAAGATTTTGAGGTGGGGGGACTTGATTTTGGGCTGGGCGTGGAATTGTGGTTACGTTCGATTTCTGAGGTGGAGCTATCACCTTGTTGTCGATGAAATCTTGAATCTCATGGCATAATCGAAAGCACTGGTCGGTGTCATGATCATGTTGTTGGTGAAACGCACAGTATTTTAGGTGGTTTTGTTTAGATGGAAGAGGATCAAGAAGTGGGCGAGATTCATACACAGTATTTTGCGGGGTTTTAGGTGCTTTTTTTTTACCAGCACCTTCATGGCTTGAGACAAAGTTATGTACAGTTGGTTAAAAGTCCTCTGAGGCTGGGTAGGGTTGGACGATGTTTGTCAGCTTGTGTTGGCAAAGGGATCGGCGGTTTTTGTTGTGGTGACAACACTTATGTCCGATGGCCTCGCAGTTGTGCTACCACTGGCAGCATTGGAACTACGAACAAACGGCCTTTTTGCCGACTCCTTCTCATCCATAATAAGCCTTGCTTCATGGCATCTTCAATTTGCACTCCCATTTCACGAAGTTCTGTAAATGTAAATAACGAGAGCACAATCATTTTCTGCAACAGCTTGCTATGCAGATTCCGAACGACCATTCTGATTTGGTCCTTTTTGGAAGGCCTCGTGGTCATCATCGAGGCTTTGGCCCTCCATCTTGTCACAAACTTAGAGAAACCCTCCTTCGACTCTTGGCATGTTGCTTCGAGATCACGAGTTATGACCTCGATTTGAGTATTGTAAGAGTACTGAGCAATGAAGACCTTGGCCATCTCCTCCCAATTTTGTATGACAGAATCTTCTAACTTAGCATACCAAATGGCCGCTATACCTAACATGGTGCTGCCAAAGAGAGACAGCTTCTGTGGTCTAGTTAAGCCCATCGGTTGCAAGATACCAGAAAACAACCGCAAGTGAACCATCGGATCCTCAGAGTCGTCAAATCGATCAATATGTGGCATCTTAAATCAATCTGGCAATGTAACTGTAGAATCAATATATACATCCTCTATGTCCGGGATGGAGTTAACCCCTTGTGCTCTCTTGAACAGCTTCTCTAATTTGTTAACTTTGAGCGCAGTTGGATCAATCTCGAACTCGAACGGAGCCTCGGTTTGGTAAACCAGGGCTTTGGAGGCTTGTATTGGGATTGGCTCTGTAGGATTGCCCTGGTTTTCTTGAACATTGGCAGTATTAGCAGTAACGCCAGGCACAGGCATAGTTGTGGTTGGTATATGTGACGTAGAAGCCGCTGCTGGCTACAGTTGTTGTTGTTGTAGCCTGTTTATAACCTCAGCCTGATGAGTTGTAACCTCGGCCTGACGTGCCACATCGCGTTGTAGTGTCTCATTTGTTTGCTGCAACTGAAGTATCAATGCCTTCATATCGGCTGGGGGATACTGTGCCATGGAAATGGGTGATTGGTCTCGTGCTGAATTGGAAGTAGATGACTATTCCCAAACTGGACTAGACACAAGTGAGCTGAAGGGTGACTGCTGTAGGAACTGGACTGGTGAATACTATCTGACTCTCCTCTGTCTTGTAACTGGTGGTAGTGAGGTAAACACAAGTTGTCTTCGAACAAGATCCCCAACTTTGCAAAGTCTTCCGACTCAGGTCCAGAGTACTTGGGGAATATCCAAACTTTCCGAAGCTATGTTTTTAAACTACCTAGTAAAAGAAATAAAGCAAAAAGAGCAGCAATCAAAAACCGCATAGCACCTCAGCTAAGATGTTTACAGACATGATCAAAGCCATAAGACTTTATTCCACACTAAATTCTGCTCAAAACAGATACCAACTGTACCACTAATATGCACATTCTTGCACGGTTTCACTATAAAACACATACCAGTTAAGAGAAAGCCAAAACACCCCTATGAGGGGGGAGGGTTACCCTGTCCTAATTTTTGTCATGAACTAGGATTCACTATTTCAAACAAGTGGTCTCACGCAATCCTGCACAACGGTGAGCATCCTGTCCTAGTTTGGAACAGTCACTAGGGCTTTACTATATGCAGCTAAGTCAAATGGTCAAAGAGGGGTACCTCAGTAAGACTACCTAATATACCTCTCACACCTAACACTGAGAAGTGAAAGGAGGAGCAAACGGTACAGCGGTAGTCCAGATCCAAGGGTTGTGTTCCCAACATAACAGAACCCACGATCGGTCAGCCTTTTGGCAAGCTTTTGGGCAAGCCTCCGGCAAACCGTCTAGGAATAGCAGATGGAAAACACAGTGACTTAAGGGCACCAATGCAAATGCAATGCAAAGAACATATATGTGTAGATAAAATTTTACATCATGAAGTTCGAGTCAAATTCTCTATCTTTTCCCAGCAAAGTCGCTAGAAACTGTGGCTCAACTTTTCGTGCTCCTTTCAGATACGACTAGCCCTACAATTTAAACTTCCATGGTTTTGTTCCGCAAGTGCAATGTGAAATAGATAGACACAAAAGAGTCCAAATTCGGCAAATCTTTTAGAAAATCGATTTTGAATTAAAATGTCAAAAATAAATTGCTTTGCCAGATACAAAGTCACCACCTAAATGTTTTTAGAAAATTTAAGAAACCCATGATTCGTGCCAAAGTCCACGTGTCCGTCATCACCAAGATTGTCTCGGCTCGGGAACTTAGGTACGAGAGGGGAAGGTCATGAATTGAGCACCCGGCTCACCCGATCAACGATCGGCCTCTACTAGTCATGATGTGATTCTTATTTACATTATATGTTCTTGTTCCGATTATTAGGCTAACTTACTATGTGATGCACACAAGTATAGACTAATTTGCAAAAATTAGAACACTTTGATTTCATATTTGTTTTGAAAATTTTTTCGAATATATTCCACTTCAAAAAGCGATCTCATATGTACATTATTCAAATTATTCTAATTCAAGCAATTAGCCTTTATCCACAGGCATTCAAGAGTTATGTCGATTAAGCAATTAGTCTCGTGGTAATCATGCTAGACATGGCAACAATCACACTTGTGCAATATGCTAAAGCAAATAAAAGCTCACCTAGTACTCCAAGGCAAACCAAACAAAGCAAAATAATTAGAAAAATGCATGTTCCTAAATAATGCGATATGACTAATGCAACACATGCAATATGCAACTAATAAGCTCGGCTACTAGTTATGTCATTTGAAACAACTTGATAGTATAGCGACCCCAGTTCTTCCTCCTTTGGTTGTTGTATCCGGACTTGGTTCCGTGGATGTCAATTGTGGTTTATATCTTGTTGCCGTCCTTCAATACTTTGTATTTGAGTTATAGGATGTTTTGGGCAGGATTGTTACAGGTTGGGTGTGATTGGGAGCAAATGGTTGTTGCCTAGAATTTTGGTCCTTCGCTCGAGTGAGCTTTTTGTCGTTCGAGCGAGCTCTGTGTTATAGATCCTTCGCTCGAGCCAGGGTTCCTTCGCTCGAGCAAGAAGTCCTTCGCTCGAGCTTGTGTCTACTTCTGGTTCTGGACCTGAAGGTTGCAATTCTTCGCTCGAGCGAGCGAGGTCTATGCTTTTGGTTTCTTCGCTCGAGTGAGCATTCTGTCGCTCGAGCGTGCTTCTGGGTTGCGGACCTGAAGCTTTGAATTGTTGGCTCGAGCGAGACTTTCTTCGCTCGAGCGAGGGTTCTTTGTGTCTGGTCGCTCGAGGGACCAATCCTTCGCTCGAGCGAGTCTGTGTTATATCAGTAGACAGCAGCGGGTAAACACTTCACTTTTTCATCTCTTTTGATTTCAAAACCCTAGATTCAACTCTCTCTCTCTCTCTCTCTCTACACTTAACTTCTCTCTAGGGTTTCATCTATTTTTAGTGTGTTTCTACCCTAAGTTCTTTGTAAGAAAGGTAGAGGGTCGCGAGGGCTTTGTTTTAATCTGAACAATAGTGGATTTGGAGCACTTTGTTTTTCCTCATCTACTCCTTTGGGCTTCTAATTTCGAGGTAGGGATACCCTACTCCATCTTATGAGTTTTGTCTTTAATTTTGGTCATTTTGATTAGTTGGTGATGTTGGGTAATTTTGGGAAAAGTTAGGGTTGTTGTGTAATTTATAAAAGAGGGGTTTTCAAATAATAAAACCCATATGTAGGTAAGACATTGAGAAATGAAATTATTGTTATGTTATTGATGAAAATGAACCTGAGGGTTGATATTGTGGATTAGGGAAAAATGCCCTAGTTATGTGATAAATTAATTGGTATAATTAATTTGGGGAAATATGAAATTGAATTGGAAATTGTGAAATCGGGAAGTTATGGGATTGAATGGTGTAGTTGGATTAATTTATCACTCACATACGTAAATGTTGATATTATATTTGTTTAATGCATTTATTTCCTGTTTAGAAATAACTGCTTTGGGCTATCGGTGGAGGATAGTCTTGATTGTTGTAGACACTGTATGTTGATTAGGGAAAACTGAAACTAATTACATTGAATATGTCGTTGAATATGACGGTTGGAATAATACATCAAATATGTGTATTGAATTATTCTTGTATATGATAATTGTTTATATACTTGGAATATGTGTATTGTGTGGGAGGAGATAGGGGATGTACTCCACGGTTTGAGAGGAGATAGGGGATGGACTCTTAAACCGGATATTATTTGGGAGGAGATAGGGGATGGACTCCATTGATATAGCAAATATGTGTATCTATTGTGAAGTATGGAAGTGTTTTAATATGTCATTGATACAGCAAATATGTGTATCTATTGTGAAATATGGAAGTGTTTTGATATGAGTTGTTATCTAATTTAAAAAGGAAGTGCTTTAAAATGAGTCATAGTCTCATTAAATTGTTGGCCAGGTTATGAGCCATGTTATGAATTGAAGACTTGATAAGTAAAGGAAAGGGAAATGTAACATGGACATAATTGTCATGGAACTGTATTGTGATGTAATTGGTTTATAAGTGTTAACCATCTATCAAATGCTACTATTTTAGTCATTGCTTATATTTGGTTTAGTATATCTCTACTGGGCTGTGGCTCATCCTATATGGGACATCATACTGAGGTCCAGGTGGTATGCCACCTCCAAGGACATAGCTTGGGAGGTTCTATGAGTTGAAGACTCTTTTTGTTGTTTTGTTATCTTTTGATGTATTACATGTAAATTCAAGCCAATGGCTTAATATGTATTTGAGCTAGTACTCTCTTCTTGTAACCAAGTGTTGGCTTGGAAAGTTGTAAGCCCGTAGGGCATTTACTTTTGTTGTCAACATGTAATACTTTCGTAATGAATACTCTGATAAATGGAAAGATGTTTATTTCTCTTATGTCTGTGCATGTCAAGATTGTTGGGTTTTATGTATTATTTTGAGGGCGTCACAGATAGTATGCAGTTTAAACACGTATTCAACGAAGTATGTAAACTACAATGCTTTGTTAGAATGATGAACCGAGCCTTGATGCATGCAAGACAAGTGAATGCAAACATGGGAAATGCTAAAAGAAACATGATGTTCTAAACTACCCATTATAAGCAAGTAAACAAAAGGGAGAAAGACGTGGGGTTGGAAGACATACACATTATTACATGTTTGCCCTCGCGCAGGAGGGTTCGAATAAATATCCTAGCTAATTACTATGAATTAACTAACTATTACAAACCGAATAAAATAAATTAACTATACTAGCTAATTACTACAACACCACAAATTAACTAACTACTTTAGCCAATTAAATAAGTACAACACAAAACTAACTAGCTATCTAGACTAATTTAACTAATTAGTTACAAGTCCGCTACTCTAAGTACAACGTACTAATATTACAACATCATTTTAACGAATCCCGAGAATCGAGGGATGGCTCAGGCATGGATGTGGATTTCCACCCGATAATGCTCTCCGTTTTGATACCGGAATGCCTTTGTTGCACAGTTAGAAAGTTACACTGTTTTTTCACCTCAGCCTCTGCTCTGCTGGAAAAGGGATACTACCTGGATGAAAAAAGTGGCCGGCAACCCAGAAATAATAGCCGGCCGACCACTAATGTTGGTTCTTTCCTGCTGCAATAGAGAACAAACAAAGTACAAACAGAGCATTCTCAGGAGATGTTTGTCCACCCTGTCTCTCCTTATCAGCAAACAGGTCAAATGAGGGGTAGACTTGATCCGCAAGCCATCAATCGACGCAATTTTACTGCGTGATGACTTATGAACCAAGGGATACAATTTCAATAAATGGTAAGGAAATACTAACAAAACCTCTTCCCTATCATGGATTGATCAAGGGAAGTGGTTGACGTTGGAAACTTGAACCATTTCATCACTAACAAGTATGAAATGACCCAAGTCTCCATGTGTTCAATTAACGTCCAATTGAACACCAAATTATTTTATTATCTTGGTCCATTTTTAAACCATTGATTTCATGTTTTAAATTAACTTTCATCCATTAGTCAATTAAGTCTGATAATGAGCTTTAAGTCTACTAAAGGAGGGAAGTACCAAACCAAATGTTGTTTTAGGCATGAAAAGGAGATCATTCCATTGGTAATGAACCCCCAAAGGGATTAAACCATTAAGCATGATATCACCCTTCAAGTTTAAACAACACTTCTTTTGGAGCAACTCTCAAAACAAAGAGAAAATGCCAAGAAAGGAGGAAGATTGCAGAGATGCTTAGAGGTGAGCACAAGTATAGAAAGCAAGAAATAAATGCTATCAACTCAAATAGGTTAGTGGCTAAGGCCTAAACCACTAAGCCTATGAGGACTATTACACTACAAGCAAACTATGCAAAGCATGAATGAAACTAACATATAAAAACAGTCCTAAAATAGTCCAAAAAAAAAAAAAGTGCTAGAATGAAGACAAAAACAACTACAACAACAAGCTAAAATATTGAGGGAATAACACTAGCACACAAGCATAAGGAGCGGAGGCGAACCCCTCCATTTTTGGGATTTCAAAACATGATTTTAGTCTCTGAAAAGCTCTGAAATTCAGGGGTAAAAAAGCTCAAACAAAGGTTGTCAACCCCTCTACCTTTAATGGCCTTAAATCACAAGTTTCAGCCCAAAAATACAGGAAAAAAAAAAACAACTAAAAAATAGCAAGAAAAAATGAGAAAGAGATGGCACAAGAACTAGAAGATGAATGATCCCTTGAATTCCCAAACCACTCTTTCACACTCTCAAGTGCTAAAATGCAAGCTTAAGCACCTCAGCCAAGATCCCTCAAAGTTTGGTTTAGAGTGTATAGGCAAAGGTTATGTAAGTTGCAAGAGAGAGAGAGACAGGGACAGAGTTATACAAACAGAAATTTTCCAAACTTTTGCTCTCCAAAATTTTCTATGATAAAATTTTTTTCTAACCTCTCTAACAAAAGTGAAGGTCATCTATATATAGAAATATATAAGAGACCCTCGGAAATATCCTTACAAACATAGCTGAAATGATGCATGTATCTGTGGAGACAGCTGGCCAAAAATATCTAGTTTTTGCACTAGTGGCCAGCAAGCCACTAATAGTGGGCGGCACATTAGTGGACGGTAAGCCACACTAGTGAGTCTGCAGGTCCCTGGATGCTCAGGCCTGAAAAATCACTGTTTTGGTCCAAAACGAGGCACAAGGTTTGTAGGTTCAAACTGAGGTTTCCTGCTGAGGAAATCAAGCATTTGACAAGCGTACACATTCATCATTGAGTAATCAATTAGTGGTGCCTAAGTCTTAAGGGCGGTAAAAAATAGGGTGTCTACACCCAGACCTGGCCCGGTCCAAGCCACACTTTTTGCATATCCAACTTGGACCATAGTCTTGGCCCAAGTCCATCCATAACTCCATTTCTTTAAAAAATTTGGATGCCCCAAAGGGCTCATGTCATGACCCAACCCCAGGGGCTTAGGGCTAGAATCGCAACTTACTAAATAATTTATAATCGTAACAAATTAAGTGGCGCAAGCAGAGGCAAAATAGAAGTAAGAAAATTAACTTCATTCGACTATTTTAATAAAAGAAAATACATCTATAAGGCTTTTCTTTATTTTTTATTCAGTGACCAGCCCTCAGTAAAAAAAACAAAAGGAAGAATTGTACGGGTTCTACTGCATGAGGTTACGGGTCTTCCTTACATCTCGTCACCTGAAAGGGTAACAGCTATAAGCACACAGCAAAGTTAGAAATATTATGCCAAGAGTATAAGAAACACAAAATAATCATGGATAATTAGTTAAGCTAAAACATTTACATAACTTAATTTGAATAAACAAATTATTCAAAGTGGCAGAAATTGAAATACGGAAATTATGTAAATAAATAACCATAACCACGGTACAGAACAGAACAGAACAGAACAGAACAAAGGTCACATGAGTGTCAATCAAAACAGAGGTTAATGAATCCATGACAAATAGAGGACCACAAGATGGCCAAATAGAAGCCAATGGTTATTTAAGTCCCCCAAGGCATGGGACTCTCATGGTGGTACTTACAAAACATAATTGTTTATAAAACCATTGTCAAATAATTTCTAAAAGTTAAACAAACATATCCATAAATTTCAATTTAAGTAAATAGAGTTTAGAAAATAATTAGCATAATCAAAATATTAATATAATTTATAAAACATAGATTGCGTAAAATAATTTATGGTAACCAAAAACATACAATCAAAATATTAATATAATTTGTAAAACATAGATTGCGTAAAATAATTTATGGTAACCAAAAACATACGTAAAATATATTATGGTGACTCAAGGTATAATATAACTCACCTTAATATTGAGTCTTACTAATTCCTTTCTATTTCTGTTAGTTTTTCGACCCTTCCCTTGCTCTCTTTTTTGCTGATTCTTTTTTTTTTCCTTTGTTTTTCGTTAGTACTAACTTCATAGCACCTCCCCCCTTTTATACACATGACTAGGTGATGACTCATCCTACACTAATGGCCCTAAAGTGATGAATCACCTCCCCCCAATCCTAGGTGGTACAGATGGCTCACATTCCTTCTCCTCAGCATATTTGCAAATCTTCGTAATTAATTGTTGCTTAATTTGCTTAACTAAATCTATACATGACAATCTTCTCACATTAATTGGTGATTAACTTGGCCCTCAAATAAATCTCTTCATCATATATTTGATAACCACAATAGCAAATTAATTTACATAGCACGTATAGCTTATTTATTTTATTATTTCCATTATTATTGTTCTTCTTGTTATTATTATTATTTTGCCTTCATCTTACATTGACCATAGTTAATTGTACAATAAATTAAATTACACTTTATCATACACCATCATAAAATTAATTATTTTATTTTACTATTACAGATTATTATTATTATTATTAATCGTGATTAGTTGTGGTATTTATTAAATATTTAGGAAGTCACATTTCTCCTCTCCTAAATAGAAGTTTGTCCCCAAACTTGACATATCTTGGTTGTCGAAGAGGTGTGGGTATTTGACTCGCATTTGACTCTCTGTTTCCTACGTAGCTTCTTTGACACAATGATTCTACCATAAGACTTTTACCAGAGATATGGTCTTGTTTCAAAGAACTTGATCACGACGATCGAGAATCTGCACCGGTTCTTCCTCATAAGAGAGATCTTCTTGAATTTTCAAATTCCTATAATTGACAACATGTTCTGGATCCCGGAGGTACTGTCGAAGCATTGAAACGTGGAACACATTGTGAACATTGGATAGTTCAGGTGGCAGTGCTATGCGATATACCACAGGACTAATCCTTTTCAGTATCTGGAATGGCCCGATGTAACGTGGGTTTAACTTCCCTCGCTTTCCAAATCGGATAACCTCTTTTGTTGGTGAGATCTTTAGGAACACATGATCTTCTATTTGAAATTTGAAGTCCCATCTTTGCGTATCTGCATAACTTTTCTGGCGACTCTGGGCAGTGTGAATTCGCTGTTAGATGAGTTGAATTTTATCACTTGTTGTTTACACGATCTCGGGGCCTAACAGTTTCTTGTCTCTAATTTTCGTCCAACAAAGAGGTGATCGACATCTCCTTCTATATAAAGCTTCGTATGGTTCTATTCCAATGCTCGCTTGGTAACTGTTGTTATAAGCGACTTCCACTAAAGGTATGTGCTCATCCCAATTACCCTTGAGGTCCATCACGCACACATGTAGCATGTCTTCCAAAGTCTGGATTGTTCTTTCGGATTGCCTGTCAGTTTGTAGGTGATAAACAGTGCTAAACTTCAATGTAGTCCCCAAAGCCTCTTGCAATTTTTTCCAGAAGTGAGACACAAATCGAGGGTTTCGGTCAGACACGATTGAAACTAGAGTACCATCCAATCGAATGATTTCCTTGATGTATAAAATGGAAAACTTATTAAGGGAGTACGTGACTTTAATTGGAAAAAAATGTGCCGACTTTGTCAATCGGTCTACTATAACCCATATTGCATCGTTCTTCGAAACTAACTATGATAACCCGATAACGAAGTCCATAGTAATGTGCTCCCATTTCCATTCAGGAATAGGGAGTGGTTGCAACATTCCTGCACGTCTTTGATGTTCTGCTTTAATACACTGACAATGCAGGCATTTGGAGACGTGGCTTACTATGTCTCGTTTCATTCATGTCCACCGGTAGTGTACCTTTAGATCGTGATACATCTTCGTATTACCGGAGTGGACTACAAATCTCGACTATAAGCTTCTACCAATATCTTCTTTTTGAGTTCTGGAATGTCAGGTATGCAGATTTGATTCCAAAATTTTAGCATCCCATTGCTTACAGTGAAGTCAGGATCGAGCGTACTTCTACTTTTTCTTTAAAAGTTTATCTTCACATTGGCGTGCTTTAATTTCTTCAATCAAAGTGGGTTCCATGGTTATATTGGCAAGCAGTCAATCGATCTTGTGGGAAACGAGAGTACATGCCAAACTTCTGGTCGTCTTTCAGCTCAATGCATCTACCACCACGTTAGCTTTGCCTGGATGGTGATAGATTTCTATATCATAGTCTTTCAGAAATTCTAGCCACCGTCGTTGCCTCATATTTAGTTCCTTCTATGTAAATAGATATTTCAGACTCTTGTGATCAGTGTAAATCTGGCAGGATGCACCGTAAAGATAATGACGCTAGATCTTGAGGGCGAAGATCACCGCAGCTAATTCTAGATCATGGGTTGGGTAGTTCTTCTCGTGAGTCTTTAGTTATCACGAGGCATAAGCAATGACTTTTTCGTTTTGCATAAGAACGCAACGCAAACCATTATATGAGGCATCACTATAAATGACGAACCCATTTGTTCCCGCGGGGAGTGCTAGTATAGGAGCTAACACAAGTCTACTTTTTAACTCTTGAAAGCAACGTTCTTGTTTGTCAGTCTATTCAAAGGGTGTGTTTTTCAGAGTTAGCTGGGTCAAGAGTGATGCTATCTTTGAGAAATATTGCACGAAGCGTCGATAATAGCTAACTAGACCCAAGAAACTTCGTATTTCTGACACATTAGTAGGTCGTGGCTAGTCCACGATTGCTGCAACTTTTTGGGGGTCAATCAAGATGTCATCCTTGTCAATGACGTGATCGAGGAAGTGTACACTAGTGATCCAGAATTCGCATTTCTTTAACTTGACATAAAGTTTGTGATCACGTAGTGTTTGTAAAACCATTTGCAAGTGCTGCTCATGGTCTTTCGATGATTTGGAGTATATGAGAATGTCACCAATGAAGACAATAACAAACTCGTCAAGATAGGGTTTGAACACTCAGTTCATGAGATCCATGAAAGCCGTTGGAGCATTTGTGATGCCAAATGGCATGACGAGAAACTCGTAGTGCCTGTAACAGGTTCTAAAAGCAGTCTTTTCGATGCTTTCCATTTTGAATTTTAGTTGATGGTAGCCAGAGCGTAAGTCAATTTTTTAGAATACTTAGGCGCTTTGAAGTTGATCGAACAAGTCATCAATTCGTAGCAGAGAGTACCGATTCTTGATGGTGACCTTGTTCAGCTCCCAGTAATTGATGTATAACCTTATTGTGCCATCCTTTTTTTCACGAACAAATACTGGAGCTCCCCAAGGTGAGGTACTAGGTCGAATGAAGCCTTTGTCCAGTAGTTCCTAGAGTTGAGTCTTCAGTTCTTTCAATTCTGTCATTGATATGCGATAAGAAGCTTTTAATATTGGTTGGGTTCCAAGTTGAGTTTCAATGGTGAATTTTATTTCTTGGTCAACCAGGGTACCGGGTAGATCTTTAGGAAAGACATCCGGAAATTCTCGAACCACGGGGATTGCATCAACGGTGGGGACCTCTTTTTGTGTATCGATCATATAACAAATATAACTACAACAACCCTTTCTTAGAAGCCGTTGGGCTGTCATGGAGGATATAAGACAGGGAGGGTTGGAAACTCCAGTCTCATCAAAGATAAGCTCAGATTGGTTTGGTAACCTGAGGGAGACCTTTTTAGCTTTACAATCAATAGAGGCACTGTTGGCAGCCAGCCAATCCATCCCTAAGATCACATCAAAGTTCCCAATGCGGAAGGGAATTAAGTCTACGTATAAGGTTTTACCTTTTAAGGATATAGTACATGATCTGTACACATCAGTACTATAGACAGAATTACCAGAAGGAAAAGACACAGACAATATATATCCTAAGGGTTCGGGTGTTGATGCCAACTTGGCAGCAAATTGTGATGCAATAAAAGAATGAGTTGACCCAAAGTCAATGAGGACATGAGCTAAATGAACATAGACAGAAAGTGTACCTAACACAATATTTTCAGTATCTTCTAGTTTTCCAGGTACCAAGGCCAAAGCCCTTCCTTGGCGTTTTTGGTCCTTCATCTCTCCTCCAGGTCCTGCGGGTTTTCTGACTGGAACAGAGGGCCTGGATGTAGGATTGATAAGCTTTGGACAATCCCTCAGCAAGTGGCCAACTTGACCGCATTCAAAGCATGCTCCCTTATCTCGATGACATTGTCCCCAATGAGCCCTTCCACACGTAGGGTAAGTTAGAATGGCGCCACCTCTGGGGTTAGTAGAACCTTGATTGCTTGAGCTGGTTGTGCCCGTATTCAGCCTTTTGGGACGTGCAACACCGGATCTTCTATTGTCTCTTTCTTAGAATCGCTTTTTTTGACTTGGTTTCCCGGAACAGGAGGCTTTAATTCATTTTTCTGCAATGTATGCTCGATCTACCACTTCTGCATAGGTTGGTAGTTTCAAAACCTCAAGCCTACCTTTGATTTTAGCATCCAATCCTGCTTCGAATTTCTTTACTTTTCGAGCTTCGGTGGGGATGACATATGTCGCAAATTGAGCGAGTTGTGTGAACTTGCTCTCGTATTCGGCCACTGTCATGGTTCCTTGCTTTAGATGTACGAATTCCGACTCCTTTTGTTCCTGCAACGAATCTAGGAAGTATTTTTAAAATACTTCCAAGAATTTTGCCCAAGTCACAATTTCTTCTTTCTCCAAAGTGAGAAGCTACCCTTCCTGCGCATTATCTTTAAAAGTGAAAGTGGCGAAAGTAACCTTCTGTCTTTCGGTGAAGGGTAGGGTGCGAAAAATCTTTTCCATGTCTTTAACCCAAGCGTCTGCTACCATTGGATTTGAACCGCTGATAAATGTGGTGGGTTTCAGATCCTGGAATTGTTTTATGGTAACCGGCTCTTTTCGCCGTTCTAGCATCCCATTGTTGATGTTGGTCTGCAAGGCTTGCAAAAAGCTAGTAACTGTTCTTTCCATGATTCTTTCCATCGATTCAGTGCCACTAACTGATGACTCGCTTCCGTTACCATTATTGGCCATTCTACAAAGTAACAAACAAGGCATTACATCCATAACGCAACATATATAATCATATATAGCGCAATATATATAAAATATCAACTTTACTATTTTTACAATTAATATTACATTCTTGTCCAAAAGTCAAAATATGTTAGTGTCTCATCCCTGTGATACAACAAAAACAAAAACAAAAAAGGGAATCAGAACGCATCATGGTTAGCGTACAAAAGAGTTTTCGTCTCCGAAATCTAGAGTTGTGGGTCAAACAACCATGGGAAGTAGTGTTGCATAAAAAGCTCAAATTCTTATCCTAACTGTACCACACCAAAACAAACCCATGCAGCCTGGATAGTGTAAACGGGGACGGACTGTATGTAGCCCCAAAACGCTCGATCGACAATCCATCCCGATTGCTCAATGTATGATAGGTCATTACTAAAATCAACATGTTTTAATATCAATAATTTCCAACGGGTTAGGGACATTGGTGAAGATGTAGTCCTCGGGATACACATTTCCCCTTCTGGCAACAAAATCTGGGGGCAAAGGGCCAATGATGTAGTGTAGGTGGTCATATCCTAGGGCAAGGCCAAAGACACAGGTGGGTCCGAGAAAGCGTCTGCGCGTGTGGGCACGGCTCTGCCTGCACAATAAGTATGGTACGTCAGTAGGATCGGCCTATATATATATATTGGCCGACCCATCAATTAGGCAAGGCCTGGATGCAGTCTCCTAACTATATCCCTCGAGTCTCCCCATCCTTCCGATAAGGCGGGGGCGGGGTGCTCGGTTAAAATATCCTCCAAATTAATAGCCCCGAGCTCCTCCCAAAATGCCTCATCAAGGTTAATCTCGGACAATCCTACATCACCAGAATAAACGTGGGATTTTACAAAAAAGGATTAACATCACAGGTAGATATTTATTTCTTAGTTTATTTTATTTACTATTTCTAACCATTGCTCTGATACCACATTTGTCACGACCCAACCCCAAGGGCTTAGAACTGGAATCATAACTTACTAAATAATTTCTAATCATAACAAATTAAGTGCTGCAAGTGGAGACAAAATGGAAGTAAGAAAATAATTAAACAAAAAATTAACTTCATTCGACTATTTTCATAAAAGAAAGTACATCTATAAGGTTTTTCTTTATTTTTTATTCAATGACCGACCCTCAGTAAAAAAAACAAAACTAAGAAAACGAAAGAAAAACAAAATAACGAATCAACATCAAATTCTTGTACGGGTTCTATTACATGAGGTTACGGGTCTTCCTTATATCTCGTCACCTGAAAGGGTAACAGCTATAAGCACACAGCAGAGTGAGAAATATTATGCCAAGAGTATAAGGAACACAAAATAACCATGGATAGTTAGTTAAACTAAAACATTTACATAACTTAATTTGAATAAACAAATTATTCAAAGTGGCAGAAACTGAAATACGAAAATTATGTAAATAAATAACCATAACCACGGTACAAAATAGAACAAAACAGAGATCAATGGATCTATGACAAATAGAGGACTACAAGGTGGCCAAACAGAGGTCAATAGTTATTTAAGTCCCTCAAGGCATGGGACTCCCGTGGTGGTACTTACAAAACATAATTGTTTATAAAATCATTGTCAAATAATTTCTAAAAGTTAAAAAAATATATCCATGGATTTCAATTTAAGCAAATAAAGTTCAGAAAATAATTAATGTAATCAAAATATTAATATAATTTATAAAACATAGATTGCGTAAAATAATTTATGGTAACCCAAAACATATATAAAATATATTATGGTGACTCAAGATATAATATAACTCACCTTAATATTGAGTCTTACTAATTCCTTTCTATTTTTGTTGGTTTTTCGGCCCTTCCCTTACTTTCTTTTTTGCTGATTCTTTTTTTTTTTTTTTTTTTTCCTTTGTTTTTCGTTAGTTCTAACTTCACAGCACCTTCCCCTTTTTATATACATGACTAGGTGAGGACTCATCCTACACTAATGGCCCTAAAGTGATAAATCACCATCCCCTAATCCTAGGTGGTACAGATCGCTCCCATTCATTCTCCGCACCATATTTGCAAATATTTGTAATTAATTGTTGCTTAATGTGCTTAACTAAGGTCAAGTTTGGCATCTACTAAATAATATAAAAAGTCAAAAAGTCACTATCTTATTTAAGTCACATCATCTTATTTAAATCACATTACCTCTTTAACACATCACATCAAACCTAACCCAAACCCAATCTATATAAGCTAATAAGTCAAAAAGTACACTTTTTTAGAAAATCCCAAACCAACCCTAAATCTATACATGCCAATCTTCTCACATTAATTGGTAATTAACTTAGCCCCCAAATAAATTTCTTCATCATATATTTGATAACCACAATAACAAATTAATTTACATAACACATATAGCTTATTTATTTTATTATTTCCACTATTATTATTATTGTTCTTATTATTATTATTATTATTATTATTATTATTATGCCTTCATCTTACATTGACCCTAGTTAATTGTACAATAAATTAAATTATACTTTATCGCACACCATCATAAAATTAATTATTTTATTTTACTATTACAGATTATTATTATTAATCATGATTGGTTGTGGTATTAATTAAATATTTAGGGTGCCACAGCTCACACTCTTATGAAAAACTTGAAATTTAAATATCCATCAATACTTTCCTTTACAATCAATGTGGGATAAATAGTTACACACTATTCCCAATATCTCATTCATGAAGCCAACTTTACGAGACAATTTCTCATTCAATTCTTAATATTTTTTATCATTCTTTTTATTGTGTAAAGATCTTATTAAAAAAAATCTAGACCCACTTGAACCTACCTCAACCAGTAGTTAGGACCCACTTTAATTTTATATTAAAGTTACCATAAAATCATTTTTTCCAACATATTATTCATCACCATACTAACCACTACCATTTCTCTCGTCTTCGTCATCGACTTGCCACCGAGAAAGTTTTCAAATCTACTCATATTTGATTCATGACTGAGATCTGACACTACTAAATGCGTTTTTATATGCTACGTGACCACATTAAATTCAGAATATTTTATTTTGTAACATAGGGGGGATTAAGATACCACAACTATTGATTGCGATGATGAATCAATCATGAAGGTAATTGATAATGTTTATTTAATGGTGATTGTTTTGATTTTTATTTTTGCAATAGTGCCTCTACGTAGTCCCAACTGGATATTTATTTTTCTCTTTATATGGAGATTTGTATCTTCCTTATATATAGATTCTCTTTATTCTTTTTGCGGATCCATTTTATGCTCTAATATATTTTATTAAACAACTTATTATTAAATGTGCATCATAAATAAATAATTAAAAAATTAACATCGTTATATTTATCAAATTTGTTTCGTCCGAATGAGTCTCTTTCTGAAAAGAGTATCTAATGCACGAATCTCTTTTGATTCATTCGAGTTAAACAATTTTGGTGAATGAATCATTAATTTAAATATATATATATATATATATATCGTGCGCAGGTCAATTTCATCTCTTTCACCAATGGTAACTCCACGTTTCTTTCATATCCCCCAACCATATAAAACATAAGGCCTATGAGAAGTTCTTGTTAGATAGTTTAGGCCTAATTTGGAAAGACTAAATAAGTGTATTTTTTGACTTTTTTGTATTATGTATAGAAAAAGTAGAGAGGAGATGTTGATTGATGTGACCCAAAAAAGATAAAAAGATGAAATAAGTGCACTTTTCCCTTTGTAGCCAAACTTGGCCTTTTAAAAAAAATACATTTTTATTAATAAGAAAAAATAATAGTTTGGTTTGTACTCAGAGCATAGAAAAAGCAGCGTCTGTGATGGTAGCGGTAATAGTAGTAGTAGTGTAATGATATTGATAAATTTTAGTTTGGAAAATATTTTTTATTTTTCAAAATTGAAATATTTTGCCCAAACAAATTTATTTTTCATTGCCGAGGAAAAATATTTTTTTTATTGACTTTCATTTTATAATTATATTACATGCCAAAAAATACAAAAAATATTTTTCATTTAAACAAATGAAATGTAAATGAAAACCACAAAGATAGAAATCCAATTGAAATCAAACTTAAGTAGTTTGGTGAGGGATGCAAACCAAAAGTGGTTGGTGAGAGGTGCAAGACAAGGGTTAGATGATTGTAACGTGTAACCATTAACGATGTGTTTAATTAAAATTTTTGAAAAGTAATTGGAAAGAAAAAAAAAATGTGTTAAATTAAAGTAAAATATGTTCTTTTCGTCCTAAAATAATATTTCCTTTTAAAGAATTTTAATTTTTTTTGGTAGTACAATTATTATACTTAAAAAATATTAATGTTTCAAAATTACTTTTTGATAGTACATTTAAAAAAAAATATTAATTGTAATAATTGTACTTTTTGTGTTGTTAATAAATTTAAAAAGACAAAATAAAAATTTCATATTATTTTAGTCATTGATTTTTAAAAATGGACTCATATTTTGGAATAATGAAAAATAGAACAAGAGATTAATATTTTGAAATGAATGAATAAATATATTTTATTTACATTTTACCTATTTTTCTCTTTCTTTTTTTAAATTTCTTTCTAAATCCCCAACTAAATACAATATAAAGAGAATAGTGATTCCCATAAAAGAGTCTTATTCTGATAAACACATATCCAGAGATACTCCCGGACAAGTTTATTCACATGGACAAGCCTATGTAAACTATAATAATTCAAACAGTTCATCTCATGCACCTAAACGTAATGATAAGTTATATAAAAAAATTAATATCATCAAATGTTATTAGGTTTATGAATAAATTATATTTTGTTTTTTTAAAATGAACAACTATAAATTTAAACTTAAACCATTTATTTTATAAAACAAAATATAATTTGTTTATATATTTATTGTTATCTAAAATGTTACGTATAAAATGTCAACTTCTGATTAAGGAAAAAAGCATTCGCTGCCATTGTTGGTAAGGTTGTAAAAATTAAGGGGTTGTTTGGGGTATTCTAAATAAATGTATTTTTTAATTTTTTGAACTAAAAAGTTGATGAAAAAAAATGATAGTTTAGGATAATTTTTTGACATTTTACGAAAAAATGTGTATTAAAAAATTATATAAATTAGTGTATAGGAGAAGATTGGGATGGGAATAGGTTGTACGGTGGGATGAATCAAGACACAGCGTATGCAGAGTATAGGCTGGAAGATGGTTCCCTGCTTTTCGGACATTGAATTGGAGGTGTTGTTCGGCCTATGGGGGCCTACCACAGGTCCCGTTTTGTTAATCAGAACCGTCAATGTGTAGAACTCGTCAATTACTATATGCATATAAAAAATCACATTGATCGGATATCAATAGCTATTTGATCAGATTAGTTTTTTTTCGACCGTTAACTATTACACCATTCATTTTTTATACAAAACTAATTTGATCATGTAGTTAGAGATATGTGATCAACGTGATTTTTTACAACCATGTATTACTTGACAAGTTCTACACATTGAACGGTTCAAATTATTAAAACAGGACCCGTGATGAGCCCCCACAAGTAGGGGTGGGTGCGGGTTGATTGCGGCCATGAAACCTCCAATCCGCCATTCATCCGCCAAATTGGTGAATTGGAGAAAATCAATCTGCATCCGTCTGCCAATCCAGCGGATTGGCAGTTTGGCAGATAAATGCGAATCGGTTTGGCGGTTTAAAATTTTATAAATTTTCAACATAATTCAACTTAACTTTAGAATATCACAATCACTGCATGCCTCATCCACATACTACAATCACAGCATGCCTCATCCACATAAAGTATTACAATCTGTTATTCTTAAAATATAAAAATAATTCAAACCACCAAAACCATAAACAGAACAATAGTAGAGATTATATGTCTCTGTATTGTTACATCTATATCTGTTTTTAAAAATAAAAACCAACCAGCATATATCATATTTTCTATTTATTATTTTTAGAGAGATTTAAAACCAAAAAATAAAGATAAATAATACGTTTTTTTTTTCAATTCAAAAAAGATATTCAAATTGTAGACTTGTTTTCAACAGAACATTTAAACTCTTTTTTAATTAAAAATACAAACATAATATTTAAACAAACTGAAAACACAGTCTTATAAATTACTAGGGCTGCTTGCGATATGACGGTTCAGTTGCGGCCAAAAGAATCTCAAATCCGCCATCCGTTCGCCAGATTGGCAGATTGGAGAAAATCAATCAACAACCATCCGCTCGTCATCATGCATCCGTCCAAAATGCGATGGATTGGTTCGGTTCGATCGATTTTGGCAGATCGATATATCCGCTGCTCACCCCTATCCACAGACCGAATAGCACCGTGTTATTTGTGCACCCCGCCTATGTAATTTTTCCAAAAATTCAACTCCACCTGTGGAGACGTCAAAGTTGTTTGAAAATTATTTGTGTAAAATTAATTTTTTAATATATTTTTTTTAATAAATAGTGATAACTTTTTTAACTTTTTGAATAAGTTTTTAACTTTTTGAATTTTTTTGAATATCTCAAATCAAGCCTAAGGCCAAGTTTGGAACGTGTAAAAAAAGTCAAAAAGTTATTCAAAAAGTTAAAAAGTTATTACTATTCACCAAAAGTCAATAATTACGGTTGCACAACTCCCAATATTAATTTTCCCCTATACATTAATTTATACAATTTTTTAATACACATTTTTTTATAAAAAGTCAAAAAGTTAACCCAAACATTCATATTTTCAACTTCAACTTTTTAGTTTAAAAAAACAAAAAGTGCACTTATTTAAGACACCCCAAACAACCCCTAAGTCTCATTTTGTAATAATTGAATCATAATATTTTTGTGATATTTCAAGAAGATTATGGTTACATTACACGCAATTCAGTTAAGGTCCCATTGTTCATGCATGGCCTAAACTCCCAAATGTCATGAATTACCAAACAATGTTCCCTATCGCTATTTCTCGAAAAAAAAAAAAAAAAAAAAAAAATCAAAAGCCAAATGGGATAGACATGCAAAAATCCTTCAATTTTTTTTGCAAAAACATGCAATAATCTGTCAGACAAATTGACAACATGCTGTTCAAACAATGATGTCCATACATTAACCTAACAATTTCATATAAAGTAAAATCAGTTTTAAAAAAAAAAAAATTCCAACTTGCAATTTAATAGCCTTTAGTTTTTCTCCCTGATTCGGAGTGGCTGCTGTGCACAGCGTTGTCGTGAGCAAAATAACACTGTTTTGGTCCTGTTTTAAAACATTCCTTCAGAGATTTTTTTATTTTTATTTTTTTGAAAAAAAAAAATCTTCTTCAAAATAAGACCCTGTTTCAAAAATACCAGTAGGAATCTCTCAGAGACCAACAAAGCAATTGTGAGACAAATCAAGCACAATAAGGCCAGTGAAATTGACAAAAACCAATGGAAAAGCAAGTTCAACACTCTTGAGGTTCTTCAAAGATCTATCTAGGATCTTTCCTTGAACACGGTTTCTAGTGGAATCAATCACTCAATGACCCAAATTGAGAAATATGATCTAGCACCAGAGAGGTTTAGGCTTGAGGGAAGATAATTGAAAATTTGTAATGGTCTACAATTGAAAATTATATATGTTTCCTCAATAAACAAATAAATAATGTAACTTACTCTTCCATTCGGAACTGTTATTGAAAAAATCGTGTTTCGCAATTAGGCTTGGCAATAGCAATAGCAACATTTTAGCAGGAAAATTATAAAATACTACAATGATTAACAATATATTAAAACAGATTAAAAATTGTTCATACACAACATTTAGGAGCTATAATTTGCTTATCCTTAATCATAGTACTTGGAAAATGAATCTTGGTTCCTTTAAAAAGAGTAATATTACAGCAGTCACAAGATGAGAAAAGAGGTGAGCTACGCCAGTCCCAAAAACAAATTATACAAAGGAAATTTCAACAGTCGCAATTTTTTTTATTTTGACTGAGCATGTGTGTCCTACAACTCACCTAGTCGGACCCATAAATGTTGTCTTCTGTTGAAATTTAACTTCATCAAATTTGAATGTAGCAGACAATCAAATCTTTAGTTCTAAAATTCTAAAACAAAGGTAATCACACAAAGAAACTCTTTCAAGAACGAACAAACAGGTGCTTTTGCAATCACATAACAGCTTTGCATAACATATTCTTATGCTTACTCGTACAAGAAAAACTGTCAGACTTATATATGTTTTACTCCTATCCAGTGTTAATATCAAATGGGTTCTCATCACAACTGCAATGGGTTTCAAATGAAAACCTAGTGTCCTTATATCAATTACTGGTAAACTCAAAACTGCCTTCAATTACTCACATCCTCAAAAGCAAGATATAAGAATGGTAAACATAATGCACATCCCTACTTTTTTACATAAGAAAGAGTTCTACTAGAATAAATAGCAAAATTATTCTAATGTTTGACGCAGAATGCACAGCGCATAAACAGCAGCATTTACTATGCTCTGATGGTTCTCTGTTTTCAACAAAATATGTTAAATACGACTTCAAGCATAGATCACAGTTATGACAAGTACCTCCACAAAGACGGGCGATCTCTTGATATGAGGAGAACACGGGATGCCAAGTAATCAAAAGAAGGGGAATACAAGTCATCTGGTCCAATAATTTCTTTAAATTTCTGCATGTTACCGTAATCAATGGAGAAAGGCTGCAATTCATCATCCTTCAGGGCATCAAAAACAAACAGCCCAAGTCCACAAACTCCCATGACAAAGTTTGAGTTTCCCCAAACTTGTGTTAAGGCTGTGTAATAGGAGTGAGCATTTGATTCTGGCAGAGAGTAAGTGCTGAAAAGCCTCTGTTTGCGCAGTGAAAACTGTTGTATCTGAGAGCAAGGCTGACTTTTTCCTGCTGACCTGGCATTAGTGCAGCCAAGAAAAACAGAATCTCCACGAGAGAAAATAGATTGCACGTTGACACCAAGTTTGGATATCTTGAGCCCTACGCCTGATGGGTGGCGGAAATCTAATATATTAATGGAATCTGGGGTGCAGAAAACTCCATCATTTCCTTCTGCATCAGATGAACTTACTCTGGATTGCAAGAATTTAAAGGATTAGGACTGGTGAGAGAGCATTGACTTTGACACTGACAGCTTTCTCATATGTTGCCATTTTTTACAACAATAAAATATTGACTACTAGGTTACCAATGAATTCTGGTATTTCTATGACAACAAAAATTAAAGAAAGCAAGAAAAGCAATGATAAGAAGTGTAAAATGATAAGACACGTTATATAATTTAAATAAAAATAAAAAAATTGTCTGCTACCTCATTGATCATGCAAAAGCTATCAATCTCCTAACTGAATAAAGAAATTGACAAAGCTATGTTCTAAGAGGCATGGACACGGAGACAGACATGAAACAATTCTCAAAAAATTAGGACATGGAGACAACGGGAATACAAAAATGTATATTTTTAGTTACTATACATATGAATAAAAATTTAAGATACATAGATATGAAAGGCATCAATGCATATGTAGGAATATTTTTATTTTTACTTTTTCCTTTTTAATCCCACATATATTTTACTTTTAACCCCAAATCATCTTTCTAAAATTACAAAAAAAAACAAGCCTACAAAGTGTCATGGGGAATGTCCAAACACAGGACATGTGTGTCCATGAAGTGTCCCCAACATGTCATACAAAAAATAATAATTAAAAAAATTGATACACCACATTGCATGTTGGGCACATGGACGCACAGTGTCCCCGACATTGCTTCTTGGGCTACGTTAAAACAAATGAAATAGACAAGTGAAGCAACAAAAAGAAAAAGAATATAGGAAAACAGATCATCTAACACAAGCAACAAATAGAAGTTTCACCTTTGCCTTACTCCTCCACCCAATTCAGCATCAGTGTTATTCACATGAAGCGCTGACACTTTTCGGCCAGTTGAAGAAACAGAATGTAGTGCTTGAGGATTGAGAGAGCTAACGTCCCATACAGAAATAGTTTCTGCCTCTGCTACAACCACTTTTTCTCTGTTTCTCCATTGCAAAGGACTTGAATAATCCATTGCCAGTACAGGCTTTTGCACCTCCCATTTCATGATCTGCTCTCCATCACGGATATCATAGATTCTAACAGCCTTCTGACAGCTGGCCGTTGAGACAATAAGTGGTCCACAGGGTTTATACCACCATTGTCGGTTTTCTGGGGCAATAGATAGAGTATTTCTTCTATGTATGGTGTTATTGGGTAGTGGAGCAAGTGCAGTTCTTGAATTAATAGCCACATCCTCAATTTGAAAAGCTTGCACTTCTTTAGTGTAGAAATCCCACGAGCAAAATCCAGAATCCAATGTATTGCCAGCAGAGGCAGCCACAACATACCTTCCCGAACAACCGTCTGCACCAGCGGCGCGAATTATCCAACAATCTCTCCATACATTAGGTGAGACTTCAACAGGGGACTTGTATTCAGCTTTCTCCTGACATGATGATGTACCATCGGTAAAATAATTTTTTTTTTTTTTAAATAAATAAATAACTATTTTTGGAAGACATTACAAATATGTTGTCATTCTTATAGGATAGAAACATGTATGATGCAAACAAATAGATCAAAGACATACATTTTTTTGTTTTTTGTATTCAAAGATGTACATGGAAGATCGAAAGTAAAGCATCAAATCAAGAATTCATATAACTCAACAAACAATCTAAATCAAATCCTAAGATTCTTAAAATTATGACGTGTGCAGCAGAATATTCTGTGCATAGACTTCATTTGAGAATATTTAGGGGGTGTTTGGCAAAGTTAAATTTTAGCTTTTTTTTTTGGCTAAAATCTACAAACAGACAAAATATGTTAAAATAGCTAATAAGACAAAATGTTACATCAAACCTATAATCATTTACTTTTTTTCTCACAAACATCACATTCAATTACAAAAAAATCCAATCATCTTCTGTTTGGAAGACATTACAAATATGTTGTCATTCTTATAGGATAGAAACATGTATGATGCAAACAAATAGATCAAAGACATACATTTTTTCGTTTTTTGTTTCTTGTATTCAAAGACGTACATGGAAGATCGAAAGTAAAGCATCAAATCAAGAATTCATATAACTCAACAAACAATCTAAATCAAATCCTAAGATTCTTAAAATTATGAAGTGTGCAGCAGAATATACTGTGCATAGACTTCATCTAAGAGTATTTAGGGGGTGTTTGGCAAGTTAAATTTTAGCTTTTTTTTGGCTAAAATCTACAAACAGACAAAATATGTTAAAATAGCTAATAAGACAAAATGTTACATCAAACCCATACTCATTTACTTTTTCTCTCACAAACATCACATCCAATTACAAAATAATCCAATCATCTTCCCAGACATAAAAATTTTAGCCTATTAAAATAATCAAAAACTAAAGTAGCCTGCTAAAATAGCAACTTCCCAAACACCCACTTAATATATAGTTCTGTTTTAATGTGCTACAAAATAACATTGAGGGAAGTAAAAGCAAACTGAAGACTACATTAGTAATCATATAAGAGTAATAGGAAACAAGCTTCTGTACCTCACAGTTGGCAATATCATAAAAGGAACAAGAACCATCATCGTGAGCAAGAAGAACAGCTTCACCCTCAGATACAAACCATCCTCCAGTTGAGGTCTTACAGCCAATTTCATTTAACTGATAAATGAAACTATCCTCAGTCTCCTCTTCAATAATCATTTCCAGTCTATTCTCCTTATCATCAAACTCATCAAGTGTTTCATTTGTCGTGGGAATCATCACAACATGCCCTTCTACACTGGCCATGTTTGAAGAGTCTTGTGCTCCTGAAGTCACAGTACTTTCTGTTTCTTGAACTTCAGAGATCTCCGAACTAACATTTTCACCCCTTCTTGTAACCTTAGATTGCTCCTTGCCCAGGGAGGCCAAGAACTCCAATGCAATGGGGTTATCATCAATGGGGCTCAAAACCTTCTCTTTGGGTTTCAATTCACAGCTAGATTCCACTATACCAGCCTGCTGATTTTGATTGCTTCCTGATGACACTTTCAATGATGTTCGGTCTCTAAGTAACCTATGATGAGGAAAAGGTCTAGCCTCTAGCTCTTCGGTATTCAAGCCTTTTACAGAACTTTTCACATGATCCACTACCTTGTTTTGATTCTTATCCGAAGTTCTACTCAGTAGATCACCATTTCCAGTTGCTTTGGGTACAACCATCTTCCCATCAGCTCCATCAACAACATGTCCAATTGCCTTCTCAATCCCTGAAATCTTTTCATGAATATCTGAAATTATCACTTTTGACACATCTGGGTTATTCATATCCAACATCTCCTTTGTCCTCTTAATGTCAGATGCAATCCTCTTAACCTTCCCTTCCAAAAATGAAATCTTTTCATGAAGCTTGCTTGGATATTTATTGATACTCCCACCACCCATACCTTCTTCAGGTAAACCCTTCTGTTTCAAGCCCTCTGAACCTCTTCTTGAACTACTCAGAGATCTTCGGCCCAATTCTTTCACACCCGAATCAATACAATTCACACTCTTCTCAACTACAATTGGTTTCGGATCAACACAAGATCTCCCCTTTGATTGCCCATAAACCCTAAAATAATTAACTTTAACATTGGAATCTAAATTAGACTTAGAAACACGACTATCTGCGCGTGATTTTGATGAACTTGAGTTTAAATTAACATCTTTAAATTCATCTGAAACCCTAACCCTAGCCCTAGTTTCTGCACTTGCTTTATACTTTGATTCACATTGCTTAAGTTTTTCACTGCTTCTCTCCATACCCACCTCAGCATTCACTGAACTTTTGCACCCCTTCAAAACCCTACTACTATTCTCACTTCCTTCACTTGATTTTGTATTCAAATCCTTCAAAGTTCCAGTCTTTTGCTGAATTCTCTCAGAAACCCTAACCCCACTCACACTCTTCCTACCATTCGACACAGATCGCTGAAATTCACCCCCAGAAGAAACCCTAGAAACCCTCCCATTGCGAAAATCTGAAAAACCCCGATTAAATTCAGACGGACTAGAACTCCTACCTCTCGGCACTGACGACGAAGACGATCGAAACCCTGAATCTCTTTCACCGGCCGCACTCGCTGAGGGCTTTTCGATCCGTGGAATTGACCGAATCACAGGCTTCTGAGACATCGCGGCCACCGAAGCTCGACCCGTTGAAATGGGTCTAGGGTTTTCTTTTCCGGTGGATTTCTTGAGAGTCTCTCCGCCTTTTCCAAAAACTGGGGTTAGGGTTTTGGAGGGTTTCGCCCCCGTGACCTTCCCTCCTCCTCCGCCGCCGCCGGAGTCTTTGATCCGGCGAGCTGACGACGTCGACATTTATGTATATGTATAGATGTGTGTGTGAATGTGTAAAGGTTGAAGATTTTTTGATGTTGTAGATTGGAGGAGAATTTGGATCAGAAGAGAGAGGGTTTTGGTTTGAAGGAGTTTGATTTGAAGGACAAAAAGAAGAGCAGTTGAGGGCGGGAAACGAAATTAAGATACTGGTTTTGAATATTTGAGGATCCGCATATTCTGTATAAGGTAAGAGCATCCTACCAGATTACTTATATTTATTTTAAAATATTATTAAAAAATTTACGCCCTATTTTGGGAGGAAAAATATTTGAGAGTATTAAAGTGGTGTTTTAATAACGTCACTAATGATATGGTAATGGGCTTGGTTTTTTTTTTTTTGGTATTTTTAATGCATTAGTGTTATTAGTGGTCTTTTTTTTAGTGGTATGAATTATTGTTGTTTTAGGAATTATTTTTTCATCTACTTCCCTAATAGACTCCATATTCTTTCTCTATTCTATTAACAAATTCTATATTTTTTTTCTCTATTCTATTAAAATATAATTTTTTATTATAAATTTTTAAAAAATAAAAATCATAAATGTATACTAGGTCCCTAAGCAAAGCAAAGCAAAGCAAAATATATATATATATATATATATATAAGGGTGCTACAGTGACCCCTTACAAATAGGAAGGCACTATAGCAATTCTTATTTTAGAAGAGTGTTTAAGGGAGCTGCTAGAAGTGTATAGGGGCCATCAAACCTCTTAAGGCCTCGTTTGTTTTCAAAGGTAGAATGGAGTGGATTAATAGTGAATGGATTGTTAGTGAGGAGATTGATAGTGAGAGAATTAAGTAAAATTGTGTTTGTTTTGATAATAGTTGTTAGTATAGAGATTGTTAAATTATTTTTATATAAAATAATAAAACAAATAAATTTATGTTTTAAAAAAATGCCCAACATGTAAAAAAAAATTCAAAAAAAATTCTAGAAAAAATAAAACAAATAAAATAATGATTTTTACTTAACAAAAAATACAAAAAATTAAACATTAATGTTCAAAAAAAATACCCAACATGTAAAAAATAAAATAAAATAAAAAATAACTTCTAGTTCGACGGACTATTTTTCTAATATTAAGTCTTGGAGACTCATCCGAATCACCTTCCCAAAGGGATTTATAATCTAGAGTTCACTATCAATCTCCTCCCCATCTCTCAAAACAAATACAATGTTAGTGGGTCCACCTCACTACCAATCTCAATCCCCCTATCTAACTCTCCAAACAAACGGGGCCTAAAATAGGTAAGGAAGGGATATAAGGGTTCTATTAGGATGCTCTAACTTGGTCATTCAACACCAACATTTATGCCTTGTTTGGCATGTTATAATTTTAGCTCAAAAGTTAAAAAGTTATTTAAAAAATCAAAAAATCTATAATTTATATTAAAAAGTCAAAAAATTTCTTTTCTCTCTATTTTTTGTATATCTTTACGTAAAAGAATTAAAAAGTCATTCCAAATACTAGTTTTTTTTACCTCATATTTTAGTCAAAAAATCAAAAAGTTACTAAAATAGCATGTTTCCAAAAGCCAAAAAGTTACTAAAATATATTTACATTTCATATAATTTTACATACTTTTTTTTTTCTTTTCCTTTTCAAAACGCTTTCCTAATCTCCTAACTAAACACAGTATTAGGGTGGTTTGGGTGGTTTGAGATTTGCTTATTTTTAGTAACTACTATTAATCTTTACCTTTTGACTTTCAAAAATTCTACTTATACAACATATTTATATATTTACACTCTTCATTTGAGATATATAGATTGTGTTTGGTATAGTTCTGGAATCTTAATTCCAGAGTTATTTTCAACACATTATTTGATTTAAGCTTTTCAAAATTGATTCTAAGTCACATTTCAAAACTCATTTGAAAACCTATTTGGCAGCACAGTGAGTTTTTAAATTTTGACAAGAGCGATTTTGGTCTATCCGGATGTCTGGCCGATCGTCTCACAGGTTGACTAAGACATTTTTTATTTTTTTTTGGCAAATGGCACTTGTTATTTGGAAAAAAAATGGAAATATGTATTTTATTTTTTTTTAACAAAAATAATATATATTTTTATTTTCAATCAAAAATAGTTTTTAAAAAATAATTCGAACCAAATATACAATAAAAGTTATTTTAAATCAGTAATTGAATATTTATTTTGAAGAAAAAATTATTTTCTTTGTAATATTTTCAATTAAAAAAATTGATTAATGTTATTTTTTGTTAATAATTAATTTTTTTAATTGAATTTTAAAAAGAGTTTGATTATGAATGTTAACAGAATTTTCAATAAAATTTTGAGTAGTGTGTTTGGTTATGAGTTATAATAATTTGAATTAAATTTTGAAAACTCTTTCCAAAACTCATAACCAAACAAATTTTCTTATTTCACATGTCACATCAAGCATTCAAAACTTAATTCAAAATTCTTTTCAAAACTCATAACCAAACAAATTTTCTACACTCAAATCATAATTCCAAAACTCACAAACTCAAAATACAACTCTATTCTCAAATCATATTTAGAAAACTTTACCAAACGCTACTATATTTTTTCCAATTTTACTCATTTGTGAAATTACCTTTAAGAACAAAAGATAAAAAATTAAATAGATTTGATTATCTCTTTATACTTATTACACTTCAATCCCTACTTTTTTTTCTTCATTTCTCATTTCTTCTTCTCTTCTATATATCTACTTTCAAAAAATAAAAATCATAGTATTTTGATTATTAAAAAAAAAAGACAATAATTAACAAAGAAATGGTGACGAAGGACCAGTAAAAAAATGAAATGGTGAGATTTTTTTTTTTTTTTTTTCGTTCGTTTCATTTTTGAAAAGGACTGATCGACTTTTGTTCAGTGTTCCGTAATCGAATAAAATCAAATAGCCCAGAATCACATTGCCAAACAAAAAATTACTTATTCAGTAAATTATTGTCGAATAAAATGTACATGTTCGGTAACTCACTACTAAACATTTTCAGTTTTATTTTTCTGGCATTTTTATTTTTATTTCTTTATTTGAAGGATTATCTTTCTATTCATTGTAGTAAGGCTAATAGTGCATTAGTAATGGTTTGTTAGATTTATTTGTTTCCTGGTCATCCAGTACCTCCGAAAGCAAGTAATTAAATTCGTTTTCATCACTCGTGTGCTAATGGATTGAAGAAAGCATATACTACCTAGCCCTAATGTATATAGGTTCGCTTGGCATGAAGGTTTGGGTTGGGTTAGAGCTATTTTAGCCACAAAAAGATAAAATAGGCTTTTTAGCCCAACAATACAAAATGTCACATCCAAACCATAATCACTTCATTTTTTTCTCCCACAAAAATCAAAAAAACAAAAAAGCCCATCCCAAACGAGGTTTTTTAGCCCCAGGCAAAAAAAATTGCACTTTTTTAGTGCATGCCAAACACCTACTAAAATAGCCTAAAAACCAAAAAGCCAACCCACATTCCAAACGAAAACGTAGTAACTACTGAAACTATCAATATAGATGGATTTGATAACAATCTCAATGTATTTTTATGGATGTATATATTGACAAATTTTACGAATGTTTTTATGAATGTTTGTACACTTCATGTTTTTATGGATATTTGATGTTTTAAGGAAAGTGAATCTGTAAATTTGCAGCAACAGATAGCTGGACAAATCTAATTTGTTCGACAATATGATACCAGAATAATCCAAATTGTTTGGCAATGTATAACCAAACATGCCCATCATAAATTTAGAAAAAAAAATGATATTTTAAGAAAAGTGAATTTATAAACGTGCAGCAACAAATGGGTGAACAAATATAGTTTGTTAGGTAATATAACACGGGGGTAATTCAAAAGGAAATAAGTAGAATTTCCCTTTTACTTTCGGTCTTCCATCTATTTTTTTTTTTTTTTTACGCAATTTTGTCCTAACATCAAATTTCAATTTTGTCCCTATCCCAATCCTCACAAACCCTAACCCTAGTCTTATCCCACCCACACTTCAACTTGCAACATAGTTTCGACTAGCAACACAGGCCAGTACCTTCTTTATTAGTAGTTTCTTGCTCTTCCATAGCCCAACCCAGCCCAACCACGCCATCCCCTGTAACGCCCCAAATTTCTAGCCCAAATGATAAGACAACAATCATGGCTCTTTCAAGGAAAACTGAATATAAATCTCTAATCTTACATTACATGATACAATAGTTCTTCATGTAACAATATATTAATCCAACAACAAGTAAATAAACAAATAAATACCCCTAAGGGTTTACAAGTTTCCAAGGCTTGAGCTGGGTTACACAAAACGGTTACTCAAACCCACACAAACACAACCCTTGTCTTACACACAGAGTCACAGCAAAATGAGAGCATTGTACTCCCAACACACATACTTCCACGCCTCTAATTAGGTGGGATCACCACATCTTTTCCTGCACAAAAATCCCGTAGGGTGAGCATAAAGCCTAGTAGGAAATTCTTAACAAAGTATATACATTTTATACAAGTCTCAAGAGATGAAATGCGCATGTCATGCTATGCCCTTTTTGAACATAAATCACATTTTCATCATTTGAAAACCATCATGTTCAATGATATCATGCAATTTCAATTGTTCAAAACTTAACAATTTATTTCAAGGGCGCACCACCACCCTTTTGATGGAGCAATACCAGTCAAAGGCAATCCCCTTCAAAGAAAAGGGGAATTATTTTCGGCAAAGTGCTTGATTTTGAGCTGTTTCCCCACACTATTTCAAAAAACGCCTAATATATTTTTGAGGATCTCCATACCCCTCATATAGGACAAAATTTGGAAGTTCTTATCCTTTAAGAAATGGTGTTTTCTCTACCCATAAAGGGAACAAATCCTTTGGGCGACAAGTGCCCATCTCTCAAAGATCAAGGGCAGTTTCAATCTTTTCCTTAATTGTGCCTTCTATGAAATCATATGTTTGAGAAGATGTACCTTCGTCATCCAAATGTTCTGACATCTCAATTTCTACTGGCCATAATTTATAAAATGTCCTATAGAATCGATCAGCCATGGTGTCCCAATTTGGGATTAAATTAGGTGGCAGGCTGAAGTACTAATTTGTTGCTTATCCTTCCAAAGAAATAATGAATTGTTGTAGAAGTAATGCCTGGCTTTTTATTGTGTTTCCACATTGTGCAAGGAAACGAACACATTGTGCAAGGAAACGAACCAAATGGCGCCTTGGACAACCTGTCCCATTATATAAAGGAAAACAAGGTACTGCACATCCTCATGGGAACTGAACCCATTCGACCCAATTAGGGAAAGGGTGTCCAGAAATTTGATTTCTTTCAATAATCAAATTTTGATGGGCTTCAAAACCCTCATCTTTCAAAGAGACTGTCACTTTTGTCTGATGTTCCGCTTCCCTTCTAGCTGCAATTTTTTGCTTTCTCATCATCACTCGGATTGCGAATGATATGTATTTTTCACTCTTCAAAATTTACATCCACAGTGATGACATTACAAGGAAAGTCAAAGTGGTCACTTGATACACTTTCTCCATCGTATGTCCTGGCTGGAGATGTGTATGGTGAACTATCAAGAGAAAAGTCAAGTTCCCAATCTTCATTAGGATCCTCAATTTGAGATGACTTTGCTTATTTATTTGAATGCTTCCATACTTCATCATTTGACTTACACCTGCCATTCACCTCACCATCCTTGAAGTGTAGTCATTTTTTCGCCTTTTTCACAAGCTCAGAGTCGGACCTACACCTAGTGTCTCCTTGTTCTGTTCCCTTTGCATATTCTGGAGTGTTTTGATAGTACATTGGTGGTACTGGCGAATACTCTAGAGAAAAGGCTTCTGGTATGTATTTTGGTGTATACTCTGGTGAGGCTGGTATGTATTATGAAGAAGCTGGTGTATACTCTAATGAGGCTGGTGTGTATTCTGGAGAAGTTGGTGTATACTCTAGTGAGTCAGGTATGCAGATAGGAGATGTAATGCAATCTCCTTCCCTAACTTTTGTACCAACTTCACCCTCATCTTGCTTGTCATCACTCAAAACAATGATGGTTAGGTAAGGGGCCAAAGTAAGCTTTTCCTTCCTTCTTTTATCAAAGTATGTCTGCAATTCCACAGATTGAAATTTTGAGGTAGAAATTCCTTCAATATGACTCGAACAAGGGGACATTGCTCTAACTGCTCATCAAGGACCAATTTCTTCCCTTTTTCCTTTTTTGGGTTCTTCTTTCCTTTTCTCTTACTTACTTTGGCTTTTTTCTCTTTCCTGAAAACTTTTGGTTTTTGCTTTTTGGAAACTTTTGGCCCTTGTGTTGTTGAAGCAACCACATTTCTAGCTTTCATTGTGGTATTTTATTTTTTCTTCATGCTTTTTGACTGATAAACAACCCATTCACTTTCATTATCATTGTCGATAGTGATTGGGTTAGCAGATGCTTTCTCTTGAGGAGGGAGCTCGATAATCTTAGAGTCCAAAAGTTCCTGAATTTTATCTTTAAGAACAAAGCACTCTTTTATCGGATGGCTAATCAAACGATGGTATGGGCAATACTTTGGATCATTGGTCTTTTCTACCTCATGTGGTCTCTTTACCTCAGGGAGGGCAATCAACTTTTGCTCCAACAAATCTTCCAATAGGTCTTCGACAAGATCATCCGTGAAAGAATATTTCTTGTAAGGCCCCGGTGTCCCACATCGGGAATGGAGGGGGAGTTCTTGGGCTATAAAAGTAAAAACCTGGACCCTTATATAGGATTAAGGCTTTTTCCCAAGTGGTGAAATCCCTATTAGAACTCCCTAGTTAAGCGTGCTTAGGCTGGAGTAGTTCTAGGATGGGTGACCCACTGGGAAAAATAAATCCGTGCAGGCGTGGCCCAAAGCGGACAATATCGATGATGTGTAAAGGGTCAAGACGTTACAAATGGTATCAGAGCCGACTCTCAAAAGTACCGAGTGTGGGCCCCTGGCGTCTCTCGGTGCATGTGGGCGGGCTTATGAGCTGGCAGGCTACTGCACGGGAACGTGCAGCCCTGAGGAGGGGTGATTGTAAGGCCCCGGTGTCCCACATCGGGAATGGAGAGGAAGCTCCTGGGCTATTAAAGTAAAAACCTAGACCCTTATATAGCATCGAGGCCTTTTCCCAAGTGGTGAAATCCCTATTAGAACTCCCTAGTTAAGCGTGCTTAGGCTGGAGTAGTTCTAGGATGGGTGACCCATTGGGAAGAACAAATCCGTGCGGGCGTAGCCCAAAGCGGACAATATCGATGACGTGTAAAGGGTCGGGGCGTTACATTTCTTCTCCAACCTCTCTTTCATAGTCACATTTTTAAATTCCTTGGGCTTTTTAGCCCCCACTACAACGGGACCCTTCTTTCTTGTTTCAATTATAGCTGCAGTCGAGGACTCAACCCTTTCAACGACCCTAGGCCTCCTTCATTTAGCTAAATGTAGCTCCATATCATGAGCTTTAGTGCATAGATCGTTGAATCCTTCAAAAGTTTGAGCCATAAGAGCCGTAGAGAGCTCATGTCGAAAGTTGTTAAGATATATCCGAATTAACTCTAATTGTGTAAACTTTTGAGGACAGGAAAATGTCAAAGCTTGCCATCTTGCAATGAAATCTGTAACAGACTCATTGTTACGTTGCTTGGTCTCAATCAGTTCTGGTACTCCAACTTGCCTATGTGTGTTGTAAAACTGTTTAAGGAACTCCTTGACCATGGAATCCCAATTTGGGATTGATCCCTCAGGAAGATTAGCATACCAAGTAAATGCAGAACTTTCAAGTGATTGGACAAATAGCTGCAGGCACAGGGCCTCATTCTGGGCTATTGGCTCGCATCTTGAAAGAAAATGAGCCACATGTTGTCTTGGATCTCAGGTTCCATCAAACATTTTAAAATCTGGTTGGGAAAAACCAGAAGGAAATGGAACAGCATTTACCCATGCTGGGTAAGGTTTTGTAATTATTCGAAAGTTCTCATCATCTTTTTCTTTGACTTTCTTTACTTGTCTCCTCACCATATCATCAATTATGGCCATGAGCATTGGATTCATACCACCACTGGTTAGATCAGAATAACAAGGATCATTGCCTCTTGGGGCTAGTGTGCTTTGTGTGCCTACGGATGTCCCCACAACAGGTTGTGTCATTTGTTTGGGTGCACTTCCTGGTTTTGTCATTTGGGCCTGCAACTGCTGCATTTGCTCCAATATAGCAATCATTTCCCATTCTCTTCTCTCAAGTTGTTCTTGTAGGGCCACCACTTTTTCCTTGAGACCTTGGTCTTGTTGGACCTGCGAATTTTCACCTTCTTTCTTAACCTCAGTCATCATAACTGTGGCTTTGTTGATTTCTCTCAATTCATTGTTTCCAATATTCGTTGAAACAAACGAGATAGAATCATCTTGTTCGTACAAAGGATTATCAACCCCCACAACCTTACTCATATTTGAAGCATCTGACTGCGATGCTTTGTTTTAAGCCTCACGGGTTATGAACCTTGTTACAGGCCCTTTTCTTATTCCCTCCATAGATAGTTCAATCAAAGTAGAAATATTTCCCAAGGGTTGCTTACCCTCTTCCACCTTTGACCTTCTAATGAAGACAGGACTTTCAATTTGTTTTTGGCGTTCATCTTTCGAGAGAGCCCTTTCAATAGCTCCTATAATATTTGTTGCCACTGTTCTTAGTTCTAGTTTCTTTAAGGCCTTATTTCTTTTTCGCCTTTGTCTTTTCGAAATGGGACCATTTGATGACATATCAAGTTAAGCCCCTAGGGGCATAAAAGGAACCGTTTGCGTTTTTGCAAATTCCTCATGAATTTTCAAAATAGTCCTTACATTTTTAGGACGGACCAATTGATGTTGATTCAAATCCCGTCGGGCCAACGGGCGTTCCTTATTTGAACCTTCTCGGGCCAACGGGTGTTCTTTATTCGAACCCTGTCGGGCCAACGGGTGTTCCTTATTCGAACCCTGTCGAGCCAACGAGTGTTCCTTTGGCTCCTAAGAGTTGACTGAAATTTGGTTTGACCGATTTTGTGCTCTGAACAGAACTATTGGTTCGTAGGCCACAACTGTTTTTTCAACCGCAGGAGTTTGGGTCATTACCCTCCTCCCAATGGCCCTAATGATGGCCATGTTTTCAACAGAGGCCCTTTTTTGTGCAGACTCCGCCATTTTAGTGGAGTCTTCTACCTTTTTGAGTAGTTGGGCCACAACATTTTTTGTTGCCCCCATTGAAGCTGCAACAAAGGCTGTAGTTGCAAACTGATTAGCCTCCTTTGCCTGAATTAGTAAGCACTTTGTTCAGGCTGTGGCCCTTACGGCTGCATACTACTTCGACGCTTTCACATAATATTCAGTAATCTTTCTCAAACTTTCAGCTTTCTGGAGAAGTGTGACTTTCTTTGTCACACCAGTTACCTTCGAGACAGCCAAGAGCTTTCACTCCAGAGCCCCTTGGGTGATAGGGGAAAGAAGTGCATCTTTCCAAGATTTCACTGGTTCTACCTTTGGGACAGCCAAGAGCATTCGCTCCGGAGCCCCTTGGGTGATGGGTGCTATCTCCACCCTTGGTGATTTCAGAACCACTGGAGTGTAGGTTTGTCTCTTAACAGTTACTTCAGTATTCCTTTAACAAAAGAATATGTCAGCAAGTTTCAACTATATATAAATATATATATTGTTCTTCAAAAGATGGGAGGAGAAATAATGTCCCACTGGGCATGCCAGAATTTGTAGACACAAATTTTAAAACATGAAGTGTTTTAACACATTTCAAAATTTTATGTTAAAAATGTCCACTGTTTAGTTTTTGGACTAAACAGTGTTGATTATTTGAATAGCAGGTTCCTATTTCCGATCTGTATTTCAGATCGTTAATTACACATTTTACAAATGAAACATCCGATTAATGAAGAACAAAATAAACAACAAAAGACAATTTAAGAAAAATAAATAAAAATTTTATTGAAATTGTTATGGGTTTTGAACCCTCGAATACAAAGTACAATTCTTGGGTTTGGAACCCTTTACCTATTCAAGAGGTCGGAAAATGAATAGAATGGGCTAGGAAAAGGCCCAAATGAATCCAACAGTTACAGATGCCAATCTTCAGAGCAATGACCCAAAAGGTAAAGCCATTGGGGGGTAAGCACATGATAAGCCCTCAGAGCCTAAAAACAGTGGTATTCATGAGGTATCCAAGGGGGCAAGCTCAATCTCTCTCCCTAGAGATGTGAGTCCAAATCCAAAGGGTGCTGCACATGATCGTATTCCTATCTGCCCTTCTGAGGACAGCCCCTACTAGAAGCAATCAGAAGAGGTCAGGGCATTGAAACCAGATGCTTAGTCTACGGAGATAATCATGAGTGAAGCCCCTACAACCTTTGTCCAGGGGGTTAGAGTTCTTCGCTCATCTTTCTTTCCCACTTTACCTAAAGCTACCTTAGCTGAGGAAAGAGAACCTCCAGATCCAGGTATTACAAATGGAGAGAGAAGAGGATCCGAAGATAACAGTGGTAGAGCATTTGAAACAGAACCATTCGGTGAGTTTGTTGCTCGAACCAGAGAAAAGAAGCACTTCACCTCACCGCCTTCGTATGGTGGATAGAATAGATACAGCTGAGAATCGAGCCAAGCTGGGCCAACATAGCAGGAGCCAAACATCATTCGATCCAGATGGCTTCAATGAGATCGGTGGAGGATGACCATCACCGAATCCGTAGTATACTTACAGATCTTGACCTCAGTTCCCTCCCCCCTTTTCCTTTTATAGATTCTATCAATCTATTGTTTTGGAATTGTCGCGGAGTCGGCAATAAAAATTTTAAGAGAAACTTGGTAGAGATCATTAATACTCACAAACCTGAGATTCTGGTGCTCCTAGAGATGAAGGTCGCCTTCAGTAGAATGGGTAATTTCTTCAACAGCATAGGATTCAGAGTCTCGACGATTGTAGATCTAGCGGGAAGAGCGGGAGGCATCTGGCTGATTTGGGATTCTAACCGTGTGAATGTTAGAGCCTCCCAAATTAATTCTCAAGTTAGACATGCTATTGTTCACAAGGCAGATTATGAAGAATGGGTTTTAGCTGTCGTCTATGCCAATCTCAACCCCACTCAGAGGAACATCCTGTGGGATAATTTGGAGGAAACTGTGAAAAGTATGGATAAACCCTGACTTGTTGTAGGAGACTTTAACGATTATGGCAACCTCAGCGAATGAAGAAGTTTCCCTACAAGACACAATACTACTAGATCTCAGAAATTTTTGGATAGGATTGATAAATGCAATCTTATCGACTTGGGCCATTTTGGACCCAGTATGACATGGACTAATAATAGGCAAGGCATGGCAAACACAATAGAGAGACTGGATCGAGCCATGTGTAACGCAGACTGGAGAGCTATGTTTCCTGAAGCTATTGTCAGAGTTCTTCCCAGAACATATTTAGATCATTCTCCTCTTGTGGTGTACATGCAAGGTATGCACTCTTTAACCCCTCCCCTTAGGCCTTTTAGATTTGAGCTGCTTGGATGTCTCATCCTAGCCTTGCTGATATTTTCGAATCTGCTTGGACTACTATGAACCACAATCTTATTGACTTCATGAATGAATTCATTCAGAAAGTTAAAATCTAGAATCGTGAAGCTCTTGGTAACATCTTTAAAAGAAAAAAGGAGACTCTTAGCTAGAATTAAGGGCATTCAGAGATCCCAAGTCGTGAACTTTAACCATAATCTTCATCACCTTGATAGAGACCTGGTCATTCAATATAACTATACTTTGTTTCAGGAAGAGGTCCACTTGTTCCAAAAATCTAGAAGCAAACATATTACTTTGGGGGATAGAAATACTAGGTTCTTCCACATATCCACCATCACCAAAAGGAGGAAGCTCAAGATAAATGTCCTAAAAAATGAGGAGGGTAGTTGGATTTCCAATACTGAAGGTATTAAACAAATCATTGTTCACTACTTCCAGGACCTTTTTAATTGGGTAGACATTACCCATTTGGCCAACTAGAGTAACACCACCAAGAATAAATTCACCAAGGAGGACGATGATGGTTTACTAAAACCCCTCACCAACTTTGAAATACGGAGAGCTACTCAGGCCATTGGGGCCTATAAAGCCCCGGGGAAGGATGAGATTCAAGCTGTCTTTTATCATCAATATTGGACAATTGTAGGCAAATTTATCTGTGATTTTGAAAGAACTTGTTTTTCCAACCAACAAATTCCCAAAGAGATCAACGAAACCCTTATTGTCCTTATTCCTAAAGTTGATAATCCCACCAGTATCACACAATTCTATCCTATTAGTCTCTGTAATGTTACTTACAAGATCATCACTAAATTAGTTATTAATAGAATTAGGCCTCTTTTGGATAATATCATTAGCCCTAATCAAAGTAGTTTCATCTCTGGTCGCAGTACAACTGATAACATCATCATCACCCAGGAAATTATCCATACTCTTAGGCATAGGAAAGGGAAAACATGTGGCATAATTTTCAAAATTGATCTAGAAAAGCTTATTATAGACTTTCTTGGAAATTTGTTTATGAAACCCTTATTGAATTTGGCCTTAACATGGATTGGATTATGTAATAACCCCGACCCATGATTAACGTTAATCCATGATTAATTATGCCTAATTAGTAATTAAGGTGAAATTCTGAATTAAAATGCATGTGTGTGGTGCATTGTGGTATTTGTATCTATTAGGCATATAAAGATCTGTTCATGTTTTAGTTTCAGTTTGCGAATTGAAAGCCTTATTGGCGTCCGAACCAGAAATTGACTTGATTTATGTGCTAATTAGGATTTATAGAATTTTATGGTAGGTTTAATTAAAATTCGATTCAGAGCGATTAAATTTGATTAAAATAATGCCATTTGATTACTTTTGATCAATTGTTACTTAATAGGCCATTTTGAGCCCCACTCACCTCCTTTATTCATTTGATCACATTTGAGCCTTCAGAGAAAGAAAACGTGGGAGAGAGTGAGAGAGGGAAGAAATTGGGATCAAGCTTGAGGGTTAGGAGAAATTGCTAGGAGACCTTGGTGAATTGCTCAAAAACATCTCTAACCATAAGGAATTGAGAACTTTAGGTCACGTGCCGCGTACTGTTTGACCAATCTGCTCCGTCTGTCTGTCTCAAGGCCAACTGTGATTAATAACTTAGTAAAGTTATGTTCAACTGTATTTATTTTCTGTGTGAAAAAATAAGATCTGTTTTCTAAAGTGCTATGTTTTGTACAATGAATGACTATCTAATTTCTGATATGTATTCGTGACATCCTTGGCATCATGTGATATTTGTTGGCTGTTACCCGGTATCGAAAGTTCTTTTATGGAACTTAATCTGTCTGCACTCTGTTACCCGTACCGGAGGCTCCGTCATGGGGGCTCAGCGTATTATTCTCTGTTACCCGGATCCGAGGTTCCTTTATGGAACTGGTTATTCGTAACCTTCACGTGTCTGCATCTGTTCTGTATCTGCTCTGTTAATGCTAATGGATGTATCACGTATGCTCAAGCATGACTTATGATTTCTGTATATGATCTGAACAAATTATGATTTCTGAATCTGTGCAGACTCATTCATTGAAACCCCTTTACTCTGTTATTGTTCACTGAGCTTTCCCTCACAGTTTATATTATGTATGTAGGTGAGCCGGTGCGCGATCAGGGCCAAAGTTGACGGCCTTCTTTTCTGTTTTTGTCAGCCAACCGTTGTGCCTCCCGAGGAGGTTCCGATCGAAGTCTAGTTACATGGCTGTTTTTGTACTTATACTAGTCTCTGTCGGTTTTGTAAAGTCAGGTCCTAGGAATTACACTTTTGTAAATGAGTTGTAAATATGGTATCCTTTGACCGACACGCTTATGCATATATATAAGTTTTGAAATCTTCTATCTCATGTAGGTCGATACAGCTCATTGGACCTTTATGTTTTGTATAATTGCTTCCGCAACCCCTTACTATTTGCTAATTTCCAAGGCCTTTGGTAATCCAAGGATTACTGGCCGGTTACGATGCTAAACCTACAGGGGCGGGTTTAGGTCGTGACAGATTAACTTGATCATGAGTTGTATTACTAATGAAAGATCTTATGTTCTCTGGAATGGAGAAGTGCTTGAGGGTATCACAAATGGGAGGGGGCTGAGACAAGGAGACCCCTTGTCCCCCTACATATTTGTCCTATGCATGGAGCGATTGTCTAACATGATTAACATTAAAGTGAGAGTGGGAGGTTGGAAGGGAATTAGGGCTTCTAAAAATAGCCCCTCCTTATCCCACCTATTTTTTGCTGATGACCTGATTCTCTTTGCTACGGCTGATCAGGAAAGCTGTGTTACTATTATGAACATTCTTGATGATTTCAGTAGTATCTCTGGCCTTAAAGTCAACTTGCAGAAATCCAAAATATTCATCTCTCCCAACATCACTAGGAGGACTGCTTTGGCTCTTAGTACTCAGTGTGGCATTTCTCTCACATCTAACCTTGGTAAATACTTGGAAACCCCTCTCCTTCATAACAGAATTTCCAAGAATACTTTCAATGAACTTATTGAGAAGCTTAAAAACAAGCTATCAGGTTGGAAAGCCAGGCATCTCTCTCTTACAGCTAGAACTATCCTTGTGAAATCTGTCACTTCAGTCTTGCCTAGCTATAACATGCAAACCATGGAACTTCCCAGATCTCTTTGTGATGAGATGGATAAAATCAATAGAAATTTTTTGTGGAGAGATACTGAGAACAGGAAAAAAGTTCATTTAGTCAACTGGAATATGGTCTGTAGAAGTAAGAAAGCGGGGGGTTTGGGAATTAGAAAAGCTTGACACCAGAATGCTGCCTTGCTTACTAAACTTGGCTGGACAATCATTAATGATAGCGATGAACTCTGGTGTAAGGTGCTTCAAGGTAAATATCTTACTAATAACACCATCCAAGGTTGGACTGGCACAAGGAGAGCATCTCATGTTTGGAGAAGCATTGTGAATCAAAAGGACACCCTTAGAAAAGGTGTCAAATGTACTATAGGGAATGGGGAAAAAGTTTTACTTTGGAGAGATTGGTGGTGTGAAAACCACCCCTTAATCTGTCCTAACAATCACCACATGGATGAACAAGCCACTGTTAGCAATATTCTAGATGATAAGGGAAATTGGGATCCCAGAGCTATGGAAAACTGGATACACTCCCAGGACAGGGAGGAAATTTTGCAAATTTACAAGCCCAGATATGTTACCTATACTGATACTCTACAGTGGAATGGTTCTTGTAATGGACAATTCTCCACTGCAGCTGCCTACAATCTTATCACCCAATCAGGTGAGCCTAGTATTAATTGAAGTTGGATCTGGAAAATCAAAATCCCTCAAAAACTAAGAAGCTTCCTTTGGCTTGTTCTTCACGGCAGACTTCTGACTAACCAAATGAGATGTATTAGAAATATTGGCACTAATGATTTACGTCCCAGGTGTGATACTTCCAGTGAAGATATGAATCCCCTCTTAAGAGGGTGAGAGGGTGTACTAAAGCCAAGGAAGTTTGGATTAATTTCCAAGATGAACACTAGTGGGTGGAGGGAACTGCTACTCCTCTCAATGAATGGATAACTTCCAATCTGAAACTAAAAGGAAAAATGTTTTCAAACATAAAATGGAATATTGTTTTCACCATTATTCTTTGACAGATTTGGAAGGATAGAAATAGAATGGTTTTTGACAATGTTACCATATCCATTCATAAGAGTCATAAAAGAATTCTAGATTATGCTACTGAAATCCAGGAGGCTTTTCAGTTTCCCCTTCACCCCTGTTATAACCAACCCAAATTAATTGGCTAGTGCTTCCCCTCTACAGGTAAACTCAAGCTCAACACACATAGATGCTCCAAAGGCGACCCTGGGCAGTCTGGCTATGGAGGATTGCTAAGAGATGAAACTGGCCAGTGGGTTTGGGGCTACTATGGAAAATTAGGGAGCTGCACCAGTTTGGAAGCTGAGCTGTGGGCAATCTACAGAGGCTTGACAATCCTTTTTCAAAAAGGCATCATGGAAGTTGAGATAGAAAGTGATCCAGGACTGGCCATCAATCAGATTCTTCATGGAGCCAGCACTAACTCTCCTTATAAAGCTTTGATTGAAGATGCTAAATTTCTCTTGACTAGGTGTAAGAGCTCCCTAACTCGCATACTCAGAGAAGGGAACCAATGTGTAGACAAGCTAGCCAACTTAGGGGTAGAACAAGAAGACCATGTTGTAATCCTTGAGGATCCCCCTGTGAGTGTTAGGACCCTGCTCATTGCTGATATGGCAGGGGTTAGATATGAGAGGGAGTAATTCCCTATTCTCCTTATTTTGTTGTATTTTTTTTCATTGTTTCTGTATTTCCTTTGAATAAAAAAAAATGATCAATTTAATTCATGTACTTCTTATAATTTCAATTTTATACTTAAATTATTTGATTTTGGATCAATTTTACCCCAGTCGTTAACTACCGTTTATAATCAAAATAAAGTTGATGGCGTTACACCAAAATTTTGTTTGAAATTTTATTTTGTTTATTTTGTCCCCCCAAACTATTTTAAAAATATCAATTACACCGCTAAATCTCATATTGTTTAAGAGTCTAATTAATATTTTTGGAATAGTTCAAGGGGTAAAATGAAATCTCAAATGAAAATGACAACAAGTGTCGTTTAATTATAGATGCCAGCTGATGGTAGTGATAAAATTAATCTAAAATTAAATAGTTTGGGTATAAAATTAAAATTATAAGAGATACAATCTCACCTTCCGAATCTCCTCCCGCTGGATTGGGTATCTAGACCACCGTCTGGGCTTGTGAATTGTTTGGCAGATATGTAGCTTTCTTTCTAGTTTATGTTCTCTTGTATTTTCCACTGATCAAAAAAAAAAAAAAAAAAAAAAAAAAAAAAAAACGTATAATTTGAAAAGCAAAATGAAATTCTCTATAAATAAAAAGCATCTTTATGGGTGTTTTATTCTAAAATGAAAGGTCTATATTAAATTACATCATTTTATACAAATGTATGAATTTTTTATATCATTATATAAAAAAAAAAATGTTATCATAATATTTATTATGTTAATAAAATTACACTCACTATATTTTTACATGATATCTAATGTGTGACATATACAATGATCGTGGTAATGATATCCATACAAGTCGTTCATATTCAACCATGAATAATTATGTATGCTAAACAAAAAATAATATAAAAATATGATAAACATAGGATTAATTATTTTTTTAAACAAACTTCTTTTTGTTGATAAATCTATTTTTTTGAACAATTTTAATGGTGCCAATTTATAAAACCCTCTCAAAAATTTTATATAATACTACATAATTCTGAAAGAAAAATTCAAAGTTCAGTGGTTCAATTGAACCCACTACTTCAGGCATAGCTCAGCCCATGGAGAGAACTACAAGGTATTTGACCATGCCACGACCCTCCACACTAGGTTTTGTAGCTTGAAGCTGCTTCTTTTTTGGAGCTTTCAACTGTTGCAACTTCTTCTGCATCTGTCAACAAACAAAGGACGCAAGTGCACTGCTGAGAGCTTGTCTAGAAAAAATAATAATAATACCTCCAAACACACACGACGTCTAAACACACAAACATACGTACAGAGTCACAGCAAGCATGACCCAATAAAAAACAAGCCAATGTGAGTCTACATAACACAACAGAAGTTATTACAAGAAGACATCTTCTGCTTCAGCAGGTAAATGGGCATGGCTCAGGTTTGACCTGAGTTTCAAACCGCCTTCACTAATAATTTGAAGGGGGGAAAATGATGGGGAGGAGAAAGTGGCCAAAAGAAGTTATTTCCTCTAAAAGGTGAAAAGTTTTCCTTTCTCTAATTTGTCCCCTCATTAAAACTTTTCAAAGATATTGTCTGACCCTCCATTTCAGGTGGATGTTTGCAAATAGGACACGTGTCAGACATATCCATAATGTGGCCAGTGAAAAGAATTAATATATATATATATATACTAAGACATGGCCAGACGAGTATATGACTTGGTGTTCAAATATACTAGTACCAGAAATAGATAAAGGCTGCTAGCCAGACTAATTACTAAAATCTCTTAGTTGTATAGGTAAGTAATCAGCTACTGCTGTGAAATGGAAATCAATGTAAGGTTCTCGCTTATTCAATGAAACACCATCTTATCACAAGCTTCGTGGGCTTGAACAGAGTGACAGTGCATCAGCTTTCATTCAGGCCAAGTAAGGGGGAAAAAATACTACTTTCTCTCTCTTTTCTTTCCTCTTTGGTTTCCTCCTTTCTAAAATAGAGCCTAGGACTCTTTTGCTCTTATTTGGTTCGTTGAAATCAGTGGCGACTCTAGGAATTTTTGTCAGTGGTGTCAATCAAAAACTTAAATATCATATATTTTATAGAAAATTCACATTAATCATTATATCACTTATGAAGAAAAAAATCAACAAATTAATTTAAATTCTAAAATTATAAACAAAAATATTTCAATATATTGATACTATTGTTTAAGCAAAAAGACATGCTAATATCTAATATGGGTTCAAAATTGGTGGGTTCAAAAGAGTAGGACTTAAAACTATGGGTTCAAAATTGCATTTTAGTGGGCTCAATTACTAATTTTTTTCCTAAAATCTAATATTTATATAATAAATAAATAAAAAAATTCAGCTAGGGGGTTCGGGTGACACCCCTGACCAAGCCTTGGAGCCGCCCCAGATTGAAATGAGATGCAATGAAATGATCGTTCTTTAGATTTTCCTGTGAAGTGATCATTCCATTACAATGGTAAATGACAATTTTATTTGCAATGCATTTTTCATTATTTTTTCCATTAACCAAAGATGAGAATGAATATTTTGATCGAATAACCATTCAGTTTCATTCCAGTGAACCAAACACTATCTTCTAGTTTATTTTTTTGATCCACAGGAGAGAAAAGGTTGTGCATATCATATTGCAGTTGCATGTCGACATGAGATTTGACCTTATGGGGTTTATAAAAAAAATATGCACTCTGACCCTGGGGGAGTCATGTCCCCAAAATAATAGGTCGAACATAATCAACACAGCTTGTGCACATTTGAAAATCTTTTATGGCAAGCTTGAGAAAAGGCTTCTATCAAAAAAAAATTATGTTTATCATTATTATTAGATAAAAACTGAAATTTCACGACAGCTTAAATTTTATCAAGGTCATTTACATTATTTAAATTAAATTCCATATACTTCCACTTCTCAACTTTCTTATGTTTGAATGAAAATTAAACTGGCATCATTTGAGTTTAAATGGATTGAAAAAATCAACTTCAAATCAATAAGACTTCCGACAGATAGAAACCATATTTTGAACATGTATCCTGTAGACATTTCAGCTCTCCCTTCGTTACCATGTACATATACGTACATACATACATACATTTATACATATATAATATTTATATATATTATGAAAGAAAGAAACTAATTGCAATAGCAGATGGTCAAATTTAAGAGTTTGTCATAGTTATCCTAATCTATTTCATTTAGGTGTCCAATAGAGGAAGACCAACCTTCAGACGGTGCTGATCTTGCACAACCTGTTTAGCACAGGCCCTAACCTCATCTGGATCAATCTTGGATTGGGGGCGAACCAGAAAATCCATTGGCATTGCTTCAGGCCTTAAAGTAAGAAGCATGGAAGATGACTGGCCAGACTTCGATTCCCTGCACATCCCTCATAAAATTGAAGTGTTCGAATATATACATTCAAAACATGGTGCAAATCACCTATATAATAAATCAAAATTGACTGACTGACTAGGACCCAAGGGATTAATTCTGTTATGACATCTTACTGTTAAAATTCAGGCAAATCAAGATTGTCATCTCTAGATTCCATTCATGAAGCTTTATTCATTGGCCTAGTGAAAAATAAACAAGACATTCCACGCATGAGTAAGACTAGATATATACGGAAACAAGGTCAAGATGGCTAAATCGCTCAAAATACATGTGTAAGCAAATTGAACAAAGATAATATATACTTTTTCGCAGATGGCCTCCAAAAGGGAACCTTCTCATCATCAAAGTTTCTTATGTCCTCAAACTGTGTGCTCTTATTGAATATTGGTCAACTCTGCATTTTATTTTCAAAATTTTAAATGATAAGGAAATATTAATATGAACGAATAGAAACCATGTACCTACATCAGTAATTAAAAAAAACTCCCTAGGTTCCAAACAATACCTACATACAAGGGTTCACATACTAATCAAACAATATTAGAAGTGGAGGATAAACAATATCAGAGAGCACATCTTCAAAACTCATAAATTTAGTCAATGAAATAGATCCCCCATGACCAAACATCATGCGAAGATAGCTCAGTACAGAATAAAACGAAATGGTTCTGGATTTTCAAGACAAATTTTCATCAACATCTTGGAGAACAGATCTTGGGTTGATCATTGAGCAGGAAAGAAGTCTATCCACGACATGCACTTTCACACTATATGTTCTAGCAAACAAATACCATAAAATTTATCCAAGTACAAAGGTGAACCATGAAGAGTGATCAATACATGTATAAGTGTCAAAAGTCCAAAAAATGTATAACATTACCCATTTATCAACCAAGGCTTTTGTCATTCTTCGGTTGGCTGTGGTCTCCTCATCAGACTTCAACAAAAACATAATAACCTGCATAACACAAAAAATTAATATGCAGAGTTGTTCCTTCCACTGCGAAGCCATAACCATTATTCATGTGTCAGTGTCGCCTCATAAGAAGAATCCTGACCTTCCCAAGGCCACTCTTCTTCAGTTGCTCTCTCCTATCATAATGCTCTAAATCAATGGGAAACTGCATAAAGTGCAGGAAATAATTAATACACACATAATTTTCATACATCTCACTTAAAGAAATGGAGAAAATGCTTTTTGTACATCAGTTAAGATCCTCAATATTGCCGCACAGATGTTTATATTCGGTAAGCTTCCATCCAAAAGGGGTTTGAGCCAGGTTTTCAGGAGAGTTAATACTCCATGATGAAGTAGTTTCCTGCACCAATCAACAGTTGATGGAGGAAACAAGATAAGAACAATAAAATGGAAACATGATGTCGATGAAACTAATGAGAGAAAATCATCTTACTTTGAGAGAACCTCCATGAGGAGAGGCAGCTTTTTGAGTTTATTTATAGCTAGTTTTGACTGTCTATTCAATTCTGCATCTTCTTCAGCCACCACTTCAATCTTAGCCATAACATTTTCAACAAGCAATGCTATCTCTGCAGCACTCTTCACACTTTTCTTCTTTTCCTTGTCTGACCTGAAGAGCTGATCAATTTCAATATTGTCTTCGTCCTCTTCTGCTTGGAAAAATTGTAACAGATCTTGTAAATCTTCAAAAAAATATATATTGATAGTCATTATTAAGAAACTGACGCAATTGGAATTGTCACAATAATAAATTTTAAAGAAAGATGAAATCCTAACCTGGGGAGCATCACTAGGAGACCGTGGTTCATTATCAAATCCATACAGCTTCACTTGCATGAGTTCCAGGCGCTACCCTAATATCCACCTGTAACAATAACAAGAGATGTCAAGAAATAGAAAGACAACAAAATTAAATCAAAACCAACAACAATTGTGGGATATTTCAATTGAAGTGAAGCACAAGTAAACCAAATTCAATTCAGCCCCCCTGAAGTAGAAGTGTGCTTCCAGATTAAATCAGAGAGAGATGTGCGACCAGATTATAAATGTAATTAATGATATACAACCAATTACAAACAGGAAACAGTTTTTTAAAACCAATTATTAGCTTGACATCTGGGGAGATAAAGCCAACACTTCACAAGAAAGGAATTCAAAGTGGCTTCAGCAATCATGTTTAGAAGTAACATTTCCAAAACTTCCCCATTATATCTATATTACTCATCTCAAAATGACATCAACCTTGCTGAGATCAGTAGAAGTTCAGAACCATAGTAATAGTGAAGACCATTTCTTAATATTATCAATATAACAGGGAAGTTCTCAGAAACATGGTTTAGAATTATTAACCTAGATATGCTTAATGGTCACGCTCAAATTTTAGGTAGCTACAATTTCTTAATTTCTATTTTTCCTTAAATCTGTATTCACTTTTGATATCAGACCTGACTAAAGAAACCATTGAAGATATGCTATTTTATCCACAATATGATCCACTACAAACATTAATGAAACATACCACAACCATATGAATTTCCAATCCTCTATGATGGGACTCATACAGAATATGTAATTTGTAAACAACGAGGTACCATCACAAAACAAAAGCTCATACCTTATACCGCATAGGCAGGCTGCGCATGAGTTTCACTCGCAAGCAAAGGCCAATCACCATTGCCATTCTGCAATTTTCAACTGTTGGAGTGAATGTCACCTTGAATATGAATTTCCAATCCTCTATGATGGGACTCATACAGAATATGTAATTTGTAAACAACGAGGTACCATCACAAAACAAAAGCTCATACCTTATACCGCATAGGCAGGCTGCGCATGAGTTTCACTCGCAAGCAAAGGCCAATCACCATTGCCATTCTGCAATTTTCAACTGTTGGAGTGAATGTCACCTTGAATAAATAAATAAATAAAACCATATTTAATTTATAAGAACTGAAAATTTCACTAATACAGGAGGATTTGTCTCTACCTCACACAGTTATGCTTGTCATCTACTTCAATTGCATCTTCTGATATAACTTTCAGCTCTTCCAAGGAACAGGGATGCTCAGGATCTTTTATGTCTCAAAGATGATGTAAGAATGTTAAGAGAAGTACAGAGTTTCCAAAACTACTTAGCTCCCTTGTATAATTTGGTATGAAACTATATCTGTCATACTCAGATGTTAAGAATTAGTATCTAATTTTATTCAATAAATACGCTCAAAACAAAACGATATGAAGAGCAAGAATAACTAGTTGCCATAAAAAATATAGTTTTGCTTCCAACGAAAAGATACACTTGTTTGATGAGAAGAACATGATAGTTTTGCTTCCAAGGAGAGTAGCATCTTCCCTAGAAATTCTCCATTAATTCTTTGACAAATGTATAGCTTTTATTTTGTTGTGCTTGTTTTTTTTTTTTTTTTTGGTTAAAGAGCCTTCTTTTACACAGTGAATATTGCACTGCATCTTCCTTTTGTACTTTCCTCCTCCACTTTGACAAAATTTTCAATTCCTTAACAGAAAAAGTATTGTCATTCTTTTACTTTTTGTATATAGACACACAATCAAATGTAATGCATATTGACTGCAAATGTTAGTTGCGGTGAGATAGTCACCACACATCTATTAAATTTTATATCAAATTTAAGATGCATTTCAAGATAATTTCTATAACATGTCATTAATATTCAAAAGTTTCTACGGAAGTTTTAATACTCATAAAAGTTTTGAACCACACAGCGGCACGTGCTTCCTTACAATTACTTCTTCTCCCTTTGTCTAAGAGATATGGACAAGCAGCAAAACTTTGCTGAATTGGAACTTCACCCTTGCAGTTCGATTTGATCAATATGTCTAAACTACATAGTCCTTTCTAAATTCTAATACACTTACATGCAAGTGAATTTTAATATCAACACCAAGATTTGCAAAGAAACCTATGATTTGTGAGATATATAACTAACAAAACACAGTGGATCTGACAGAGCATCAAATGTAATAATCAAACTTAAAGGATATAAAAAATTTCTAGTTGGTCAATGGGCTCCACAGCATATACTCATCGACATCATCCGGTGCAGTTCTAGTTCGACATTCCTTTTTTTCATAGACAGTGGGATTGTTATTGATTAAACCGGAAACCATTTTCCTTAGTCAGCCTGATGCAGTTTGCAGAAGCTCCACACAAAAAACATTAAAAACTATGGTCCATGCTCAAAACCGACCAAATTGAAGCCAAATTGATATTGAATTATTGCATAAGCATTGAACACTATTGTCCCCTTGTTCATAAATCATAGGATGATGTGCAAAAGGAAACAGAATAACAATAAATCAACAGATTACATGTTCAATTCCAATTGAAATTCTTCGCGGCCTAAATCTGCTTAACAATTTGTCCTTTATTATAATACATGATCACTCACCGATACATCATTAACCCCAAATTGTATAATAACAGCACATTGAAGCGGGGATATCTAATGATTTCTATAATCAACTCATAGAAAAAAAAGAAGAAAGAAAGAGAAATTACAAAAAGAAACCACCAGAGTTTGACTCTTGCAACAAAATAAAACTTAAGTTTTTAATTTTGTCTATTTAAACCCTAATTTTTTGATTTGTTTTCAATCTAAACCATCAGTCAATTTTCATTAAGTAAAACTAACTGAAAAATGGTTTTTCAATTTAGACATTAAACTCAATGTAGGTGTACATAAAATGTCTAAAATACCATTTTTCGTTGAATTTAATGATTAAAATACATTTTTTCTGTTGGTTTTACTTAATGAAAAAAGGCGAATGGTTTAAATTGAAAATAAATCAAAAGTTTAGGATTTGAATTGATAAAATTAAAAACTCAGTTTATTTTTTTTATAAGGGTCAAACAATAGCATATTTCCCCCCCCCCCCCCCCAAGAAAATCGCTTTGACTTATTTGACTAGACAGGGAAGGTTTGTCCCTTCTCCACTAAAAGAAAGTAGATGATCACGTAAGGTGAATGAATCAAAGAAAGGGAATACTCAGCTTGAGAGATTGAATTCCGCAAGTTCGAGTGTATGTGCATTGTAGGAAGACAGAGAGAAGATTAATTCCTTAATATCTTATTCTGCTCATTTTTTTATATAGATCTTAGCTAGCGTTTTAGGGATTCCTTAGGATAAGCCTGATAGGAATAAGAAGTCAATACCATTAACTGGTTTCATCCTCGATTTTGGTTGCCTTATCCATTACCAAGGTTTCATTCATGATTTTCAGCCCATATATGCAATGGTTATTTATTTATTTATTTTTCCCAAATTGACAGCTCAACTGCTGAAATTTTTTTATTTCTTTTCTAAACAATCCTTTGACAACCCTTAAGATTATAAATATTTTAATATTTTGTGCACCTTATTGACAACCCTTAGAACTGCCATTACTAGGATGAACCGACCACGAGCTATTTATGAGCGATTTGGTTTGTTTGTAGAAAGTTTTTGGAATTACGTAGAAAGAGGGAAAAAAATAATGGAAAAATTATAAATCAATGGTGCCTTCACAAAATATTTACAATTCATAAAAATGTTTATCATTTTAATTATTAAACTTGATAAAATTTATCATTGATTTAATTTTATTTTTTAAAACATGAACTGAATTGCAATTTCTTGTAAAATCATCAAATATACTAGTACACAACGCGGTTATGTGTATACCCATTTTCCACATGAATCCATGATCATGTTGTCTCATTTCTCCAACAAAGTGGTTACATTACATATCTCTCATATGGGAGTTTAGATCCTCTAGAGTTCCTTCTCTAGAGTGATCTCTCTACAGTTTGATCCAATGGCTGAAATTAAGAACAATCAAAATGACCTCATTTTGATTAAGTCTGAAAAAACAAAAACAATGCAGAACGAAGAGAGAGATAGAGAAGAGACCCCTCATTTCCCTCTCAATTGACAAAAGGAGTCCTTTGGTGGTGCAGCAGATTGAAGATTGCTTAGTGATCCAAAAATTGTCTACTTCCTAATGTAGTTGCATTGTGTGCTTCGTTATGTTGCTATTGTTATACTAACTCGCAGTTTGGGATTTTTTTTATTATACTAGAAGATTGTTGCTAGCATTGTGTTTTTTATTTTTTCAACACTATCTACTAGTAAATTTTTGTTTTCCTCATAATAAAGATTATTCGTATTTCCCATTAGCTTTATACATTGATTAAGATTTAGATTAATATATGATGAGAGTGAAATCAACATGAATGAAACATTTTTTCCGTTGCTCAATAATTTATACGAGTGATATGATAACATCATAATCCATCATATTATGACCTAAATCTTTTGTTGTTCTCTTTTAGCTTCTATGGCATCAGTGTTTTGGTTTGAGCCAAGCTCTATTATGTATAACATATTAACTTGAGAGCATAAACCAAAAAATGAAACTATGACAAAACTAGATAGAGAAGGCATACATATAAACATATAGAAACCTTGACTAGTTATAAATATTTGATGACATTGCCACAAGTAAAACCACTTTCATGCCTTTTCTAGCTCAACAAAATTCTAGAACATCAAAATAACCTACAAATGTGGCTTTAGTTAAGAATCATTTCTTCTTCCATCCTAATGCCTTTGTCCCCTAACCCCCAAGAAATACATTTCTAATCTTGTGTAGCTCTTTGAGAACATCTTTCACACTCATTCTTTCACTCAGCATTTTAGCAGAACATGAAACTCCAATTTGAAAGACTAGTACTAGGCAAGCCTCTAGTTTAGAAATGTTGGTTGTACTACTTTGCATGCTCCTACTTGGCTCCTCTTCCATTTCCAATATGATTTTGGGATCAACGATCTGCATTACTTGCTCTGGAAGACACATTTTTACATAGCTATGGAGGTTTACATTACCTGTAAACATGTTACTAGTTGGTCCTTTTCCTGTGAACATTTCTAGTAGTAGCACTCCATAACTGTACATATCACCTTGCGTTGATACCTCCTCACCCATACCATACTTTGCAATATGAAATGGTGAAAAAAATGCCCAAATTTTAAAATTTTGGTATGATTGTTGAGCTAGTAAGTTGTATTTCTTTTGCTAAAAAAAAAAAAAGTCCAACATTTCAAAAGATAAAATTATCTCAAGGGTTAAATCTATGTTCAAATACCATAAGGGTAGGACAATTGTTGATTTAATTTGTTGTGGTAGCGATACAAACAATAAGGCAACGTCAAGGAAGTCATCTCTAAAACATGGCTTAATTTCTATATAATCTCGTAATTGGTTTTTAGTTCACCGCAAGATAATAATATAATGTAACTAAATAATATTTCTTAATCAATTTCAACATAAGAAGCAATAAACAATTACCTGGGGCAACATAGCCAATTGTTCCTCTAATCCCAATTGAACTTGATTGCTGATGAATAGAAATTCCATTGGTTGCTGAAAAAATCTTTGCCAAGCCAAAATCACTAATATGGGCACACAAATCACCATCAAGAAGAATATTACTTGGCTTTAAATCACAATGAATAAAAGCCATTTCACAATGATGATGAAGATAATCCAATGCACATGCCACATCAATGGCAATGTTTAGCCTTTGAACAAAGTTCAAGTTCTTAGGTTCATGTTGCTCTAAAAGACTTGGGTGTAACCAATTTTCTAAGCTCCTATTTTCCATGAACTCGAAGACCAAAGCCTTGAAGTCGTTGCCTTTAAAATCAATGCTTAAGCAAGCTGTAATTATCTTGACAAGATTTCAGTGGCGAATGTTCTTCAGTGCTTCACATTTTGTTACAAAACTCTTGTGTGCTCCACATTCATGTAGGTTAAGTACTTTCACAGCAAAAATTTGTTCATTCGAGTTGAGAATCCCCTTATAGACATAACCATGTCCTCCCTTACCAATTAAGTTGGCTGCAGAGAATCCACTGGTTGCTTGAAAAAGTTCTCCATAAGAGAGTTGTGGATATTGGTTTTTCAACTGTGAGGCTAAATTGACTTGTTGTCTTGACCTTCTATTCCCGTAAAGAATAGCTAGAATGCACAATGATAATACAACAATAGTGAGAGTAACTACTAGAACTATTACTCTATGGTTGGAAGGTCATTTCCTTTCATTTAAGACTTCCATCGGGCATGCAAGCAATTGCAATAGTTTAATTCCTCCGCATAGCTTACTATTTCCAACAATTGAGAAGGCACTAATGTTTGTGAAAACTCCTCCATTCGGAACTTCACCATCAAACATATTGTAGGAAAGATTGAGATATTGACGGAACCGAAACTCCCCAAGAAACCTTGGAATCTGTCTAGACAAGTTGTTCCTAGAAACATCTAGTTCTTGAATACCTTTCAATTGTCTGAAAGCCATCGGAATTGTACCTTCGAAAAGGTTACCATCAATGTAGAGGAATTCTAAAACTTCACAATTGCCGAGAGTGGCAGGGATTTCTCCAAATAGTTTATTTTTTGATACATATAGTTGTAACAACCCTCACCACTGTTTACCGATAAACTACCGATTACTGCTAAACTGAGACTGATTATGAAAAGTAATTGAACTGATTGAAATACTGAACTGACTGATTGAAATCTGAAACTGATTGATTGACTGTATCTGTTTAAATGCATTATCTATCTGTTGACTGTTTGATTATTTGTTCATGTTTTATGTTTAAATTGCGAATTGAAGGCCTTATCGGCGGCCGAACCGGAGATCGATTAGTGTTTCATGATCATCATAATTTATGTGATTTTATGGTGTAATTATCTGAAAACTGATTTGGTATGATTAAATTAGATTAAAATGAGCTAAATTACATAAGTTACTGTATTTACCAACTTGCCCTATTAGTAGACCACTATCTAGCATCTATTGAAGCCTTATTACATTACAACAAAACATTTCATCAGCCTATTTTCTTGAGAGCAACCGACTAGAGAGAGAGAGTCTGGAGAGAAGATTGTTCATCTAGAGAATTGGCCTGAAAGACTTGAAGAAATTGTAGGAGATTTGCCTAATTGAACTTCTACACTTGTAATTGAAGACCTAGGTAAGGAATTCAACTTCTTAATAGTGTCTTTAAGTTGATTCTTGCATGATTAATGGGTCTTTAGTGATCTAAGGCTTGAATTGGTTCAATAGTGTTGAATTAGAGCTCAATTGTTGCATGCATGCCTATATTATTGAATTTTGAGTTGATTCCATGGTAAATTGTCACATGCATGCTCATATTTATGTCAAGTCCATGAATTCATCTTGTCTTTGAAGATATTAGCTCAATAGAGCATGTATTTGAGGCTTGTAAGTTGTTTAACTTCATGCATGTTGCATGTTCATCTTGTTCATGAAAATTGGTTTGAAATTGGGTTTAATTCCCTCACCTTTGGGCCTTGATTTTACAAATTGAGCTTTGAATCATGTTAAACTACGAGTTTTGAAGTGTTTTCCAGGAAATGGGCCCGAAGGAATCGAATTTGATACATTTGAAGTTGAATTTGAGCTTGAGGTTCAAATATGGGAATTCCAGATTTTGGACTCACGCTCGAGCGGGGTGACTGGCGCTCGAGCGTGAAATTCGTACTCCCAGTATTTTGCACTGTTTTGATGTCCGCTCGAGCGGGGTAATTGACGCTCGAGCGAGAACTTGTGTCTTACGCTCGAGCGGATGTCGAGCGCCCAATCGAGCGTGATTTTCACCTATCCAGCACTTTTGACTGTTTTGCAGTACGCTCGAGCGTCTAAGTCTGCGCTCGAGCATCTAAGTCTGCGCTCGAGCGAAAACCTTTGTCTGTATTTCTGCTCGAGCGGAGTAATCGACGCTCGAGCTGGAACCCTGTTTTTTGAAAATTCTGAAAATACTTTTAAAGTGCATCTTTGCATCCTCATTTCATCATAGGCATTCTTAGGCCTAGTTTAAGGCATCTTAATGAGGATATAGATGTAGAACCACACCGAGTCAAGATAGGGATTAAATTATTATCTTTCCCAACTGTGTAGCTTAGTGTGTGTTCAATCTGTAAACTGTGTAGAGTTGGCAACCGGGGACGCGCTCTAGCCTAACTGTAGCCCAGAACTCTGTGAGTAACAACTGTGTAAAGATATGTTCAAAAATGATTATCTTCTGAACAATTGAACTGTACTGTTTTTGAATTGATACTGTTAATAGAATGAATGTATGTCCTATATTCTGAACTGTATTGTGGCATCCTTAGCAACTACTGTTACTGACTGTTACTGTTACAGAGATCTCTATCGGTTCCCTTGTTGGAACCACTACTGTTTACTGATTGATGGCCATCATTGACTGTTCGGTCTTTCAAGACCTACTGTTTACTGTACTGTTATGCTAATGGATGTACCACATATGACTGTACTGACTGAACGACTGAAATACTGATTTAATGAACTGTTTTCATTACTGTAAGGACATTTATTCTAAATCTCTTTACACATTATGTTATTCACTGGGCTTTAGCTCACTGCTCATATATATATGTAGGTGTACAGGCACCAGACCGCGGCTAGAAGCGTCGGGGTAAGCTCCAGTTTTGTCAAGCCAACCACTATGCCTCACTGCGAGGTTCCGAGCCTGTCAAGCAATGGCTTAGGGGTGTTTTAATTCCCCCCCGTCTGTCTCTGTAACTGTTTTGTTAACTGTATAGACTGTATAGACTGTTACTGTACTGTTTATCAGGGATTAGATCCCTGCTCTGAATGATTATAAATGTCGTACATACTGTTCTGCACTGTGTATATATATATATATATATGAAAAGTCTTTTTGGCATACAGACTGTCACAGCTTATTGGACATTGTTTATTTACTGTATTGGCTTCCGCCAGGCCCCTGTACTCTGTTTTACTGTATTACTGTTAAGCAGGCCTTCGGTAATCTTGGATTACTGGCCGGTTACGGTGCTAAACCCATAGGGGCGGGTTTGGGTCGTGACAATAGTCCACCCAGATTTTTCAAGTTATCCACTTCTTGTGGTAGTAGTCCTGTCAAGTAATTTTGACTCAAGGATAGACCGGTGAGGGAAGACAGACCAAAGATTTGATAACGTATTGCTCCTGTGAAATGATTGTAATAAAGATGAATTTGTTGTAGATTGGTACAATTGCCAAAAGAAACAGGAATGCTTCCTTCAATCGTATTTGTTGATAGGTCAAGTATACTGTGTGGGAAATTTTCTGACCACACTGCCAACTCAGTAATTCAGCTGAAGAGCACTGGCAGAATAAATGGCACCTGACTGACCTGTAACAGAAATATAAGAATCCCGCGGTGGTTCGTCCACCCGGGGGCACTCCGACGATCAAGTCAGTATATCTCTCAAAGATAATCAATTATTCAACTCACAAGCTTGAGCCTAAAAAGCATACCTTAGACCCATGGGGGTGCCTCTCTTTTATAGCCAACATAAACCTAGTCCCAATAGAAGCCTAACTTCTATGGACTCAGGATTACTACTAATCTTGGACTCCCAGTAAGATTAGGATAAACTCTCTAAGAGTCTTATCTTAATACAAACTGAAGTCTTCTCTCATTCTAGGACTCTTGTCCCTCATCCAGGTTGAGTTCCCTTTTCATTCTAGGACTTTTGTCCCTTATCCACTTATGTCGGATTTCGATATCTTCGGAGATAACCTCGGCCTTGTCGAGATCACCTCGGCGTCACGACCAGGACACGTGGCACCTCGGCTGACACGTCGGTGTCATCTTGCCACGTGTTGGTACTCAGAAAATATATCCCCACAACTGCCCCCTAGGTTCTATTACCTCGGCATTCTGAGGTGATGGAACCTACACTGTTCGTTCATCTGTGCCCCTCTGTCCGAGATCAAACTCGCCGACCTCAAAATTCCCTGGACTTTACTGTCCACTGGTGTCAAGAATCAAGTTTCATGCTTTCCAAGCTGCTTGAAATCGCACCTCCTAGCCGAGGTTCTGGTTCCATTAATTTGTAAACTCCAAGAGCTTTGCAACTGCTCCACTCACGCTCCCTGGTGAGTTCCCGATTTCCGGTCATCTATTTGACTCCGGCGATTTTCATATCGGCCTTCATTTCACTTGGTAAGTTCATAAACTCTTTACTTGCTATTAAGCTCAGTCTTTCATAACTCTTCTGAATCTGTTTACTTGCCATCTGTTGCCTTCTATTTTCGTCTGTCTTCAAGTTTTGAATTGTTTGAATGCCTGGCACTGTTCTTGTCATATCCGCTTTCTGTTGCTAGCATCGTGTCTGGGTCATTACTTTCTTGTTCTTCACATACTTACTTAGTGCCTGTGTACTTGGCTTTATTCTTGAACTTTGTCGTCTTCTTGACTATTTTTCTCTTTTTTCATTCAATCCTCTAGCTTTTTCTCTTTCTAGCTCTTTTGCTTAAATCTGTCATTGTTCCAAGCTTTCAAGCTTCTGCAACTGTCTTCGTTCCTCTCCTCCGGTGAAGCTTACGTCATTCTGTCATTGTCGTCAGACTTCAGCAATTCTCATTCTGGCTTCCCTCTTTCTGGTAAGCCACTGTTCCTCCTGGTTTTATTTCTTGTTGCTTTCCAAGAAGCTCTGCTTCATTGTTAATCACCATTGCTGTTTTACCCGTTATTTCTAAATCATTTTCTTGAATACACACTGTTTACACATCTGTTGATTTCTGCCACTGTTCTTGGCTTGACATACTTGTGCAATCTTTTTGTCTTGATTTCCTGATAGCTTCATCACCATCCTTGATTACGAATTAAATTCTTGTTTCTGTTTTCTGTGTCTTTTTCCAGATTCTTGCTTTCAATCCTTGCCTTCAAACTCCGAGGTGCCAATCGCCGAGAAGAGCCTTGATCAAACTCTTCGGGAGATCGATACTGAGCTCGAGGTCGAGAAGGCTGCTGAGAAGTCTTCCCAACTGTCTTCTATATCTTGCCATTAATGTCGAGTAGTTTTGTTTCCTTCTTTTACTCCTTGTACCTTGTACCTTGTACTTTGTCCGTCTTTGTATGCTTTTAATTCGGCCGACGTGCCATTTTTGTAGTCTGAATAATTTATTTTTCAATATTCAGGCCGAAGTGCCTTCTTTTTTCTTTAAATGCATTTCTCTGATTTCTTCTTTGAATGTATGTCTTCTTTTTTCTGCTCTTGTATGATTCTATACTTAGAATAATTTGCATGTCTTCAAAGTACACCTTGACTGTGCAATCTCTTCAGGTAAAATACCTCTGTCACAACTTCTAATCTTGCTCATCTCGGCCTTGTCCTAACACTTGAAAATATTGTAACAAATATTTTCACAAGTGTTGCTTAGGACTTGTCACTTTCTCAATGTCTTCTATCAAGACTTCAGTTTTCCATATTTCAAGTTTTGACAACCTGGTAGTCTTGGCAAGTACGCAGATATTGCTTGAACTTGACTTTAACTTGTAAATTTTTCTCAAAAATTTCAACAAGTGTTTAACCATCATCCTTTATCATAACCTCGGCTTAACTTCAGCTTGTAAATTTTTCTCAAAATTTCAACAAGTGTTAAACCATCTTCTTCCGATACGACCTCGGTTTAACTTCAACTTGTAAATTCACACAAAATTTCAACAAGTGTTAAATATCACATCAGTTTAACTTCAACTTGTAAATTCACATAGAATTTCAACAAGTGTTAAACATGACCTCGGTTTAACTTCAACTTGTAAATCAAGTGTTAAACATTATCTCAGTTTAACTTCAACTTGTAAATTCACACAGAATTTCAACAAGTGTTAAACATCATCTCGGTTTAACTTCAACTTGTAAATTCACATAGGATTTCAACAAGTGTTAAACATGACCTCGGTTTAACTTCAACTTGTAAATTCACACAGAATTTCAACAAGTGTTTAAATATCACATCGGTTTAACTTCAACTTGTAAATTCACACAGAATTTTAACAAGTGTTAAATATGACCTCAGTTTAACTTCAACTTGTAAATTCACACAGAATTTCAACAAGTGTTAAATATGACCTCAGTTTAACTTCAACTTGTAAATTCACACAGAATTTCAACAAGTGTTAAACATCATCTCAGTTTAACCAACTTGTAAATTGCTACAAATTTCAACAAGTGGTAAACATCATATCGGTTTAACCAACTTGTAAATTGCTACAAATTTCAACAAGTGGTAAACATCATCTTGGTTTAACCAACTTGTAAATTGCTACAAATTTCAACAACTGGTAAACATCATATCGGTTTAACCAACGTGTAAATTGTTACAAATTTTAACAACTGGTAAACATCATATCGGTTTAACCAACGTGTAAATTGTTACAAATTTCAACAACTGGTAAACATCATATTGGTTTAACCAACGTGTAAATTGTTACAAATTTCAACAACTGGTAAACATCATATCGGCTTAACCAACCTGTAAATTGCTACAAATTTCAACAAGTGGTAAACATCATATCGGTTTAACCTACTTATAAATTGCTACAAATTTCAACAAGTGGTAAACATCATCTCGGTTTAACCAACTTGTAAATTGTTACAAAATTCAACAAGTGGTAAACATCATATCGGTTTAACCAACTTGTAAATTGCTACAAATTTCAGCAAGTGGTAAACATCATATCGTTTAACCAACCTGTAAATTGCTACAATTTTCAACAAGTGGTAAACATCATATCGGTTTAACCAACTTGTAAATTGCTACAAATTTCAACAAGTGGTAAACATATTCTTCTTCTCTTTGCCCCCTGCATGGCTTCCACATACTCCTTTGCGAACCTTATAAAAGTTCTTCAGCCTGGCTAACTGCAGTCCAACCTTGTGTGTTTTCTTTTTTATCTTCTGGGATTTGAGATTTGCTCACTGAGCTCTTCTCTTTTCGGACTTAAGTGCCGAGATCTTGTCTGCTAGAATCTTGGATCTGCTCACTCAGGTTGAGCTCTTCTCTTCTCGGACCTACTCATCTAGGCCGAGATCATGTCTTCTAGGATCCAGGATTTGGAATCTGGGATCTGCTCACTTAGGTTGAGCTCTCGTCTTCTCGGGTCTAGTTGTCTAGGCTGAGATCATGTCTTCTCGGATCCGGGATCTAGGATCTGAAATCCGGGATCTACTCACTCAGGATGAGTTCTTCTATACTTGAATGTTATCTCCTTGGGAGCGCTCATGCCCCCTGTCTTTGCATCCCTTCTGGAAAGGTCTTCGTTCCTCCGCAGGTATCTATCCTTCCATACCTGGAGGTCATCTTCGTTGTAGTATCCGCTTTGATCTGTTGTCTTTCGTACGTCACCTTCCTGGCCGGCGTCTTTCACTCTGTGACTCTGGTCACGAGTTTCTGTGTTGCGGTTGTCCCCTTCAACGTCGAGGTTGATAGATCTCCTATTCCCAGCAGGAGCGTTGTCTCCAGTCTGATCCTTCTGTCCGTCATTGGCCATCTATTCTTCTTTCTTTTATTGGCCATCTATTCTTCTTTCTTTCCCACAGACGGCGCCAAATTGTGTGGGAAATTTTCCGACCACACTACCAACTCAGTAATTCAGCTGGAGAGCACTGGCAGAATAGATGGCACCTGACTGACCTGCAACAGAAATATAAGAATCCCGCGGTGGTTCGTCCACCCGGGGGCACTCCAACGATCAAGTCAGTATATCTCTCAAAGATAATCAATTATTCAACTCACAAGCTTGAGCCTAAAAAGCATACCTTAGACCCATGGGGGTGCCTCTCTTTTATAGCCAACATAAACCTAGTCCCAATAGAAGCCTAACTTCTATGGACTCAGGATTACTGCTAATCTTGGACTCCTAGTAAGATTAGGATAAACTCTCTAAGAGTCTTATCTTAATACAAACTGAAGTCTTCTCTCATTCTAGGACTCTTGTCCCTCATCCAGGTTGAGTTCCCTTTTCATTCTAGGACTCTTGTCCCTTATACATTTATCTCGGATTCCGATATCTTTGGAGATAACCTCAGCCTTGCCGAAATCACCTCGGCGTCACGACCAGGACACGTGGCACCTCGGCTGACACGTCGGCGTCACCTTGCCACGTGTTGGTACTCAGAAAATATATCCCCACATATACCAAGCCTACTCAGGTTTCTAATAGACAATGGAATCTCTCCAGCGATGTTATTTTTGCCAAGCATGAGGTATTGCAACATGGAGAGTTTTCCAATGGAATTTGGAATACTACCTGTAAGCATGTTGTGACTTAGAAAGAGTATTTGCAAATTTACAAGGTTCCCAATACTAGGAGGTATGGTTCCAGATATATAGTTGTATTTTAGACCTAACGAAGTGATCTTGTTTGAGAGATTTGCAATAGAATGGGGCAACGAACCTTTAAAATGATTCATAGACAAACTCAGAGATTGTAGATTGGAACAATTGGATAATGAAGTGAAGAAGCTCATTAATTCATTGCCTTGGTTTGTGTCAAGTGAATTTTTATAAGCAGCAAAAAATTCTATAGCATAAAGGGTTCCTAGATTCATAGGTATGGACCCAGTAAAGGAATTGCTGCTTAAACTAATTTGCACAAGTCTCGTAGCATTGGCTATTGATGATGGAATTTGGCCATAGAATTGATTGAGTGCAACAAAAAATCCTAGTAAATTTGGAAGGGTCAAGCCTAAATCTGGTGGTAGAATTCCATGCAATTGGTTGGCATTGATGGAGAAGAAATAGATTGATGAGATGTTGTAAAGCGAAGTAGGAACCATACCGGACAAATTGTTTGCCATCAGCTGAAGAGCCTCCAACTTGGAAAGCTACCCAAGTTGGGTGGGAATGCTTTCGTCTAGATTATTATAAGCTAGACAAAGCACATGTAGATTGGAAAGGTTCCCAACTGAAAGTGGGATACTTCCAGTAAAATGATTGACTGCAAGATTCAAGATTGAGAGATTGGACAAAAAACCCAGGTCGGTAGGAATTTTACCTCTTAGATTGTTATAAAGCACACGGATAACTCTCAAGTGTGAACAATGAGTCAAATTGGTAGAGTTATTCAAATTGGTAGAGTTATTCACCTTGGAAAGAGTTATTCAAAAGCAGAAGGTACTGCAGATGAAACAACTTGCCAAGTTCTTGTGGGATTTCGCCATGAAAGCAGTTGTTACAGAGATCAATCGTCCTAAGGAAGGTGAGGTTCCCAATTTGAGGAGATACAGAGCCCACCAATGCGTGAGATGATAGGTTTAGGACTGTCACACGTTGATGTCGACGACCAAATGAGACTCCTTGCCAATTGCAAAAGTGAATTGAATGATTCCATGAGCTTAAGGCACCCAGAGGATCTCCGTGTATCAAATCCTTGATTGCAAGCAGGGCCTGATGGTCTGTCTCGTTGGTGAGAACTAAACTGTTATTGCCCTTGGCAGTGGTAACCAGTTCAAGAGAGTTCATTAAAAAGAAAATCAAACAAAGTACAGATGTACTAAGTAGACAACTGAGAAAAGTAGAATTTGATTGCTCCATTTGGTGTCAAAAATAGAATATTGTTATGATGAGAAATGGAGCTGACGATCAACTTATATACACCCTCGGAGAGCCAAAGACTTGGGACTATTTATCTTATTTTATTTTTTCTGCTCTTAGTTTATTGTGTTACTAAGGTCCCGTTTGACGCAGGTTATTTTAGTAATTTTTTAATTTTTTATGAAAAAATATGTAGTAGAAAGAGTGATATAATAATTTATATTGATTTTTTAATTTTTTAACTAAAATGTTTAATCCCCAAAACTGACCTAAGGGATCATTGCCATGAAGTTAAAAAATTCAACCTCAATAGCAAAAAGTTATATTATACACATTAATCAATCACATTTTTTTTTCACAATTATCCATTTAATTAATTAATTTTTTTCCAAACACACTAACTGTTTTCCACCTCGTAATTGTTTGATTTACTTTGTTATAAAGGCTAAACTCTAGAATTTTTTTTTATTACCCCTAAAATTGATTATCTATATAATTTGATTATTTTATGTAGTAGGTATGAAAGGGAAATGTCTCTCACATTATTTGATTTGTTTTATTTTTTAATATTGCAACCTTGACTAAAATTAATTGATGTGCTCGATAACTTATACACTGGTTTTCAATCAAAATAAACATGTTATCAGGGTGTCGATTCTTTTAAATTGGCTACGCAACTTATGAGAGCAATAAAGTTTAGTGGGCTCATTTTAGGATTGAATTCTGTGATTCGAGCCATTCACTTTTAAGATTTATTGAGTATTATATTTATACAAAAAATAAAAATGAACGTATATCGATAGCTATATGCTTGAATTATATTTGTATTAAAAATATGTATGACAAATACAATTTTAAGAATATCTATAATTTTTTTAATAATATAAACGCGATTTAAATACATAATTATTGATGTCTGATCATCTTAATTTTTTGTATGAATATTTTACTCAATAAATTTCAAAAAGTGAATGATTCAGATTACCAAAACCAGTCCAAAATATGCGCTGTAATAACCCGACTCTTTTATATGCTTTACATTTCTAGTTATATGAATAATTACTTATTTAATGTGAAATTCCATGTGGAGTTGTGCTTACATATATGAATTATTTAATTATGTTATTCTATCGGTTGGTTATTGGAGATCTGTTAGAATTAGGACGTTTAAACTTGGAATTGGAAACCTTAGAGGCACGATAACCCAAAATTGACTTTACATTTATGTTTAGCATGATTTTAGGGACATAATATCAAGTTTTGTAAAAATTTGATTCGTAATGAATTAATGGGAAAATTTGGGTTCAACCCTCTTAAGTCTTATACCTAGATAGCTATAAGAGTCTTGGATGAAATAGTGTCAAGAACAAAAAAAAAAAGATATCTCCTGAGAGAGTGAGAGAGGGTGCTAGAGAAAAAAAGGAAAGAGAGGAGGCTTCAACAAGAGTGAGGACTGAAATTCAAGGTGAGTGTAAATCAACTTAAATCCTCCAAATTTTCTTTTGATTGATGAATATCAAGCACTAAATTGAGGTTTTATGATCACCCGAGTTAGGGTTTTGACTAAGAGAACTTGTTTGAGATAAATCTGTGAAAATTTTCAAGTTTCATTGTATTTATTTAAACTATGAGTTCAATCTCATATTTTGGGTTTGTTTTGAGTTAACTTCAGGGAATAGCTTTAAGATTTGCATGTTTTGCTTTCTACATATATATATATATATATATATGTATTGTATCCCTTTTGGGTTCATCATGGTAAGGTGAGAAAATGCAAAGAATATGATCCTCAAGTTTCGTAGATGACCTTTAAATAAGTTATGATCTATTTAGGTTTAAGAATCATGTGTATTACATCCTTATGTTGTGTTGAAGAAAGGAATTTTGCTTGTATTTGAGCCTCAAAATGCCTTTGAAAGTTGGATTTTGACGAATTTCGGACTGCCCAAAAACAGAGCCAGAACCGCACGTACGGGAGGCATAACCTCACATGCGGGGCTCACAGCCGTACGCGTGAGCCCCGCACGTGCGAAAAACAGGAGAGAAAGATTGAGCTACACTGCAATAAAAGCACGTGCGGCCCGCACGTGCGGTGGGGACTTCCGCACGTGCGGCCTAAGCTGAAAAATTCTGTAATTTTCTTTCGCTCTTTTCAACCCTCTAAATGTGTTATTATGTCCATTCGATGTTCCTATAATGCATTTAATTACATGGAACTTAACGAATCGAATAATTGAGAAATAAGAAGAAACTAAGGAAATGTGATGTACTTACAAGTTGTGTGCTATGTGTAGGGCACATACAGGATGGGACCATCGTTCACCCGCATCATTGTGAGTGATAGTAGTGTAATGTCATGTTTCATTCATGTATTATGTCCATATGTGTGGTTCGATACCTTATTCACTCTTTTAGTAAATAACTTATGTTATATGAGAGATGTTTGATATATGTTTGAACTTTAGCACATGAGATATGGACCAGAGGTCATTCTGTTTTCTTTTATGATGGGTCCAAGGCTGTTTTGCTAAAATAATGGACCTAAGGTCGTTTTGTATTTCGTTGGGCCCGAGGCCGTTTTGCTATTATAATGGGCCTTAGGCCGTTCTGTATTACGTTGGCCCTAAGGCGGTTCTATCTTATGTGGGCCTGAGGCTGTTCAGAAAAAGAAATATCTATAAAACCAACCTGTGATTTATGAATATGCACTGTTAAATTATGCTCGCACCCTTAATCTGTTACTATCATTCACTGAGCCTTGCTCACTCCATTTTTTTTTATGGATGTTTTGTAGGTAATCAGCTCGCAGGGCAACCATAAGTCAGCCCAGAAGTCTTTTACTGAACCTTTTTGCTAAGTCACCCGAAGTGACTCTTTTGTTTAATTTTGAAAAATCTGTATGTTGCCAGGTTTTTATGGAATTAAGAGAAATAGACATATGTATATATACATTGGCAATACCTAACTTTTGGGTTGATACCTTTTCTACATAAACAGTAATGTAAATGGTGTATGGAATGTTATGTATGTATGTATGGTAATGCATTAAGATCCTGACATGTAGTCACAACTCAACAAATGTGTTATTTTATTATTTTGCTTCCGTTCTGGCCCCAATATTAAGTAAAATTTATTATAGCAAAGTTGAGGCCTTAAGTTAGGCTGGTCATGCCCAAACTTTTAGGGATAGGTTTGGGTCGTGGCAGTTGGTATCAGAGCATGAGTTACTACATCACACACGAGTTCATTGAGCTTTAGAGCATCTAGAAAAGACTTAAGTTGCATGCATGTGACTTTCGGTGCATATAAAATGGTATGTAGCAGCTAGATTGCGCATGCAATAATCATCGATATATATATTTTGGTAATGATTATGGTCCATGCCTACTTGTGTATTTTTGTATGTATTATAACTAACTGTTATGTAGATCATGGTGAGGACAAGGACAGATGATCTCAAATATCTGTCCAAATTTTATTATTTATTCAAAAAAATTATCTGTTGAAATTCCTATTTGTTCAAATTTTGTCTATTCAAATTATGTTTTTTCAAATCTTTCTTGTCTAATAATCTTCAGAATCAAAATGAGTACATGGCTAATATTGAATCTGTTTGTAACATGGATTGTTTAGCATGTGCATCTCTATCTCTCTCTCTCTCTCTCTTTCTCTCTGTCTCTCTGTCTCTCTCCTCATCTGTTGAACAAAAGAAAAAAAAAATTAGAAATTCAAATTCAACAGATAAAGAGACAACATATCCAACAACAACAACAGATCAACAGATCCATTGAAAAAAGTTAACAGCAATGAAAAAATATTTTAGAACAAATTAATAGATTCAAGCGATCCAATAACAATAGATCCAACAACAGATTAGAGATTTTCCTGTTCGTTGATCTATTAAAACCTCAATTTTCGTTTGATTTCTTGAAGGTGTAACAGATCTAAGGCATTTCTTTAAACAAATCAAGATATGTGTCCACATTCAAACAAAGAGCATAACATAGATATGTATTTGTTTCACCATCATCAATGTCAAATGACAAACCTAGATTTTTGGAGAGAGAGAGAGAGAGAGAGTTGGTATGTATGTAATGTATGTATAGTTGGCTGTGTACTGTGTTCTCTGTCATTTCTCTTGGAACCAGACTGCGACCGGATTGCGCTGGAGGTCTAGATTGAGTGACAGGAACGAAAGACTAGACAAAGAAGGACTGGCGGTGCGATGTGGTTCAGATCGTCGGCCTCGGTGCGATGTGGTTCAGATCTGGTGCAAGAGAGTAGCGACGAGGAGATCTGGGCGGCGGAAAGACCGAGACACTCATTGGACCACCGAGTGATCGTGATTGAAGTGGAACTAGTTGTCACGGCCTCGGTCATCCTCGAGTTCTCTGTCACCGCCGTCATCATCAACGACCCCATCGTTGCCGTTGAGCTCATCAAATAGAAGAGGAGAGAGAGAGAGAGAGAGAGAGAGAATGGGGGTTTGAGAAATGAGAGTTGGGAGAGTTTCCATAAAAAAAAAAGTGGGTATTTTGGCCATTTTGCGCGGCAGTTGGTCCAAATATTTTAAAGCGTGGACTTTTGAGTAAAGAAAATTCAAGTTGCGTGTAGTAGAATTTTAAAATTATGATTTGATAATAGAATTATATTTTAAACTTGTGAGTTTTGAAATTATGATTTAAATGTGAATTGAGTGGTGTGACATATGATATTTGATTAAAAATTTACAACTCATAACCAAACACACAATCTAGAATTTTATTCAAAGCCCATAATTTTTTTTAAAAAAAAAAAATTCAAAATATTTTTTATTTAAAATATAAAAATAGCAGGTGCCAAAGAAAAAAAAGAAAAAAAAATAACACGAACACTATTTCGTTCAACTGGCCGGTCGACCGGCTAGACGTCTAAGAGGATGACCGGGGTAGACCCAAAATTCAAAAATCCTCTACTTTTCAAAATGGAGAACACAAAAGAGAGAGAGTAGCCAAACAGAAAAGTGAAATATGTTTTGAAATGTATAGTGGAATCACAATACCAAAACTCCATCCAAACAATGCATGCAAATGGAGGGATAGAATTAGGTTTTCAAAGCTGCACCAAACACAACCAAAAATTTTGGGAGAGTGTCCATAAAATGGGTATTTTGGTCATTTTACAGAGTTTGTTGGACATAAAATTTTAGAACGTGGATCTTTAAATAAAGAAAATTCAAAATTTATGGACGGAGTGTCATAAAATTATTCCCTTTTTATTTATTTATTATTATGCTAATTCTTCTATAGAAAACAAAAAGTATGTTTGTTTGGACGAACTGGATAAGGGGATATTGTAATCTATCGGACTGTTAGTCCTGGAATATATTGTTTTTAGCTCATTTGATTAGAGTGGATTTGTATCCTATGTTTGTTTAGTTGTGGGATTAGATGTCTGGGTTGGACTATTCTGTCGAATCCTATCTTTGTTTAGTCATAGAATTAGATGTTTGGATTGGACTATTCTATTAAATCCGATGTGTATCCTATTTTATTTAATTTTTTTACTAAAACTTTTAAAAAAATTAAGTAAATAGAACATCAATAAAAATTATATAAATTTATTTTAATTTTTAATAGATATTTTTTAATTTTATTTTAATTTGAACTTTTAAATAAATTGAACTTTTAAAGGGGAATTATAATCCATCAGATTATTAATTTAATTTAATTTTTAGTTGAGATTTTTTAATTTTATTTTACTGTACTAAGTATAATTAAAAATAATATAAATAAAAAATTGAGTGCAAAAAATGAGGGCCAAAAATGTCATTTTAACCTTCTAATCCAAAGGAGCAGTTATCCCACCTTTTTATCCCATACCCCCTATAGGACACAATAATCTCACAAATAAGGGATTGATAGTTCGATTAGACTATTAGTCCAATTTATATTTTTTGAATCATACGTCGAACTATCACATGTAATAGACATGGAATCCTATTGTAGCTCAACTTTTCGTACTCATTTCTGAGACGAAAGGCCCTACAGTTCGGCCTCCTGTGGTTTTGAATCTGATTCCAAAAGTGCAATGTGAAATAGATAAACATAAAAGAGTCCAAATCTAGCAAATTTTTTGAAAAATTGATTTTGAATCAAAATGCAAAAAATAGACTGTTTTGCCAGATACAGAGTCGTCACCTAAATATTTTTGGAAAATTTAGGAAACCCATGACTCGTGCCAAAGGCCACGTGTCCGTCATCACCAAGATTGTCTTGGTTCGGGAACTTAGGTACAAGAGGGGAATGTCATGAATTGAGCACCCCACTCGCCCGATCAAAGATCGGCCTGTACTTATCATGATGTGATTCTTATCTACATTATTGTGGCTTGCCTTTTTCGCGCCCCCTTTCGGAAGGTTTGAAAGAAAGCCCTAAAGTTCAGACTCCCGTGGTTCTGAATCTAATCTCACAAATGCAATGTGAAACTGATAAGCACCAAAGAGTCCAAATTCGTCAAATCATTTTGGAAAATTGATTTTGAATCAAAAAGTGCCAAAATTGGACTGCTTTGCCAAATATAGAGTCGCCACCTAAATATTTTATTTTGGAGAAATTTAGGAAACCTATGACTCGTGCCAAAGGCCACGTGTCCGTCATCACCAAAGTTGCCTCGGCTCGGAAACTTAGGTACGAGAGGAAAAGGTCATGAATTGAGCACCCCCGCTCGCCCGATCAAAGATCAGCCTCTACTAATCATGATATGATTTTATAAACATTATGTGTTCTTGTTCCGGTTTATTAGGCTAGCATTATTATGTGATGCGCACAAATAAGTATAGACTAGTTTGCTCAATTTGGAACAATTCAACTCATGTTTGTTTGCGAAAATGGTTTGAATTTGCCACCTCAAGTGGGTTTAGAGTTTGCGGATTTGCCACCAGACATAGTGGGCTTAAAACATGATTTTCTACTCAACAAAGTAGGCTTAAAACTTACATTCGTTGAATCGTTCCAATTTAAACATCAAGTCTTCATCTATAGACATTCAAACAGTTTAGCATTTAAGCACATAGCCTCATGGCAAGCATGCTAATCATGACAACATTCACACTTATGCAACTACGCTAAAGTATAAAAACTCACCTAGTACTCCAAGCTAAGAAGATATGAGTTAGAAAAATATGCATGATTCCTAACTATACAAGATGTCTAATGCAACACATGCAATATGCAATTAATAGGCTGGGCTACTAATATGGCATATGAAGAAATTTAAGCAATATGCGATTAAACACGTATTCAAATAAGATATTGGAATGGCAATGCAGTTTGAATGATGCGCCGAGCCTCGATGCATGCAATACGAAATGAATGGATGCAAGCATAAGGTATGCTAATTTGAAATATGTCCCTAATCTAACCATCGATAGCAGTTAAATAAAAGGAAGAAAGACGTGGGGTTGAAAAACATACATATACGCATGCACACTTATTACAACATTACGCCCTTGCGAAGGAGGGTCCAAATGAATAAGCTAACCAACTAGCTACGTTAATTAAGCTAACTAATTATTACAAAACTCGAATTAATTAACTATTCTAGTTAACTAATAACGAAACGAAATTGAATAACTAGTTAAACTAACTAATTTATTACAACTCTTAATTATCTATCAATAATTAATTACAACACGAATTTAAGCTAGATATTTAAACGTTAAATAAGCTTGGAATGCAAGAGAGGCTCATGCACGTGCTCGATTTCCATCCGAAAAGCTACTGCCTTGCTGCTGAATGCCTTTGTTTGCACATTGAACACCAACAATTCTGCCCACTTCCAAAACACCTCTGCTCCACCTTACCAACACACTGTGCAAATTTCACTGATGGCCGACAAGGGGCCGGTCGACTACCAATGGTGGCCGGTCAGCTACCACTAGTGGGCGGTCGGCTACTGGTGGTGGCTGTCGGCCACTGATAACCTAGACTTCCTTGCTGCAATAGGGAGCAAACAGAACAAAACTGTATATTTCTCAAGGGCTGTTTTCACACTTTGTGTCATGACCCGAACCCGCCCCTATGGGTTAAGGACATAACCGGCTAGTAATCCTGAGATTACCTACGGCCTCAAACCAAAATAGACGTAACTCGTCAGAGTATAGGGGCCAACGGAAGCAAAAATTTTAAACTTTGTCCATAGAGCCGTGCTTATATGCACATCAAAACAAACCATACATATGCATGTTAATAACTCACAACAAAAACATAGTACCAAAAGTTCTGCACAACAGGATCATTCGAGTCTAAGTCAACCCATCTCAACTATATACACATATACACAAAGTCCTCGCCTACATGACAAAATATAATACATAACGAAATGGCAAAGACGGGTCTCGTACGTGAGACGCAAGGGCTGACTCTTCAAAACCTTTGTTATTCCTGACAGGCTTCACTGGGGCTGGGTTTGGACTTCTCTTGACTCACCTACAAACACATGAATGAGCGTGAGCGATAGCCCAGTGAATAATATCAAATACAGAAGTTATACAAACGATATGTAGAGTAACATGCTCCAAACGGCCTTGGGCCCAATTCATATTTCTATTTAACATATATATATACACTTAATTTAGGTCAAGTGACTGTGGTTCCAAACATACTGGCCTTTGGCCCATTTATCTTTCCATAACGAACTGGCCCTTGGCCCATTCAGACTTTCGTTCATGTCAAAATGGCCTCTGGCCCACTCATTCTATTATTCAGATCGAACTGTTATTCTTGTCAAACTATTACTTATATCAAACTATCATTCGTGTCAAACTATTATTTATGTCAAACTATCACTCGTGTCAAACTGGCCTTTGGCCCACTCAAGTGACAAACTGGCCTTTGGCCCATTCAGACTTTCATTCATGACAGAACGGCCTCTGGCCCATTCATTCATGTCAAAACGGCCTTCGGCCCACTCATTCATGTCAAAACGACCTTCGGTCCATTTATTTATGTCAAAACGACCTCCAGTCTATTCATTTATGTCAAAACGACCTTCGGTCCATTCATTTATGCCAAAGCGACCTTCGGTCCATTCCTTTATGTCAAAACGACCTTCGGTCCATTCGTTTATGCCAAAACGACCTTCGGTCCATTCATTTATGTCAAAACGACCTTCGGTCTATTCATTTACGTCAAAACGACCTTCGGTCAATTCATTTATGTCAAAACGTTGTCCACCAATTAAATCGACGAACTTATAAAACTTACATAGAAGTGAGCAATTGGACAACAGTATATTTTAGATATCTTGATAAGATATTACTCACAGTGATCGGTTGGTTGGTTCGCCCTAGAGCTCGACCCTACACATTTCACGAATGCAAAAGGGTCATTAACAATTCAATCCGTTCCTTATTTCACATATTCCTCTTTAGGCCTTGTTCTTATCTCTTTAACTCATTTACAATGCTTAACACATGCCTAAGAGTGCTTGCACGTGAAGGAGAACGGAAAACGAAAGCAAAATTTCAGAAAACAAGGTCCCCGCTCGAGCGTGGACTCCACCGCTCGAGCGGACCCTTAAGGCCTGCAAAAGTACTGGTTGCATGAAAAATACGCTCGAGCGTGAAATAGGGCGCTCGAGCGGAAGGCCTGTCTACGTAGCTCCCTCGCTCGAGCGTGAACTCACTAGCTCGAGCGGACACCAAGTCTGTAAAAAGTACTGGGAGCACGTTTTTCACGGCGGCCATTACCCCGCTCGAGCGGACATCAAAATTCTGGATTTCCCAAATTGTGTTCTTGAGCTCAAATTCGACCTTCAAGCTAACATTTCTTGCATGCAATGGCTCAAATCTCAAATATAATTATACTAGCATGGTATAAACCCCAAATTACAACCCAATGAAGCTCAATTTCACAAATAAATCACATGCATGCCCCAATCTCCCATCAAACTCATTCTAACATAACAAATTCATGCATTCAAGCTCATATTCTCATGAATTGTACATGCATGTGCTATATAACCCTTACTCTCAACTTAGATGATGAAAAGGTAATCAAAACATGAGCTTCAACTATAAATTTACAAGGATCATACCCTTTGAGCTCAAACATGCCATATTCAAAGCAATTACACACATGCATGCACATATGGGTCTTCATTACAACAAATTCAACTCAATTTCCTTATGATCAAACTAAAATACTTGAATTACTCACCAAGGAGCTTAATCTTCCAAACTCTAGTCAATTGTTGGACTTAATCTTCAAGATTTCCAAGTCTTGAGCCAAAACTACACAATCCTCTCCCTCTCTCTCTCTAAGGCCGACCCTCTCCTTTCTCTCTTGAGTTAGCATCAGCCAAAATGATATAAGGGAGAGGAATTGATTATAATAAGGCCCCTTTTTAGCCCCACTCAACACATTATTTCATTATAAAATATTTGGGCACTTAATTCATCAATTTAATCGATTTAATCTAACCCAAATCAATTTTCAATTAAATTTCACCGTAGGCTCTAAAAATTACGCCAATCACAATGGCACAATCAATTTCGGGTTCTGTGGCTGATAAGGCCCTCAATTTAATCTCCAAAGCGGAGAAATCAAACAGATATTCCTATGGTAAATAGGTAGAAATTCAAAACCACATATTTTCACATAATGGAACACAATCATATTAAAACACATAATCACATCATATTAAGGACCAATTAACATATTGCGGAACAGGGGTATCACACTTTGCCTCTCCTTTTCATGGGGAAATCAAAGGAGGGACAATATTTGGTTCATGAACCATCAACCAAGTAATTTCATTGCATGATGGCTTGTGAAGCCAATTGTGCAAGTTTAATAAATGCAACATGAGACCAAAATTACCATCACCCTATCATGCATGATCAATGGGAATGGAGACCTAGGAAAATGGCACATTTCATCACTTTTGAGTATGAAATGTCTCATTTTTCTTGTGTTCAAATTAACATCCGACTTGAACACATGCAATGCAACACAAAGAAATGCTTATCTTGCCACTTTTACTTGCCAATTTTGTTTACACATTTTAGTTACCAAATCATTCATTAATCAATTTGTCCATTAGAAGTGTCAACCAAGGGATAGTTTAAGACATGAGAGAAGCTTCATGCCGTTGGTAATAAACCATCAAAGAGGATTAAACCATTAAGCATGAGCCTCAACCTCAAGCTTAAACAACCCTAAGGTTGAAACAACCCTTAAAGAAAATGAAAAAGTGAAGAAATGAGGGAGATTGCAGAGATTATAAGTGCTGGAATTAGGTGAGAAAAAGCACTAAAACATGCAATCAACTCAAACTAATGATGGTTAAAGTCTTAAAACACCAAGCTAGTGAAAGGACTTACACTACAACTATGCAATACAAGACTCAAAAGTACCAAACAGCCAAAGCAGTGGCAAAATAGTTCAAAAGAGAGTGTAAAACATGCTGGACTTGAGCCACAAAAAGCTAAAACATTAAGCTAATACATGGGGCTAACTAGGCATGCAAACAAGACACAAGGAGGGGAGGCTAACCCCTCCAAATTTGGATTTCAAAATGAGGTTTTTGCTACTGAAAAACCTCTGAAATTCAGTGGTTAAAAGGCCCAAAAAATTTGGTTTGAAAGTGGTGAACAAAGGTACAAAAACTTTACAAACTAAGAAGCAAGAAGGGTAAACCACCCGTTAACTGAAAATGGCCTCAAACCAACACTTTTAGGCCACAAAAATAGAGTTTTTTACAGTTCAAAACTAGCCCCAAAACAGCCCAAAAACAATAGAAGAAGATGGCAAAGCAAGTATCTAAAACAAGCTAACAAAGCACGTGTTATACCTCTTGAAGCCAAGACACAATTCGACCAACAATCCAAGCCAAAACCTCCTCCTAGAGCTCAAAACAAGTCTCAAGCTACCTCAGCCCAAAGACTAGCAACTTTTGTTAAGGATTGATAGACAAAAGTGGAGTGTATCCAAACAACTATGCACAAAATTGCTAGAGAGAAAGAGAGAAATGTAGAGAGAGAGAATTTTGTTCCAAAATTACTAACCCTCCAAAATGGGGGAGGAACCCCCCTATATATAGAAAAACAAGTCTTGAGCTTAGAAACATCCCACCATACACGTGTAGGGAGATGCAACTTAGTGTGTTAACAACTGGCACAGCTATCAACAAATATCTAGAAAAAGGCACTGGTGGCCATCGGCCACCACTGATAGCCGACCGGCCACACCAATGGCTGACAACCATGAACCATGGCCGACAGCTTATGGTGGTGGCTGACAGGTCACCACAAGTTTCAGGCTTGAAACAACAAGGTTTTGGTCCAAAATAAAGCACAAAATGAACAAGTTTTAAAGGCTCAAAGACAGGTCGTTCCACCAAGGATTTCGAGCACTCAAAGTGAACAAATGCAATCGTAATCATCGAGTGCACAAGCGATGACGTCTAAGTCTTGAGGTCGGTCAAAAATGGGGTGTCTACAATTATATGCTCTTGTTCCGATTATTAGACTAACTTTACTATGTGTTGCACATAAGTATAGACTAATTTGGAAAAATTGGAACACTTTGATTTCATGTTTGTTTAAAAAAAAGTGTTTGAATGTGTACCACTTGAAAAAGTGATCGAATATGTACATTACTCAAATTATTCCAATTCAAGCAATTAGCCTTTATCCACAGACATCTAAGCAGATATATCAATTAAGCAGTTAGACTCATGGAAAACATGTTTTGATATGGTAACAACCATACTCATGCGATATGCTAAAACAAATAAAACCTCACTTAGTACTCCAAGCCAAAAAAGATGACAGAGTTAAAATAAATTATAAAAAAAAATGCATGATCCTAATTATGCAATGTGACTAATGCAACGCATGCGATATCTAATTTACTAGGCTCGGCTACTAATATGGTGTATGAATCAATTTGATAGCATGCGGTCTAAGCACCTTTTCAAAGAAGCATTTAAACGACAATGCATGGTTAGAATGATGAACCGAACCTCGACGCATGCAAAACAAGTAGATGCAAACATGGAGTATGCTAAAAGAAAAGTGATGTTCTAAACTAACCATCATAAGCAAATAAATAAAAAGGAGAAAGACGTGAGGTTGAAAGATATACATATTATTACAAGTTTGCTCTCACGCAGGAGGGTCCGAATAAGTTAACTAGCTAACTAATTACTACAAATTAGCTAACTATTACAAAAGGAATTAAATAAATTAACTATGCTAGCTTAATTATTATAACATCACAATTAATGAACTAACAAAGTAAGTACACTAATTAATTAATTACAAATTCTAATTAGTTAACTATTTACAACATGAATACAACCAAAAGTAGGCTAAGGGAAGTAAGGAATGTTCATGCGTGCACACAGATTTCCACCCGAAAAAGCCCACTATTTTGCTGTCTGAATGCCTTTGTTACACAGGTAGAACATTGCACTATTTTTTTCACCTTAGCCTTAGCTCTATTTTGTTCCAAAAAGTTGCTACTTAGTTTGACAAAGGTGGCCAACAGGCCAGAAGTAGTGGTCAACCGGCCACAAATGGTAGCCTGCCTTCCAAAAGAAGTGGCTTGCCGGCCAGAAAAAGTGGCCAGCTGGCCATTGAAGCTTGGTTCCTCCTGCTGCAATAGAGGACAAATAGAGCACAAACAGAGTATGCTTAGGAAATGTTTGTACACCTTACCTCTCCTTATCATCAAATAGCTCAAAGGAGTGGCAAGCTCAATTCGCAAGCCATCAATCGATGCAAATCATTGCATGATGGCCTATGAACCAAGGTGTACAATTTCAATAAATGCATAATACAAGACTCTCAAACCTCCTCCCTATCATGGATTGATCAAGGGAAGTGGTTGACTTTGGAAACTTGAACCATTTTATCACTAGCAAGTATGAAATGCCTCAAGTTTTCATGTGTTCAATTAACGTCTGATTGAACATTAAATTGCTTATCATCTTGCATAATTTTTAGTCCCAATTTTATTATTTCATTTTAATTACCAACCATTCCTTAGTTCATTAAGTCCAAAAGTGAAGATTAAGTCCTCTAAGGGAAAGGAGTACCAAACCAAGTGTTGTTTTAGGTATGAGAAAAGTGTCATACCGTTGGTAATGAACCGCCAAAGGGATTAAACCATTTAGCACAATACCTCTATCTCAAGCTTAAATAAGCAAGTAGTTTGAAACAACTTTCAAAGCAAAGAAAAAAACCAAGAAAGGAGGGAGGTTGCAGAGGTGATTAAATATGAATACAAGTATGGAAAGCAAGAAATAAACATTATTAACTCAAATAGGTTGGTGGCCAAGGCCTAAACCACCAAGCTTATGAGGATAATTACACTACAAGCATGCTATACAAAGCTCAAATGCAATGAATAACTAAAAACAGTCCTAAAACATGCTAGAATTAAGACAAAAATAGCTAAAACAATAAGCTACAACATGGAGTAAGTTAAGCTAGTAAGTAAGCACAAGGAGGGGAGGCTACCCCCTCTATTTTTCGGATTTCAAAATGTAACGCCCCAACCCTTCACATGTCATCGATATTGTCTGCTTTGGGCCACGCCCGCAAGGATTTGTTCTTCCTAGTGGGTCACCCATCCTAGAACTACTCCAGCCTAAGCACGCTTAACTGTGGAGTTCTTATGAGGATTTCACCACCTAGGAAAAGGCCTCGATGCTATATAAGGGTCTAAGTTTTTACTTTTATAGCCCAAGAACTTCCTTTCCATTCCCAATGTGGGACACCAGGACCTTACACAAAACATGATTTTAGCCTCTGAAAAAACACTGAAATTCAGTAGTAAAAAGCTCAAAAAAAGATAATAGAAAAGTGGGAAACACTAGGGCAAAGGCTTAAGAAGTGAGATGCAAAGAAGGGTAATCCACCCCTCCACCCTTAATAGCCTTAAACCACAAGTTTCAGCCCAAAAATTCAGTATAAAAACAGTCCAAAAATAGTAGGAAAAATAGCAAATAAATCAAAGAAACAAGCCAAGACTTATACTTCTCGAAAAGGAGAACCCTTTCAAACCAACACTTACACACCCTCAAGAGCTCAAAGTAAGCTCAAAAGTACCTCAACTCAAATACCACAAGGTTTGGTTTAGAGTGTATAGGCAAAGACTTAAGAATTTGCAAGAGAGAGAGGGAATTGTAGAGGAGAGAAAGGTTTTTGCTCCAGAATTTCCAACCCTCAAAAATGGAAGGGGATGTCTTCTATTTATAGAAAAAGATGAAATTCCCACAGAAATATCCATACATAAACGTGTGGGCAGATGCATGCACCTATGGAAACAGCTGGCATAAGTGACATAAATATCTGCAAAAACACACAAGTGACCGGCAGGCCACTAATGTTGACCGGCAGGCCACACAAATGGCCGGCAACCCACACTAGTAGGCCTGCAAGTCCCAAGGTTTTTAGGCTTGAAAATTTGTGGTTTTGGTCCAAAACAAGGCAAAAGGTGTGTAGGGTTTGAAGGCTCGAAATTGTGACATTCTATTGAGGACTTCGAGCACTTGACAAACATATACAAATTTATCATTGGGTGCGCAAGCGGTGGTGCCCAAATCGTAAGAGTGGTCAAAAATGGGGTGCCTATAACTATCCCACACTCTAATCGCCCCAAACAAACATCCCCAAAGAGTCTTGCTTTCTCAACAATCTTATACTTTTATCAAAATTTCACTTAAGTTCTTCTATTTTAATCATTTTGTTAGTTTTCAAGATGACATTATATGATTGGATTCAATTGCAACTTAACTCAAAATCTAACAAGTTGATTGGGACAATTAAAAGATTAGGGAATATTTTTTTTACTAAGCAAAATAAAGTGAGATTAGATGTAAAATATAAAATTGAAAAATAAAATTTATCCAAAAATAATATTCTAAGTAACAGATGGCAACAAAACTTTCCATGGAAAATATCTATATGGCCCCAACAAAAATTTTCCGTGGAAATAAATTTCATATGGGCCATGATTCATGGACTACTTTTCAGTGACATGCATGGTAGAAGTTAACGAATAATTTCATTTCAGGTTTGGAAAAATATTTTTAAATTAATGGTATTAAAAAGTTAAATTACAATTTTTTTGTCTTTGCATTAAAGGTGCTATGATTGGATAAGTATACTTTTTTTTTTAACCCTTTTTTTATAGATGGAATTGGATAGTGTGTGAGTGATTTTCTGACCACACTGCCCGTTTAGTAATCAGCTAGAGAGCACCGGCAGAATAGATGGCTTCGGTTAACCTGTAACAGAAAGAAAAGGCTCCGGCGGTGGCTCTTCCACCCGGGGGCACTCCGACGATCAAGTCAGTATATCTCTCAAAGATAATCAAGTGCTAAACTCACTGCTCAAAGCATAAATTACGTACCTTAGACCCACGGGGGTGCCTCTCTTTTATAGTTTACTCAATCCTAGTCTCACCAGAAGCCTGACTTCTATGGACTCCAATTTAGTACTTACTTTGGACTCCTCAAGAGATAAAGATAAACTCCCTAAGAGATTTATCCTCATCTTGTCTAAGTCTCCTCTTCATTCTAGGACTCTTGTCCCTTATCCATTTATCTCAGATTCCGATATCTTCGAAGATAACCTCGGCAGCGCTGAGATAACCTCGGCATAATGACCAGGACACGTGGCACCTCGGCTGACACATCGGCGTCACCTTGCCACGTGTTGGTGCTCAGAAAATATATCCCCACAACTGCCCCCTAGGTTCTATTACCTCGGCATTCTGAGGTGATGGAACCTATATCATTCCGTTTTTCCAGTACGTCGGTTTTCTGTATCTCAGCCGATATCATTATTTTGGCCGATATCCTTTTATTGAAGAATAAGAACTTCAAGAACCCTTCCACGCGTATGAGCTGTCATACACCATAATCCAACCGTTTTTAACCACGCGTTTCTTTTTTACTGGTTCGTACTCGCGACGCGCCCGTAAGCCGTCTCTTTCTCACGTTCACCGTCTGACGTATACGTTCTTCTAGGAGTATTAATTATTTTTTGCTGCCGTTTTCATTTTTGACAAAACCTTTCCCTCTTTCTTCATTTTTCCACTTTTGCATCTGATTTCTCTTGCTTTTTCTCTCTCTAACTATTTCTTTCGAATCCGCCATTGCTCAAGCTCCAAGCTCTGCAATTATCTCCCGTTCTCCCTTCCTGTGAAGCTTTCGTTGTTCTCATTACATCTGTAACTAGTGTCTGACTTCGGCAATCTTCATACCGGCTTCACTCTTTTCTGGTAAGCTACTGTTCCTTTCGTTTTCAATTCTGTTGATATTCTTCATTACTTGTTGCCTTTACTGCATCTGTTGAAACTTTTAATTTGCGATTCATACACCTGAATGTGTCCTTCCCATGATTTTTCCCTTGCCTATATCTTGAACACACGCATTGTTTCACTACTTCCCTGTATCTTTGTCACGAACAGATCAAGGATCAACATCTGATCTAGCCGATCAACCATCAACTTCGGCTCCATTCTTGGTCCCAATATCAGAACGAAAACGTCAGCGACGACTTGTCCTTACTGCCGAGATGGGTCGCCCTAAGCCTGCTGCAAAAGATCTTCTGGCCAGTATTCCATCATCTGTTGATGAGCAGCCAACATAAACCCAACCTCCACCGAAGCCGAAAAGAATAAAGAAGGCTCAACCAAAGGCTAAGGTAGCTCAGGTTGAGTCTGAAGACACTCTGCCTATTTCAAAGTTGGCTGAGAGTGATAAATCTCAGCCTTCCGCTGGGAAGAGGCACTCTGAGTTTCAACCACTAGAATCCCCAAAACCAAAAAAGCCGAGGTCTTCTTCTGCAACAACTTCAGGATCAAAAAAGCCCGATGCCCTATGGGCCCCCACAATTACTCTGGAAGACAAGCTTGTCATGGTGTAGACACCCCATTTTTGACCATCCTCAAGACTTGGACGTCACCGTTTGAACACTCGGTGATTATCCATGTTTGTGTTCGTTTGGAGTTCCCGGAGGCCTCGGCTCGCGCGCCTTGCGTCAGGATCTCCGAACTCGACCGTTTAGTGTCTGGTTTCACACCAAACACTTGTGTTTTGCCTTGGAAGGGCAGGGAATGCCTTGTGAGGCATCCGCATACACCACCGGCAGTGGCTAGAGGCCACCGACTGGTTTTTGCTGGCACTATTTGTTGCCGGTCAGCACTATTTAGTGCCGGTTGGCACTCTTTTTTGCCAAGATGGCCTTTTTGGCCAGCTGACTACTGTGCATCTGCTTTTGCAGATATTTTAAGACAGCTGTCTTGCTTTTTGCTTCCCTCCATACACGTGTATGGAGGGATCTCCCTCTTGTGAAGCTTGTCTTGTAAGCTTTACAAGACAAGAAGTTCTATAAAGAGAGGGGCTCTCTCTTGTTGCAAGGGTTGGTTAGAGAGACTTGAGATATTTTAGAGAGCTTAGACAGCCATTTTCTTGGTTTGAGTTCTAGGGTTAGGGTTTGATACACATTATCTCTCTCTTTTTCCTTCTTGTGTGTGTTAAAGTGTGCTTGTGTCTTACTATTGCACACAAACACATAGTGTTTCACCTTCTTATAGCTACTGAGGCTCTAAAGGACTGGTTTTAGTGTTTTGGTGTTGGATTCAAGCCAAAGAGGGCCATTGGAGCACCATTGTTGAAGAAGTCTTCAAGGTTAACAATTTTGACTTTATATTCCCCATTTTTGCATTGATTTTCTACCTATCTTAGAGCTGTTTTCGTGCTTATTGTATAACACAAAAAAGTTCTATTTTTAGCCCTCTTGATTGTTTATTAAGGGTGTTTTGTAGTTTGAGGGTGTTTGACCCCTCTTAGGCCTTGAAAGGCCTCATTTTGTGCTATTTTGTGCTAGTTTCGAGACTTTGGTGTTTGGGCCTCTTCACCACTGAAATCTTGAGGGATTTCAGTGGTGAAGATGGTGCCTTGAAGTCTCTAAAAGGAGAGGGGATGCCATCCCCTCTCCTTGTTGTCCTTGAAATGGACCATTTTTGGCCTCTTGAGAGAGCACCTAGCTAGGCTTCATGTTGACCATGCCTTAGTTGTTTTTTGCGCTTAATATGTCATATTATGCCTCTGTTTTTTGTTGGTTTTGGTACACCATACATGCTTAGCATACCTACCATGTAATGCCTTGTTGTTGCCTTGATATGCCTTAGGTTGTTAGCCTTAGTTCTAGCATGTTTTAGGCTTAGTCTTGTGAAGATTTTGTGCATATTTTGCCATGTGTTAGGTCTGTCCATGGTTGTTTGGGTCAGATTTGGCATGCATCATATAGCCCCTTTGCATTTTGGCTTGTTGGCCTTAAGCATGTGAATGTATAGCATGACATTTTTGTATTGATTTGGTGATTTGGAATCATCCGCCATGTCATTTCAGTCCCATTTGCATGCCTATATGTTTACCTTGGACGCATCTTTAATGCTTTGGAAGCTTGTGTAGTATGCTCCATGTTTTGGCACTTATGCATGCCTTTGAATTTGAGCCATTTAGATGCCATCTAAGTGGTCTTTTGGGCTTTATTTTAGGTGCTAAAACTCTGTTTTTAATCATTTAGTTCATGCCATGTTTGGTCTTGCTAAGTGTAGTTCAATACTCCATTGGTTTGCTTTGAGCAGTTAGGCCATTTGTTGCATGTTTGGCTTGATTTATTGCTTGGTTTGGCACCATGTTTTAACATGATTTTTAATGCTTATGTTGCATGCTATATGTCCATGATTACCTTCTTTCAAATGTGTTTGAGAGTTGCCCCATTTGTGCTTAAGTGTTGGCTCTCAATTATGTGCATGTGTGTATGTATTTGGTCCCTCATATTATAGCACTTTGGCCGCTGTTTTGAGCCTATTTAGAGTTGCCTAAATCATGTATAAGTCCATCTTCTCATCGGTTTGTATTGCCACATGTATGCTTGTATGCTTGCATAAGTGCGTTGCCATGCCATGTTGCATCCTTAGATTGTATGCCTAGGTTGCATTGCATCTTGCATGCATGCCTTGTTCCTTGACTTGGTGATAGGAATTGGGTCTTGATTTGTGTGTTTGGTTTGCATTTCATTTGACATGAAAGTTGCACACTTGGTCACTCGGGCCATCATGCATGGAAATGCGTGATTGGTGGCCCGAGAATCGAGATACATGCCCCTTTGAGTCACAAACATGATAAGGGACATGAATGGTGCATATATGCCTTGAATTGTGCTGCCATGCTTTGCCTTGCCCTCTGTTGCTGTCAATTGCAGATTCTGCAGGAGCACTTTGCCGACTGGCAGTGTCAAGTGCCGACCGACAATCCCTTCTCTGCCGACAGCTTCATTTTGTGCCGATGGCCATAACACACTGCCGGTGACAGTTCCATTCAGCCGGTGGCACTCCTCAGTGTCCAAGGAACCAGTTCTGAGATTTTGGCAGCCTCCAGAGGAGTAAAGGAAGGAAAACAGAGGTAGCCTATGCATGGCGGTGCGTTTCCGAGCAGGACCGAGCATGCATTGCATCGAGCTCTCCTCCCGAGGCGGTTTACTGCTTTTCTTAGATTAATTAATTTGCTTAGTTGGTTAGGCAATTTGTAATATTTAATTAGCTTGCGTAGTTAATTAATTTGTAATATTTATTCGGTCCCTCCGAGCGAGGGCAAATCTGTAATAAGTGTGTGTGAGTGGAGTGTATGTCTTCCAATCCCCACTTCTTTCTTCCCTTTTACTTACTTGCTTTGATGGTTAGTATTAAGGCACGTTTAATTTAGCATACCTTATGCTATGCATGCGTGCATTCATGCATTTGTATTGCATGCATTAGGCTCGGTACATCACGCTAACTGCATTTGTACTTCAATTCCAAATTGAATACGTGCATCAAATTGATCGCATTTTCACATGCCATGATTAGACTAGCCGAGCCTATTCTAATTGCATCCTGTATGTGTTGCATTAGACAATTGACATGAACTAGGACATGCATGTTTGCTAACTAGTTTATTGTTTTGGCACGGAGTACAATGTAAGTATTTTAGCTTTAGCATCTCGAATGCGTATGAGTGTTGCCATGACAGTATGCTTGCCATGCGGCTAAATGCTTATGTGATAAATTGCTTAAATGCCTGTGGGTGAAGGTTAGATTGTTTTGAGTTGGAGAAACTCATTGAAATCCGCATTTTAGCCTACTTGCGAGTAACAAATTCCAAAGCGTTTTCCAAAACAAACGGATATGCAATGCTTATTTCCAAATTAGGCGATCTAGTCTATACTTGTTTGTTGCGCGCATAACATAGTAATTCTAGGCTAACAAACGGAATAAGAACACATAACGTTTTCAAAATCGGATATCATGGTTAGTAGAGGCCGGTCTTCGGACCGGGCGAAAGGGGGTGCTCATAGCTGACCTTCCCCGATCGTACCCAAGCTCCCGAGCCGAGACAACTCCGATGATGACGGACATGTGGCTTTCGGCACCGAGTCAGGGTTTCCAAAATTCCCCATAAAAAATATTTAGGTGGCGACTCTGTATCTGGCAAAGCAGTCCATGTTTGGCACTCCTTTTCAAAAATCTGTTTCTCAAAACGATTTGCCGGATTTGAACTCTTTGGTTCAGATTAAGAACCGTGACAATTTGAGAGTCCGAGCTGTAGTGACCCCACAAATGAACAGAACGGGACTCACCCTCCCGGGGCGTTCGGGGGACGTCTACACATGGCAAGTGATAGCGCCGATGATATAAATGTCGGCATCGCACTCAGTACTGCTCTGCTTCTTCCAGGCGATCTGGAGCGAAACGCCTAGTACAGTGAGTATGGGAACTACGCTCTAATGCTTCAGCACTCCGTTCAGGTAAATGTTTTCTATTTGGTATTTTTCTTATTTCCTTCCCTTTATTTTATACTTTGAGTATTCTCTAACACCTCTGTTTTCTTTCAGGCCATCCAGCATGCCCACTCATTCTCAATGCAGTCTTTTGAGAATCGGGAAAGGCTTGTTGAGATGAAGAGGGAGTTCTCTTCCCTCCAAAAGACCAACAAAGGTCTTCAATCGAAGATGAAAAAACTGGAGGACCAAGTCGAGGCTGTAATAAAAGCCCTGACCAATGCCGAAGAGAAGGCTGAGGATGCTGAAGCCATCAGGAAAGTGGCTGAGTCTCAGAAGAGAGAAGCAGAGAAAAAAATGGCCTAGGCCAAAAAGGAGCTTCAGGAGGCTCTTGCCACCAGGGACGCCGAAATCAAAGAGGCTGACAAAAAGGCGTACACTCAAGGTATGGCCAATGTCACTGAGGCCTATGAACTTCAAGTGAAGCAGGCATGCAACAAGGGTTTCACCCTTGGTTGGATGTCCCTTATGAAGAAACTCAATATCCCTGATGATTCGCCTCTGAGGAATGCCGATGATATTCCTCTTCCATTCCCTCCACCTCCTCCACCAGCTCAGTCTGATGAAGATTCAGAATCTAGAGATGAGGAAGAGAATGATGCCTTAGTGAGAAAAGTAAGGAGGCTACTGCGTCCAAGTTCCTTCCTTTAACTAAGCAAGTCCTGGACTTGACTCAAGATGAAGAGGGCGATGTGGTTGTCAAGGAAACTACCCCTGAGCAGGCATCCTCTGATGTTCTTGTAGCCGACAAAAGTATTGATGAAACCCTTGCCCAGATTGATGCAGAACTTGCAATGGAAAAGGCGGCCGAGGTGGCTCTACCAGAACCTTCCGAGGTCCAAACCCAAGTTGCTGTTGATGCTAATGAACCTTAATTTTTATGTTTTTCCTGTCTTGTCTAATTGTATTTTGTTTCTTCTTTATCTTTTGGAACAATGTAAGCCCTTGAATGGCCGATGTGCCTCTTTCTTGTTGAATGCTAATGCAACTTTTCTTTTCTAAGTGCTTGTACACTTGTCTTCTCTTCATTGCTTCTGCATGATTCTATACTTAGAATATTCTGCATGTCTCTCACACATTTTTCCTTCTTTGTACAATCTTCTCGGGGTGACACACCTCGGATAGACAAACTTTTTGTAAACTTTTATCAAGTGTTGAACATCATACTGGTTTAACTTAACTTGTAAATTGTCCACTAATTTCAACAAGTGTTGAACAATCACTTCGGCTTGACTTCAACTTGTAAATTGTCCATAAATTTCAACAAGTGAAGATAAACATTTATCTCGGCTTAACTTTAACTTGTAAATTGCTGCAAATTTCAACAAGCATTAAGCATTACTTCGGTTTATCTTCAGCTTGTAAATTGCTACAAATTTAAACAAGTAAAGATAAACAATTATCTCGGTTTAACTTCAACTTGTAAATTGCTACAAATTTCAACAAGCGTTAAGCATTACTTCAATTTAACTTCATCTTGTAAATTGCTACAAATTTCAACAAGTGAAGATAAACAATTATCTTGGCTTAACTTCAACTTGTAAATTGCTACAAATTTCAACAAGCGTTAAGCATTACTTCAGTTTAACTTCAACTTGTAAATTGCTAAAAATTTCAACAAGTGAAGATAAATAATTATCTCGGCTTAACTTCAACTTGTAAATTGCTACAAATTTCAACAAGCGTTAAGTATTACTTCGGTTTAACTTCAACTTGTAAATTGCTACAAATTTCAACAAGTGAAGATAAACAATTATCTCGGCTTAACTTCAACTTGTAAATTGCTACAAATTTCAACAAGCGTTAAGCATTACTTCGGTTTAACTTCAACTTGTAAATTGCTACAAATTTTAACAAGTGAAGATAAACAATTATCTCGGCTTAACTTCAACTTGTAAATTGCTACAAATTTCAACAAGTGAAGATAAACAATTATCTTGGCTTAACTTCAACTTGTAAATTGCTACAAATTTCAACAAGTGAAGAAAAACAATTATCTCGGCTTAACTTCAACTTGTAAATTGCTACAAATTTCAACAAGCGTTAAGCATTTGTGTCTTCTCTCTGCCCCCAATGTGAACCTAAGTTCCACTTGGGTTCTCATTATTAGAAACAACATGATGCATCTTTTATCAATTCACAAGTCTTGGAAAATTCTGCTAAGATTTTATTGATGATGTCGGCAAAAAATAACAAGGATCATCTAATGATAGAAAAATTTCAAATTACAAGTGTTCCAGGGTCTTGGCAATGCTTTGCCCTCATTATCTTCAAGTCGGTATGTTCCATTGCCCAATACCGAAGTAATTCTGTAGGGCCCTTCCCAGTTTAGGCCAAGCTTGCCCTCTCTGGGATCCTTTTTGTTGCCAACAACTTTTCTTAGGACTAGGTCGCCAACCTGAAAATCCCTTGGATTGACCTTCTTATTGTAAGCTCTAGCAAGTTGCTGCTGGTACACTGCGAGCTGAATTGCAGCTTTCTCCCTTCTTTCTTCTAAGAGATCCAGATCTCGGGCTAGAAGTATATCATTGGTCCCATTCTCTACTCCCTGGGTTTTGATCCCTAGGATGCCGATCTCTAGTGGGATGACTGGTTCTGTGCCGTAAGCCATGGCAAAGGGGGTTTCCCCTGTTGATCTTCTCGGCGTAGTCCGATATACCCATAGTACATTGGGCAACACGTCTACCCACTTTCCTTTTGATGCCTGCAGCCTTTTCTTTATCCCATCCAAAATTACTTTGTTGGACACTTCTGCTTACCCATTGCTTTGGGGAAAACTTGATGTTGAAAAGTAATTCTTTATCTTGAATTTCGCACAGAAGTTCTTGATGAGTTTGCTATCAAACTGCGTTTCGTTGTCGGCAACTATTGCTCTTGGGATACTAAATCTGGTGATGATGTTTCTCCATATGAAGTTCTTGACGTCCACATCTCGAATTTTGGCAAGAGGTTCCGCTTCTATCCACTTTGTGAAGTAATCTGTTGCTACCAGCAAGTACTTCCTTTGCCTAGTTACTTGGGGCAACTGCCCAATGAGATCTATGCCCCATTGGGCAAATGGCCATGGACTGGATATAAGGTTCAGGTCAGCAGCTGGCTGGTGTATCAAAGGTGCGAACCTTTGGCATTGTTCACACTTCTTCACGTAGGCTTCTGCATCTTTTTGCATATAGGGCCATCAATTCCCCTGGGTAATGGCCCTGTGAGCTAGTGATCTGCCCCCAGCATGGCTTCCACAAATCCCTTCATGAATTTCATATAGAAAATCTTCAACCTGCAAAGGGTGTACGCACCTGAAAAGGGGTCCAGTGAAGGACCTTCTGTAGAGATGTCCGTCTGATGTCAGATTGAATCTTGCCAACTTCAATCTAACCTTGTGTGCTTCCTTATGGTCATCTGGCAGCTTTCCCTCTTTTAAGAATGCAACAATTGCATCTATCCAGCTTGGTCCCAAGTCCACACACATTATTTCTTGTTCTGTGATCGGTTGTTCTATGCTCGGGTTTGACAAATAGTCAATCATTATTGTCCTTGTTTTTCCAGTTTGTATTGAACTTGCCAAGTTGGCCAATGCGTCGGCGTGGCTGTTATCATCTCGGCTAACTTGAAGAAGTCGGCAGTTGCAAAACAAGGCTGCCAGCCTGATGACTTCCTTTGCGTATGCCGACATCCTCTCATCTCGGGTTGTGAACACTCCTGTTGCCTGATTCACTATAAGTTGTGAATCACAAAAAATTATTACCTTATCTGCTTCTGCTGCCACTGCTAGCTTTAGTCCTGCAATCAGTGCTTCGTATTCTGCCTCATTGTTTGAGGCCTTGAACCCTAATCGAATAGACTGTTCCAATATCTCCCCATCAGGAGATATTAACACTACTCCTGCTCCCGCTCCTTGCCGGTTTGAGCTCCCATCGACAAACAGGCGAAAAAAGTCGCCAATGTAAATGCTGCAGGGTCTGAGTTTTTCCTTTCCTTGTTCTTTTACCTTTGGATGGGCTTCTCCTTGTTTGCTTGGACATCGTTCATCGTGGCTCAACGGAGCCCGATGTTCGATGGATTTTGGCGCGAATTCGGCCAAAACTTGGCCCTTAATTGCTGTTCTCGGTCTGAACTCCAGGTCGTACTGGCCCAAGACCACTGCCCATCTTGCTATTCTTCCAGTTAAGTCTCCTTGTTGTAACAAGGACTTTAGTGGGTGCTCTGTTAGCACTATAATCTTGTATGCTTGAAAGTAATGGTTCAGCTTCTTTGAAGCCATTACTAAGGCCAGCATTAATTTCTCTAGTGGTAGGTACCTTGTTTCTGCATCGGCTAAGGTTTTGCTTACATAATAAACAGCCTTTTGCTCCCCCTTTTCCTCTCGGATTAGCACTGCACTTACTGCGTGTTCTGAAACTGCCAAATACAAAAACAGTTCTTTTCCAGGTTCAGGTGTTGAGAGGACTGGAGCCGTGGTCAGATAGTTTTTTAGGTCGGCCAAAGCGGCCTCACATTCCTCAGTCCATAGGAAGTCCGTGGCTTTCTTTACCAGGTTGAAGAAAGGTTTATATTTGTCTGAGCTTCTGCTGATGAATCTGTTTAGGGCTGCGGCCCTTCCAGTTAGCATCTGTACCTGTTTTGCCGACGTCGGGCTCTTCAACTCTAGGATGGCCTTGATTTGATCTGGGCTGGCCTCAATGCCCTTTCTTGTTACAAGGTACCCTAGAAACTTACCTGATCCAACTCCAAACGCGCACTTCGATGCGTTGAGTCAGAGCCGGTATGTTTTGAGTATATCAAAGACCTCTTTTAGGTCGGCAAGATGACCCTTAAGTTCCTTGGTCTTTACGACCATGTCATCGATGTAGACTTCTACTGTTCGGCCAATCAGGTGTTTGACCATTTTGGTTACCAGCCTTTGGTAAGTTGCTCCGGCATTTTTCAACTCGAAAGGCATTACCCTGTAACAGTACAGGCCTTTTGGGGTGATGAATGCAGTTTTTTCTTCGTCTGGGGGGTACATGGCGATCTAGTGGTACCTTCTGTAGGCGTCTAGAAAACTCATTCTTCCATGCCCTGAAGTGGCATCTACTAGCTGGTCAATTTTGGGCAGGGAAAAGCTGTCTTTGGGACAGGCCTTGTTCAGGCTTGTAAAATCTACGCAGACCCTTCATTTACCATTCTTTTTCTTTACTACCACAGTGTTTGATAGCCATGTCGAATAATTGACTTCTCTGATGGCCCTGGCCTCCAGAAGTCTGTCTACTTCCTCCTCCACTACTTCGACGTGCATCAACGTCGGTCTTCTGGCTTGTTGTATTACGGGTTTGGCTGTCCTGTCAACGTTTAATTTATGGCATGTGACCTCGGGGTCAATGCCAGGCATTTCATAAGGTGTCCAAGCGAACACCTCTATGTTTGCTCGCAGAAAAGTTTCCAGTTCTTTTTCTTCTTCTTCGGTTAATCCCGAGCCGACAAGAAAAAATCGTTCTTTATCATCCTCCTGGACGAGGATTTTCTTCAGTGCTTCTTCACTTTTCTCGGCTGGCTTTTTGCCGACATCATCTAGGACCTTCATGTCCTCGTATTCAATCTCTGCCTTTTCTGGCTCTCGAATGTTGTAGGTGGATTTCATTGCTGTCATGGAGCAATTCTTTGCCTGCAGTTGATCTCCTCTGACTTCTTCAATCCCATGCTCTGTTGGGAACCGTAGTAGTTGATGCAACGTTGAGGGAACTGCCCCTATTGCATGCAACCATGGCCTTCCCAAGATGATGTTGTATGGCGAAGGCGTGTCAATCACCATGAATTCTGTCCTGATCTTCTTAGTGCCGGCTTGTACTTCCAAGCTTGTTGCACCCAGTGGCCACGTCGGCGTTCCATTGAAGCCGACCATTAGGCCATTAGATTGCTCCAAGTCATCGGGATGAAGGCCCAGCTCCTTGTAACATCTAACATACATGATGTCGCAATAGCTGCCTTGATCAATCAGGATGCGTTTCACTTGGCACTTCCCAACCTGGAGGGATACTACCAAGGCATCATTGTGCGGATGCTAAACCATCTCTAGGTCGGCTTCTGTAAAGGCTATCGTTGGTCCCCAGCATTCTTCAGGCTGAGGTCTTTTATGTCCGACCTGGTTCACGTGCTGTAGGTGTTTTACCTTTTGGGTCTCCCCTCGTATATTGTTTTCATTCACCTTTGAGTGAATTACTTTAACCACCTGTGGTCCTCCTGCCTGCGGTTACTGTCCTGGGAGAGGCGGAGCTGCTGGTGCTTGAGGCAATCTTGCTTGTTCTTCTCTTGTCCTGGCCTCATCGACAAGGTCCCTCAGATGGCCTTGCCTCACCAAGTCTTCTAAGTGTGCTTTTAGGGCTCTGCAACCCTGAGTTGGGTGCCCTTCTTCATTGTGGTAAGCACAACGCCTATCGACGTTTCTTCCCATAAATTCCCCTGGTGTTCTTGCCGGTGCTCTGAAATAGGGTTGGTTTCGTATTTGATCCAAGACTTTGTGGACCGGGATTCGGAACATAGTCGTCACTGCCTGTTTAGCCCTTAATTCTGTTTCTTGTTTGATCGATCCATTGTTGCCTCGGCTTTGCTTCAGCGAGCCGTTTCCTTTCTCCTGTTTTGTCTCTTTGTTTCCCGACGTATCCTTCTCGGCTCTGGCGTACTTCTCGATTCTGGCCATGAGTTTTTCCATGCTTTTTGGCAATGTCTTTTCCAAAGACTTCCGTAGTGGGCAGTTATCTTTCAGGCCGTTCTTGAAAGACACGACCGCCACCTCTTGGTTGCATTCGGGTATTCGATTGAACACCTCGTAGTACCTTTTTGCGTAGGCCCCAAGGCCTTCATCCTTGGTGATTTTTAAAGCATCAGTGCGTCGACCCTCAAGGGCTGTAGTTTGTTCGTCACAAACCTGGCCACAAACATCTCGACCAGGCCTTCCCAAGTCTTTACGCTTCCCTTCGGTAGTTTATGGAACCAATCTGATGCAATCTCCCCGAAGGACGAGGGGAATACTTTGCAGAGCAATGGCTCGTTCCCACTATATAATGCCATTGAATTCAAGTATAGTCCAACGTGAAAGTTAGGAAATGACTTACCATCATATATTTGGAACCTCGGCATACTGAATCTCTTTGGTGCTTCAAATTTGTCCAATTCCATCGAGAATGGTGTCCTCGGCTTAACCGGGGAAGTTACCTCGGCTTCAGCATTCTGTTGTTTCCTCTTGAGGTAATCTCTCAAGTCTTCTTTACTCCTCCCTGGAGCTCGGCTATCTTTGGACTTCAATCTTTTCGGCACACTACTTTCGGCCTCGTGGTGGGCCCGTTTTGATCTTTCTCCATGGGTTGTGTCAAAGTAGAGTGCCTGCCCTTGAACATACCAATGTTCTTTGGGTTCTGGGTCCTTCGTGTGATGCGTCCTTCGGGACTCCTCTCGTCTCGGCTCCTCTCGTCCGACTTCCCTGGAAGGTCGGTGAGAGTGCCTTTCGCTTCTGGTGTGCTGAGGGGCTTCGGGGATTGTTTTCCTTCCTCCATTCTGGGTATTAGTTGCTGGAATCGGCGTGTCGTGCAACGAGTATGTTGGCTGCATGACATTGTTTTGCATCATGAAGTTGACGACCGACTGTAGGTCTGCCAACTTGTTTGCCAATTCTTTTACTTCCTCATCCCTCCATACCTGGAGGCTATCTTTGTTATAGTACTTGCTTTGGTCTGTCTTCTTCGAAGTGTCGCCCTCCTGGCCGATGTCTTTCTGGTCATGAGTTTCTGTATTGTGGTTGTCTCCTTCAACGTCAAGGTCAATTGGTCTGCCACTCCCAGCAGGAGTGTCGTCCCTAATATTTTCCTTCTGTCCGTTACTGGCCATCTGTTCTTCTAAGTTCCCACAGACGGCGCCAAATTGTGTGAGTGATTTTCTGACCACACTGCCCATTTAGTAATCAGCTAGAGAGTACCGGCAGAATAGATGGCTTCGGTTAACCTGTAACAGAAAGAAAAAGCTCCGGCGGTGGCTTTTCCACCCGGGGGCACTCCGACGATCAAGTCAGTATATCTCTCAAAGATAATCAAGTGCTAAACTCACTGCTCAAAGCATAAATTGCGTACCTTAGACCCATGGGGATGCCTCTCTTTTATAGTTTACTCAATCCTAGTCCCACCAAAAGCTTGACTTCTATGGACTCCAATTTAGTACTTACTTTGGACTCCTCAAAAGATAAAGATAAACTCCCTAAGAGATTTATCCTCATCTTGACTAAGTCTCATCTTCATTCTAGGACTCTTGTCCCTTATCCGTTTATCTCGGATTCCGATATCTTCGGAGATAACCTCGGCAATGCCGACATAACCTCGGCATAATGACCAGGACACGTGGCACCTCGGCTGACACATCAGCATCACCTTGCCACGTGTTGGTGTTCAGAAAATATATCCCCACAGATAGGTATGCTTGACCATGACATCGCAAATTAGTCTAGCCAATTTAAGTCAATTTTGAGATATTTAAATTTGATCCATTGAAAAGTAATCGATCTCGAGTTCAAATTGAAGTTACCTTCGAACTCAATTCATTAAATATTTAAAAAATTTGAATTCATTTTATTTTTATTTTTTTAAACAGCGAAATTTTTTTATTTAGATCACCTAGTAATTGTGTGTCCACGTCCACCCATTTGCACATGATCATGTCGGCTTATTTGTATAATAAAATGGTCACATAACTCTTCTATTGGACAGACATATGATCATAACGTGACCCTAACTAGAATTTTAATGGCTAGGCCTTTTTGTTTTTGAACAAAATAAACGAATAAATAAATAAATAAAAGAAAAGACCCTTTCATCAAAGTCAATAAAAGCACACAAGTCCCCTCAACTTTCTGTAAACTTTGTTTCTTGACCGAACTGTTTCAGTCTAGCTATGAAGAAAAATTTTAGGTCTTTTAACTTTGTTTCTTGACTGAACTGCTCCACTATGGCTATGAGGAAAAAAACCAATAAAGGCACATAAGTCTCTTCAACTTTGTCTCTTGAGCAGTTCAGTCAAGAAACAAAGTTAAAACTTAAAATTTACAGAACTGCTGCACTTTTTATTGTGAACTGCTGCTCATAATTAGCTCACAATACAAAAATTATGAGCTAGTTCACAATACAAAAATTATGAGCTAATTATGATAATTTTAAATTTATATTTAAAACTTATAAATCATGGGATAGATCATTATAATTTAAATTTATATTGTGCCAATTTTAAATTTAAATTAATAGATACTTTTCATATTTAGTGACCCTTAAATTTGAATTTTGAAATGAATTAATATACTTTTCACTTTTTTTTAAATTTGATATTCACTACAAGAATTTTCACTTTTGGCGACTAAATTTTTAGTCGCCAAAAGTCACTATTTAGTCGCCGAAGGCTTTTAGCGACAAAAATATTTGGTCACAGAATTAGTCGGGAAAGAATTTGTCGGAAAAGATCATTGGCGACTAAAATTATTTTAGTCTCCAAATGTACTACATTGCCGACTAAGTTTTTAGTCGCCAAAAGGTTTGAAATAAATTGAATATCATATTTTTGACGACTAATTTTTTTGCCGCTAAAAGTTCAATTATTTTTAACAACTAATCATTTAGTCACATAAAAGAGTTTTAGCTATTAAATATATTAGTGGCCTAAAGTAAATAACAATGTTTTGGCTACTAAGATTTTGGTCACTTAAAGTCAATTCTTTTTTTTTTTTACCTATTAAAGGTTTAATCGCCTAAAGTCTTATGTTGTTAGCTACTAAGATTTTAGTTGGCATACATTTTGTGTTTTGGCTAGTAACATTTGGTTGCCTAACACCTAGACAAGCTACTGTTACAACACCTAGACAATCCCTATAAAAGTCTACTTATGTCAGTACTAATAGAGTTAGAAGATAAATGGAACTTGTAAAATTTTTTAAATTGACATTGAATAGAGTATTAATATTGAAAGACCATAGAGGTAATGAAGAGTTAGACTCGTTAGAAGAGAGATCGAGGACCAAGAGGAAAGTAAAATTTATATTTTGGAAAGTTGGGCAATTGACAATTAAACGAGCGTAACTCAGACAAAGAGGGCATGCTATTAACTGAATGCAACCAATCTGGTGCTTCACTCAGGTTCACACCACCAAGATTAAGATACTTCAAAGAAGATAGGCAGACAGGCCAGTTTAAATCCGATGCCCAAATATTGTAGTAAAAAACAAACGTAGAGAGGTCAAGATATTGCAAGTTTGATACATTTCCAAGATGAGGTGGAACCATTCCACTGATATATTTGATTGAGAAAGTTTGAGATAACTCAATTTCTCATGTGAACCGATGAAATTTGGGATTGTGAATCCATGGAAAACATTCATGCTTAGATCTAAGTAACTTAAATATTTTTAGTCAAGCAAAGAAGGACTTATCTCACCTTCCAAATATGATGATGAGTTATAATTGTCTACGAGTCCTTCAAACAAACTGCAATAATCTCGTCCTTGGTTTCTCAGGTCAATCTTGAAAATGTTGCCAGTGTGTTTTTTGCAACTCACAACCTTCCATCGATAGCAATCTTTGCCAACCCAAGAAGAAAACCGACTAGAAGGCAATGAAAGAAGAAGAAAAATAGTAACATTAAATGTGGTGTATATACTTTGACTAGCCATCTTTGCTTCAAATTAAGCACCACCAAAACATAGCATCAATACTTGGTAAATAATTAAAACCAAATACATTGGTTTAATTCCGCATCTTTAAATAAGTTTAATTACGATCAAGTTTAAACACAACCAATATAAATTAAATTCAATAACACAACTAATAAAATAAATTTGAAGAACTGAACTCAACCTCTTTAGGTTAGTGGTGTTATTGTGTTTAATTTATATTGGTTGTATGTAAACTTGAGTTGGACTTCACTACACAATTCACAATTGTTGGGTTATATAAAACAATATTTTATTCTTTACTTGTGTTATATTTTGTTGGAACAATCTTCTGTGTATAATAAATAAATTGAAACCAAATCAAATAAATAAAATAAATAACTTATTGAATTTATTTTACCGAACCAAATGAATAATAAAAAGATCAAGTCGAGCGTGTGACATTTTGTCCTTAAGACAGATTCGCCTCGCTTCAATGCTTACGGACTAATGGCGTCTATCTCTCAGGATACAATGATCTTCACAAATTGTAGTAGCACTCCAAATAATTTTCCCGGCGAACAAAAACTTTGTGTTCTATACTCTTTAATTTTTCCCTAAAATAATATAAAGAATAATTTATGCAAATGAGCAAAATGGGACAGCAAAAAATATGAATTTTTCAGATTATTTTTGGATCACAAACACTGCTGGAAATGCTGGTATTTATAAGCAATTTTGACTGACCCGAACAAGTCTCAATTTGAATGAACAGGTACTAAATCAAATTGGACAGGTACAAATAGGTAACTGCCCAGCAGTTTCTATTTGTTGGAAAACTGCTGCAGTTAAAAAACTTGTCTGGCAGAAATGAATCTGTCTGGGTTCAAACATATTTGCAAACTGTTTGAACAGTTTAATCTGTTTTGGAAAAATGGACTGGAAGAGGTAACAAAGGTCAAAAAATTAAATTCAAGTTTTGAATTGATTTCGTAAAGAATTTTTTGGGAAAAAATTCAAATAAATTTTCTGCAAAAAATTAATATAAGAACTAACTCGACCCATAACCCACACCCGCGCCTGGCACAGCACTGCTCGGCCGGCCGGACAGTGGCGGCGGCGGCGGCGGCGCACCCGTGTGGTGGTTTGGGCTAAGGTTCACTTTGTCCATAACTTTTTACTTCTACAAACTTGGTGTGCCGCTTGGAGCCCAACCCAGGTGTTGTAATCTAGAGCTTATATACATACAAAAGCTCTCTTAAAGTTTCAATGTGGGACAACCCATTTTTAAGGAAACCCACATTAAATTCTTTAAATGTCCATTCCACGAATCCGAAAACGATATCAAGTTCCCATTCACTCATAAATGGTTTTGACGAACCGTCTTCACTGTGTGACTTACCATGCGGCAAGAAACACGTCACCTTTTCGGACCACCCCAAAAGACGTTTGGGGCCCACTCAAAATTGGGCATAAAGTTGACCTAAAATAAGCCTATAAAAAACCAATATTCTAACAATCCCCTACATGAATGAAATTTGACTGAGAGAAAATGCAACAACATGATCTAATTACAGAGAGTACATAAATTGGAAATATTCTACAAATGATAGGTTGCTTTTGGCTTTGAACCTTTCCTTGTGAGACACTATCGGATTTACTAGCTAACCAGTGAACATGATGTTCTGAACTGTTCAGTTGTTTGTGTAAATCAAGATAATAGAACTCACACAGTATATCCCCAAGCATAGTTTAATTCTCACTATTGTGTTCATTTTGGCCTTGAACAACCTAGTTTTTCATGAGTGCTCTAGAGAATTGTAGCCTTTCACAAATCTCATAGAACCGGCCTAGTTCACACTCATATAGGTGATTCTTATAAAGAGTATTCTACCATACCCCACTAGGTTTACCTAGATATAAGAATCATTAAATTTTTACTTAACCAAAAACGCTGCAGACATCACTATTTCATCATAGAAATAGGTAGGAGTTTGACTCCCCAGTGATCCTTCTAAGTCATACACAACTCGGTTGTCCCTTTGAAACTTAGATCTTGGGATCTCCAGTCAACTAGGTTGGGTTGCCGTTGTGATAACTCTTATTTAATGGGCTTAAGTCCTATTCCCCTCGATGAATTCTCAACTAACTCTTTTGCTAACCTTTTGGTTAGTGGATCCGATATGTTGTCTTTAGACTTCACATATTCAATGGAAATAATTCCATTAGAGAGTAGTTGTCTTACGGTGTTATGTCGACGATGAATGTGTTAGGACTTACCGTTATACATATGACTCTGTGCTCTACCAATTGTTGATTGACTATCATAATGTATGCATATAACAGGCATCGATTTTGGCCACATTGGAATATTTTCAAGGAAGTGGCGAAGCCATTCTGTTTCTTCCCCAACTTTATCTAAAGGTATGAATTCTGATTCCATAGTAAACCTTTCTATGCAAGTCTGTTTGGAAGATTTCCAAGATACAGCCGCCCCACCAAGAGTAAAAACATACCCACTGGTGGATTTTGAGTCTCTAGTATCCGATATCCAATTTGCATCACAGTAACTTTCAAGTACTGCTGGATATCTAGTATAATTCAGCCCAATGTTACGAGCAAATCAGAGGTATCTTAGAATCCTTATAATTGATTTCCAGTGTTCTACTCCTGGGTTATTCCTATATCTACTTAATTTACTTACTACATAAGCTATATCTGGGCAAGTGCAGTTCATCAAGTACATTACGCTTCCAATAATTTGGGCATACTCTAATTGAGAAATACTTTCCTGTACATTCTTAGAAAAAAACAAATTAACATCCACAGGTGTTCTAGATGATTATCTTCTTTGCTGAATTTGTCAAGTATTTTCTCAATGTAATGAGATTGTGAAAAAGCATAACCTTCTGATGTTTTGGTAGTTTTCATACCAAGAATTACATCAGTAATGCCCATGTCCTTCATGTCAAAATGTTTATTCAACATTTTCTTGATAGTTTTAATCATGTCATTATTACTACCTATGATGAGCATATCATCCACATAAAGACATACTATAACATAACATTTGTTTGTGTTCTTAATATAAACACATTTGTCACACTTATTAATTTCAAATCCATTTGACATCATTGCCTTGTCCAATTTCTCATGCCATTGCTTTGGCACCTGTTTTAAACCATATAATGATTTAACCAATTTACACACTTTCTTTTCTTTTCCTGGAATAGAAAATCATTCTGGTTGTTCCATGTAAATTTTTTCATCTAACTCACTATTTAGGAAAGTAGTTTTCACATCCATTTGATGAATTTCTAGATTGTACAATGATGCAATAGCAATTAGCATTCTAATGGATGTTATTCAAGTAACTGGTGAGTATGTGTCAAAGTAATCAAGACTTTTTTGTCTATACCCTTTGACCACAAGTCTTTCCTTGTATTTGTCAATTGATCCATCCGCTTTCATTTTTCTTTTGAAAATTCACTTGTACCCAAGAGGTTTACAACCTGGTGGTAAGTCCACTAATTCCCAAGTGTGATTTTGTAACATAGATTCAACTTCACTATTGACAGCTTCTTTCCATAAAGGAGCCTCAGGACTGGACATAACTTCTTTAAAAGTTAAAGGCTCATTTTCTAACAAAAAAGTTAGAAAATCTGGACCAAAAGATTTTGAGGTTCTAGCATGTTTACTACGCCTAGGTTCCTCTTCCTCATCTTGATCTATCTCTTGTTCTTGATCATTACTAGTAATAACATCAAAAGATCTTTTCTCATTACTAGTCTCTTGTCCAATCTTATTCGGAAACACATGTTCAAAGAAAGATGCATTCGGAGATTCAATAATAGTATTTACATGCATTTTGGAATGTTCTGATTTATGAATCAAAAACCGATATGCATTACTATTCTTAGCATAACCAATGAAAATGCAATCAACGGTTTTATGACCTATCTTGGTCTTTTTAGGACTAGGAATAGCCACTTTAGCCAAACACCTCCACACTTTTAAGTATTTGTAGGATGGTACTCTTCCATGCCACAATTCATAAGGTGTTTGATTCACTTTCTTTTAGAATACTTTATTTAAAATATAATTAGCAGAAAGTATTGCTTCCCTCCACAAGTTCTGAGGTAATTCAGAACTTATTAACATGGCATTCATCATTTCTTTTAAAGTCCTATTTTTCCTTGCAGCAATTCCATTTTGCTGAGGTGAGTAAGGAGTGGTGGTTTGATGAATTATTTCATGTTCTTTACAAAATTCACCAAAAGGTGATTCATATTCACCACCTTTATCACTTCTAAGTTTTTTGATTTTCTTACCAAGTTCATTCTTATATTGAATGAAAGTTTCCAAAACTTCATCATTGGTTCGAATTAAATAAACATAACTATATCTAGTATAGTCATCTATAAAAGTGATAAAATATTTTTTCCCACCTCTAGTTTGAATTGATTTAAAATCACAAATGTCACTATGAATTAATTTAAGTGGTTTCATACTTCTTTCAATTGAATGAAAATGAGTTTTGGATAATTTTGCCTCAACGCAAATTTCACATTTATGATTTGAATCAATGTCAAATTTAGGTAAACATTCCATATTAATTAATTTACGCAAAGATCCATAATTAACATGTCCAAGTCTACCATGCCATAAATTTGAAGACTCAAGCAAGTAAGAAGAAGATGTATTTTTATTAATAACCAAGAGTATAACAGTCATTACATTCATTTTGAAAAGGCCATCAGACATGTGGCCTTTCCTACATATATCCCATTTTTGGTAAGTACAAACTCGTCGCTTTCAAAAACTAGCCTAAACTCATTTTTACTCAACAAAGATCCGGAAACAAGATTCTTACGAATGTGGTACATGCAGCACATTGTTGAGAGTGAGTTCTTTTCCAGATAATCTTTCCTTGTCTTTTAACTTTAGAAGTCGAGGAGTTGCCCATAAAAAGTTGTTTACCATTGTCCACTTTAGAATAAGATGTGAACATCTTTTTGTCGACACAGATATGGCGAGTAGCACCAGTGTCCACCCACCATTCTTTAAGACTTCTGACAAGGTTTGCCTCGAAAACAACCGCAGAAAGATTAATGTCATCGACACCATTGGAAATTTTGTCCACTTCAGTCATATTGGCTTGAGCAGGCTTCTAACTTGTTCTTCTTTTGCTTTTGCCTTTGCTATGGCAATCTTTGGCCCGGTGTCCCTCTTTGTCGCAGATGTAACACTTACCATTAAACTTGAACTTCTTATTTTCCCCCCCTTTAGAGCCTTGTGCAGAACTTTCTCCAGAAAACTTTCGTTTCTTTGCTTTTGGAGCATGTTCCACCACATTTGCCTTAGACTCCGTCGGATGCTTACCAGCCCACTTTTTAGAATTGCGGTTGTCCTCTTCAATCCTCAAATGTGCAATCAATTCTTCTAAAGATATTTCTTTGCGCTTGTGTTTGAGGTAGTTCTTGAATTCCTTCCAGTTTTGTGGTAATTTCTCAATTAAGGCAACTACTTGGAAGGATTCACTAAGAGACATGCCTTCTGCGTGAATGTCATGCAGAATGAGTTGGAGATCTTGAACTTGGCTGATCACAATTTTAGAATCAACCATCACAAAGTCTAGGAATTTGCCAACCACAAATTTCTTTGAGCCAGCATCTTCGTTTTGTACTTTTTCTCCAACGACTCCCAAAGTTCCTTTGCTATCTTGATAGGGCCGTAGACCTTGTATAATGTGTTGTCAAATTCGTTCAAGACATAGTTCCGGCAAAGAAAATAAGTATGTTTCCAAGCATTGACCACATCAACCACTTGCTGGTCGGTTTCATCCACTTTCAAAATAGGAGCATCTTCACCGAGAAAGCGAGCCAAGTTCAGAGTAGAAAGATAGAACAACATTTTCTGTTGACATCTTTTAAAATCAGTTTCTGAGAACTTCTCTGGCTTCTCACCATGATTGACTGGCATAGTCACAACAGGAGGGGTTGGAGCAATTGTAGCCACCACATTAGTACTTGTTTGGGCATTAATTTGACCAGTTTCAGTAGTCATGAATTCTAAATTATAAAACAAAATTATAATTAGAATTTTATACTACACAGAAAATTTAAACCAAAATCACATAATTTTAAATTCTGTAAAATAAAAAAAACAAGAATTGTAACTTTTATTTCCAATTAATTTAAAAATAAAATAAAATTTTATTTAACCAAATTAATTCCACACAGAAAATTAAATTTTTGTAACATTTCAATAATTAAAATACTAAATTTTTTTTTTAATTAATGAACACTCAGAAATAATTTCTGAAAACCAAAACTAATTTCTAACAAAATTCCATAAATAAATATTCTAAATTTTTAATGACACCAGTATATTATTATTAGTTATCAAAGAAAAAAACAGTATATTACTACTATCTGTCAAACATTATATTACTACTATTTGTTTTCCAAGCAGAATATTATTTTCTAAAATCACAAAAAATAATTTCTGTAAGAAGAAGAAAGAAGAAAGAAAGTAAACAAAAAATTCTGTAAACAGAATAATTCGATTATGTCTTAAGATGGTTGGAACAATCTTCTGTGTATAATAAATAAATTGAAACCAAATCAAACAAATAAAATAAATAACTTACTGAATTTATTTTATCGAACCGAATGAATAATAGAAAGATCATGTCGAGTGTGCGACACATTATTCTTAAAACAAATTCGCCCCGCTTCGATGCTTACGGACTAATGGCGTCTATCTTCCAGGATATAATGATCTTCACAAATAGCAGTAGCACTCCAAACAATTTAACCGGCGAACAAAAATCTTGTATTCCATACTCTCTTTAATTTTTTCCTAAAATAATATGAAGAATAATTTATGCAAATGAGCAAAATGGGACAACAAGAAATACGAATTTTTCAAACTGTTTTTGGATCACAAACACTGCTACAAATGCTGGTATTTATAGGCAATTTTGACTGACCCGAACATGTCTCAATTTGAATGAACAGGTACTAAATCAAATTGGTCAGGTACAAATATGTCACGACCCCATTCCGTCCCTAGTAGAATGGTGCCGTGATGGTCAGTAATCCGAGATTACCAAAGGCCAACTTACAAAGATTCATACACAATCAGAGTATACATATGGGGCCTACATGTGCGAAAACAATAAATTTAAATCTAATTAGTCTATAAGAACTGTGCATAGGTTAAATGAAATGACATACATCTTATTAAGGTCTTACAACTTGAATACAAATAAAATAAGTACATAATACATCTTGATCAAAAGGCTTCTCAAGCCGACATAAACAAAAGAAGTAAACTACAAGCCAAGAAGCATGATCTTCAAGATGCTACAAAAATGCGAATCCAAAACAAACAAGTTGCAAATAATCATCTAGGCGTCGCCGCCTTCTTGCTCATCACCTGCATATATATAAGGAGAGGGTGAGCTTGGATACTCAGTGAATGATATTAGTAATAAAGGGTTAAATGAATGATATCCGAGATCTTTATCAAAACAATACATATGATAACTTGTACAAAATCAAGGGATGAACCAAATTCATTTATCAGGTCTTTTAAAACTTCTTGGATGTTAATAACATCTACATAATACCATGCGATGACATTTCGGACAAATAAACCCACGCGAAAAATCGTCAGTGGCAAAACAAGGGTGCAGTTGCATTATAGTTCCCTGGTACTAAGGACTTTCAAAACAAGGGGTGCAGTTGCATTATAGTCCCCTGGCACTAAGGACTCTCAAAACACGGGTGCAATTGCATTATAGTCCCCTGGCACTAAGGACTCTCAAAACACGGGTGCAATTGCATTATAGTCCCCTGGCACTAAGGACTTTCAAAACAAGGGTGCAGTTGCATTATAGTCCCTTGGCACTAAGGACTTTCCCAGAATGTCATCAAAACAAGATAATACTAGATACAAAATTAGGGATAATCATTCATGCTCAATCAAATACTTTTCCAAAACAAAGCAAGGCTTTATCAAAACTTTATAACATAACTTTATTAAAAATACCACTCACATAGTTCTTCAAACGTCGGGGTTAAAGTATGGGTCCAAGTCCTACAAACACATAATAAAGTCTACTGAATGCACTTCAAGAAGACAAGAATAGATGTCCAAAGATGGGTATGAAATGCATTCCTAAAACAAGCTTTGCATGAGTGTAAATGATCTCGGCATTTCTTTCATGACTAGGTCAAGTCAAAGCAAAACATGCTGGAAGTTAAAACACTGTTTTTCATCTCGGGGAAAACATGCTGGGTACCAACCAGGTCTTGGCCGAGGTCCCACACCTCTTAGCCGAGGTATGGTCCTGATGACCACGTTCAGGGAAACGAAGTCTGGGGAAAAACTGGGTTTCCCCTTGTAGGACATGAGGAATATAAAGGACATGAACATGAAGAACATGGATGCTAAAATCATAACTTCTTTATTCAAAATTTGAGATTTTTTGAGATGAATAGGAAAACATGGACCTAGGTACCCATACCTGAAGATCTTATGAAAACAAACACAAAAACTTGGATCTTGATACAAACTTTCGAATCAAAACATGGTTTTCTTTCAAAAACACAAGAACATCATTTTCTCTTTCTAGAACAAGCTTTAAATCAATGCATGGCTCATGAATCATGCTAGATCATGCAATGTGATCGAATAAACATGAAGAACAACAAGAGTAAATCAAGAATCTAACCTCAAGACACGGATCTAACGGCTCAAACTCTAAGGATCAAGCTTGGAAGTCTACTCTCTCTCAAGAACTCTTATCCCTCTTTTCCTAGAGCTTCTCTCTCTAGCATGTAAAAGATATGACAAAATGATGTGGGTTTCTCTACTGCTAGCAGACTTAACCCTCGGCTAGGACATGTGGCAACGTCGGATTGGATTTCCTCAAAAAGGTGACTGAATGACAAGATAAGAGCATGACAAAGGGTGTTCAACAAGTAAGGTGACATGGGCACCCCGGCAGGTAAGGACCTTGGATTAGAACAAGGTTTCGGCAAGTAAGGTCTCAATGATCTCAGCTAGGAAGGATAACACTTGGCCTAGCTGTGCCACACCTCGGTCTAGATGTGTCACACCTTGGTCTAGGTTATACCAGTCCAGGGACAAGATCACCAGGTGCAGGGATCAAAGATTTAGGATGTCTAGATGATGACATCTCGGCCTAGATGATACACATCTCGGCCTAGGTGGTGCACACCTCGGCCTAGAAGACTACATCTCGGCCAATATGCCAGGGTGAAGGTGGAGGTCAGCCAAAGTGGTTCCAAGATGGTCCTGTGTGTAAAAGGTCCAAAGGCGTGACCTAGGCTTAAGATGACCTCGGCTACGTACACCAAGCAAGGGACAAAACGTACAAACAATACTCAAGCCAAAACACATAGGTACAAAACAAGATGGAACCTTACTTTAGGCAAAACAAGTCAAAACCACAAGTGCAAGCTTAACAAAACAAAACATGCAGATGCACATGAACATGACTAAGACGAAGATGAGGGTCACTCCAGTCTACCCTCCTTAAAGAAGTTTGGTCCCCAAACTTAAGTTACCTTGCCCTGAAAACAACTCCGGATGTTGGATTTTTATTTCTTCTTCCATTTCCCATGTAGCATCCTTGCCATAATGCTCTTTCCATTCAACCTTTACTATCGATATTGACTTGTTCCTCAACTACTTCACTTGCCTATCAAGAATTCGTATCGGCTTCTCCTCGTAACCCAAATCTTCATTAATCACAATCCCGAAATGATCAATCACATGCAATGAATCCCGAATATACTTCCTCAACATCGAAATGTGAAACACATTGTGGACTTGACTTAATTCTGGCGGCCAAGCAAGTCTGTAAGCAACTAGGTTAACTCTTTCAAGGATTTCAAATGGTCCAATATAACGAGGTGCTAATTTACCTTTCTTCCCAAATCTTGAAACTCCGTTCATCGGCAAAATCTTCAGGAATACATGATCCCCAACTTCAAATTCTAACTCTCTTCTCCTATGGTCGGCGTAACTCTTCTGTCGACTCTGAGCAGTCCTAATTCTTTGTCGGATAAGTTTAATCTTCTCAGTTGTCACTTGAATCAGTTCGGGACCGATTAAAGCTTTGTCTCCTACTTCGGTCCAACATATCGGCGATCTGCACTTCCTTCCATACAGAGCTTCATATGGCGCCATGCCAATGCTATCTTGATAACTGTTGTTGTAAGCAAATTCTAACAATGGAAAATGCACTTCCCAACTTCCCTTGAAGTCCAATACACATAGTCTGAGCATATCTTCAAGCGTCTGAATTGTTCTCTCTATTTGCCCAGCGGTCTAGGGATGAAAAGCTGTGCTAAACCTCAACTCAGTTCCCAAAGCTCCTTGCAGACTCTACTAAAATCTAGAAACAAACTTTGGATCTCTGTTTGACACAACAGACATCGATATTCCATGAAGTCTAATGATCTCATTCATATACAACAAGGCGAGTTGATCAGCATTAAAGGTAGTCTTAACAGGCAAGAAGTGTGCTGACTTAGTTAATCTATCAACTACAACCCAAATTGAATCCATACCCCTCTGTGTCCTCGGCAAACCAACCACAAAATCCATGGAGATTGTAGACGCGCCTGTGGGCCTCACTACAGTTCGGACTCGATTTGTGTCACGGTCCTTAATCTGAATCAAAGAGTCCAAATCCGGCAAATCATTTTGAGAAACAGATTTTTGAAAAGAAGTGCCAAACATGGACTGCTTTGCCGATACAGAGTCGCCATCTAAATATTTCATTTTGGGGGAATTTAGGAAACCCTGACTCGGTGCCAAAGGCCACGTGTCCATCATCACCAAAGTTGCCTCGGCTCGGGAACTTGGGTACGATTGGGGAAGGTCAGCTATGAGCACCCCCTCTCGCCCGATCCGAAGATCGGCCTCTACTAACCATGATATCCAATTTTGAAAACGTTTATGCATTCTTATTCCGGTTATTAGCCTAGAATTACTATGTTATGCGCACAGCAAACAAGTATAGACCAAATCGCCTAAATTGGAACAAAACATAGCATGTTTGTTTTGAAAATGGTTTGCTACTCACAAGTAGGCTAAAATGCAAGTTTTGCCACCCTCAAGTGGGCTTTAGGAAAGACGGTTTGCCCACTATCTAGTGGGCATAAAACTCACAGTTTTAATGCATTATTCCAATTTAGGTAATTCAACCTCCATCCACAGGCATTCAAGCAGTTATATCACATAAGCAGCTAGCCTCATGGCATGCAAGGATGCTAAAGCATAAAAGCTCACCTAGTACTCCAAGCCAAAACAGAAACTAGTTAGTAATCATATGCATGATCCTAGTTCATGTTAAGATGGCTAATGCAACACATGCAAGATGCACCTATGATAGGCTCGGCTATCCTAAACATGGCATGTGAAATGCTGCAACTAACAAATACTCAACTTGGAATTGAAATACGAGTGCAGTTAGCATGATGTACCGAGCCTGGTGTGTGTAAGACAAATGTATGGATGCACGCATGCTAAGCATAAGGTATGCTAATTTAAATATGCCCTAGTCTACCATCATAAGCGGGTAAATAAAAGGGAAGAAAGACGTGGGGATTGGAAGACATACACACACGCACCCACACTTATTACAAATACGCCCTCACTCGGAGGGACCGAATAAATATTACAGTCCGAATAAATAACTAACTACTTAATTAATTATTACAGAATTCCTATTTAATTAACAAATTAAATGCAAAGGGAAGGTGACCACGGCCCCTGCCTCGGGATGCGCGAATGATGCATGCTTGACCCATATCGCCCGAAAACTCGCTGCCATAGCACTGTTGCCTCTGTTTTTCACTGCCCTGCTCCTCTGAGGACTGCCAAAGTCTAAGGGCATGCCCTCTGGATGTTGGGGAATACCACTGGCTGGGAGGGATGGCCACCGACCATGGGAAATGGTCACCGGCCGCTGATGAAGTTATCGGCCATTGATGGATTGCCGGTCGGCACTGTATTTAACCGACCGGCCAAAGCTTCCTCCAGAACCTGTAATTGGCAGCAGCAGAGGGCAAGCAGTGTATGGCATGAAATTTTTAGGCAAATGTATGCATGGACACACTCCCTATCATGTAATGGACTCAAGGGAGCATGGCCCTCGACCCTCGGGCCACCAATCACGCATTTCGATGCATGATGGCCAATGAGTCAAGTATGCATTTCAATGTCTAATGCAATGCACACAAAACATATAAGGGACCCAACCTCAATCATGGTGGGTCAAGAGGCGAGGCAATGCACAACAATGCACATGCGACCTAAGCATGCAAGCAAATATACAAACATGTAATACAACTACATGGCACACACAATGCTAACAACATAACATGCACAACGCATTGAAACATGGCATACACAATGCAAGATGGACTTACACCAATGTGAGTGGACCCCAGCCGCACCCACATCAGTGGCCATTAGATGAAAATGAGGCTCTTGAAATGCGTACACGCATGCACGCAAACCGAGGACCATACCTAAGGCATAGTATGCAACTCTAACACGGCATGGCAAGGCATGAAATATGGCATACAAGCATGTAATTCCAGCACTGAAATGTGATACAAAACAGCCCCGAATCATGGACACATGGCACCCGATGCATGGAATGGCCCCGAAACACAAAACTAGACATACGCATTGGCCTATAGCTATACAAAGCATGCATTATTTGATCATGAAGAATGAAGACAGATGCAAGAAAGTCCCAAAACATGCATATTTCCAGTTTATAACAAGTCCCAAAAATGAATGCAAATAGGGCTAATCTGTCATGCAAAAATGGCCCTAAAAGAGCGATTAAACACAAAGGGACAGAAGCTGGCCCCAAATGGTGATGAGCCCTTCAACAAAGTTGAATAAGGGCTCAAAATAAGACCTTTTACAGTTTACATCAAGCCACGAAGATGAACACAAGTAGGCCTAAACTATCATGCAAGAAAAGGGCCTAAAAGAGGGGTAAAGAAGCAAGTGATATCTGCCGGCCTCAAACAGAGGAGAGCCCTTCAACAATGTTGAAGAGGGGCTCAAAACAAGATATTTTACAGCTTATAACCAAGTCTGAAACAATTCACAAATAGGCCTAAAATACTATGCAAAAATAGGCCTAAAAGAGGGTTTAAACACAAAGGGTAAGAAGGAAGCCTCAAACAGGGAAAGGCCCTTGATCAAACATGAAAAAGAGCTGAAAATGAGACTATTTCCAGTTAGGGTCAGAGCCCAAAAATGCAAGCACAAGGAGCTAGGATATAGATCAAAATAGTGCACAAAAGAGGAAAAAATGGGACTCACCCTTGTAGAACCAAACTTCGGCAGCCTCTTGGTCTAAGAAGTGGTGCTCCTAGCCTCTGGAAATGGCCTCAAGTTGCTGGAATGGAGTGTGGAGGTGTTGTGTTATGTGTTGGTGTGTAAATGGCCAAGGATAATGAACTTTGGAGCTTAGAAGAGAGGGTTGAATGTATAGATATAGGGTTGTATGTATATTGGTGCCTCAGCTGGTTTCTTCAACCCTTCAAAATGGTAGTGGAGGGCTAGTTATATAGAGGGAGAGAGGCTAAGGAAAGGGGGGAAAAATGGGGGGGGGGGGGGAAAACCAATTCAAATTTCCCCCCCAAAAGGCAGCCCCTCGGACAGTGGGTTGAGTGGAGAATAGCTGGCACAGCTGGCATCCATTCAATCTGTAGAATACTCCGGAAGGTCGTCGGCTAGAAAAATTGGTCGGTCGGCTACTTTAACTAGCCGGTCGGCAATCTATTTGGCCGGTCGGCCATCTGTTCTGGCCGGTCGGCCATCTATTTGGTCGGTCGGCAGAATGTTTGGTCGGCCGACAGGAAAAATCTGCTTTGCAGGTCCAACTTCAAATGGGCATAACTTCTTCATATGAACTCCTTTTCAGGTCAATCGTATGTCAAAATTGAAGCCCCGGAAGTAAGATTTCCAATGGCACCAGCCTTGCATCAAAATTCCAACTTTACAAAAAGTTATGCTTGTTTTGGTGAAGGCTGCTCAGTTTCAGTCCAACAGGGATGATGCCCAACTTCAACCAATCATATCTCTGCCATCCGGACTCGGATTTAAGAGATTCTTGAACAAAAAATGAAGCCCCGAAAGTTTTATTTCCAACGGTGGTGGCCTCATAGCTTAACTTCATTTGTATAGACAGATAAGCTTGATTTAGCGAGGACTGCTCGACTCCCTTCTATCCGGATTCATGCCTGTCTTCTCCTCCAACTTGGTTTCTTCTCTCTTCCCCTCCTTTCTTCAACTTCAAACCCCTAAGCAAGGTGTTTTGAAAGATTTTTCAAAGATTTCATCTCTCTTTCATTCATTTCCACTTTGTCCCTGCTCAGTTTACTGAAAAGCGCAACGTTTGACAAAATGCGAGCCTCGGAACATCGCAGAAACTTTATTTCAAAAAAGTTTTGAAAGAGAGGGTTTTAAGGTCTAAAAACCATCCAAAATAGCTTTGGTCCAAAACGGGGTGTGAATTTGAGACTTGTCTCTCTCCTTGCCGAAGAAACTGGATCTTTGCCTTGCACACCTTTTATCACCAAGTAAACCATCAGTAATGCCCAAGTCTTATGGGCTGTCAAAAATGGGGTGTCTACAGTTGCCCCTCTTTGACAGAACTCGGAAGTCATAAGAATGACGGGAGTGAATGTCAAAGCCCAGAGACGACCTATTTTTGACAAGGCCGAAGACTTGGACAAACAAACAAAATACAAATGAATGAATGGTTGTGCCCGCAGGCTGCCTACGTATCCCTTTGCAAGGAATCAAACCAGCGTAGTTCAGGGGCAGGATACAAATGATATGCAGGAAGACTTTGATAATTGGACTTATACGCTACGCAAAGCCGGTTTGTAATTGGACTTATACGCTTTCGCGAAGCCGGTTTGTAATTGGACTTATACGCTTTCGCGAAGCCGGTTTGTAATTGGACTTATACGCTTTTGCGAAGCCGGTTTGATAATTGAAAACAATGCAAGTGGAATGTGCGTGACAACGCAAGTGAAGAGGTGTGCATGACAATGCAACCTAAGATGAATTCCAAACACACTGAAATCGTGTGGGGAAAGGGGACAGGGAGAAACATAGGGACATCTCCCGGTGTTTCGGAATGGTGTGAGCATTGGAACGTATTCCGAACGCTCTTAACCGAAGAGGGAGAAACATAGGGACGTATCTCGGTGTTTCAAAAAAAAGGGAGAAACATAGGGACGTATCCCGGTGTTTCGAAATGGTGTGAGCATTGGAACGTATTCCAAACGCTTTTAACCGAAGAGGGAGAAACATAGGGACGTATCCCGGTGTTTCGGAAAGAAGGGAGAAACATAGAAACGTATCCCAAAGGTTAGGGATGTATCCCAAGGTTTAGGGACGTATCCCAAAGGTTAGGGACGTATCCTAGGGATTAGGGACGCATCCCAAGGATTAGGGACGTATCCCAAAGATTAGGGACGTATCCCAAGGATTAGGGACATATCCCAAGGATTAGGGACGTATCCCAAAGACTAGGGACGTATCCCAAGGATTAGGAACATATCCCAAAGATTAGGGACGTATCCCAAAGACTAGGGATGTATCCCAAGGATTAGGGACGTATCCCAAAGATTAGGGACGTATCCCAAGGATTTAGGGATGTATCCCAGTGTTACAAACAAGGAGGAGAAACATAGGGACGTATCCCGGTGTTTCGACAAAGGAGAAGAAACATAGGGACGTATCTCGGTGTCTCGGAGAGGAGGAGAAACATAGGGACATATCCCGGTGCTTCGGAAAAGTAGGAGAAACATAGGGACGTATCCCGTTGTTTCGGAAAGAGATGAGAAACATAGGGACGTATCCCGGTGCTTCGGAAAAGTAGGAGAAACATAAGGACGTATCCCGTTGTTTCGGAAAGAGAGGAGAAACATAGCGACGTATCCCGTTGTTTCGGAAAGGGAGAGAAACATAGGGACGTATCCCGGTGTTTCGGAAAAAGAGAGAAACGTAGGGACGTATCCCGGTGTTTCGGAAAGAGAGAAACGTAGGGATGCATCCCGGTGTTTCAAAAGAAAGGAGAAACATAGGGACGTATCCCGGTGTTTCGAAAAGAGAGAGAAACATAAGGACGTATCCCGGTGTTTCAGAAAGGTATAAGAAACAAAAGGACGTATCCCAGTGTTTCCAAAAAAAGGAGCGCGCAAAACAATGCAATGCAGGTGCACAAGACAATGCGATAAAATGTATTTTCTATGCAAGTATGGGGGCATTTTCTATGCAACATTGAAAGCATATTCTATGTAGAAACATAACGATGCGCGGCACGCATGCAACCGAAGTGTATATGAAAGTTCACATTCTATGCAATGGGAGGGCATCAAACATGTACTCTGGTGCCTCCGATTTACCTTTCGGAGGACTTGGCGATACAACTCTGCTCGAAAAAGGGACACCCTGTTTTACATTGGCGAGAGATAACATCTGCTGCTGCTTTAATTGCCATTCTGACTTGAAGCAGGCTTAAGCTTAGAGTAGAGGCACACTCATTCTTCGGAGCACTGACAAGGCCTGAAGAGGTACATCCGGAGCACAATCACAGAGTTTTTCGAAGTTAAAGCACACTCAGATACCCGATATTTTCCTCTTTTGCTTTTGTTTTGTAGTCTGGAACCCATATAGCTTCAAATAGGTCCTGGTTTTACTGTCCTCACATGACCTGGGTTGAACTCTGCGGTTTTATGAAAGAACAAATTCTGTTTTTCACAAATGTGGAGAATGGCACAGCACTCTGAGCACAAGATGGTTTTTTTTTTTGAAATTGAGAAATGAGTTCTTGACCGGGTATTGAGCCTACAACTAAACACAGCGAAAAAGACTCAATAACGGAAAACAAAAGGGAAACAACCTAAACACACCGAGACACACTTGGAATGACTCAAAGCAAGAATCGAGACAAAACGAAAGACACGACACTCAGACGTGCACAGGGAGTCTGTTTCCTTGGGTAGTGTTTCCCACCCTTTCTCATTTGTGATCCTCACATCACTCGGCCCTCAAGCTCTATTTTTCTGAAAAAGCCCTTTTCTCACTTTTTCTCTTTTCGCACATCTCTCTATTCTTCAATCTCTCATTTTTTTCAATCCCTCCCCTGGGTGGTTGATAGATAAACAGGAAGTCGTGGGCCCTTGCCCCTGGTATTCTACCAGCTTTTGATTCTTGTTCACAACAGTGAATTCCTCCCACAGAGGGGTTGCACTACAACTGGGTATGTAGCAAATTTGTAACTGACATCAGTTGATGATGCTCTGCTGGGAAGTTCGGACATGATCAGATCTGTCCAGATGAGGGAGTGGAATATCTCGCCCCATTCCAGTTCGTGCTTCGCACTTGTCTTGATACCTCGTTGCTTGGAGGATGAGAGAGCTTTCAGCCCTTTGTTGTTGACTTCAGTTGTGCCCTTTCTGGCAAGTAGAGTGCCCTTTCTGGCAAATGCATTGACAACAGGGAAAAGAGAGGAAGCCTGACTCAACTGTGCCCCTAGTTCATTATTTTGACCATTTTTTGTTTTGGTTTTCTACTAAAACAATTTTGACCAACATGAGAGTTAGATTAACACACTTGTTCGATTTTTGATTTGAAATCATGCAAGTCAGGCTATGAGCACTGAAAATTTTCCTTTTTTGGGTCCAAGAAATGGTCCAGTTTTTGGAAAAGATGGAACAATTTTCGAGAAAATTAGTCAACCTCAGTAAAAATTCTCAAAAACTATTTTTGCAAACGGCCGATGCTTAACAAGCGCGGAACTTACTCTTGAGACGTACAACCTCGGATCTGGACGAAAATTGCCCCCTTGCTCGAAGAGAGCTGCATGGCAACAGAAAGTTGCCCCTTGTTTGAACGGCACCGCAGTGCATTGAATGGCAACGGAAAGTTGCCCCTTGTGTGAATGGCACTGCAGCGCATTATAATCAGTCCTCGAAGCGATGATTGCAGCCGAACTCTCGGATACAGAGAAGGCAAAGATTATCAGAACCATTACATGGACATGATCGAATTTGAAGTGTTTTAGGGCTGGACTTCAGAATGAAGTTGCCTACGTATCCCAAGGATGGGAATCAAGCCTTACGTAGTTCGGGGTTAAGGTACACTCGGGTATTAACCTCTCCTTTTTAGGCTCTAACTTTTGCCAAGGCGCCCGTTGCGGGTTTTCGACCTTGCGAGCTTTATTCTTCTTTTTTTTCAATTTTTGTATCTTTTCATTCTCTTTCGTTTTTTTTTTCTTTTTTCATTTTTTTTCATTTTTTTCCTTTTCTCTTTTTTTCTTTTATTCTTGTTGTTATTTTCTTTTCCCTTTTTTTTTTGTTCTTTTCTTTTGCTCTAACTTTTGCCTGGGTCGCCCTTCCGGGTTTTTGGCCCAACGAGCCTCTCAAAGGGTAAAAGTGTAACAAGTCAATGCCAAATGGTTTTAGGGTTTTGCAGCCATCCGTATTCGGGAGAGTGGTCGTTGCATTGATTTACTGAAGGATCCATCTTCGGCTCTTCGAGCATATCGGACATTTTTGCCCCTAGTTCGAGGGGTGCTTTTGTTCTAGCGTCACAAGCCTCTTCTGATGAAATCTGATATTCTTGATCTGACTTTCTTGCCTCTTGTTCGAGGGCTGCTTTGAATCTGGCCACACAGGCCTCACATGGCGGTTGACCGTTGAACGTTCTGAATGGGTTCAAGGTTCAAAAACAAATGGATTGAATCTTGAGGCTGAGAGTGATCCTAGGCTGCACAATCTCAAGAGCGATTCCACACAAGTCTTCACAGGACCGCACAAAACAGTTTTTGAAATCTTTTAAGAAAGCGACAAATCGCTCGCGCTGAAGACAGTGTAGGACTAATCTGGATCAAGCCAGGATCCTTCTCAGTACTCATACTAACAAGCATGATCTCGATCATTAAGGGCTTAACATGCCTCTCTTTCTCTCAATTGATCAAGTTTTGCAAAACCCGAGGAATTCCTTCCTCTTTGTTTTTCTCACAATGTTTCGAAAAAAGTTTTGGAAAACTTAGGTCGATGCAATGAATTCAAGGCACAGAAAGACACAGCTTCTAGTCAAATACTGCCATCTCATTTAGAATTTCTGGCACAACTGGCACACGGCAGAAGCAAACACAAGAGTGTGAAAATCACTGCTGTTCAATTCAAATCTGTTGGCACAACTGGCTCCCCAGCAGAAACAGACTCAAAGGAAAGCAAAAGGACAAACGCAAAACAAGCAAGTGATATCCAAGGTAACACCCCCGAAATCACCTGACTCTAACAAAACAGGACTGACTCGATACAATAAGACAGACCCAACTGACTCAGTACGAAAAGACTGACTCTAAACAAAGAGACAGACTCAAAACAAAACAACAGAACTGACTCAATACCCAAGCCAGAATGTACAAAACTAGCATTCACAAATGCTCAAAATAGTGCGTGCCATACACCACATCTGGAGTAAACTGAGTGCCGCCCGCAGGTGGTTCATCCCTCGATCACATCACATTATCCTCCACAAGTTCACTGATCAAGTGCCGATAGACTTTGCAGGACCCGGTGCGGGGATGACCCTATTGTCAATCAAATTTTGTATCTCGTGGCGGAGACGGACGCAATTGTCGGTGTCATGACCGGTTTGTTGATGAAAAGCACAGTACTTGGTCGGGTCATGCTTTGCAGGGAGAGGATCGGGTAGGGGCCGTTGTTCTAACGGTTTCAGATGCCCTTTCCAGAGTAGGACCCCTAGAGCTTTAGACAAAGGCATAAAGAGCGGGGTGAAAACCCTCTTGCCTCGGGGTAGATAGTCCGAAGTTCGGGGGTTTGAAGTGGATACACCAACAAAGGGGGTGGCTGCTCTTGGTGTGGTGGTGGCGACCATGCCCACGTCTGAAGTCCTAGCAGCTGCATCACTGCTGGTGGTCGCATTCGAACTACGGGTAAACGCCCTCCTGGGCTGCTCCTTCTCCTGGTCAATGAGGCCCTACTTCATAGCGTCCTCGATCTGTACTCCCATCTCATGTAGGTCTGAAAAGGTAGGGAAGGGGAGCGCGATCATTTTCTGCATCAGTTTGGGTTGGAGGTTGCGCACAACCATCCTTATCTGGTCTTTGTCGGAAGGCCTTGTTGCCATCATCGAGGCCTTTGCTCTCCATCTCGTCACGAACTCTGAGAAACCCTCCTTTGGCTCTTGGCGGGTGACTTCAAGATCACGGGTTGTGACCTCAATCTGTGTATTGTAGGAGTATTGATCATTGAAGGCCTCAGCCATCTCTTCTCAATTCTGTTTCACAAAGTTCTCTAATTTCGCATACCAGATTGCGGCTATCCCAGACAGGGTTCAGCCGAATAGTGACAGCTTCTGGGCTATGGTCAAACCCATTGGTCTCAGGATATCAGAAAACAGGCGGAGGTGCACCATTGGGTCTCTAGAGCCATCGAATCGATCGATATGTGGCATCTTGAATCGATCCGGTAATGTCACCACTGAGTCGGTATAACCATCCTCTATGTTAGGAATAGAGTGGGCCCCCTGAGACTTTTTGAACAATTTCTCAAGTTTGCTCACTTTCAATGCTGTGGGGTCCGTCTTGAACTCAAAGGGGGAGTTTGGTAGGTTGATGGGTGTCTTGGATAGCTGGGGTAGAACCGGGGGCGAAGCCGGCTGCGTTGGGATGTCTGTATCCTCCTGAACATTAGCTGTCTCCCCGAGTGTTGGAACTCTTGATGGGGGAGGAGCCTGGTGTGAAGTAGAGACTCCAGTTTGCTGCTCTAACCTGGCAATTGTCTCTGCCTGTTGGGCTATGACCACAGCCTGTTGCTTGGCGAATTCTGCTTGATGGACAGTGTCTTGCTGCATGGCTTTCATACTATCCTGGAGTTGGCGCACCATCTCTTCCAGACTCGACATATTGTTCCGATCTAACTGAGCAACCGGTATGCCTTCTTGAGGTAAAAACAGATATCTCAACCCAACTGCGCACAGGTGAGATGGATAATGACTGCTAATCCGAAGACTGATGATCTGTGCCTGACTGGCCTTTTTACCCTGTCTCTGGTGAAGGAACACCGATTGCCCTTGAACTGAATCTCTGACCCGACAAAGTCTATCAGCACAAATCTAATGTACCCGGGGGATAATGGAGCCTTCTGAAGCTATGGTTCCCAGACTACCTAGCAAAAGAGAAAACATGCAGCATCTCAGCCTAACTTCACCAAAACAGATACGAGCATAGTAGGATGACTGCGCCCTCTACTGAATTCTGCCCCCAAAATTCTACCAGCAAACTGATACCCTCAGGTAAAACTGATTCCCAGATACTGATGCCCGCAGGCCTGATGCCCAAACTACTAAACTGGTGCTCGTAGTCTTGATGCCCAAACTTGTAGACAGATACATACATTCCTATAGAGACGCACTCTAAAAGCACATAGCAGACAAGTGAGAGCCAAAACACCCTTATGTTGGGGTAGGGTTTCCCTATCCTATTTTGTCAGGAGCTAGGGTTTCACTACGCACGCGGCGGTTTTCAAACAACCTAACATCGGGTAAGCAACCTGTCCTAGTTTGGAATAGTCACTATGGATTTTGATATGCACTAGGTTGAATGGTCGAAAAGGGTGCCCCGGTAAAACCGGGGTTTGTGTTCCCATACTGTCAGAGCCCATAACCGGTCAGCCTTATGGTCATGCCTTGACAAGACAAGCCTCCGCAAACCGTTCAGGAATAGCAGATGGCAAACACGGTGTCCTAGGCACACCAATGCACATGCAATGCAAAGAAACACATAAGTGCAGTCAAAACAGGATATCATGAGTTCGAGTCAAGTTCTCTATTCTCCCCAGCGGAGTCGCCAGAAACTGTAGACGCGCCCGTGGGCCTCACTACAGTTCGGACTCGATTTGTGTCACGGTCCTAAATCTGAACCAAAGAGTCCAAATCCGGCAAATCGTTTTGAGAAACAGATTTTTGAAAAGAAGTGCCAAACATGGATTGCTTTGCCAGATACAGAGTCGCCACCTAAATATTTCATTTTGGGGGAATTTAGAAAACCCTGACTCGGTGCCAAAGGCCATGTGTCCGTCATCACCAAAGTTGCCTCGGCTCGGGAACTTGGGTACGATTGGGGAAGGTCAGCTATGAGCACCCCCTCTCGCCCGATCCGAAAATCGGCCTCTACTAACCATGATATCCAATTTTGAAAACGTTTATGCATTCTTATTCCGGTTATTAGCCTAGAATTACTATGTTATGCGCACAGCAAATAAGTATAGACCAAATCGCCTAAATTGGAACAAAACATATCATGTTTGTTTTGAAAATGGTTTGCTACTCACAAGTAGGCTAAAATGCAAGTTTTGCCACCCTCAAGTAGGCTTTAGGAAAAACGATTTGCCCACTATCTAGTGGGCTTAAAACTCACAATTTTAATGCATTATTCCAATTTAGGTAATTCAACCTCCATCCACAGGCATTCAAGCAGTTATATCACATAAGCAGCTAGCCTCATGGTAATCATACTGTCATGGCAACACTCACACGCATGCAAGGATGCTAAAGCATAAAAGCTCACCTAGTACTCCAAGCCAAAACAGAAACTAGTTAGTAATCATATGCATGATCCTAGTTCATGTCAAGATGGCTAATGCAACACATGCAAGATGCAACTATGATAGGCTCGGCTATCCTAAACATGGCATGTGAAATGCTGCAACTAACAAATACTCAACTTGGAATTGAAATACGAGTGCAGTTAGCATGATGTACCGAGCCTGGTGTATGTAAGACAAATGTATGGATGCACGCATGCTAAGCATATGGTATGCTAATTTAAATATGCCCTAGTCTACCATCATAAGCGGGTAAATAAAAGGAAAGAAAGACGTGGGGATTGGAAGACATGCACACACGCACCCACACTTATTACAAATACGCCCTCACTCGAAGGGACCGAATAAATATTACAGTCCGAATAAATAACTAACTACTTAATTAATTATTACAGAATTCCTATTTAATTAACAAATTAAATGCAAAGGGAAGGTGGCCACGGTCCCCGCCTCGGGATGCGCGAATGATGCATTCTTGACCCATATCGCCCGGAAACTCGCTGCCATAGCACTGTTGCCTCTGTTTTTCACTGCCCTGCTCCTCTGAGGACTGCCAAAGTCTAAGGGCATGCTCTCTGGATGTTGGGGAATACCACCGGCTGGGAGGGATGGCCACCGGCCATGGGAAATGGTCACCGGCCGCTGATGAAGTTATCGGCCATTGATGGATTGCCGGTCGGCATTGTATTTAACCGACCGGCCAAAGTTTCCTGCAGAACCTGCAATTGGCAGCAGCAGAGGGCAAGCAGTGTATGGCATGAAATTTTTAGGCAAATGTATGCATGGACACACTCCCTATCATGTAATGGACTCAAGGGAGCATGGCCCTCGACCCTCGAGCCACCAATCACGCATTTCGATGCATGATGGCCAAAGAGTCAAGTATGCATTTCAATGTCAAATGCAATGCACACAAAACATACAAGGGACCCAACCTCAATCATGGTTGGTCAAGAGGCGAGGCAATGCACAACAATGCACATGCGACCTAAGCATGCAAGCAAACATACAAACATGCAATACAACTACATGGCACACACAATGCTAACAACATAACATGCACAACGCATTGAAACATGGCATACACAGTGCAAGATGGACTTACACCAATGTGAGTGGACCCCAGCCGCACCCACATCAGTGGCCATTAGATGAAAATGAGGCTCTTGAAATGCGTGCACGCATGCACGCAAACCGAGGACCATACCTAAGGCATAGTATGCAACTCTAACATGGCATGGCAAGGCATGAAATATGGCATACAAGCATGTAATTCCAGCACTGAAATGTGATACAAAACAGCCCCGAATCATGGACACATGGCACCCGATGCATGGAATGGCCCCGAAACACAAAACTAGACATACGCATTGGCCTATAGCTATACAAAGCATGCATTATTTGATCATGAAGAATGAGGACAGATGCAAGAAAGTCCCAAAACATGCATATTTCCAGTTTATAACAAGTCCCAAAAATGAATGCAAATAGGGCTAATCTGTCATGCAAAAATGGCCCTAAAAGAGAGATTAAACACAAAGGGACAGAAGCTGGCCTCAAATGGTGATGAGCCCTTCAACAAAGTTGAAGAAGGGCTCAAAATAAGACCCTTTACAGTTTACATCAAGCCACGACGATGAACACAAGTAGGCCTAAATTATCATGCAAGAAAAGGGCCTAAAAGAGGGGTAAAGAAGCAAGTGATATCTGCCGGCCTCAAACAGAGGAGAGCCCTTCAACAATGTTGAAGAGGGGATGAAAACAAGATATTTTACAGCTTATAACCAAGTCTGAAACAATTCACAAATAGGCCTAAAATACTATGCAAAAATAGGCCTAAAAGAGGGTTTAAACACAAAGGGTAAGAAGGAAGCCTCAAACAGGGAAAGGCCCTTGATCAAACATGAAAAAGAGCTCAAAATGAGACTATTTCCAGTTAGGGTCGGAGCCCAAAAATGCAAGTACAAGGAGCTAGGATATAGATCAAAATAGTGCACAAAAGAGGGAAAATGGGACTCACCCTTGTAGAACCAAACTTCGGCAGCCTCTTGGTCTAAGAAGTGGTGCTCCTAGCCTCTGGAAATGGCCTCAAGTTGCTGGAATGGAGTGTGGAGGTGTTGTGTTATGTGTTGGTGTGTAAATGGCCAAGGATAATGGACTTTGGAGCTTGGAAGAGAGGGTTGAATGTATAGATATAGGGTTGTATGTATATTGGTGCCTCAGCTGGTTTCTTCAACCCTTCAAAATGGTGGTGGAGGGCTAGTTATATAGAGGGAGAGAGGCTAAGGAAAGGGGGGAAAAATGGGGGGGGGGGGAAAACCAATTCAAATTTCCCCCCCAAAAGGCAGCCCCTCGGACAGTGGGTTGAGTGGAGAATAGCTGGCACAGCTGGCATCCATTCAATCTGTAGAATACTCTGGAAGGTCGTCGGTTAGCAAAATTGGTCGGTCAGCTACTTTAACTAGCTGGTCGGCAATCTATTTGGCCGGTCGGCCATCTATTTGGTCGGTCGGCAGAATATTTGGTCGGCCGGCAGGAAAAATCTACTCTGCAGGTCCAACTTCAAACGGGCATAACTTCTTCATATGAACTCCTTTTCAGGTCAATCTTGTGTCAAAATTGAAGCTCCGGAAGTAAGCTTTCCAATGGCACCATCCTTGCATCAAAATTCCAACTTTAATAAAAGTTATGCTTGTTTTGGTGAAGGCTGCTCAGTTTCGGTCCAACCGGGATGATGCCCAACTTCAACCAATCATATCTCCGCCATCCGGACTCGGATTTAAGAGATTCTTGAAGAAAAAATGAAGCCCCAAAAGTATTCTTTCCAACGGTGGTGGCCTAATGGCTTAACTTCATTTTTATAGACAGATAAGCTTGATTTAGCGAGGACTGCTCAACTCCCTTCTACCCGGATTCATGCCTGTCTTCTCCTCCAACTTGGTTTCTTCTCTCTTCCCCTCCATTCTTCAACTTCAAACCCCTAAGCAAGGTGTTTTGAAATATTTTTCAAAGATTTCATCTCTCTTTCATTCATTTCCACTTTGTCCCTGCTCGGTTTACCGAAAAGCGTAACGTTTGACAAAATGCGAGCCTCGAAACATCGCAGAAACTTTATTTCAAAAAAGTTTTGAAAGAGAGGGTTTTAAGGTCTAAAAACCATCCAAAATAGCTTTGGTCCAAAACGGGGTGTGAATTTGAGACTTGTCTCTCTCCTTGCCGAAGAAATTGGATCTTTGCCCTGCACACCTTTTATCACCAAGTGAACCATCAGTAATGCCCAAGTCTTATGGGCTGTCAAAAATGAGGTGTCTACAGAGATGTGTTCCCATTTCCACTTGGGAATTGACAAAGGTTGAAGAAGTCCTGCTGGCCTCTAATGCTCTGCTTTCACTTGTTGACAATATATGCACTGAGATACGAACCCGGCTATTTCTCTTTTCATATTTGGCCACCAAAAAGTTTGCTTCACATCTTGGTACATCTTCGTATTTCCTGGATGAACGGCAAATTTGGAACCATGGGATTCCTGCAAAATCTTCCTCTTCAGCTTTGGGACGTCGGCCGCGCACAACCTTCCTTCAAACTTAAGTACCTGATTCTCAATGGTGTACCCTGACCTCAGCTCGGTGACAAACTCACCAATTACCTTCTTGAAGAATTCATCTTCCCTCTGTTTAGTCTTGACTTCCTCAATAATCGTCGGCTCTACTAAAATCGTTGCCAAACATTGCAAACTCCCAACTAACTTCCTGCTCAAAATATCGGCCACGGAGTTTGCTTTGCCTGGATGATATTGAATCTGCATGTCGTAGTCCTTTAATAACTCAAGCCATCTTCTCTGCCTCATATTCAATTCCTTCTGAGTGAACAAGTACTTTAGGCTCTTGTGATCTGTGAAAACTTGGCAAAAAGCTCCATACAGGTAGTGGCGCCAAATCTTCAAAGCAAACACTACGGCTGTTAGCTCAAGATCATGGGTAGGGTAGTTCTTTTCATGGGGTTTCAATTGACGAGATGCATATGCTATGACTTTACCCCCTTGCATTAATACATAACCCAAACTCTTATGTGACGCATCACTATAAATCTGAAATTCCTCATTACCTGACGGTAGTACAAGAACTGGTGCAGTCACTAACCTCGTCTTGAGTTCCTGGAAGGCTGCTTCTCTACCCTCGGTCCATTCGTATGTCACTCCTTTTTGAGTCAATTGTGTCAATGGTACTGCAATCTTCGAGAAGTCCTTCACAAATTTCCTATAATAGCCTGCCAAACCCAGAAAACTATGAACCTAGGATACATTAGTCGGCCTCGGCCAATTTACAATGGCTTCAACCTTGTTAGGATCAATTGAAATACCTTCTTCATTAACCACATGCCCCAAAAATGAAATGCTGGAAAGCCAAAACTCACACTTGCTAAGCTTGGCATACAACTTCCTGTCTCTCAAAATCTGTAAGGCAAGTCTCAGATGCTTCTCATGCTCAACTTCACTCTTGGAATAGATCAATATATCGTCGATGAAGACAACCACAAACTCGTCTAGGTAAGGCTTAAAGACTCTATTCATCAAGTCCATGAATGCTGCAGGAGCATTAGTCACTCCAAAAGGCATTATCAAAAATTTGTAATGGCCATACCTCGTCCGAAAAGCAGTCTTCTCAACATCTTCGGCTTTAACCTTGAGTTGATGGTAGCCCGACCTGAGATCAATTTTAGAAAAGACTCGTGCTCCTTGTAGTTGATCAAGCAAATCATCGATCCTCGGCAACGGATACTTATTCTTAATGGTTACTTTGTTTAGTTCTCTGTAATCAATGCAAAGACGAAGTGTACCATCCTTTTTCTTAACAAATAGAGCTGGTGCTCCCCAAGGTGAAGTGCTTGGCCTGATGAAGCCCTTGTCTAACAACTCTTGTAATTGCAGCTTCAACTCTTTAAGCTCGGCTGGGGCCATTCTATAGGGTGTTTTGGAGACAGGCTGGGTTCCCGACATAACGTCAACAGTAAAGTCTACTTCTCTATCGACTAAGTGGCCAGGCAAATCATTTGGAAAGACGTCGGGGAATTCATTAACAATTGGGATATCGGCCATTTCGACGTTTCCATTTGGATTACTTAGTACACTACACAGATAACCTCGACACCCTTTTTGGATTAACTTATAAGCTTTCATGGATGATATCAAGTAAGGTGGGGGTACTACTCCCTTACCCCGAAATGTAACCTCGGCTTGGTTTGGGGGTTTCAGTACGACACTTTTGGAAACACAATTAATGGATGCATGGTTTTATACTAACCAGTCCATTCCCAATATAACATCAAAATGAGTTATGTCCAACGGCATCAAATCAACTAATAATTCAACATTCTTAATCATAACAACACATGCTCTATAAATGGATGCAACAGTCATAGTTTTTCTAGACGGAGTAGACACAGATAACACATAACCTAGAGGTTATAGTTCTTTATTTAACTTCTCGGCAAATTTAACAGATACAAATGAATGCGAAGAACTTGAATCGATCAATATATATACATCTTGAGAGCAAACGGGAAGTATACCTGACACTACTGTCTCGGCACTCTGTGTGTCTCCTGGCACCAATGCAAAAACTCTGCCTTGTCTCATCTGTCCTTTCCCGACATTGCCTTTCTGCGCCGAACCCGAGGTGTTCCCATTCTTCTTACCATCGTCAGTCTTTGCCTTCGGACAGTCTTTCATACGATGACCCGTCTCGCCACATTCAAAGCAAGCCCCTGACGCCCAATGACAGACCCCGAAATGTGGCTTCCAACAACTCGCACACGTCGGCTTAGCGTCACCTTCCTGATTTGAGTTGCTGGAACCGCCCGTGTTCATCTTCCTCTTGGCATTAAACGGTACTCGACGATTCTTATAGTTCTGTCTCTTCCTCGGGTTCTCCCCTGAACTTTGATATCGGTTCAAGTTAGCTTCTACCAGGATGGCCTTGTCTAACACTCCGGCGTAAGTCGACATGTTGAGCATGTTAACTCGATCCTGTATCGGTCCACACAGTCCGCTTTCAAACTTCCTAGCCTTCCTATATTCATCATCGACCATATGAGGCGCATATCTCGCCAACTCGGTAAAAGCACGGTCGTATTCTGCCACTGTCTTGTTGACTTATGTCAAAGTCTGAAATTCTGTGGTCTTGCAATCTCGGACACTAAGGGGAAAATGCTTGTTGTAGAACAATTCCAAAAATCTGGCCCAAGTCAACCCTGGGTTACTTTCTCGAATCATCATCCACCATCTTCGAGCGTCGTCGTCCAACGTGAATGCTGCTAATGACACCTAGGCGTCGATGCTGGGAAAAATCTCGAACAACTTCTCCATTTCCAAAACCCATGCTTCGGCTTTCATCGGCTCTATACCCCCTTGGAATCTCGGTGGGTTCATCTTCTTGAACTCTTTGATCAAGGTTATCGTGCCGTCCCCATATAAAGCTTGCTGTGGAGGCACTTGCAGCATTGGAGGAGGTGGAGGTGGAGGCGGAGCTGCATGTCGGCTGTTTGTCTGCTTGGCCTGGGTAGAGGTAGTACTAGTGTCTTGAGGCCTAGGTTGTCTCAACTCACGGACCAAACCTTCGACCAATCTTTCTAATCTATCCAATCTGTCCTCAGAATGATCTCGACCAACTGGAGGTCTACCCCTTCTCATGATGCTAGGAGTATGCAAAATATGACTTTAAAACAAAATGAACAAATAGACATGTATGCACGTAACAAATGATCATGCCGAGATGATGCACACCTTGTCAAGTAGCAAGCAATATGATGCAATCCTAACATCATTCTAAGGGACATCCTATGCTCTTTAGGACTCAACGTGTGTGAATAACGTACTATAAGGAACTGGGGCTCTGATACCAATCTGTCACGACCCCATTCCGCCTCTAGTAGAATGGTGCCGTGATGGCCAGTAATCCGAGATTACCAAAGGCCAACTTACAAAGATTCACACACAATCAGAGTATACATATGGGGTCTACATGTGCGGAAACAATAAATTTAAATCTAATTAGTCCATAAGAGCTGTGCATAGATTAAATGAAATGACATACATCTTATCAAGGTCTTACAACTTGAATACAAATAAAATAAGTACATAATACATCTTGATCAAAAGGCTTCTCAAGCCGACATAAACAAAAGAAGTAAACTACAAGCCAAGAAGAATGATCTTCAAGATGCTACAAAAATGCGAATCCAAAACAAGTTGCAAATAATCATCTAGGCGTCGCCGCCTTCTTGCTCATCACCTGCATATATATAAGGAGATGGTGAGCTTGGATACTCAGTGAATGATATTAGTAATAAAGGGTTAAATGAATGATATCCGAGATCTTTATCAAAACAATACATATGATAACTTGTACAAAATCAAGGGATGAACCAAATTCATCTATCAGGTCTTTCAAAACTTCTTGGATGTTAATAACATCTACATAATACCAAGCGATGACATTCTGGACAAACAAACCCACGCGGAAAACCGTCAGTGGCAAAACAAGGGTGCAGTTGCATTATAGTCCCCTAGCACTAAGGACTTTCAAAACAAGGGTGCAGTTGCATTATTGTCCCCTGGCACTAAGGACTTTCCCAGAATGTCATCAAAACAAGATAATACTAGATACAAAACTAGGGATAATCATTCATGCTCAATCAAATACTTTTCCAAAACAAAGCAAGGCTTTATCAAAATTTTATAACATAACTTTATTAAAAATACCACTCACATAGTTCTTCAAACGTCGGGGTTAAAGCAAGGGTCCAAGTCCTACAAACACATAATAAAGTCTACTGAATGCACTTCAAGAAGACAAGAAGAGATGTCCAAAGATGGGTATGAAATGCATTCCTAAAACAAGCTTTGCATGAGTGTAAATGATCTCGACATTTCTTTCAAGACTAGGTCAAGTCAAAGCAAAACATGTTGGAAGTTAAAACATTGTTTTTCATCTTGGGAAAAACATGCTGGGTACCAACCAGGTCTTGGCCGAGGTCCCACACCTCTTAGCCGAGGTATGGTCCTGATGACCACGTTCAGGGAAACGAAGTCTGGGGAAAAACTGGGTTTTCGCTTAAAGGACATGAGGAATATAAAGGACACGAACATGAAGAACATGGATGCTAAAATCATAACTTCTTTATTCAAAATCTAAGATTTCTTGAGATAAATTAGAAAACTTGGACCTGGGTACCCATACCTGAAGATCTTATGAAAACAAACACAAAAACTTGGATCTTGATACAAACTTTCGAATCAAAACATGGTTTTCTTTCAAAAACACAAGAACATCATTTTCTCTTTCTAAAACAAGCTTTAAATCAATGCATGGCTCATGAATCATGCTAGATCATGCAATGTGATCGAATAAACATGAACAATAACAAGAGCAAATCAAGAATCTAACCTCAAGACACGGATCTAACGGCTCAAACTCTAAGGATCAAGCTTAGAAATCTACTCTCTCTCAAGAACTCTTATCCCTCTTTTCCTAGAGCTTCTGTCTCTAGTATGTAAAAGATATGACAAAATGATGTGGGTTTCTCTACTGCCAGCAGACTTAACCCTCGGCTGGGACACATGGCAACGTCGGATTGGATTTTCTCAAAAAGGTGACTGAACGACAAAATAAGAGCATGACAAAGGGTGTTCAACAAGTAAGGTGACATGGGCACCCCGGCAGGTAAGGACCTCGGATTAGAACAAGGTTTCGACAAGTAAGGTCTCAATGATCTCGGCTAGGAAGGATAACACTGGCCTAGCTGTGCCACACCTCGGCCTAGATGTGTCACACCTTGGTCTAGGTTATACCAGTCTAGGGACAAGATCACCAGGTGCAAGGATCAAAGATTTAGGATGTGTAGATGATGACATCTCGGCCTAGATGATACACATCTCGGCCTAGGTGGTTCACACCTCGGCCTAGATGACTACATCTCGGCCAATATGCCAGGGTGAAGGTGGAGGTCAGCCAAAGTGGTTCCAAGATGGTCATGGTGTAAAAGGTCCAAAGGTGTGACCTAGGCTTAAGATGACCTCGGCTATGTACACCAAGCAAGGGACAAAACGTACAAACAATACTCAAGCCAAAACACATAGGTACAAAACAAGACGGAACCTTACTTTAGACAAAACAAGTCAAAACCACAAGTGCAAGCTTAACAAAACAAAACATGCAGATGCACATGAACATGACTAAGATGAGGATGAGGGTCACTATAAAATAGGTAACTCCCTAGCAGTTTCTATTTGTTGGAAAACTGCTGCAGTTGAAAAACCTATCTGGCATAAATGAATCTGTCTGGGTTCAAACATATTTGAAAACTGTTTGAACAGTTTAATCTGTTTTGGAAAAATGGACCGAAAGAGGTTGTAGACACCTCATTTTTTACCATCCTCAAGACTTGGATGTTCTTGTAGGTACATCCAGTGACAAGTTTGATTGCTTGTCGAGTGCTCGAAATTCGCGGCGGAACGCCACAGGTTTGAGCTTTCCAAACCCTGCATCAATTCTATCTCATTTTTGGACCATGTTTTAGTCCTTCCAGCATGTTTTTCTTGATGCACTGCCGACCATGACAAGGCACTGCCGGCCATGGATTTTGGCTTGCCGGCCATTGATGTGCCCTGCTGGCCATCACTGATGGCCGGCCGGCCACCAGTGCATCAGTAGATATTTTCTAATATTTTGTGCCAGCTGTTTGCACAGATTGAAGCATCTTCTTGCACGTGGATGGTTGGATCTTTTGAGAGGATTTTGTATCTTCTATATATAGAAGCCTTCCTCTTGTATGCTAAAGGTTGGAAAATTTGAAGACAAAAATTTTCCTATCTCTCTCTCTCTCTCTCTCTCTCTCTCTCTTTCTCCTTATTTTGTGCGTGAAAGTGAGAATTCTCTATACATTTGCACTAAGACCCTTGACCAAACACCTTCACCTTGGAGATGAGGTTCTTTGAGGCTTGGTTTGAGCTCCTAAGGATGGTTTAAGCTCAAAATTGTGGCTGTTTTGTTGCTGTGCTTCAAAGGTATAAGACTTTACCTTGTAAGCTTTTTTTTAGTTGCTTGCTTTGCCATCTTTTTACGCTATTGTTGGCCTGGTTTTCAACTAAAAAAAACTTTGATTTTTGGGCCTTAACATGTTGGTTTGAGCCTATTTTGTGTTAGGGGGTTGTCTCTCCCTTTTATTCCTTAGCTTGTGAGCTTCTTGTATCATCTTTTAGCATATTAAAGTCAAACGTTTTGGTCTTTTAAACCACTGAATTCCAGGGAAATTTTAGTGGTAAAAACTTGGTTTTGAGGTCCAAAATAGGAGGGGGTGGCCTCCCCTCCTTGTGTCTTGTTTGCAAGTTTAGATAGCCTAACATGTGAGCATGCTTTTCTATCTTTTTGTGACTTACTCTCAGCATGATTTAACTACTTATTTGGCATGCTTTAACTCTATTTTGAGTTATCTTGGTCATATGAGCTTAGTCTTGCATGGTTGTAGTGCAAATGGCTTCACTAGCTTACTGTTTTAAGGCCTCTAACATGTCTTGCATGAGATGATTGCATGTTATAGTGTCATTTAACATGTAATTTTAGTGTATATAGCTCTATCAAACTCTCACTTATTTCACTCTTTCATTGCTTTTGAGAGTTGTGCCTTGAGTCTTGTTTGTAGCTTAACATGCGAGCATGTTTTTCTAGCCTTTTATGCTTTAATTTCAGCATGTTTTAGCCACTGTTTTGGCATGTTTTAGCTCTGTTTTGAGCTGGTTTGGTCAGTTGAGCTTGGTATTGCATGCCTCTAGTGTAGTGCTCTTCACTAAGGGGTTGTTTGGGATAAACTAAATAAGTGCACTTTTTGACTTTTTATGAAATATGAGTTGGATATGGGTTGGGTTTGAAATGATGTGGTAGAGAGGTGATGTAACTTAAATAAGATGATGTGACTTAAATAGGATAGTGACTTTTTGACTTTTTGATTTTTTTTGGTTATGCCAAACCAAGCCTTAGTGTTTTGGGCTTTTAAACATGTTGTGCATGAGTTGCTTGCATGTTGTAGTATCATTTTTCATGCCATTTCAGCACTAAAACATCTGCAACCTCCCTCATTTCTTCACTTTTCAATTGTTTTGAGGGTTGTTTAATCTTAAGGTTGTGTTTAAGCTTGAGATAGAGCTTGTGCTCAATGGTTTTAACCCTTTTTTGAGGGTTCCTCCTAACGAAAGGCATGATCTCTCTCATGTCTTAAACCATCCTTTGGTTGACCCCTCTCTCATTAGAGGACACTCATCTTGGACTTAACCGATTAAAGAATGACTTGGTAATGGTAAAATGAGTAAACAAAATCGAACAAGTAAAACATGACCAAGATAAGCATGTTGTGTTTGCATTGCATGTGTTCAATCAAACGTTATATTGAACACAAGGTAGATTGGTCCATTTCATACTCGAAGTGATGAAATGAGCCAATCTCCTTTGTCTCTATCACCCTTGATCATGCATGACAGGGTGGTGGTCCTTTGAGTCTTGTTTTTGTGCATTTATTGAAAGTGTACAACTTGGATCTTTGGCCATCATGCATTGAAAATGCTTGATTGGTGGTTTTGGATCCAAGAGTGCCACTCCTTTGATGTTTTGAGATGATAATAGAGGGTACAATACAAACATGTCCTTGGAAAACCCTCAATTTTTCTCTGTTTGTGCTCTGTTGCAGTGTGGTGATTCAGCACACTAGTGGCTCACTGATGGCTGGAAGTGCTTCATTCTTGCCCGACATGGCACATTTTTGGCCTGCAGATGGCCGGCAGCAAGCCCTCATGACTGCCAGGCCACTGGTGCAAACCTCAGCATTGAATTGGTAAGGTGGAACAGAAAGTTCTTGGAGTAACCCTGCAAATAGAGCCTCTCAAGAGCAAACCAGAAGGCTTTTCGGGGCGAGAACCGAGTGCATGCATCTTCCATATTCTAAAGCAGAGCTGAGGCAATGTAATTTAATGCTTTATATGTTTAATTAGCATACATTGAATTTATAATTTAATTAACTAGTTGCTAATTAGTGTAGTGTTGTAATAATTAAGTAGCTTAGCTTAGCTATTTCTTTATTTTGTTTTGTAATAATTAGTCTAATTAGTTTAATTAGATTAGTTAGCTTAGCTTAGCTTAGTGTAGCTTAGCTTAGCTTAGTGTAGCTTAGCTTATTCATTCGGACCCTCCTTTGCGAGGGCGCAATGTTGTAATAAGTGTGCGTGTGTGTGTGCATATCTTCCAACCTCACTTTTTTCTCCCTTTTATTTATCTGCTTTTGATGGTTAGATTAAGGGCATTTTCAATTAGCATACCTTATACTTGCATGTTTGCATCATTCATTTGTATTGCATGCATCGAGGCTCGGCGCATCATTCAAACTGCATCGTATTTCAATACTTCTTTGAATACGTGTTTCAAAGCATGTTATCAAATTGTATCATATGCCATCTTAGATAGCCGAGCCTATTAATTGCATTATTGCATGTGTTGCATTAGGCATTTTAGCATAGTTAGGATCATGCATATTTCTAACTAGCTTTTATTTTGGTTTGGAGTACACTGTAAGTTTTACGCTTTAGCATACGTGAATGAGTGTGAGTGTTGCCATGATAGCATGCTTGCCATAAGGCTATGTGCTTAAATGCTAAACTGCTTGAATGCCTGTGGATGGAGGCTTTGTTGCTTAAATTGGAACAATTCAACGAATGTGAGTTTTAAGCCCACTTTGTGAAGTGGCAAATCATGTTTCAAGCCCATCATGTTTGATGAAAAATCCACGTTTTAACCCACTTGAGGGTGGCTATTTTAAACCATTTCCGAAAACAAACATGAATCGATTTGTTTCAAATCTCGCGACTTAGTCTGTACTTGCTTGTGTGCGTCACATAGTAATGATAGCTAATAACCATAATAAGAACACATGTGTTTATAAAACAACATATCATGTTAGTAGAGGCCGATCTTTGATCGGGCAAGTGTGGGTGCTCATTTCAAGACCTTCCCCTCTCGTACCCAAGTTCCCGAACCGAGGAAACTTTTGTGATGACGGACACGTAGCCTTTGGCACGAGTCAGGGTTTCCTAAATTTTCCAAAAACAAAATATTTAGGTGGCGACTCTGTAATCTGGTAAAGCAATCCAATTTTGGCATTATTTGATTGAAAATCAATTTTTTGCCGGATTGGACTCTTTGGTGTTTATCAGTCTCAGATTACACTTTGTGAGATTAGATTCAGAACCATGACAGGAGTCTGAATTGTAGAACCAATTCGAGCTCTCCGAAAGGGGGGCACTAAAAAGTCAAGTCTACAGAGGTAACAAAGGTCAAAAAATTAAATTCAAGTTTTGAATTAATTTCGTAAAGAATTTTTTGGGAAAAATTTTTCTCCAAAAAATTAATATAAGAATCGACACAACCCACAACCCACACCCACACCTGAGCGGCAGCTCGCGCGCACGCGTGTGGTGGTTTGGGCTAAGGTTCACTTTGTCCATAACTCTTCCCTTCTACAAACTTGGGGTGCCCCTTGGGGCCCAACCCAAGTGTTATAATCTAGAGCTTATAAACATAGAAAAGCTCTCTTAAAGTTTCAATGTGGGACAACTCATTTTTAAGGAAACCCACATTAAATTCTTTAAATGTCCATTCCACGAACTCTAAAACGACGTCAAGTTTCCATTTACTCATAAATGGTTTTGATGAACTATCTTCACCGTGTGACTTACCTTGCGGCAAGGAACACATCACCTTTTCGGACCTACTCCAAAAGACGTTTTGGGCCCACTCAAAATTGGGCTCAAAGTTGACCCAAAATAAGCCTATAAAAAACCAATATTCCAACATATTTCAATGGTAAAGACTTGTTTATATTAATTATTTATTATTGATTGTTTCACTTATTTTTAGTATAATAGAATCAATCAAAGCAACAAACAAACAAAACAAGACATCAGCATCCCCAAACAAACAGGGCAACAGAGCAACAACAACAAATAAGCATTCAGTCAGGAACACTTGACACATAAAGTAACACATTTTCAGCAAATTTTAGTTCCGTAAGAGCCAAAGGATTGGGTCGGTAAAAATACTTTTGGACCTTTTTAGGTTTTGAAAATTAACAGAAACATAGAATAATAAGTTTACTTTCATTCCCAATTTTAGAATTTGCATAACCTAACCAGAATTTTTATCTATAGGCCATACACCATATTTTGTCTAGATTTGACACATTTTTAGGAAAATGAGCATTTCTCTCATTCTACCCAATAACTTTTGTTCAAATAAATTTTGTTGGAAAGAGGACTAAAAATGATAAGTTTTGACATAAGAACCAACCTAAGATGATTTTTCTAGAATTGTTTTTTTAAAATACATGAAGTGGATTGTTTGCTCAAAACATAGGGCTAGATTGTTTAAGAAAATTGTTTAGACTATAAAAACGTCTAATTAGGGGCTACCAAAAATGTCACATGCTCTAAACACCTCAAAGATCATCCCCTACATCCAGTTTTAAAAAAACTGTAAGTTTGATATTTTTCCAAGAGTGATAAAGTTGTAGTAGTCATGAAATCAGCAGAAATACAAGGTAACATCACTTATTCATACTAACACCTAACCTTGCACCCCATTTCCAAGCATACCAACATTTCATACATACACAGGACATGCTAGGAGGTAGAAGAGTAAGTAGGATTGGAGAAGAGAAGAGGGGTGTGTAATTTACCTGGAGGCTAGATTTCAAGTTCTACTTCCTTACTCTCTCTGTCTCTGCTTTTTTTTTTTTTTTTTTTGAAGTCTCAAACTCTCTACTCCTCTTGCGTCAGCAGCTCACAGACGAGAATAAGGGACTGAGAGAGGTGAAATATATATACATAACTATTAGCAGTTTGGTTGGCATATATATCTAAGAAAAAAGTGAACTGTAAATTAACACAGCATTTGGGAAAATTTTATGAAGTTGAAAGAAGAATATTAGTTCTCTTTTAGCCTATTGCTCCCTGAATCTTGGAACCCCACACCTCCAAAACACTGATTCTCTTTTATTTCACTTTCTACTTTTGTTTGATGAGAAGTTCTTCACAATAGACTTGTCTGTATGGTTATACACTTCTAGTCAATAGACTAACATAAAAAATATGATCTTGCATGTGCTTATTAAACCTGGAGTGACACTTGTAAATATATATATACAATATCAATATCAATATCCATGTGTGTGATTCTGTAACAGTATAGATGACTCAAGACTTGACTTCAGTGGTCTAGTCCACAAACCAAAAATCAAATTGGTGAACTACAATGCAAATTAGCAAAAGCCTAGGTAATAGATCAATTTTAGATTGACACTCATTTAAAACCAGCGAATCCAACTACTGTACATTCAACATTGCTATGAACTTGCATGTTTATTCCATCTCGACACACTTCTCAATAATTGCCAAGAGCAGATCAAACAAAAAAAATTCACAATCTTTATGTAGTTTCTAAGAATTAAGATTTGACAAAATGCAAGTAATTAGAACAAAAATTTTATACATTAAACAAAGAGAACTAAGAGTGGCCAAGAGCTGCAAAAATGACATAGAAAATTAAACATGCATATGGTATGAACATTTAACATATAAAATTTACCAAGGCATTAAAGAATCAACAAAAATCCATATTAGCTCCCCTGCACAATCTCTTTCTCCCCTGCAATGAATTCTTTGTCAATACCTTTGGAGTTAGGACATGTGAAGTGAAAATTTTTGATCAGTGATGTAAATAAATAAAGGAGGCAATACTTGGTCTTCCTAGTGCCCATGTTGAATGTAAAACAATAGAAATTAATGAGGACTAATAATAACTAGATGTTGAGAGGCTTACCATTGGGAATATGATCTTTATATTTTAAAGGGCAAAGTTGTGTGCTTATTTTATGACCCTTTATGTTATTGTACCAAAATTCAAAGCAATGCTCCACTTCTCAAAATGAGTGGGAGGACTTCACAATTATTATAGCCTTTAGAACTTTTAGATGAGTTACACCTCTGTTGGGATATTCCAATAATAATCCAATACAAGAATTGGCTCAACAGGTAGCAAAAATATATTCCACAAGTAATGGTTGGCTTATGAGATTTAAATTTAATTAAACATATTACGCATGCTTTGTTTTCTAAATCAGTTAATTTTCACATGTGTTTTGGCCATTTGCTCCCATTCACATGTATCTCATTGTTTTAAAAAATAAAAAAATAAATCATTGGGGCATTTCATCATACACTTGCAATGCAAAATGTTCATTATGTATGAACATCACAGAGGCTGCTAATGTGTTTCAACAAGTCCATTATTCAACATTCACAAAACATTTTAGCAAGTCTATTATTCATATCACACAGCTTTTCATCATGGGGATCAAACGCAAATTAAGTGGAGAGAATTTATTTTAAAAAAAAAGATTAAAAAAAAATTATATTTTCTTGGTTGTCAATGGAGGAGATTTGGGGATCTAGGGTTGCTAATGTGTTTGGGTAAACAAAGCTACTCAGCCGATGTAGAGAAGGGACGTTAGAAGGCTGACGCCGGAAGCCCTCCATTACCATCGACGAGTTCATTAATGGAGAGAGGGAGGCCAAATCTGATGCTGCAGGAATGTAGGTTTATAGAGAGAGAGAGAGAGAGAGAGAGAGAGAGGTTGAATGAAAAGAAGATGAGGGAGAAGAATCTGAAGAGAGTGATAGTTCAAAAAAAAAAAAAAAAAAAAGAATCTGAAGAGCGGGAGAGGGATGCCGAGGAGATACAGAGAAAGAGGCATTGGTTTTGTTTAGGGTTGGGAGAGGAGTGAGAGCGTGAGATATTAATATAGATGGTTATTGGCAATTAAAATTTTTTAGTCGCTGAAAGTATTTTATAAATTTCTCCAAAATATTTGAAATGTCTTCCTCCAAAAATTTTAACTCTTTGGCAGCTAACACTCTTTTTTGTTGCTGAAAATGAACTTTTGGCAACTAAAATTTTGGTCGCCAAAGGTAAAAAATAATTTTTTATTTTCTATTTGGTGACTAAATGGTTTTAGCAGCCAAAACTCAATATATAGCGACTAAAATTCTTTTTTGTCGCTGAAAATAAACTTTTGGCAGTCGGCAAAGGTAAAAAATAATTTCTTTATTTTCTATTCGGCGACTAAAGCCAAAACTCAGTATACGGCAACTAAAATTCTTTTTTGTCGCCAATTCTAGCATTTTTAGCAACTAATTTTTTTTTTAATTGCCAATAACCAATATACCCCAACTAAAAAAAATTAGTAGCTAAATATTTTACTTTTGCCGACTAAAAAAAATTTTGGTGGCCAATTCTACAACTTTTGTCGACTAAATTTTTTTTAGTCATCAATTTTGGTCGTCGAAAGTGCATTTTGTTGTAGTGATTCTTTCTATTTAAAAGTCATAAATTAAAGGATATTAATTTTTATTTATTTATTTATTTTTACTTGAATAAGAGCTAATCAATAGAAAATTTTTTTTAATTTTTAAAAATTAAAAAATTATGAAATTTTTAGATTAAGAACTTAAAGCTCCCACAAAATTTATGGATTTAAAACTTTATTTTTCTTATGTAATATATAGATTTTCACGGCAGTTCTCCATCTTTACCACTTCACAACCAACTTCATTAGTGTTATAATTGTACAAGTGTATGCCAAATCTCACTGGGTAATTGATAGGGTAAATAGATCAATTGTTTGTTTTTTTTTTTAGCAAGCAGAAAATAAGAAGGAGGTTTAGTTAACCTCTCCATTGCATTCTTGTTTGGTGAAAATGATAGCTTAATTTATTGTGCTTCATAAATCTTTTAAAGATGAGACACATAATTGAATAAGGATAAAATAAAATATTTTTTTTTCTCGAATAATATTACCAGAGTAATATGTTATTGTGAACTAGAGTAATATGTTACTGACATGTTACTGTTTACATTAATTTCGACGATAATGTTTAGTTTGAGTTTTCTGAATTAAGTTTTTTGAAAACCGAGGTTTTTGTTTTTTGTGTTTTTTTTTATTTTTATTTTTAGTGAATATTTTTAAAATTTTAAGCATTTTTTTTTTAACTTTTTTAGATGCATCTAATTTAGATGTATCTAAAAAATAAAATATTTGTGAAAAAAATATTTTAAAAAAATAATAAATACACAAAAATATGAAAAATGTACTGAATTTTAGTATTTTTTATATTTTTGATATTTAGGCCTCGTTTGGCAGGTGACTGTTTTAGCATAAAAGTCAAAAAGTTACTAAAAAAATCAAAGCCAACAACTTATACCAAAATTTCAAATATTCCCTTTTCTCTCTATTTTTTGCACATCTTTTCAAAAAATTATCCCAAACATACTAGTTTTTTTACCTCATATTTTAGCCAAAGAAAAATGATTTTTCCCTCGAAAATCCCCCCCTGAATCCCCCGAAAAATGAAGAGGGGGAAGGCAAGAGAGAGAGAAGGAGAAAGAGAGAGGAGAGGAGAGAGGGAAACAGAGAGAGGGAGAGAAGAGAGAAGATCGGCCGATCGCAGCTCTCCATCGCAGCTCGGCCGATCGTCGGCCGATCGCAGCTCTCCGTCGCAAGTTGATCGTCGTAGCAGCTCGGCCCCCGCCGCGCCTCCGCCCCTGGTTGATGGCCCCTCCCTTCTCTTTTTCTTCTTCTTCTTCCTTCTCCCCTGGTTGATGGCCCCTCCAGCTCTTCTTCTTCTTCTTCTTCTTCTTCTTCCTTCTCTCCTTCTTCCTTCTCTCCTTCTTCTTCTTCGTTTCTGATTGAACCAAAAAAAAAAAAAAAAAATGCAAAAACGACGTCGTTTTTCAAATTCAAGCGATTCGGGGGGCTGGGTTTCGAGTTACCAATCACGGTTGTTTAGCCAAAAAGTTACTAAAATAGTCTGTTCTCAAACGAGGCCTTAGTGAATTTTTTAAAGATTTTGTTCACAAAAATTATACTTTTTAAGTGTATTTATATTAGGTGTGTCTAAAAATTAAAAAAATTGCTTAAAATATTTAAAAAAATCAGTAAAAAAAGAAAAAAGAAAAAATACGAAAGTAGAATTTTTTGAAAAGTGTTTTTAAAAAACTTAAACCAAACAATGTAATAAAATTTTAAAAATTAAAATATAATCCACTTAAATAATATATGACAGGTGTCCTGCAATAATAAACATTAAAAATTGAAACAAAACTCAACAATAGCTCTCACATCAATATGTAAGAAACAAGTGTTCTATATAACACTAGTTATAAATAATAATAAAAAAATAATTGTTGAGGCACAAATGCAATGTAGATTTCAGTTTTGGAAAAAATATTCAAAGAAAACTAATTGGCGTGTACTCTATTAATTTACAATTAATTTTGTCATTTTTCATTATCAACTCCCCATCCATTTAGACTCTCAGATTGCCTATGTTTTGGATCCTTTTATGCCTCAAATATTTATTTTCCTTGTAACTAATGCAGTCTAATAAATAAATAAATTGACAACTTACAGAGTAGCACATTTTTGTTTAATCAGGTTGGTTCTCAAACCACGCATACATGAAACAGTGGGCAAATATATCAAAACCATAATCTAAACAATAAGGAAAGGAAGAGCATGCGAGCTTCTCTTTTAGAATTTGATTCCCTTCTAATTGTTTGCTTTCTATTTAGGATTTTGTCTTGAATAAATACATTGAATCCGCTACATGAAAAAAAAGAAAAAAAACTTTATAGTCCACTATTAATGACCCTATTTTTTTTTTTTTTACCCTTTCTTTCTCTCATTTTCATACTTTTGAAAAATTCTACTTTGAAGGGGGATTTGTTATGCTGCTTACATAAAACTCTTATTATTTGCATGGAAAGTGACTGTGTTTGATTTTAGTTTTCTAAATTCAATTTTCTAAAAGCTGAATCTTTTGTTTTTTGTTTTTTTATTTTATTTTTAGTGAATATTTTTAAAATTTTAAGCATTTTTTTACTTTTTTAGATGTACCTTATTTAGATATATCTAAAAAGTAAAATATTTGTAAAAAAAATATTCTTAAAAATTAATAAATACACAAAAATACGAAAACTATACTAATTTTTTGTATTTTTTTGTATTTTTGGTATTTAGTAAATTTTTTAAAGATTTTTTTTTTTTTCACAAAAGTTATACTTTTAAGTGTATTTATGTTAGGTGTGTCTAAAAATTAAAAAAAAAAGAAATTGCTTAAAATATTTAAAAAAAAAACCAGTAAAAAAAAAAACAAGAAAGTAGAATTCTCTAAAAAGTATTTTCAAAAAATTGGAAACAAACATGGTGAATAAATTTTTTTAAAGAACTTCATAGTCAACATGAATCTTGTATGATAGATTTTGATGAGAAAATTCTAAAAAATACTAATTTTATTAAAAATCGACATTTAGATAAAAAAATTATATTATTTTAAAATTTAATATTTTGATAATAATGATATGTGTTGGATTTTTTAAGGAATTTTTTTTTATGTTTATCCCATTAAAATGTTATTGTGAGGAGATTTTGATCAAATCCTCAAAATAAAAAGATATATTAACATTGATTCATTACAAACCTTGCAAGTTTATCTGCTAGATCCACCACTAACCGATCAACTTTTGAAATAGACTTCATTACAAACCTTGCAAGTTTATCTGCTAGATCCACCACTAACCGATCAACTTTTGAAATAGACTTCATTTGGGATGTGGATTAATTTTTTGACTTGGGTTAAAAAGTTTCATTTAAGATGGACTTTTTAACTTTTTTGACTTTTGTGAGAAAAAAAATAAAATGATTATAATTGAAATGTGACATTTTTAAGCCTGTGACAAAAAAATTTATTTTATTTTTTTTAAAACTATTTTAACCCTAACTCACTCCAATCCACCCCAACCTAACTTCCCGAACCAGTGCATCGAAATTGAAAAAAAATAGCATAATTCCTAATAGCACTAGCGACCGACCGAGACCGAATTCTTAGGTGCAGGTACCGTTCAAAATATTAACGAAAATTTGGCAATCGGTAAAGATAAAAACATATTGAATTTGCCTTTCCTTTGTCCATTGTAAAGCAGCTAAGCATGCCCATGCCTTTGCCTCCGCGGCTAGTGGCAATGGAAGGTTGGCTCTCTGAGCTCCACGGTCCACAAATTACTGGTTCTCATCATAACACACCCAAGCATAGCCAGACTTGTACCCTTTATATAGCGCCCATGTAAAATTTACACGAGTGGACGGCTCAAATCTATTTGTGGTATTACTATGCGTGACATGAAATAACTTTTCTTATTAATGGGTAGATTGGTGATTCTAAACAAGATGTTAATTTGGGAAATTTATTCACAATTATGACTACATTTTTTTTTTTCCATGAGTGATGAACATATTGTGATTTCTCTTGGAATAATACTAAACACTGATTATTAATTAATAAATCTTATATTATCTATTAATTAAAATATCAATATAAAAGTAATTGAGTCCCAACCCTGCATAGACTTGTTTTAAGTTTAAAGTGAATATATTAGTTTAATTTTAACGGTGCTGTTACATGCATCAATTAATGTACACACTAATGTACCAGCTAGTGTTATGTCATTATTACTGACCCTACTTATTATACAAATTACAAATACCCAAAATTTTTAAAATTATGTCACATCATTTGTTAGTATATTAATTAGTACATTAATTGGTACATATAGTATTATTTTAATTTTAAACATTAAAGTTTATAAAATACCAAAGTGCTAGAGATCCCAAAAATTTTACCAAAAGAAAAAAAGGTTGAGACCCTCTTTTTCCTTGACCCCTACCACCCCCAATGTTTTGGAATTGGCCAACTTTTTGCTTTTTGTGTTTTGTTTTATTTTGTTTTTCCTTCTTATCACTCACTGACATGTGTCTGTGGGGGTTGTGGGGGTCAAGGAAAAATGGGTCTCTATCATTTCTGTTACCAAAATTTCTACCAAATGTAAGACATTTGGTAGAAATTTTGGCACACTCATGTGAGACCTTTGATAGAAATTTTGATAAAATTTTTAGGATATCTAATATTACTCATAAAAATATTCAGAATTTTATAGCAGAATATGAGGAAAAATAGCGTGTAGCTCGAATAGTCCAAGGCTCGATTGGCCCGAATCACAAAACGACGTCGTTTTGCGATTTTTTTTCTTCTTCTTTCTCTTTTGTATCTGAAACAAAGGCGAGAGAAGTGAGAGAGAGAGAGAGAGAGAGAGAGAGAGAGAGATGGCGATAGGCGAGGTGTGGCGATGGCGACTGTGCGAGAAGGTGATGGGCGACGGTGCTAGATCTGTGGGCGACGGTGCGAGATCTGTGTTTGTTTTTTTTTTTTTATTTTGATTTTGAAAATTTGTGTTTGATGATGAGAAAAAAAAAAAAAAATTTTGTTGATGATGATGATGATGCCGGTGATGATGCTGATGAAGATGTTGCAAACTCTGATTTCAAAATCTAAAGATAAAGGGAAAAAAATAATAATAATAATAATAATTTGTTGATGATGACGATGATGGTTGTTGATGTTGATGAAACCCTGAAACCCAGCCCCTTTCTTCTTTATCATCTTTCTTCTTCATCCTCTCTGTTTCAGAACAGAGAAAAAAAAAATAGCAAAATGACGTCGTTTTGTGATTCGAGCCATTTCGAGCCTCATCTTTTTCGAGCTACAAAACGGGACTGGAATATGAGGGAGCACATTGATCCACTAATTAATGCCAATTAGAATATCAATGAGAGAGAGAGAGATACGGCTAATTTTGTGCACTGATTTGACTCATTTTATGCTAGCTTATTATTCAATTTGTTCGCTTTCTTTCAAATTCGAAAATTTAAATCTTGAGGGACTCATTGACTCACCACATAATTGGTTAAGGTTAACTAATTGAGTTAAGTAAATTTATAATTTTACCTTTAAAAATATGACACGTGACACTTATGTGCATATTTTTCATAAAAAAATGTTAAGAGTTGTAATCAATTGGAACAAATTGAGATAAAATTATAAATTCAGAATCAAAATCGAATCAATTGAAAGTACATGGACCAAAATAATTTAAGGGGTAAAGTACAAGAACTATTACCATAATTTGTCCTTTGATTTATAAGTTAACTGAGAAATTCCAAAATTTGCCCTTCAATTTATAAGTTAATTGAGAAAAGTTAAGTGAGAAATTGATGAGAAAAATAACTCTTTTATGTTATATGTTTCGTTTCTCACAAACAAATTGTGAGATTTGGGAGAAACAAGGGTTGTGTTTAGTGGGTCTCTCAAATCAATTTCCATCCATTGATTTGAATATTACGTTTAGGTTTGGTTTTCAAAAATCATTTCCACACCCAAGTTTGAAAACTCGTGTACCCGGTCAGCCCCTGGACGTTCGGCCGGTTGGCCGGAACAGTATTTGTTTTGTTTTTTCTTTTTTTGCACCTGTTATTTTTATATTTTAGATAAAAAATATTTTCAGAATTTTTTAAAAATTTTTTATGAGTTTTTAATAGAATTTTGGATTGTGTGTTTAGTTATAAGTTGTAAGTTTTTAAATCAAATATCATATGTTACATTACTTAATTCAAACTCAATTCCAAACTCTTTTCATAATTCTTTTCAAAACTCATAACCAAACAAATTTTCCACACTCAAATAATAATTTCAAAACTCACAAATTCAAAATACTACTCTATTTTCAAATTATAATTCTAAAATTTTATCAAACACTACCAAGATAATTCATTGTATAGTTTTTTTATAAGGAAAATGCTAAAAACACTCTTAACACTTCATTTGGATTGGAGGTGATAAAAGAAAAGAAATGATATATTTTTTCAGTATCACGTTTGAATGAGTAAGACAACAAAGCATATGAAAAAGAGATAGGAGTAAGATTTTTTTAATTCATTTGCATTTTAAAGGGTAATCTTCGTATTGTAAATATTATACAACCAATCAACTTGTTTACCACCAAATCTCATCAATTTTGATGAGAAATGAAACAAGCTTAGTAAGAGTTTTCTTTCTCACTATTTCTCATTCAACTTATAAGAGTAATGCTATACAAACAAAAAAATTCTTACATAATTTTCATAAATAATGATGTAGCTTGTTATAGACCATTCACTTCAAAACAAAACACTAATAAAGATACATTTATTTACAATAATGGCATTGCCACTTCATTCTTGTGAATTTTTTTGTATGAATAGAATTTTCCAACTTTAAAACCAACCATGATAAATGAGTTATCTTTCTCAAGCGAAGTGTAAAGGTTGTTGTTATTCAAAAAATGTGCAAAAAGTGTACTGAAATGTGTGAAAATGTTTTGAGATATGTGAACAGTGTATTAAAATTAGAGTAAATTACGTTGATAGTCCTTGCAATTTGTTCATTGTATCATTTTAGTCTTTATAATTTCAATTAACTTTAATTTTAAATTGTGTCAATTGATAACATTAATTAGGGTTTTTAAGAAAAATGGTCACTATGTTGGTTTAGATTAACTCATTGAGTTGAATAAGTTTATAATTTTGTCTATAAAATCATAATACATGCCGCTTATATGCACATTTTCTTTAAAAAAACACTAACAATTGCAATAAATTGGACTAAAGTGAGACAACATTATAAATTCAATATAAAAAATTGAGTCAATTGAAATTACAAAAACCAAAATAACACGAGCAAAAATATAGGGACTACCGGTGTTTGTGGATCTTATTGACAACCTTTAAAACTACCATTAGTAGGACGGACAGATCACGAGCTATTTATGAACAATTTAGTTCGTTTGCATGAAGTTTTTGGAATTAGGTAGAAAGAGGGAAAAAAAATTATGGAAAAATTACAAATCAATGGTGCCTTCACAAAATATTTACAAATTCATGAAAAAATTTATCATTTTAATTATTAAAGTTAATAAAATTTACCATTAATTTAATTTAACTTTTTTGAAAAACCAAACTGAATTGCGATTTCTTCAAAAATTATCAGATGCTCTAGTATACCACGAGATTATGTGTATACCCATTTTCCACATAAATCCATGATCAAGTTGTCTCATTTATCCAACAAAGTGGTCACATACCTCTCATATGGGAGTCTGGATCCTCTAAAGTTCCTTCTTCGATTAAATGGCTAAAATTAAAAGAAATCAAAAGAATGTTGTTTTGATTAAGGCGAAAACAAAAATCCAAAAACAACGCAAAACAAAGAGAGAGACAGAAGAGACCCCTCCTTTCTCTCTCAATCGACAAAGGGAGTCCACTGGTGGTGCGGCAAATTCAAGATTGTTTGGTGGACCCATAATTTTCTATTTCTAGACGTAGCTGTATTATGTGTTTTTGTTGTGTTGCTATTGTTATACCCCTTGCAGTTTGGGATTTTTATACTAGAAGATTGTTGCTAACATTATGTTTTTGATTTGTCAACACTTTCTACTAGTACTTGCAGTTTGGGATTTTTTAGTACACTAGAAGATTGTTGCTAGCATTATGTTTTTTTTATTTTTTCGACACTTTCAACTAGTAAATTTGTGTTTTCCTCATGATAAAGATTATTCACGTTTCCCATTAGCTGTATACATTGATTAAGTTTTAGTTTTGCATCGAACTAATATATCACTAATACCATTACACCATCAGTTTACGTTTTAGATTAGTATGTGATAAGAATGACATCAACATGAATGAAACATTTTTCCCGTTCCTCAATAATTTATATGAGTGATGTTGGTTAGTATTTGATGTATGATGACTTCACATATAATCCATCATATTATGAGCTAAATCTTTTTTCGTTTTTGATTTTCTCTTTTAGCTTCTATGGCATCAGTGTATTTTTTTTATTTTTTGAGCCAAGCTCTCTTTGTACAATAGAACTACTTGCGTGCATAAACCAAAAAAGGAAACTAAGACAAAACTAGATAGAGAAGGCATACATATAAACCTATAGAAACCTTAGCTAATTATAAATATTTGATGAAAATTCCACGAGTACAACCACTTTCATGCCTTTTTCTAGCTCAACAATTACAGATTCAGGAAAGAAAAGAGGGAGGAGAAGAGAAGTAAGGGAAAGAAAATTCTAGAAAATCAAAATAACCGACAGTTGCGGCTTTAGTTAAGAATCATTTATTCTTCTATCCGAATGCCCTTGTCCCCTAACCCCAAGAAATACATTTCTAATCTTGTGTAGTTCTTTGAGAACATCTTTCACACTCATTTTTTCACTCAGCCGAGTGAAAGAACGAGTGTAAATTGAAATTATTATTATTTTTTATTTTTTTTATTTTTTTTATTTTCTAAACAATCCTTTGTCAAATATAATTAACAGTATAGATATTTTTCCTACACATATTAGTAAACAAAAACAACTTCAATTGTTTCAAGAGATTGAAATAGTGTAGCAAGTGCAGAAACTACGGTTAAAAAATGTAAATTTTAATCATGGTTAAGATATGTCAATTTGGGGGTATTTTAAAACATTTATTATTAGAATAACAAAATTATATTGCATATACACCCCTATCTGAACATAACAGAATAAATTAAAAACTAAAACAATCCCCAAATCAAAGAACATGCCTTCAAACCACAAAAATCAAATATAGGGTCTCACATACATGCATATACACATATAACTTACAAATCTACAAGAAAATACACACATGCGTGTATACATATACATGTGTGCTTGTTTACATATTGGATTTTCGAATGACAATGATTACCTCCAAGGTTCTGGGAACTTATATAGCTTTTTACGTGAAAATTAACATATGAAAGTTCACTTTTAGAGCTAAGATATAAATTACAAGTACATACATACATATATGTATATATATATAAAATACATATAGATAGGTAAAGACTTATACCTTTTTGATGTGAGAGAACAGAGCACTGTAGAGAGAGAGAGAGAGAGAGAGAGAGAGAGAGAACTGCCTAATTGAGGAAGAAACAAGGGATAGAGGCAAAAAAAGAAAAAAAAAAGAGAGGGTATATTTATGAAACATAAACCCTAAATTACTACGTATTTATAAAAAAAATAGACCCTCAAAAAGATATTATCATATTTACCTTGTTGTCCATGAAATTTGGCATCGGTATCAGTTAGCATTAGAGCACATGATCTTGCTTTTTTAATACCGTAATTTTATCAAAATTTTACTTGAGTCTGTCTACTTTAATCCTTTTGTTAGTTTTTGAAACACAATTATATGATTGGATCCAATTTTAATTTAACTTGAAATCTAATGAGTTGATTGGAACAATTAAAATATTAAAAAATTAAGTGAGAATAAATATGAAGTATAAAAGTAAAAAATGAAATTTGCTCAAAAAGTGATATTCAAAGTAACAGCTGGTAACAAAAATTCCGTGAAAAATATTCATATGGCCCCAACAAAAAAATTTAATCAAGTGGAAATATATTTCATATGGCCTTGATTCGAAGGACAGCTTTTCATTAAGGTACTATGAAAGTTTAAGGTTGAGCTTGAAAATTCAAAAAAAAAAAAAAATTCCTAATTTAATATGCACATTAAAAAGGTAAGATTATGAACAAATTTTTAAAAAAAATAAAAAATCACATTATTGATAAATTCTTATCAATCAAATATGTAATTTTGCATAATGGTTTTGTTATTGCTACAAATTAATCTACTAATTTTTTTTACTCGTAGATTCTATAGACATGTAAGCAATTGGTTAAAAAAAATTGATGAATTAGTTTGTACCTCCATTTTTTTGTTGGGAAAATTACCGCATGGTGGTGGTTTGACAAAATTATTACAAATTCATGAAATTTTTTTTATAATTTTAATTCTTAATATTTGTATAGATTATTGCTAATTTGCAATTAATTTTTAAAATACCCACTTAATTGCTATTTGCTCTTTTTTGTTTGCACAAACACCAAACACAAATAGAGAAATTGTTACGCCCTCAAAATATGATATAAATCAACCATTCATAAGATCTACAAATATGATAGAAATGTTATATTTTTATTCATCAGAGTCTACATTTCAAAAGATATTACATGCATTACACTTTCATAAATGTTTATCTTGAAACTATAGCATATAACTCTAATTGATAACAACAAAATAAATGCCCTATGGGCTTACATCTTTCCAAGATTTCACTTGGTTACGACAAAAGAGGAGTTCAAGTCTCTATACAAGCAAAGCCCTCGGCTTGAATAAACATTTAACACAAACAAAACAACAAAATGGAGCCTTCAACTCCTAAACCTCCCAAGCTATGTCCTTGGAGGCGGTATGTCACCTGTAGCTGAAAATGGTTTCCCAAGTATGGTGAGCCAAAGCCCAGTAGAGATATGCTAAAACAATATATGGGATTTAACTAAATATAAGCATCAAATAAATGTGCAATATTCTTAACCAACACATATTCTTTCCAAGACCATTCAATATAGATAACCAATACCTCAATTCATTTCGGGTAAATCTATTAACTAAATTCATTATTATCAAAACAACCAAAATGAGACTACAACTCAACGGTTCACAATTCAATACATCCATCAATCCAACACTTCTATTTCTTGCCATTTTACGGAATCACATCCAAAGGAACTGGCACCCATATGTATATAAGATTTCGGGACTTTCACCCTGGACACTCCAGCTAACTTAATTTTCAATGGAGTCCATCCCATGTCTCCTCCCAAATAACGATACATATACAATGTGTTTTAAAAAATGTTGTCATATACAATGATTAATCAAATCACATATTCAATGGTTTAATCAAACCATCACATTTAATGACATAATTCAATTGATTAGTTTTAATTCACCTAATTCACATGCAGTTTCTACAACAATCATAGCTATCTTCTACTGATAGCCCAAAAGAGATATTTCTAAATAGATATACAATCTATCAAACAGATAATTTATCAAATTTCCATAGGTAAGTGATTTAACAAATCCAACTACACCATTCAATCATACACCCTTCCAATTTCATATTTCCCATGTCAATTTCATTATTTATTCAAAATAGTCATTTAACACAAATTAGGGCAAAACCTTCCCATTTTTCTAATATCATCCCCAAGACCCAATCTCACCATTTATTTTCTTATAATACCATAATCAAGCCCTCATCTACATATATGAAACCAAATATTGGAAACCCTTCTTTCAAAATTCAAACCCAAACCCTAACTTCACCCAAATCTTCCCAAATCCCACCATTTATACAAAATGACAAATAACTAGGTTAAAACTCATATTAAATAGTAGAATATCCCTACCTCAAGCTTAGATGAGAGAGAAGAGGGAAAGCTCAAAAGTCGATGGCGATGAAACCACGTTTTGCCCCGATCAAAATGAAACCCTTGACAAGCTCTATACTTAATCTCTAAGGAGCAAGGTGAAAAGATTACTCTAGGTGAGTAGATTTAGAGATTTAAGTGAAAAAGTTTGAGTTTTAGAGAGAGAAGAAAGAAATCACGGTTTAAGAGGAAATGGGAGGAAAAATAATAAGAGAAAAGTGGTTTGGGCCTATTTATAGTAGTAAAGAATAGCCCTAAAGTCAAATAAAATAATAGGCCCAAAACCCCCTCAAAGGTAGGGCCATTCAAACCCCAAAATTTGGAAGAAAAAAAAAAAAAAAAGCACGCAGGGGTCGACCCTTCGGGCAGGGGGGTCGACCTTTTAGGTAGAAAAGACAATCTGACACAAGCAAGGGAGTCGACCCTTAGACAGGAGGGGGTCGACCATATTTTCCAGCAACTAACACACAGATTTTCCAACATAAGAGGGCCGACTCTCCCCAGACTAGTGTCTACCCTTTTTTCCAGCAACACTTCCAAAAACTTCACCAACAGGTAAGGGTCGACCCTTAGGAAGGCTGGTGTCGACCCTAGAATAGAATTTCTAAGTCTTCAAGGAACTTTTGACAATAACAAGTGCGAACAACCAAATCCAACAAGTTTAAATTGGATTATACTCGTCCAAAACCAACCCATAACAACACCAAAGATTTCCAAAATTAAAATAAAGGATTCGAATACACTTCTCCATAAGCTTTGAAGGATACAAGTGCTACAGAAATAAAATAAATTAATGAAACTATATTTAATATGTCATTAAAAAAAGAGAGTTAATTACTTAAAAATCTTATTTAAAAATGTTGGTAACTCAGGTCTTATCTAAATTTTTTTGAATCAATATGTCCTATTTAGTAAAATTGAAAATATTATTAGTTTTTTCTAATTTTTAAAACTAAGAACATTATCAATTTGGCATAGTAATGTTCAAGATATTTGTTTTATTAACTGATGAAAAAAAAACAAAGTATGAGATTAAATGGTTTTCAACTTTTACTTATTGGTTTGATTTAACTATCTAATAAAATTGAAAAAATTATTAGTTTTTTCTAGTTTTAAAATTGAGAACATTATCAGTTTTTTATTTTTATTTTTTTTTTGTTTTTGTTTTTTGTTTTTGCACATCAATATTCCATCATTATACTCCTTTATAGACACAAAATTTTCAGTTTTGCACAAAAAATAATTCAATTTTTTTTTAATTTTTCAAATAATTAGTTTTTTTTTTTTTTTGCACACACACACACACACATATATATATATATATATATATATATATATATATATATATGTAGTTTAAATTTTTTCAATTTGAAAGTTAATGTTTTAAAGTTTTGAAAATCAAAATAAATGTTAAATCACTGTGTTCTTTTATAGATAATCACAAATGATGAACAATCATTGTTTGAAGTGTAATTCCAACCATTAAAAATTTAATGGGACTTGAAAGTCAAAAAAAAATTTACTTTAATTTTTAATGGAGTATAAGTTCATGAATTAAGACTTATTTATAAATGCCCAAGAATAAATATATAATTATGTTCACATTGAGCTAGGGCTCCAAATAAATCCTAATCCCGTGTGATGAATACTATGTCTGAGTGGTCTATTAGTTTAGTTCCAATTTTTATGAGTTATGTCTAAGAATAGATCGATCTCAGATATTGTTGTCGGGATGAATTAAGCCAAATTGGCATGCCACAAGTGATCTTGCTCTTTGTATTTGTAAATTTTTGCTTTCCTCATTATAGGACCATACATTGGACTTAATAAGGTTATGTTACTATTACCATGACATCATTAGGCTAGAACTGGGTGGAAATAATTTCTGATGAGAGTGAAATATTTAAGAATTTATTCTTAATTAGGCTGTCATTGACTATATTTTGTTTGGTTTGTGAAAAACGGGTTGAAAGTGATTCAGACATATTGACTGGTATGAGCCCCAAATTATTATTGTGATCCATAAAATTTTGGGCCATGGTCCATCTTAGTGTATATATTATTTTATATGTGAATATGTGATATGGAGGTGTAAGGCCTGTTGAAGTTACTTGGGTTCCTTTATGGGAGGGCCCAGTAATTGTTTTATTTAGGCCTATTTCCCTCTCTAATCCTTATTAGGGTTTACATATATCTACATATATGTAGATCAAAGGATTGTCAGCCCCATTGAAAAGACAACAAAAAGATTAGGAGAAGGAGGGGAAGAGCCGGTGCTAAGGTTTTTCGATTGTGAATGCCATATTCTTTCAAGGAAGCAAAATTCAAGACAATAACAGAATCAAACGGTATGTATCTAAGTTTATATTTTAGTAGTTACTTATATTCATAGTGTTTTGATTTCTAGTATATAGATCCTATAATCTTACATGTGGTATCAGAGTAAGTTTATACTAGAATCAAAATCATGGTAGATTATTTCAGTAAAATTATTTTATATAATGATAAGAAATAAATTAATATTTTCTTTTACTAAAACGATGTGCCTGGTGATCATACATACTGTTCAAACCTTTTCAATGTGCTTGGCAACCAAACCTTTTTCAATGTTCCTCCATTATATACTATTCATTGTTTGCTTCGGAATCATAACGTTTTTTTCAAAATAAATATATATATATATATATATAAAATAAAAATAAAAATAAATCTGAATCCCGTGAATATGGTGATTTGGAACATACTGGTGCAAACGACTATTATGTATTAAAATAATAAATAGTGATATTTTCAATAGGAGAATATTTATTTTAAAATTGTCCCAATTAGAGAACTCTTAAATCAATATGGGTAGTGCATTTTTGTCAGTGGTATATTGTTTATAAGTCTAAACCAATTGATGGGGTAATATTTATTTAATTGGACATATGATTATTGCTTGATAGAATTAAACGGTTGTTTAATTGTGGGTAATCATATTTTAATTTACATGATAATGCAATAATTCAATTTTATGTTAATTCTCATTTGTCATTATACGGCAATTAATGCCTAATTAAAGTCGTGATTTGCTAGTATGCAACAACAAAACTAAACAATCATATATAATCTTATATTTGTTAAATAAAGTTTTAAAGGTGGATAAATAATTATTTTTTGTAGTCCCAGTTGGAGATTTTTTTTTTTTTTTTTTTTTTGTTAATGTGGGTGATACTGCCGAAGTGGTTAACTCATTGAGATTTAAAGTGATTTTTCAATAAGGATTCTAGGAAGCTCTTCTAATATTATATCACTCAGTTACCTACCCAAAGGGGGTTAATTGAGTGTATTAATTTTAGAGGTAGTCTGAGCCGCTAGTAAGGAAATTTTATTGATTTCGAAAGAATTTATCTACCCAAAGGAGATAATTTCTTGATAAATCATTCTTACTAGTTGACTTGTTTATAGGTGTTAGAATGTGTCTTATATATTTAGCACAAAGGTATTTATATGATGATACATTCTGAAACAATATTGTTAAAGTTTATTTGCAGCCTATTGTTGTGAGAATATAATTATTGCGCATATATAATTAATTAAGATTATATTGAAGTTTAAAGATGTTGATTGTATTCTATATATTCAACCAAAATGTGTTTATATAGTGATACATTCTGGCACATATGAGAATATTGCTAAAGTTTATTCGCAGCATATTCTTGTTGCCTATGTATAATTGAAAGTTGGAGTTGTGAAAATGCTTTCTATATATTCAGTTTAAGAGTGATACATTTTAAATATTTGAGAATATTAATTGTGATTATGAGATTATTATTGTCCATATATAATTGAATGATATTATATTGAATTGAAAGCAATAAAGGGAGATATTTTTATGAAAATTAAATTTACTCCATTAAAGTTTTGATTGTGAATCCATAAATGGATATTGACTTAGTTTTAAATCTAACTAATTTAGATGTTGACATACTCGAAAATGCACTTTCTTAACCATTTATATTAACGCTTTAATATAGTGTGAAAGATTGAAATTATATTCAATGTTAACTATTTAAGAAAGTATTAAAATATCCACTAGGTGATTCTTATAAGAAAATCTAAATTATGCTCTACAATGCTTTATATAATACCTTCGATTTTTACAAATCGTTATCTCTCTTCAGTGTTCTATGTTTTTACAAATCGTTATCTCTCTTCAGTGTTCTATGTTTTCCTTTTTAGAATATTCCGCAAATCTCTTTATATATTATTAACTTAAGTAAGAAAAATTCTTCAGAATTTTTTGTGAGCTATGACGCTCTTCCTACCTTTGGAATCTACTTATTTATTTTTAAACTACTTAAAAAAATGCTTGGGTTAATCAAAATTTTATTTTCTAGTCGAGTTATTTAAGTTATAGTTTAGTATTGATCTTATTTTAAAGAATGTTATTTTTATATTATCCATGAGATAAAATTCAATTTTAATGTCAACAAAATAAGCATTGTTATTATTTTTAAATTTGGTAATAAATAAAATTAAAAAAATAATAACTGAAATAGATTTTCGTTTATCATAAGGTGTGTGGAAGAAATTATTTTATTAATTTCATAAATGAGTATTGATGTTATGCATTTGTTTAATCTCATTTATGTTGAAAAACACACTGAGGCCTCGTTTGGGAACCTTCCCTTTTAGCCAAAAAGTTACTAATTAGCCAAAAAGCCAACAACCCATACCAAAAAGTCAACGATTCTCTTTTCTCTCTATTTTTTGCACATCTTTTTGTAAAAAGCTAAAAAGTTATCCCAAACATACTATTTTTTTTAGCTCATATTTTAGCCAAATAGCTAAAAAGTTACTAAATTAGCCTGTTCCCAAACGACGCCTAATAAAGTTTTTAAAATTATTAATTGAAGATGAATAATATAATGAACATGACAATTTTTATAGCGATCCCGGGTTTACCCTTGTTGTACAGTGATCCGGACATGTGTCCGTGGATGTTGGTAGTTGTTTATTATTTTGTTTACATCCTTTTTACTTCGTAATTGAGTTATAGGATGTGTTTGGCAGGTTTGTTACAGGTTGGTTGAGTTTAGAAACCAAAACTAGTTGCCCAGGTTTTGGCCTGTATGCTCGAGCGGGGGTTTTGGCGCTCGAGTGAAGATTACACCCATTCAGTATTTTCCTGTGCAGCGTTGTACGCTCGAGCGTGGGATTGGCCGCTCGAGCGGGGTTGTCTGAGTGCCGTTCGAGCGTAGAGTTGGAAGCTCGAGCGGAGGCCTGGTTCGGTATAAATGCTGGGAGAGTGCATCCGGCGCTCGAGCGGAAGTTTGGACGCTCGAGCGGGAGTCTGTGAGTGACGCTCGAGCGGGGTGTTTTACGCTCGAGCGGGCGACTGGGTTTAAGTCCCGAAATTGTGACTTTTCAAATCACTTTTTACTTTCTCTTCTCTCTCTTACTTTTCCAAAATCACCATTGTTGAGCCTCTCACTCTAGACTCTACCTTCTCTCTAGGTTTTGATCTAGTAGGAGTGATTTGCTCACCTTTGGCCTTTACAAAAAAGTTGTTGATCGTCGAGGGCTTCTTTTTAATCTGAAAATCTCGGGTTTTGGAGCACGTTGGGTTTTGTCGTCTTCTCCTTTGGGACTCCGAGTTTGAGGTAGGGATATCCTACTCCTCTCTATGGATTTTGTCTTTAAATTTTAGTATTTTGAGACGTTGGGGTTGGTTTGGTAATTTGTGAAAGTTTGGGGCTTTTGTGCAATTTTACAAAAGTTGGGGTTTTATTCGTAATAAACCTAGATGCATGTTTGGCATAGAGAAATGGAATAAATGTTGAATCATTGATGAAAATATGACCTAAGGGTTGAAATGGTAATTATGGATAACGACCTAATTACATTGTTTGATTAATTGGGATAATTAATTATGAGAAATGAGGAAATGAAATGTTGATTGAATATCCATTGTGCATTTATTTTCTGTTTAGAAATAATTGCTTTGGGCTATCGGTGGAGGATAGTCGTGATTGTTGTAGACAATGCATGATGATTAGGCAAACAAAAACTAATCAATGGATTGTGTCATGGAATTTGACGGATGATTGGATACATTAACTGTATGTATTGAATGATGGTATATAGAACCAATGTGTTTGTATACGTTATGTGTAGAGGAGGAGATGGGGGATGTACTCCGCGGTTTAGGGGAAGATAGGGGATGTACCTCTAAACCGGATAGTGTTGGGAGAAGATAGGGGATGAACTCCGTAGATACAGCTCATATGCTTGTCTAGTGAAGTGTAGATACAGCTCATATGCTTGTCTAGTGAAGTGTAGATACAGCTAATATGCTTATCTGTTGATGTGTGATATGCTTATCTATTGGAATGGTGATATAGCTCATATGCTTATCTGTTGTAGTAGTGATATAGCTCATATGCTTATCTACTGAAAAGTCTGTTTGATTTGATATAGCACTAAAATGTATATCATCATCGTTTGTGAAGTATGGAAGTTTAATGTTATTATTTTTGTGGGCGTTACAATTTTGGTTAATGTGCATAACCTCTTATTAATTTTTTATAAAATTGTGAAATCAATTTAAATATATCATGCTTGTAACTTCGGAAGAAAGTTGAGTACTTGAGCGTCGTAATTGCACTCCAATAAAATGATGAGGTGTATGTTAACATGTTTAAATTATACAAGTTTTTGTGATAAAATATTTTTAATTTCTATGTGTCACGCCCCGAAAATAATCCCACATAACTATTACATCAACCCACTTCTAAAATGAGATATTAACCAAAATCATTTACATGGTTCCAAATGCTTACTAAAGTATTCTCACATGCCAATATACATTTATTTACAAACTGGTACATGAATCTAGAGCAAGTAAAAGAAATCATTGAATCACAACAAATAAGGCCCTCAAGGGCTTACAAGTTCCAAGGCAATAGCCTGGTTACACATAATGGTCTCTCGGATCCAAACACATTAGCCCTTGGCTTACAACAAATATCACATCAAAATAAGAGTCAAACTACTCTTCTTCAAACATCTCCATGCCCTTAGCTTGGCGGGGTCACCACATCTTTATCTGCACCAATTCCCATAGGGGTGAGCATAAAGCCTAGTAGAGATTCCTCACAAAGTATATACAGTTATGCCAATACCATCAACGTAAAAAAAAAATGCACATGGAATGCCATGCAAGTGACAATATTGAAGGAAAATTTATTTCAATGCACTATTTCAAAATCATCATGTTCTCAATAATATTCAATGCAACATTTTAAAATCACCATGTTCTCAATAATATGTAGCAATCTCATCAATTTCAAACTTCCAATATTTAAATCAACAGGGGCGGTAAATACGACACTGGTAATCCCTAGACTGGTGTCTACAAGTAGACTCTACGAGTACTACCAAATTGTCATTTTTACCGGTGGCTCGACACCTATCCGCGCGGCTTTCGGGTCTTTCACCCTGGACACTCAGGCCAACTAAACAAATTCATCTACACCCCCTATCCGGACTTACCAACATATTTACCCCATACACATTTCCATAGTTCTCATTACAATATAATCCTTCTCAAGTAAACATGATGAGAATGCAACAATGGTGTTAGGTTTTGTTTTTGGCAACCCTGTTTGACAAAACTCCTTTCAGTTGTATTTGTTTCGCACTTTTATTTCAGTAAGGCTATGAGTTTATTAGATGCGAATCCAACTCGAATTGTGTCGTTCAGAGAAGTTTGTGATGTTAATACTTTCAAGATTGCCACTTCGCTGATTATGACGGGGGTCGAGTTGCCCGGTCAGCTCGCGGCAGAAGCAAAATGCAAAAATGCATTCAATTTTGGTCTCCCCGCTCGAGCGGGGAAAGTGACGCTCGAGCGGGGTTTACAAGCTCACAGCATCTCTGCTATGTCTGAAAAAGTACTGGATGGTGTGATTCGACGCTCGAGCGTCGAAACTGACGCTCGAGCGTGAAGCCTATATGAATTGTGGAATATGATGTCTCCGCTCGAGCGGGAAGTCCCACGCTCGAGCGGACCGCGCGAACACAATTTTCGGATTTCGATAAGGATTTGGTTTTCTGAAGAAACTAGGATTACTTTTGGTTTTCTATAAGTAGTTGATTTTCTCTCAAAACTATACTACTCCTCAAGTCCTCCAGATCTTCTTTTTGGATTCTAAGGTTTATATCTGGGGAAATTTTGTTAGTTTTCTTTGATGTTTGATTGAGTATTCAACTCATGGTTTAAAAAGAGTACATCAAAGGTTTTGTTTGATCTACAAAAGAGAGAGTTGTTCTTCGGTGGATTCTGAAGAATTCGAGCCTGAAGCTTTGGTGGATTCCGGGGTGGCTCATCGTAAAGACAATTCCGAGGTGAAGACGGGTTGGAAGAGGCACATAGAGGTTGGTTCAATTAGGCGTGGATTCGCTAGGCAACTGAGAGTATACTTGTGTAATTCCTTTAAATCTTCTTAGTGGATTGTTTTGTGGCTGTTACCTGTGGTTTTTTTTATCATAGTTGGAGGTATCCAATTGTGGTTTTTTCCACGTAAAATTGTTGTGTCTCTGTGTCTTGATTGTTTGATTGGGACTGTTATATTCTGCTTAAAATTGATACATAATCACAAATCAACATCTAGGAGGTTTCTAGATTTTTCAAATGGTAATAATTCACTTCATAGACAATGGTGATATTAAATCAAATGGAAATGAGATGCAATAATTAATATCTCATAACACTTCTCTATTTTCAAAATGCCTTAACAACAATAATAAACAATACCTTTCTCACTTTCACAAATATGTTTCTCATTTTGCAAAATAATCATGTGTCTTCAACACACCATCACAATTTCTCAACAATGATTCATCTTGATTAACCCTTTCAATATGTCCAGTATGTCATCTTTCACTTTATTTTCCCATTTCATAAATATCAAACATTTTTACATCATCTATGGCACTCAACAACTTGCCATCTTATAACTCTACACATATATACATTTATCAATGGACTTTAAAAATAGACCTCCATCTTATACATACATCAAGAAATTGCTATTAGCAACTACATCATAAAATCAATGCTCATTCATCCTTCAATCACAAGAAAAGAAGAACTTCCATAGGCCTTTCTACTTTTTAAGAAAATCCCCAATTTCTAGGGTTTTTATTAAAAACAAAACTCCATCATTTTCTTATAGAAACTCCATCACACCATTTTCCATGAGTTTAATAGAGGAAAACCCACAAAATAATAGTAAAAGGTTGAAATACAAACTCACATTCAAGACCCTCTTCATTTTGAAATCAAAATCAAAGAAATCAACTCAAAACTTCAAAACCCTTTTTAAATCAATATTAATCTAGCAAAACTTGCATATATAACTCAAGAAATCCCTACCTCAAAGTCTTTGAGAAGATGGAGAAGAGAAACCCTAGCTTTGATGGTTGATTCTTCACTTAACACCACACCAAGAGGAGCCCTAGTTCTTGAGCTTCAAGATTTAGAGGAAGAGGATGAGGATCTTGGCCCAAAGATTGCAAGAATCAAGGGTTTCAATGCTTGAGGGAGTTTTCTAGAGAGAAGGGGGAGAAAAATAGGGTTTAGAGTGAGAGAGAGATAACCAAAATGAGAGACACATTCGAATTAAAAAGAGGGAAAAAAACAAGGTTCGGATTGCCCAGTTGGCCGCTCATGCGGCCTTTCTCGCCGCTCGTGCAGCCACCTTGACCGCTCGTGCGGCCCACTTATCCGCTCATGCGCCCTTAGACATTATGCAATTTCTAGGTCCAAGCCTCCACCGCTCGAGCGGCCTAGCCCACCGCTTGAGCGGCCCAGCCCCACACGTGCGGCCTAGGGCCCCACACCTGCGGCCCAAGCCCAGCCACCCAAAAATTCTATTTCGCTCCCGGCACTCCAGACTCACCCACGCATCCTCCGGAACAAGCGAAATTCAACATCGAACAGAAAAATACTAGAACTCCAACCTAAGGAACCATCCCAGACATTTCAAAGCCAACGAAGGCACATGGAGAACGAAGCGAAGAAAGAAAGAAAGAAAAAGGAAAGGAACTAGGCCGTCACACTATGTATACTTGTGTGTACTTTACATATGGTTACTAAGTTAAAAATATTTTTAAAACACTTTTGAATTGTGAACTAATATAAAATTTAGTTAGAATAACTTTTGGGTTTGGGATTGTACAGAAGTAAAAATTTTGTTATGCTTTTGAAATTAAAATGGGACTTATTGCTATTTGTTGTTACTTTTGTAAGTTGCCAATGGTTCTATTATCTTAGTTCTAACATAAGAATCTTTTAAGCTTTTAAAATGTGAAGTTATTAGATTGGTGAACAGTTTAAATATATAAATCTTCTTGTATACTTGTGCCTATTATAATAAGTTGGTCCATTCATTCTCACATAGAGAAAGTGAGAGTGCAAGTAGAATCTGAAGTGTCTATTAAATCTGTTGATATAACTTGAACATGCATAACACGTACAACTCCTAGACATTCTCATACAGTTCAATATCCTTGTGATTATATTATTTTTCAAGAGATTGAAGAGATGATTGTTACGTATGATGAAGATATTGGCGATTTGTAATATGGTAAATGAATTGATACAAATTATTAATTAGATTTGAGATCATGTTATACTTTTTTAAAAGGTTTAAAATCGAATGAGTATTTTTTTGAAGATAGATAAATAAATAAATACAAAGCTATTGTAAGAGGTTGCGATTTGAAAAGAGTATTGTTCTTACCAATGTCATAATTAGGTTTATAATGATTATAGTGGTATTGTGACTTTTTTTTATCTATTGCTTCGCCAAACAAAATAAATTTGATTTGTAAGATAAACAAATTTATCTATGGTTTTTAAACGAATTTCTGAGTAATGATATTTAAAGGTTCACCAAATATTATTACTTGGCTTTATGGATAATACTGTTAATTTATGCATATATCTCAAGGTCGGTGGGAGTAATTTATTTTTCTTGATCCTTTATACCGATGGAATTTTACTTATTAGTAATAATTTCAAATTAATACTTGATGTGAAGATATTGTTGTTAATAAATTTTTGATATAAAATATCTTCATAAAGTATTTTATGTGTTTGGCATTGAGATACTTGAAAAATAACTTCGAGGATTATTTGTCTCATCTCAAAGATCATACCTAGATCACATTTTTACTGAATTTAATATGCAGAATTGAAAGCTTTACGTTGCTCTTCTTAATGATCGAGATTAATTAAGTAACATTCAGTATTCATAAAATGATTTTGAGAAAAAGTTCATGAGGAATGTCTTGTATGCTAGTGTTGTGAGAGTTTAATGAATTATGAAGTTTGAATTAAACTTCGTGCATATGCAATTAGTTTGTTAGACAATTATTATTTTAATTTAAGCCTTGACCACTGGGTTAAAAGACATAAAGTGTCATGATATTTATAGAGAATTAAAGATTATACAATTGGCTATAGAAGGATTAATCATGTTAATATTATTAGTTGTATAATGTCGACTTTGGAAGTTGCTCAAATGATATATAGTGTCTATTATTGGTTACATTTTTTTTTTTAATGTTTGCATGAGGTCTTGTTTCATGAAAGAGTTTCATAAAATCTCTTATAATTTTTCACTATACAAACATGTTTAGAGTTCGACTTGAGTTATGTAATTAAAGAATTTTATTTCATAGCTTGGAATTGTTAATTTCATCTCCAAACCTATAAAGACGTATTAGGATATATGGTTTTAATTTTCTCTATGAAAAATAACAAAAACTCTGATGGTGTTAAATACATAATTTTAAAGTACTTCAGAATTAGAGAGCTGTCAAAGATTATATTCTTTATGAGCACATGTTATAGAATACATAATAGTTGATCCTCTAAATATAGGGCTTAGGCCAAATTTTAGTTTGCTAAATATATTGAGCATATGGGTACTTTACAATTTTTTATGTGCTTGGTTAAAGAAATTTTTTACCCATGAATATTTTCTATGGTGTATTTCAGTTAATAAAGTTTAATGTGTTTATTCACATTTTGTTTGTAGTTATGTATGTACACAAAAATGGTAACTATTATGTATGTATTCGTCTTATATGAACTCTTACAGTTATAGTTAAATTTTGAGATATAAAGATTGACACTTTAATTTAGAAATGTATAATGCTTCGGTTTAGAAGTGTATATGGATCCATAAAGTATGATGCTTGTTTTAAAGCATGAAAGACCTCTATTTAGAGGAATAAAGGCTTCTTTTGGAAGTGTAAAATGAAATAAAATTCCTTGCAGGGTCTTGTCAAGACCATACAGAGGATTGAATGTGGAATTAACATGTTATATAATTTTTGGATCAATTGTGCTGAAATTCCACACTACACTTTATCACATGTAGGAATCCATGTTAGTGAGATATTAGTGCTTGTAATTGTGGAAGGTGTTATGTTGTTCAATAGCATAATTACTACTACAGTTCGATATTAATATTTCTCATTGAACGGGATTTTGTGCTGAGATGTTTCTATTCTGAATCATGTTTATGTGGCTACTAAAGTTGTTTAACCCGAGAGTCATTTTTTCTTAAATAAAATATTTTCTTAAAGTAGTGGTCAATGTTGCCTAAGTGGGAGAATGTAAGAATTTATTCTTAATTAGGCTGTCATTGACTATATTTTGTTTGGTTTGTGAAAAACGGGTTAAAAGTGATTCAAACAGATTGACTGGTATGAGCCCAAAATTATTATTGTGATCCATAAAGTTTTGGGCCATGGTCCATCGTAGTGTATATATTATTTTATATGTGAATATGTGATATGGAGGTGTAAGGCCTGTTTAAGTTACTTGGGTTCCTTAATGGGAGGGCCCAGTAATTGTTTTATTTAGACCCAGTCCCCTCTCCTATCCTTATTAGGGTTTACATATATCTATAAATATGTAGATCAAAGGGTTATCAGCTCCATTGAAAAGACAACAAAAAGATTAGGAGAAGGAGGGGAAGAGCTGGTGCTAAGGTTTTCTGATTGTGAATGCCATATTCTTTCAAGGAAGCAAAACTCAAGACAATAACGGAATCAAACGGTATGTATCTAAGTTTATATTTTAGTAGTTACTTATATTCATAGTGTTTTGATTTCTAGTGTATAGATCCTATAATCTTACAAAATAAACTTTTCTTCTTCTTTTCCCCTCTCTCTCTCTCTCTCTCTCTCTCTATTCTTTTCTTCTTTTTTTTCTTTTCTTTTTTTTTTGTGTGTGTGTATGCCCTTTTAGCTCTTACAATACCCATTTTTCTTTTAGGTTAAAAATAGAACTATGTTAGGGTAGAAAACAAAAATATAGAAACAAAAAAATGAGATGGAGAAGGCATATATAACATAGAGCAATCATAAATAGTTATGAATGTTGGTGGCAATACCACACTAAACCCATTTTACATATTTCCAATTACAAATTCAGAAAACAAAAGGGGGAGGGAGATTTCTACAACACCAAATTAATTAAGCTACACATGTGGGGCTTTATAGTTAAGCATCATTCCCTGTTCCATTATGATGCCCTTGTCCCCCTAACCCCGCAGAAATACATTTCTAATCTTTTGTAGTTCCATAAAAACATCTTTAGCATTCATTCTCTCACTTGTTTAGTTCAATAGAACATGCAACTCCAATTTGAAGGACTTGTACAAGGCAAGTTTCCAGCTTAGAAATGTTGGTCGTACTACTTTGCCTACTCATACTTGGCTCCTCTTCCATTTCCAATATGATATGGGGATCAACGTTCTGCATTACTTGCTCCGGATGACACATTTTTATGTAACTATGGAGATTTACATTGCCCGTAAAAATGTTATCAGTTGGTCTTTTTCTTGTGAACATTTCCAGTAGTAACACTCCATAGCTATACCTATCACCTTGTGTGGATACCTCTCCACCCATACCATACTCTGCAATATGAAACAATGAAAGAAGTGCCCAATTTTTATAATTTTGGTTTGATATTTGAATTAGTCAATTGTATATGTTGGGATGGCACAAGTATATGACTAGTGTTGATTTAGTTTGTCGTGGTAGCAAAACACACAACATGGTAAAGCGAAGGGGAATCATCTATATCATCACTGATATGTGACTAGATTTCTATGTAAACTCGTACTTGGTTTCTAGTTTGCCACAAAGGAACACCAATAAATAAACTAAATAACATTTGTTGACCAATTTCAATGCAAAGAACAATAAATATAAACAATTACCTGGGACAACATAACCAATTGTTCCTCTGATCCCAATTGAACTTGATTGTTGATGATTAAATATTCTGGTGGTGGCTAAAAAAATCTTGGCCAAGCCAAAATCACTAACATGGGCGCACAAATCACCATCAAGAAGAATATTACTTGACTTCAAATTACAATGAATGATAGTCATTTCACAATGGTTGTGAAGATAATCCATAGTAGAGGCCACATCAATGGCAATGTTTAGCCTTTGAACAAAGTTCAATTTCTTAGGTTCCTACTATTCTAAGAGACTTGAGTGTAACCAGCTCTCTAAACTCCCATTTTCCATGAACTTGAAGACCAATGCCTTGAAATCATTGCCTCTAAAATCAATGGTTGAGCAAGATGTGTTTGACAAGATTTTGGTGGCGAATGTTCTTCAGTGCTTCACATTTAGTTACGAAACTCTTGGTTGCGCCATGCTCATGAAGGTTGAGTACCTTCACAGCGACAATTTGTTCACTAGAGTTGAGAAAACCTTTATAAATAGAACCATATCCTCCCTTGCCTATTAAGTTGGCTGCGGAGAACCCATTGGTTGCTTGAAAAAGTTCTCTAAAAGAGACTTGTAAAAATTGATTTTGGAAGGCCAAAGTTGAAGAGGCTTGTTGTCTGGACCTTCTTGTTCGATAAAGAATAGCTAAAAAGCACACTAATAATAAAACAACACTGAGAGTGTGTAGACACCCCAATTTTGACCGCTCGTAAGACTTAGGCGCTTTATTTTGAACACCCAATGATGAAAGTTACACTGTGCAATCTTTTGAATTCTCAGTGAAGAAATTTGGATTCAAGCTCTAATCCCAAACCTTGCACCCCATTTTGGCCAAACTATTTTAAACCAAAACCCTCTTTCAAAATATTTGTCCAAATGCTTCTACGATGTTCCGAGGCTCGCATTTCATTTAAAACTGCACTTGTTGGTAAACTGAGTAAGGACAAAGTGGAAATAAATGAAAGGAAGGTGAACTCTTTGAAAAGAAAAAAATCTTTAAAATATCTTGGTTAAAGGTTCGGAGTTGAACAAAATTGGAGGAAAGGGAAGAAAACTAGTTGAGGAGAAGTTGGGTATAAAACCGTTAAGAGAAAACTGAGCAGCCTTCATTAAATCAGGCTTATCTCTTTCTACACTTCGACTTGAGCTATGAGGCCACCACCATTGGAAAGAGGACTTCTGGGGCTTCATTTAGACTCAAGAATCTCCTAAAACCGAGTCTGAATGAGGGAAATATGGCTGTTTGAAGTTAGGCATAAATTCGGTAAGGTCAAAACTGAGAAACCTTCACTAAAATAGGAATATCTCTTAGCACACTTAGAATTTAGATGCAAGGCCACCTCCATTGGAAAGAGGACTTTTGGGGTTTCATTTTAGACTCAAGAATCACTTGAAACGGAGTCCAGATGATGGAGATGTGCCTGCTTGAAGTCGGGCCTAAATGCAGATTCTGAAGCCCGATCAGACCTCACCGAGGTCATGCCACCCCTTTTGACTTTTCAAAGCTGTCCAAATGTGCTGATATTTTGAGGAGCAGTAGCTCAAGGCCTATAAATACAAGGCTCAAAGTGATGTTTTCGGGGAGACAAAAAAAAAACATTATCAAGACTTAAGATTAGAAATATCATATAGAAATAGAAATATCAACAAAGAGAAAGATCAAGGTGTTCGGCAATATCCAAGAGTTAAAACCATCTTTGTTCTTCCTTGTTCTTCCATCCATCCATACCATACAAGAGCTTGAACTTGGATCTTGATTTGAGAATTGAAAATCATACTCAAACTTGAGGGTGCTTTGGAATCAAGTTTGATTTACAACAAGAACACTTCTCTATAAGAGGTAAAGCTTCCTTACTTTCATTTCAATTTTTGTTCATGTTTTTCTTGTGTTTTCATATTATTTTGGTACTGTTTTGGGACTGTTTTGAGGGCTGAAACTTGTGATTAAAAGCTACCCAATGGTGGAGGGGTTAATCACCCTTCTTTGAACCTTATTCCAAGCTTGAATCCTTGTGTTTCCCACTTGCTTTCGCTAATTTTTTCCACTATTTTGGGGCTGTTTTTCAACCTCTAAACTATGTGATTTGAATTTGTAAAAGTGGAGGGGTTAGCCACCCTTTATTCTACTTGTTTACTAACTTGATCTTATTTAATTTTGCTCGCTTTCTATAGCTTAATTTCAACACTATTGTATGCTATTTAGGAGGCTGTTTAATTTATTTCAATGATTTATGTTTTAACTATCAAGTTTGTTTGTACTAACCAATTAATCAACTTCGAATAATCATCTCCGCAACCTCCCTCCATTTTTTGCTTATTTCGAGTAAAAAGTTGTGAAAAATTAAGATTGTGGTTCAAGTATAAGTAAGGAACTCTTCAATGCTTAATGGTTTAATCTCTTCGGAGGTTCATTATCAAAGGTATAAAATGCTCTATGCTTAATGGTTTAATCTCTTTGGAGATTCACTACCAAAGGCATAAAACGTTTTATGCTTAGGAGGTTCATTACCAAAGGTATAAAACGTTCTATGCTTAATGGTTTAATCTCTTTGGAGATTCACTACCAAAGGCATAAAACATTTTATGCTTAAGAGGTTCATTACCAAAAGTATACAACGTTCTATGATTACTGATTTAATCTCTTACGAGATTTACTACCAAAGGCATAAAACGTTCTATACTTAACGGTTTAAATTCTTTGGAGGTTCACTACCCCAAATGTATACATGTTCTTATACTAAAGCACAATCTTTTATTTTTGATTTCTCTTTATTCATCAGTGTGTTTACTTTTAAGGGACTAATTGACCCTTGGAAATCACCAAGGAAAGTGTCATTATCACTTATTATCAAGTTTGGATTTTCAGTCATTATCACTCAAGTTTGGATTTTTCTACGTCATTATCACTCTTTTGAGTTTGACTAGTCCTTGTTGCACATCTTGAGTTTGACTTGGAATCCTTTATTGCTTGTAAATAAGTTTGACTCTTCCTTTGTACTTTCTCCCGAAAAAAATAAGATTTGTTTCTCGGGTTAAGTTGATGCTTGTTTCTCTTTATTGCATTTTGGACTTAGTGGACGTAAATATCACTTTTGCACAAACAGGAGAAAAGATAAAGAAATGGGAAGGTAATAAAAAATGCTAATAAAATTGGTTAAAATTATATTACAATCGACATAAAGAACCAATATGATTAATTAAATTCGGTCGGACGTTATATCGAATTTATTGTGTCAAGGCTTGTCTTACATCAATTCATGATAATTTGATGAACCTTGAAGTGTCTCTACTTCCCTTCTTGAATTCACTTCATGATAGGAGGGAGGGGTGGTTGTTTATTCATTGCATTTATTGATCATTGTCCAAATTGTATCCGAGATCATCAAGCAATCAACTTGCTAATTGATGGTTTTGGAGATGATTCCAACCCTCTCTTGAGTATTTTTATGATAGAGAATGGTAAAAAAAAAAGACAAACATGGCTAGGAATACCCTGTCTGCACTGTTTCACCTCAGGTACAAAAAACAAATTTCCACAAGAACACAAAGTATTGGATTTATTTGGGGCTCGATTGAGTCACGTTTTGGGGTCGGCAAGGCTCCAATAAAGTGAAAAACAATACACTTTTGGTCGAAAGCAGTAACTAGGGGTGAAACAAAACAAATCCCAGCAAGGCAGACAGAATAATTCCTGAGGAGCATCGAGCAATCATTGCATATTGTTATTGTAATAAATTAGACAGCCCCTTTCATTTCTTATTCATTCGGCTTTGTAATAATTATTTATTCGGACATTTGGACATTCAGACCTTCCTTCACAAGGACAAATATGTAATAAGTTGTATGTCTTCCAACCTCCATTCTTTCTTCCTTTTATTTCATTACTTATGATGGTTAGATTAGGGACATCATGTTTAATTAGCATTTTCCATGATTTGCATCCATTCGTTTACATGCATAAAAGTTCGGCTCATCATATTATTCAAATGTCAAATTCAAACTCCTTACTTGCATATCACATGCCTAGTAGCCGAACCTTAATTGCACGTTGCATGTGTTGCATTAGTCATTAAATTAGGATCATGCATTTTTTTTCTAACTATTTGCTTTCTTTTTGGACTCGCCTTCGGACATTAAGGTAAGCATTTTTGCTTTAGCATATTGCATAAGTGTGAATACTGTCATATCAAACATATTAGCATGAGGCTAACTGATTATTTGATATACCTGTTTCAATGCCTGTGGATGAAGGCTAATCACTTGAATTGGGATACTTTGATTCATGTATATATGAGATCACCATTTTAAGTGATACATATTCAAAACACTTTTTTTCAAAACAAACATGAAATCAAACATTCCAACTTTTTATGAAATTAGTCTATACTTGTATGTTACATATAGAACAAGAGCATATACTGTACATAAAAATCATATCATGATTAGTAGAGGCCGATCTTTGATCGGGTGAGTGGGGTGTTCAATTATTGACCTTTCCCTCTCATACCTAAGTTCCCGAATCAAGACACTTTGGTGATGACGGACTAATGGCCTTTGGCACGAGTCATAGGTTTCCTAAATTTTTCAAAAATAAATATTTAGGTGGCGACTCTGAAATCTGGCAAAGCAGTCCATTTTTGGCATTTGATTCAAACATCGATTTTCCAAAAGAAATTTCTGGATTTGGACTCTTTTTGTGTTTCCACTGTTTCACATTGCACTTGTGAAATCAGAATTAGAACCAACACAAGTGGAAACCGAACTGTAAGGGCTATTCATTTTTCCGAAAGGGAGCGCGAAAAGCCGAGCTACAGAGTGGCTACTAGTGCTGTTACTCTGGGGTGAATGTTCGTTACCTTTCCTTTAAGACTTTTGTTGGACATGCTAGCAATTGCAATGCTTTAATTCATCCACAAAGTTTGTTATTTTTAGCAATTGAGAAGGCACTAATATTTTTGAAAACTCCTCCATTTGGAACTTCACTATCAAACATATTGAAAGAAAGATTGAGATTTTGAAGAAAAGGTAATTCGGCTAGAAACCTTGGAATTTGTCCAGACAAGTTATTGTGAGAAACATCTAGGATCTGAAGACCTTTTAGTTGTTTGAAGGATGTCGGAATCGTACCTTCGAAATGGTTACCCTTAATGTAGAGGAACTCTAAAACTTGACAACTACCAAGAGTGGCAGGGATTTCTCCAGATAGTTTGTCTTCTGATACATTTAGTTTTCCTAGATTTCTCAAGTTATCCACTTCTAGTGGTAGCAGACCTGTTAAGTAATTTTGATTTAAGAAAATAATAATGAGGGAAGTAATACCAAAAATTTGTTGAGTTATAGTTCCAGTGAGGTGATTGTATCCAAGGTTAATTCCAAGTAGATTGGGACAATTGCCTTCCCCCTATCATATTATCTTGTGAGGAAAGAATAGAAAGCTGAGTAAGGTTTCCAATAGAGGAAGGAATCTCTTCGAAGATGTAGCAATAATTTTCCTAAATTGGAGAGTTTTCCAATGGAATCAGGAATACTACCTATGAGCATGTTGTTCTGAAGCACGAACGTAAGCAAATTTACAAGGTTTCCAATCCCAAGCGGTATGCTTCTAGTTAAATAGTTGTCATCTATAGTGAACCATGTGATGTTGGTGGAGAGATTTGAAATGGAATGGGGCAAGAAACCTTTGAAACTATTTGAAGCCAAATCCAACACTTCTAGATTGGAGCAATTGGATAAAGAAATGATAAAAGTCATCAATTCGTCGCCCTTGCTGTTTCCTTCTCCTAGGTTATTGCTGAAACAAATTAACCTTTGCAGCTCATGAAGGTTTCCCAAATTCATTGGTAGGGGCCGGGTAAAAGAATTCGTGCTAATATCAATTTGAAAGAGTCCCGAAGCATTAGCTAGTGAGGAGGGAATAGGCCCATAGAATTGGTTGCTAGCAACATAAAACCCTTGCAGTTTTGGAAGGGTCAAACCCAAATCTGGGGGAAGGCTTCCTTGCAATGGGTTGCGAGATACATTAATGAAAGTGATGGATGATATGTTATAAAGCAAAGTAGGAACCATACCAGACAAATTATTAAAAGACAACCAAAGATGCTCCAAGTTTGAAAGTTGAGCAAGTTGGGAGGGAATGTTACCCACTAGATTATTGTGCGATAGAGAAACTTTATGAAGAGTTAAAAGGTTTCCAAGTGAAAGTGGGATAGTTCCAATGAGAAAATTTTTGCAAGATTCAATTCCAAGAGATTAGGCAAAGAACACAACTCCATTGGAATTTTACCTTCAAGATTGTTATTAATCATATTGATGACTCTCATGTTTGAACAATGAGTCAAATTTGTAGGAAATTCACCTTGGAAAGAGTTGTTAAAAAGCCAAAGATATTGTAAACGAGACAACTTGCCAATTTCTGGGGGGTCATTGCCATGAAAATTGTTGTTATGGATCAATACTCCGAAGGAAGGTGAGGTTTCCAAAGTGAGGCGATACAGAACCTGCCAATCCCAGAGATGACAGGTTTAGGACAGTGGCACGCTGATGTTGACGAGCCAATGGCAGAAGTTGATAGAGTGGTTCCATGAGCTTAAGGCACCAAGAGGATCTACAGGTATAAGATCCTTGATTGCAAGCAGGGCCTGATGGTCTGTCTCATTTGTGGGGATGAAACTAGGGGTGCCCAAGGGAGTGGCAACAAATCCAAGAGAGTTCATGAAAAAGAAAATGAAACAAAGTATACATGTATTAAGTAGCCAACTGAGAAAAGTGTTTGTTTGCTTCATTTAGTATCCAAATAAAATATGATTGGGGATGGAGTTGATGAGCTAGGTAGGTATGTATATATATAGTGATACACACACATATATATAGTGAGTTTTTGGACTACAAACGGAATATAATGAAGTACAATTAATCCGTAATTACAACATAAATTATAATTATATATAAATAGATACTATAATAAATTTAGATTTTAAGGATAAAAATTTATAAATAAAATTACTTTTTAAGGACCAAATATTTTAGTAGTGCAAAGTTTCCTTTTTTCTTTTTTATTTTTTATTTCATCATTTTTTTAAAAAAAAAAATTGTTTAAATTTTTTATCCAAACACTTAAAATCTAGTGACCCCATGGCTGTTATATGAGTAGAAATTCTCATCTGCTCTGAATTTTTGTGGGATGGAAATTTAACTCTGGCAAGTTTGTTTGTTTTTTTTTTTTTTTTTTTTGAAAAGAGAAATTACAAGAACAAAATAGAGCAAAACTAACAATCCCCGAACAAAATTGCTAGAGAATATGGAGCTGATCATGGAGGGAAGCATCGGCACCCGGCTATACCTGTCATTGCTCTAGAAGTAATTTCGAATCCTCAACCAGACAATGTTGTTCAAGATAATATAGTTCAAACCCCCATTCAAGATGAGGTAATTGTTCCTGAGGAACAAACTCTACAACCTCAACCTCAAGAATCTGTGCCATTAAGGCGATCCACCAGAGAAAGGAGATTTGCATTTTCAGATGATTATATTGTATATCTCCAGGAACATGAGGTAGAAAATGGAATGTCGAAAGATGATCCAATCAACTTTCGTCAAGCCATGGAAAGTTCCAACTCTCATAAGTGGATAGAAGCCATGAATGAAGAATATAAGTCTATGCAAGACAATAAAGTTTGGGAACTTGTCTCATTACCAGTTGGTGCGAAGCCCGTAGGTTGTAAATGGATATTTAAAACCAAAAGAGATTCAAATGGTAATGTGGAGAGGTATAAGGCACATCTTGTAGCCAAAGGCTTTACTCAAAAAGAAGGAATTGACTTTAAAGAAACTTTCTCTCCAGTTTCTTCGAAAGATTCTTTTAGGACAATTATGGCGCTTGTTGCATATTTTGATCTTGAGTTGCATCAGATGGATGTCAAAACAGCTTTTCTTAATGGTGACATTAAAGAAACAATTTATATGGTGCAGCCAGAAAACTTTGTGTCAGGAGACCCAAAGAATATGGTTTGCAAATTGACTAAATCCATCTATGGACTCAAACAAGCTTCTCGTCAGTGGTACTTCAAATTTCATCAAGTTCTCACTTCGTATGGTTTTGAAACTAACGTTGTTGATGAATGTGTGTATCACAAGTTCAGTGGGAGTAAACACATGTTTTTGGTTTTATATGTTGACGACATATTGCTTGCCACAAACGATATAAACTTATTGCATGACACCAAGAGATTTCTATCTAAGAATTTTGAAATGAAAGATCTTGGTGATGCTTCCTTTGTATTAGGAATCGAAATACTCCGAGATCGTTCTCGGGGTATTCTGGGATTATCACAAAGGAGCTATATCGAAAAAATACTCATTAGATTTGGCATGCAAAATTATAAATCAGGTGAAACCCCGGTTGCTAAGGGAGACAAGTTTAGTCTCAGCCAATGCCCGAAGAACAGTCTTGAAATTCAAGAAATGCAGAAGATTCCTTATGCCTCAGCTGTAGGGAGTCTAATGTATGCTCAAGTATGTACGCGTCCGGATATTGCGTTTATAGTTGGCATGTTAGGCAGATATTTAAGTAATCCTGGCATGGATCATTGGAAAGCAGTCAAGCGTGTTATGCGATATTTACAGAGAACAAAGGAATATATGCTCACATATAGGAGATCGGATAAGTTAGAGGTCATTGGATATTCCGACTCCGATTTTGCTGGATGCCAAGACAGTAAGAAATCCACATCAGGCTATATTTATCTGTTAGCTGGCGGAGCAATTTCTTGGAGGTCTGCAAAGCAGACGCTCATAGCTTCATCCACCATGGCTGCAGAGTTTGTAGCATGTTATGAGGCATCAAACCAAGGGATATGGCTGCGGAATTTTGTCACTGGGTTGCGTATTTTGGAAGGCACTGAAAGACCACTTAAGATATATTGTGACAATAAGTCTGCAGTTTTATATTCCAATAACAACAGGAGCTCGACAAAATCAAAGCATATTGATATCAAGTTCCTAGTTGTAAAAGAAAGAGTGCAGAGTGGACAGACTTCCATAGAGCACATTGGGACAAACTCTATGATAGCGGATCCACTTACGAAGAAACTACCACCCAAGGTCTTTCATGAGCACACTGCTCATATGGGTGTTGTTCTATTTGAGAACATTCTGGTTTAGTGGGAGTTTGTATTTATATTACTGCTTTATGTCAGCCTTGAGTTTTATTTATGTAATTAGATTAATTTCTGCAGAAATGAAATATTCAGTTTATTACGCTCTGTTACGTATTGTGAAGTATTGATCTCAATAAAGTTAAGTAGGACCAGTTGGACATAGGCATGTATGGATCACATCACATGTAATTTCCATGCTACGCATCCATGATTGATCTATGTCATTTAGTTATATTTGTATACGTGACCATTGGTGGGTCGAGTTACGATTGATGTAACGAAGACCGCTTTGATCCTATATTAATATAGTTAATGGACAAGATTGTTTGGATACTCTCAAGTTATGATAACAAATTTCTGAGCTCACTAAAGTTAAGCACATTTTTCAGGATACATATGTGGTCCAGTGGGAGATTGTTAGATAATGTCTCAATGGGACCACATAATTAAATATGGTGTTATCATTTATAAAAAGCCTACAATTTAAGTGATTCAATTTAGTTAATAGGCTTAAGGGTATATGTGTTATGGACCTAATGTGTAGATACTAGTTGTATAATTTCTATTTCTATGAGGGACATAAATAGAAATTAAAACATATTGGTTAAAGTTGGTTTTCATTACCTTTCAGTTTTAAAACCAATAATGGTTAATTTATTGATTTTCATTACCTTTCAGTTTTAAAACCAATAATGGTTAATTTATTGGTTTTCATTATCTTTCAGTTATGAAAACCAATTACAACCTTTAAAAGGTTATGGTCCCTATTCCTTCCTAAGGTGAAAAATAAGAACACTGTTTTGTTTTTCTAAATCCTCTCAATGAGAAACATAAGGCACCAAAGGGGAAAGGATTAGAAGGCAATAACATAGTCAATATCAAGGTTTTATTGACAATTAGACGCTTCCGTTTAACCGTTCATCGATGGATTCAGGTATGTCATTTTGTCTTGATTTCTTGATGATATACATGGTAGATGATCCGAAACATGAAGTTTCATGTTCTGAAATTTATGTTTACAAGTAGTAATAGGAAGTGGGATTACTCCTGCTTCCTCCTCAAAGACAATGTCTCTAACTGGATTTCTCCCCCCAAACTCAACATCCTCAAAAAATGTTGCAATTCCCGTCTCAAATATTGACCTATTTGTGGGATCATAAAACTTGTAACCCCGTGATCGTTCGGCATAGCCAATAAAGTAGTTGCTAATGGTTTTAGAGTCCAATTTTCGTTCATGAGGTTTATAAGGCCTCGCCTCAGCAGGACACCCCCACACATGCAAATGTTTTAGACTAGGCTTTCGCCCAACCCAAAGCTCATAAGGTGTTTTTGCAGCTGCTTTAGTTGGCACCCGATTTAAGATATAAGTTGCTGTCTTTAGAGCCTCACCCCAGAGGGACTTTGGTAAAGTAGAATGACTGATCATACTTCTTACCATATCCTTAAGAGTCCGGTTTCGTCTCTCAGATACACCATTCACGCTAGGTGATCCTGGCATGGTGTATTGTGGGACGATTCCACATTCCTCCAAGTATTTTGCAAACGGTCCTGGACGTTGTTCACCTGATCCATCATATCTGCCATAGTATTCACCACCACGGTCAGACCTGACACTTTTAATCCGTTTGTTGAGTTGTAACTCAACTTCGGCCTTAAATCTTTTGAAGACGTCCAAAGACTGTGATTTCTCATGGATAAGAAATAGATACCCATATCTGGAATAATCGTCTATGAATGTGATAAAATATTGTTGACCATTCCAAGACGCCATAGGGAATGGGCCACAAATGTCCGTATGAATTAGTTCTAAGACATCTGTAGTCCTATGGGCACCATATTTCTTTATTTTGGTCTGTTTTCCCTTGATACACTCAACACAGACATCAAAATCTGAAAAATCAAGAGAGTCCAAAATTCCATCAGACACAAGGCGCTCAACTCTAGATTTAGAGATGTGACCTAGGCGTTTGTGCCATAATGAGGCTGAATTTTCCTTAGTTAATTTACGCTTTGTACCTCGTGATTCCACGTGCAAGGTTGCATTATAAGATGCAATAGTTTCGAGCAAATATAGATTATCAAACACATTAAGTAAACCAGTACCAATAACATTGGAATTAATAGACATACTAAACTTCATATTTCCAAAAGAACAATAATATCCCAATTTGTCCAATACAGAAACAGAAATTAAATTCCGTCTAAAGGACGGTACAACAAAAGTGTCTAATAAATCCAAATAATAACCAGTTTTCAGTAATAATCTAAAGTGCGCTATTGCCTGCACTTCAATTGACTTGCCATCACCCACAAAGATGTATCTTTCAGCATCAGTTGGCTTTTGGTAGTTCAGGCAACCCTGCATAGAAACACATATGTGAGTAGTAGCACCAGAATCTACCCACCAAGTGTTTCTTGGTACTGAAGCTAAATTTATTTCAGAACGGACCAAAACATGAAATGGACCTTTCTTTATACGCCAGGCGACGTATTTGGCACAATCCTTCTTTCTGTGTCCGGGCTTGCCACAAAAGAAACAACCATCCTGCGTTTTTTGTTTCTTTGGTTCCGGACCCTGAAGAATAGCAACTTCCTTTCCCTTATGCGTTCTTTTGCCCATATGCTTGGAGGTGCTTGCTAGATGAGCACTTTCAGTCCTTTCTTGCTTCAATCTCTCTTCCTCTTGCACACAAAATGAAATGAGCTCATTGAGAGTCCATTTCTCCTTCTGGCAGTTATAACTGACCTTAAATTGGTTAAATTGTGCAGGAAGAGAGATGAGAACTAAATGCACGAGCAAATCATTAGATAGGTCGAGCTTTAGTGCCTTAAGTTTTGAAGCAAGATCAGACATTTCCATGATGTACTCGCGAACATTACCCTTGCCTTTATACTTTATTGAAATCAAGCTTGCTAAAAGCGTGCTTGTTTCAGCCTTATCGTTTTTAGCAAAACGCTTTTGAATTTCTAAAAGAAATTCACCGGCAACGGTAACATCCTCTGTTATTGCACCCCGAAAAACTTCTGGAATCCCACGCTTCATGATCATAAGACTTAGCCTGTTAGAACGATCCCACTTTTCAAAGTACACAGTTTCCTCAGGAGTACTTTGTGTAGTGAGAGCATTCGGTTTTGGCATCCTTAATGCCAAGTCTATGTCCATGTAGCCGAGAACAATCAATATGTTCTCTTTCCAGTCCTTAAAGTTTGTTCCATTTAACATTGGAACATTGTTCATGTTGGCAGAGATTGAAGTAGTCGACATTAAAGCTGAATCGAAAAGAAAATAAAAGGAATGAACAATTATACTCACATTAAGTTACCAAACAGATAATCTCTAAATAAATTAATTTAATGACAACATCTCAAGATACCTAGCACAACATTAATACCAAGCCTTTGGGTAGTGATATTACCTGTAAGTGGTATTCTTGTTGTAATGATCAAACATTGACAATAAGTTATGTCAAATAACAAATCTATCTTTTGATGGATTTATTATTCACATTAGGTTTCCTTGACAATTGGCACATGTTTATCACCACAAAATGTGTGTGTAATTCTGCTAAGTCTTAATCATGTCTTTGGACCGATAAATACCCGCATGAGATACACAGACATGAATTTCAAAACATTCCATATAAAACAATCTAAACAAGAGAGATCACTTTTGTGACATCTTGTTTGAATTGACTTATATTTAGAACATTAGAAAATTAAATTTCCGTAGACGTTGTATGAAATTACATTAAATTTAAAGATTTCTAAATTTGTTACCCCGTATATGTTATATAATCTGCAGCAATCCCAATTATATACATATATATATATAAATACATGATGTTCACCATTTGAAAAATGAACCGCCCATCCGAATTATGTTCCATTTCCAGAAAACAAAACAGAATTTGCAGCAGAGGGAAAAACAGAAATACAAAAAACAGAATCTGATTCCAAGAAACTAAATAGGATGAATAAAAGCATATCTATTCTGATAATACACATGATATAACCGCTCTGATACCACTTGTAAACATAAATTTCAGAACATGAAACTTCATGTTTCGGATCATCTACCATGTATATCATCAAGAAATCAAGACAAAATGACATACCTGAATCCATCGATGAACGGTTAAACGGAAGCGTCTGATTGTCAATAAAACCTTGATATTGACTATATTATTGCCTTCTAATCCTTTCCCCTTTGGTGCCTTATGTTTCTCCTTGAGAGGATTTAGAAAAACAAAACAGTGTTCTTATTTTTCACCTTAGGAAGGAATAGGGACCATAACCTTTTAAAGGTTGTAATTGGTTTTCATAATTGAAAGATAATGAAAACCAATAAGTGAACCATTATTGGTTTTAAAACTGAAAGGTAATGAAAACCAATAAATTAACCATTATTGGTTTTAAAACTGAAAGGTAATGAAAACCAACTTTAACCAATATGTTTTAATTTCTATTTATGCCCCTCATAGAAATAGAAATTATACAACTAGTATCTACACATTAGGTCCATAACACATATACCCTTAAGCCTATTAACTAAATTGAATCACTTAAATTGTAGGCTTTTTATAAATGATAACACCACATTTAATTATGTGGTCCCATTGAGACATTATCTAACATGAGACACTGTGTTTGCTGACCTTGGGTTCCATGAGAATTCAAAATTCCCTTGAGCAGTCATAGTCTTGATGTCACAAAAGATTGCCCCACACACACTCCCAAGGAAGAACTGTCTCAGCCATATTCGAGTGCTAGAGTGCTCAACTCTAGCAACTTGAGCACTAGAATCTGAATCACAATTAAGTATTGAAAAATGCTATGAATCTCATTTAAGTATTTTGAATTTATCTTGAATAAAAGTTATGTGGATGAAATTGGATTTGTCTAGTGTGAGATTCATGTGTAAGAATAAATCTGAATCACAAAATGATAATTCTAGATAATTTCAGAATTATTAAGTTTGGTTTGTAGTATTAACGTTAAGAATTTGATTTTATAATGAAAAAATATCATTTCAGTAGAAATTTTATAAAATAATCTCAATTTGATGGAAAAGTTTATAGATTTATTTATTAATGTAAAAAAGTTTTTTACTGAGGTTCCATTTATTTTGATGTAAAATATTTTACAAAAAAAAAAATGTTTTTGTTTTTGTTTTTGTTTTTGTTTTTGTTTTTGTTTTTCGGCTTAGAAAATTTTGATTTAATAAAGTGCCATTTATGATTTCCTAGTGAGCTAATATATTTATTTGAAAAAGTTAAATGTGTTGAAACGGTAGTGAGTGAGAGTTAAAAATTGACTTACGAAAATTTTAAAAATAAGTTATTTTTGAGAAAATTATGCAAAAATATTTTCCTTCAAAATTATTTTACTTACTTTTTATTTAACTAAATAACATATTTTGACAAATGTTGATAGCACACAAATTCTGTGTTCTGGCTTTGTTAAAGTTTGTTAAATTACAGAGTGAGTGGAAGAAACCATATCATGATTCATATCAATATCTATATATTATGTAATAAATATGAATATAACAGAAGGGAAACACTTATCTCAAGTTGGATTTTCTATAAATAGAACGTGCTGCTGTGGCTTTCGTGTGTTCAGCAAGGATAAAATTAAAATTTTAAAGTTTAAATTCAATGTTGGTAAAGTTGATAAAAATATATATATATATATATATATTAATTATTAAATTTAATGTAAGTATAATAAAATAAATCAAAATTTAGAATATTTTTTTTTTATAATAATCACACTCTAAGATTTTTTGTTGTTGTAATTTTTTTTAATATGATTGAGAAATAAATGAGAGTAATGATGAAGATTTTAAAATTTAAAAAATGTTTTTTTAGGTCAGGAAATTTTAATATTTGTTTAAGACTAAAAAAAACTCGTTCATATTCATTATTAATTGGAAAATTCTATGATACACGCTTTTTAGTTTTGACCTTTGAGGTCTTTGGTTTTGACATAAAATCTTTGATTATGAAATATTACGGTATTAATTATGACTTAATTATGACTTGGTTGTATACATTGTAGTGTTAGTCATGACTTATCTTATATGTGTTTGGTTATTACTTTTTTTTTTAATTTTTTATTTTATTTATGACTCTCATAGAATTTGGACAATTATAGACTACAGTGATGAAACTCACAAATATTATAACTTACATATGGTTTTAGAGTCTAGATTAGCTTTCATTACTTATTTTTTAACTTTCAGTTTTTATCAAACACCACTTAAAATATGAGATGAAAAAGATTAAAGTGTTTAAGAATGACTTTATAATTTTTTGCAAAAAAAATATACAAAAAGATGAGAGAATGTGAAAGAATTTTTTGATTTTTTTTTTTAATGTGTTTTTGATTTTTTTTAATGTGTTTTTTTTAGTAGATCCTAGCGCACCATTTGAGAAAAAAACACTTCAAATTAATATTTTAGAATAAACACTTTTAAATTAATAATATTTTGAGTTAAAATCATTTCAACCATTCAAACATTATCTAATATTTTTTAATAAGCACACATAATATCTTGAGCATGTCAGGAAGGTCGATCATTGACAAAGAAATTAGTTTTTAAAATTGTATTTAGTTTATAAATTTGGATAAAAAAATTAATTTTTTTTTTAAAAAAATATGAATAAAATATAATTACAATTCACACATATTTCTCTCTCTTTTTAAATTTCTGTTGGAATAATTTTCTGTGTATAATAAATAAATTGAAACTCAATCAAACAAATAAAATAAATAACTCACAGAATTTATTTTATCAAACCGAAATGAATATTTAAAAGATCAAGTCGAGTGTGTGACACTCTATCTTTAAGACAGATTCGCCCCGCTACAGTGCTTACAGACAAATGACGTCTATTTCCCAAGACACAATAATCTTCACAAATTGTAGTAGCACTCCAAACAATTTGTACGACAAATAAAAACCTGTGTTACTCTCTGAATTTATCTCTAAATAACTAATATGAAGAATAATGCAAACAAAGCAAAAAAATAGACTGCAAAAAGATGATTTTTTGGATGTTTTCAGGATGCACAAACTGCTGGAATAGAGCTAGTATTTATAAGCATACTGATTTGTCCGAATAGGTGCTGTCTAGAACTGAACAGGTATGAAACTGTTTGAACAGATATAATTCAAAATTCAAACAGATTTGCAACTGCTGCAGTTATAAAATTGTCCAGATTTTGAATATGTCTGGACAATTATGAATCTGTTCGGGTTTAAACAGATTGAAAAACTGTTTGGACTGAAAAATCTATTATGGAATTTGGATTTGAAAAGAGGCACAAAATTTTAGACAAAAATTTGAATTCAAATTTAAATTACAAAAGTGCAAAATTTAAATTAATTTTTCCCGCAAGAAATTTGAAAAAAATTCAAATAAATTTTGTCCAAAAAATTAATATTAGAACTGACCCGACTGGCACAGCCAGATGGACAGCAGGGCGCGTGCGCACATGTGGTGGTTTAGGCTAAGGTTTCATTTGTCCATAACTCCTCCCTTCTACAAACTTGGGATGCCCGTAAAATTTCAATGTGGGACAACCCATTTCAAGGAAATCCATATTTAATTCTTTAATTGTCCAATCCACAAACCCAAAAACGACATCAAGTTCCCGTTCACTCATAAATGGTTTTGACGAACCGTCGTCACTGTGTGACTTGCCATGCGACAAGGAACACGTCACCTCTTCGAACCCACCCAAAAGACGTTTGGGGCCTACTCAATTTTGGGCCCAAAGTTGGCCCAAAATAAGCCTATAAAAACCATTATTTCCAACAATCCCCTACATGAATGGAATTTGCCGGAGAAAAATGCAACAACATGATCTAATTACAGAGTGTACGGAAATTGGAAATATTTTGCAAAGGATTGGTAGCTTTTGACTTTGAACCTTCCCTTGTGAGACACTATCGGATTTATTAGTTAACTAGTGAAAATGATGTCTTGAACTGTTCAGCCATTTGTGTAAACAAAGACAATAGAACTCACACAATATATCCCCATACACAATTTAGTTCGCACTATTGTGTTTATTTTGGCGCTGAACAACCTGGTCTTTCATAAGTGCTCTAGAGAATTGTAGCCCTTCATAAATCTCATAGAACTGGCCCAGTTCACACTCATATAGGTGATTCTTATGTAGAGTATCCTGCCATACTCTACTAGGTTTTCCTAGATATAAGAATCATTAAAATTATTAATTAACCTAAACTGCTGCAGACATCACTATTTCATCATCGAAATGGATAGGAATTTGACTCTCCAGTGATCTTTCTGAGTCATACACAACTCGGTTGTCCCTTTGAACCTAGATCTTGGGATCTCCAGTCAACTAGGTTGGGTTGCCGTTGTGGTAACTCTTATTTAATAGGCTTAAGTCCCATTCCCCTCGATGAATTCTCAACTAACTCTCTTGCTAACCTTTTGATTAGTGGATTCGCTATGTTGTCTTTAGACTTCACATATTCAATGGAAATAATTCCATTAGAGAGTAGTTGTCTTACGGTGTTATGTCGACGACGAATGTGTCGTGACTTACTATAATATATATGACTCTGTGCTCTACCTGTTGCTAATTGACTATCACAATGTATGCATACAGCAGGCACCGATTTTGGCCACATTAGAATATCTTCAAGGAAGCGACGAAGCCATTCTGCTTCTTTCCCAACTTTATCTAAAGTTATGAATTCTGATTCCATAGTAGACCTAGCAATGCAAGTTTGTTTGGAAGATTTCCAAGATATAGCCACACCACCAAGAGTAAAGACATACCCACTAGTGGACTTTGAGTCTCTAGTATCCGATATCTAATTTGCATCACAGTATCCTTCAAGTACTGTTGGATATCTAGTATAATTAAGCCTAATGTTACGAGTAAATCTGAGATATCTTAGAACCTTTATAATTGCTTTCCAGTGTTCTACTCCTAGGTTTCTCGTATATCTACTTAATTTACTTACTGCATAAGCTATATCCGAGCAAGTGCAGTTCATCAAGTACATTAAGCTTCCAATAATTTGGGCATACTCTAATTGAGAAATGCTTTCCTGTACATTCTTAGAAAAAAAACAAATTAACATCCACAGGTATTCTAGCAAGATGATCATCATCTTTGCTGAATTTGTCAAGTATTTTCTCAATATAATGAGATTGTGACAACGCATAACCTTTTGCTGTTTTGGTAATTTTCATATCAAGTATTACATCAGCAATCCCCATGTCCATCATGTCAATATGTTTATTCAATATTTTCTTGGTAGTTTTAATCATTTCATTATTACTACCTATGATGAGCATATCATCTACATAGAGACATACAATGACATAACCTTTGTCTGTGTTTTTAATATAAACACATTTGTCACACTCATTAATTTTGAATCCATTTGACATCATTGCTTTGTCAAATTTCTCATGTCATTGCTATGGCGCTTGTTTTAAACCATATAATGATTTGACCAATTTACACACTTTCTTTTCTTTTCCTAGAACAAAAAATCCTTATGGTTATTCCATGTAAATTTCATCATCTAACTCACTATTTAAGAAAGCAGTTTTCACATCCATTTGATAAATTTCTAGATTGTACAAAGATAAAATAGCAATTAAAATTCTAATGGATGTTATTCTAGTAACTAGTGAGTATGTGTCAAAGTAATCAAGACCTTCTTTTTGTTTATATCCTTTGACCACAAGTCTTGTCTTGTATTTGTTAATTGATCCATCCGCTTTCATTTTTCTTTTGAAAATCCACTTGTACCCAAGAGGTTTACAACCTGGTGGTAAGTCTACTAATTCTCAAGTGTGATTTTGCATTGGATTCAACTTCACTATTGACAGCTTCTTTCCATAAAGAAACCTCAGGACTGGACATAGCTTTTTTAAAAGTTAAATGCTCATTTTCTAACAAAAAAGTTAGAAAATTTGGAGCAAAAGATTTTGAGGTTCTAGCACGTTTACTACGCCTAGGTTCCTCTTCCTCATCTTGATCTATCTCTTGCTCTTGATCTTGTTCTTGATCATTACTAGTGATAGCATCAAAAGATCTTTTCTCATTACTAGTCTCTTGTCCAATCTTATTCGGAAACACGTGTTCAAAGAAAGATGCATTTCGAGATTTAATAATAGTATTTACATGCATTTCGGAATGTTCTGATTTATAAATCAAAAACCGATGTACACTACTATTCTTAGCATAACCAATAAAAATGTAATCAACGGTTTTAGGACCTATCTTAGTCTTTTTAGGACTAGAAATAGCCACTTTAGCCAAACACCCCCATACTTTTAAGTATTTGTAGGATGGTACTCTTGCATGCCACAATTCATATGGTGTTTGATTCACTTTCTTTTGGGATACTTTATTTAAAATATAATTAGCAAAAAGTATTGCTTCCCCCCACAAGTTCTGAGGTAATCCAGAACTTATTAACATTACATTCATCATTTCTTTTAAAGTCCTATTTTTCTTTTCTGCAATTCCATTTTACTGAGGTGAGTAAGGAGCCGTGGTTTGATGAATTATTCCATGTTCTTTACAAAATTCACCAAAAGGTGATTCATATTTACCACCTTTATCACTTCTAATTTTCTTAATTTTCTTACCAAGTTGATTGTCAACTTCATTCTTATATTGAATGAAAGTTTCCAAAGTTTCATCCTTGATTCGAATTAAATAAACATAACTATATCTAGTATAGTCATCTATAAAAGTGATAAATTACTTTTTCTCACCTCTAGTTTGAATTGATTTAAAATCACAAATGTCACTTTGAATTAATTCAAGTGGTTCCGTAATTCTTTCAATTAAATGGAAAGGAGTTTTGGATAATTTTGCCTCAACGCAAATTTCACATTTATGATTTAAATCAATATCAAATTTAGGTAAACATTCCATATTAATTAATCTACGCAAAGATCCATAATTAACATGTCCTAATGTTTGATTCATTTTGAAAAGACCATCAGACATGTAACATTTTCCTACATACATCCCGTTTTTGGTAAGTACAAACTTGTCACTTTCAAAAACTAGCATAAACCCATTTTTACTCAACAAAGATCCAGAAACAAGATTCTTGCGAATTTGGTACATACAACACATTGTTGAGAGTGAGTTCCTTTCCAGATGTCATCTTCAGAATAATCTTTCCTTGTCCTTCAACTTTGGAAGATGAGGAGTTGCCCATAAAAATTTGTTCACCATTGTCTACTATAGAATAAGATGTGAACATCTTTTTGTCGGTACAGATGTGGCGAGTAACACCAGTGTCCACCCACCATTCTTTAGGATTTCCGACAAGGTTTGCGTTGGAAACAACTGTAGAAAGATTTATGACATCTACACCATTGGAAATTTTTTCCATTTCGATTATATAGGCTTGAGCAGGCTTCTTGCTTGATCTTTCTTTGCCTTTACGTTTGTAACAACAATCTTTGACCCGATATCCCTCTTTGTCACAAACGTAACACTTGCCATTAAACTTGTACTTCTTTGTTTCCCCTCCTTTGGATAGCATTTTATTCTGTCATCTTTTAAAATCAATTCCTAATAACTTCTCTGGTTTTTCATCATGATTGACTGGTACAGTCACAACAGGAGGAGGGGTTGGCGCAGTTACAACCACCACACTAGTACTTGTTTGGGTATTAGTTTGACCAGTTTCTGTAGCTATGAATTCTAAATTATAAAACAAAATTATAATTAGAACTTTATACTACACAAAATTTAAACCAAAACCACATAACTAAATTCTATAAAATGAAAGAAACAAGAATTGTAACTTTTATTTCCAATTAATTTGAAAATAAAATAAAATTTTATTTAACCAGATTAATTCCACACAAAAAATTAAATTTTTGTAACACTTCAATAATTAAAATACTGAAACAGAATTTTAATTAATGAATACTCAGAAATAATTTATGAAAACCAAAATTAATTTATGACAAAATTCCACAAATAAATATTTTGAATTGTTAATGACACCAGTATATTACTGTTAATTGTCAATGAAAATAGATAGTATATTACTACTATCTATCAAACAGTATATTACTATTATTTGTTTTCCAACCAGAATATTATTCTGTAAAACTATAGAAAATAATTTCTATAAGAAGAAGAAAGAGAAAAGAAAACAAACGAAAAATTCTATAAACAGAATAATTCAAATCTGTCTTAAGATAGTTGGAACAATCTTCTGTGTACAATAAATAAATTGAAACTAAATCAAACAAATAAAATAAATAACTCACAGAATTTATTTTACTGAACCGAAATGAATATTTAAAAGATCAAGTCGAGTGTGTGACATTCTGTCCTTAAGACAGATTTGCCCCGCTACGGTGCTTACGGACAAATGGCATCTATCTCCCAGGATAAAATGATCTTCACAAATTGTAGTAGCACTCCAAACAATTTGTACGCGCGAACAAAAACTTGTGTTCTAATACTCTCTGAATTTATCTCTAAATAACTAATATGAAGAATAATGCAAACATAGCAAGAAATGGACTGCAAAAAGATGATTTCTGGATGTTTTCAGGATGCACAAACTGTTGGAATAGGGTTGGTATTTATAGGCATACAGATCTGTCCGAATAGGTGGTGTCTAAAACTGAACAGGTATGAAATTGTTTGAACGGATATAATTCAAAATTCAAACAGATCTGCAACTGCTGCAGTTATAAAACTGTCCAGTTTTTGAATCTGTCTTGATAGTTATGAATTTGTTCGAATTTGAACAGATTGAAAAACTGTTTGGATTGAAAAATCTGTTGTGGAATTTGGATCTGAAAAGAGGCACAAAATTTTAGACAAAAATTTGAATTCAAATTTAAATTACAAAATTACAAAATTTAAATTAATTTTTCCCGCAAGAAATTTGAAAAAAATTCAAATAAATCTTGTCCAAAAAATTAATATTAGAACTGACTCGACCCACACCTGGCACGGCCAGATGAACGGCGGGGCGCGTGCGCGCATGTGGTGGTTTAGGCTAAGGTTTCATTTGTCCATAACTCCTTCCTTCTACAAACTTGGGATGCCCCTTGGGGCCCAACCTAAGTTAGTACACTAAGAGCTTATATACTCACAAAAGCTCTCTTAAAGTTTCAATGTGGGACAACCCATTTCAAGGAAATTCATATTTAATTCTTTAATTGTCCAATCCACAAACTCGAAAACGACATCAAGTTCCTGTTCACTCATAAATGGTTTTGACGAACCGTTGTCACTGTGTGACTTGCCATGCGGCAAGGAACACGTCACCTCTTTGGACCCACCCCAAAAGACGTCTGGGACCCACTCAATTTTGGGCTTAAAGTTGGCCCAAAATAAGCCTATAAAAACCATTATTTCCAACAATTTCTACCTAATTCATGAAGCAAATACAATGTAAATCTCCTTCTCTCTACTATTTTTTTAATAGCACCAAACGAGTTAGTCTCCCATAATTTAAAATAGCACTTGACAAATTAATATATGACCTAAAATCAACAAATTCTGCCGCGTACGACGAAACCCCACTATCTAAATCCACCTAAGTTTAGTGCCATTGTTCATCATGTGGTATGGGGTAATTGGTGGAAACTAAGCGGAATTCATCATCAATTCATGGAAAATAGGAATTTTTAGTGAAATCCCTCTTTTTACTCTTTTTGTTTTTTATTTTTTTTAAGGATAAAGGACAACTGAATTAATTTAACTTCAAAAAGTCTCTGGAAAAGAGGCATGTAGCTTAGTAAGGACACACCATAAATTTTTTTTTTGGGACAATATTGCCCTTCCATATATATATATATATATACATACTATATATTTGAAAATCTGATAGATATATACACTAATCTCATATATTTAAAAATCTAATCAGTGAAGACGATCTCGAAATCTTAAGATTTCGCCATCTATGATTTCACTATCTGTCAACAATAGATGATTCACTACCGATGATCTCACCAAATTTACTTCGATCATGTGTTCTCCAACAATTTCAATATTTGTATTAATGAGAGCTTATATTTCAAATCTGTACAAATTTGTATCAGATTTTGAGAGTTTCATCAAGATTTAGAGTGTTGATCGAGTTTTAGAGGTTTTGCTTCGATAACGTGTTTGATTATTGTTCAAGTTTAATCAGGTATGTTGATTTGTTGATTAGTTGATTAGTTGTTTTTTTTTTTTTTATTGTATATGATCTGATTTTGTTTGATAGAATGAGAATAAAATTTTATTCAGGTACTATGTGCTCTGCAGTAAAATTTTACTCTAGTACTATGTGCTCTATTTTTGTTTGGGAGTAAAATTTTACTCTGATACTATGTGCTCTATTTTTGTATAAGAGTAAAATTTTACTCTAGTTTTATGTACTTTATTTTTGTTTGATAAAATGAAAGGAAAATTTTACTTTGGTATTATGTGTTTTGTTTTTGTCTAATAGAATGACAGTAAAATTTTACTCTAATACTGTATGCTTTCTGTTATTTGTTTTTGGACTTGTAGTGATAGAAAAATTTTACTTTGATTGACAATAAATTTTTACTGTCAACTGATTGCAGATTTGAAAAATGATTCTACCTCTTATGTTGTTATGCAAGTATGGTGATCATACCATTGTGTTCAAGGTTGTGTCAAATTGCGCATTGAAGTATTTAACCGATTTCTATTGTTTATTGATGATACTTTCCTGAATGACAAATATAAGGGCACATTGTTATCAACTACAACGAAGGATGGGGATCAAGGTAGATACTACTGTCAGTGTCTTACAAAATAAAATTTTACTTAATTTCAGAGTAACACTTTACTTATTTTCAGAGTAAACTTTTACTTTTAATTATAGTAACATTTACTATTTTACTTTTTTGTCCTTTTGTGTATTACTAATTGTAAAATGTTCTTCTTCTTCTTTCTTTTTTTTTTCAGATTTTTTTCCTCTTACAATTGGTATTGTCAATATAGAGACTACGGATAGTTATGGATGATCTTGTTGTCTTTCATCCAATTTGTAAGAGGCTATCACGACCTAAACCCCCCCTTATAGGTTCAGCGTCGTAACCAGCCAGTAGTCTTAGGATTACCAAAGGCCTCTGACTTGAATAACAAGATATAAGGGGCTAGTAGAAGCAAATGTACATAAAATACATAGTCCATTGAGCTGTGTAGACATACACAGGACAGAAATTTCAAAAACTTTATATACATACACGTGACATCATAAATAAATTAGTCTTAGGTCATATTCATTACAGATATGACCAAAAGGGGACTTAGCCCAATATGTAGATAAACAAAAAACTTGTTCATAATCTGAAAAGAAAACAAAGTCTTATACGTTCACAAAATACGACCACTTGACTTTCGGAACCTCCTCAGGAGGCACAAGGCTTGGCCAACAAAACAGAGCTCTAGGCGATCACCATTGAGCCTGGCCACATGCCTGATCACCTACATACATAAGTAATAGAGTGAGCGGCAGCCTAGTGAATAATAACAAGGTAAAGGGTTTAATGAACATAATCCATACAATTACAGAAATCAAAATTCAGTAGTTAACAGAAACGAATTTTATAATCATGTTTAGAAATCAGAGTTCATAACAGAAACAAATTCAGAATCATATTCATAATTAGAATTTGCAATTAATCATATGTGGTACATTCATTAGCACTAGCAGAAACAGTTGACTCATAAAGGGATGACCATGTAGGCATACAGTTGACTCATGTGCAAGGAGACAGTACGGTTGGCTCACGAGACGTATAGTTGGCCCATAAATGGGACGTATACAGAAGGATCCATAACAGTTGGCTCATGAGACGTATAGTTGACCCATAATTGGGACGTAACAGAACAAATAATAGATGTCATCTAAAGCTAAGATGCCACGAATACATTTTAGAAACATTGGACAACCATTCATTCATACAGAAAATAATATTTTAGAAAACAAATCATCTTATATCATTCAAAAAATACTTATAATTGAACATAGCTTTACAAGGTCATTACTCACTGATGGCTCCAATAGCAGATAAACAGAAGGGATAACCGGATAGCTTACGGTGCGTGACCTACACCACATAACAGATACACATATTGAAACACACATTTAGATAGTACTCAATTTATTTCATTTTGTTCTTAGCGTGTTTCTAGTCTTTGTCCTCATTACTATGTCTTAACTAGGGCTCAGGAATGCCTAAGATACAATGAGGATGCCAAAATGTAATTCAAAACACTTGGTCAAATTTGCTGAAAACAGGGACTTCGCTTGAGCGTAACTTCCTTCGCTCAAGTGGAGGTTCGAAAATAAGGGTGGTCGCTCGACCGTAACTTCTATCGCTCGAGCGGTCTGTAAACTCTACAAAAGTACTAGTTGCTTGATTTTTCCGCTCAATGCATGCTCGACGGTCACCCGAGCGTGAGACTGAGGTCTTCACTCAAGCGCAACTTTGGTTGTTCGAGTGGTCTGCAAAACTTGTAAACTTCTGGGAGCATGCAAAACAAAGAGTGGTCACTCGAGCGCATGTTCTGTCACTCGAGCAAAGAAGCAGAATTCTGGAATTTTTAGATTTGCTTCCAAGCTTCAAAACTCGAATTCAAAGCTACATAGCATATCTCTTGGGCTCAAAACTTGAGAAAACACTTGTAATCTTGTAAAACATTATGAATTCAAAACCATTTCGCAAAATCAACGCCCAGAGGTAAGGCAATTGAACCAAAATTAACTTAGAGTTTAAAGAATATAATATATATGCATTAATGTGAACCCAAACCTTCTTAAACATGATCATTCAAGGTCAATTGGCGGAAAACATGATGAATTCCCAAAACTAGGGTAGAATTGGTACATGCATGTGAGAATTCTTAACAACTAAACTCAAAATGTAAGAAAATATGCATGCATGCATGGTATGATTTAAATTTTCTTAATTCTAGCTCAATTCTCATACTTAGTCAGAAGAACTTCTTGAATTCTCTAAATTAACAACTTAGATACAAAGATTAGGAATCAATTACTTACCTAAGATCCTCAATTGAGTTCTAGATTGCTATGCCTTTGAGCTTCCAAGTCAATTTCGTCTAGATTGCTAGCAATTCCCTTGTTGAATTCAAGTCTCTCCCTTCCTTCCGCACTTTCACGTTTTTGTCATCAAAGATGATGAAATGTGCATATATGTGTGTGTTCTAGAATCATATGGGCCTTATATAGGCTTGATTAGTGGTACTTCATTAGTGACTAATTAATTAACATTATTCATTATAATTATTTCAATTCTAAATCGAGTTCCAATTAAGCTTACCATAAATTTCTAAAAATCCTAAATAACACGTAATCTCAGTCAATTTTGTTATCGGATGTCAATAAGGCATTTAATTGGTAGAACAAAACAAAAATACAAACATATATTCCTACAGCAGACGAATATAAACATAAATAATGCAACACACATGCCATTAACACAAAATTTTCCCTTAATTACATATTAGACATCCTTAATCATGGCTTCACAGTTAATCATAGGTTGGGGTTGTTATAGTCTTCCCTCCTTAAAGAGTTTGGTTCTCCAAACTCGATTTACTTTCGTTTTGGTAGAATATCGGATCCAGAGAGAACAAGTTAGGGTATCTCTTCATCATGTCCTCTTTTGTCTCTCATGTTGCATGTGTCCCTCTATGGTTCTGCCAATCCACTTTCACCAATGGGATTTTTTTGTTCCTCAATCTTTTGGTTCGGTGATTCATAATTTGAATTGGCCTATTTTCATAGGTGTAGTAACGACTGGTAGAAGATGATGAAATCGTTCAATAAATTCAAAACATTCGACCGTGGCACTTGAAAATCTCTCATTATGCTTCAATTGATAGTTTTCGGAGGAGGATTTTTTAATCAATGGCTTTTGAACTTCAACGGTTTTCAAATGAAGAAAAAGAACAAGAGAGACAAATAGCTCAACTGTTTACTATTGCCCATATATATGCAAGGGTATTCCTGCCTTTTCATCTTATTATTATTATTTTTAATTCTGAGGGGTTTTGACAGTATTAGTTTATTCCATGTTCTTTACACAAAAAAAGTCCAATAAGAAGGGTTCTCACCCCCCAAAAAAACCCAAATTTAAGGACTTTTAAAGTAGGGTAAATTATAAATATATTTTTTGAAATTTATTTAAAATATAAATTAATTTTTATGATTTTAAAAATTATATTTCGACCTTTCAAATTTTTAATCGCATAACAAACGATCAATTTCATTAATAAATTATTAAGTCAATTAACAATTTTAATAATATTAGAAATATATTTTAATTAATATTTTGATAACTTTGCTGTTGTATAAGATAGTAGTTAAGATTTTTAGCTTTCAGTTTTTATCAAATACCATCTAAAATATGAGATGAAAAAATTAAAGTATTTAGGAATGACTATAACTTTTTGTAAAAAAAATATACAAAGAGCAGAGAGAATGTGAAAGAATATTTTGATTTTTTTTTTTTTTTTTTGGGGACTAAAATCATCTCATCTTTAATAGATCCTAGCACACCATTTGAGAAAAAACACTTCAAATTAATACGCTAGAATAAATACATTTAAATTAATAATATTTTTAGTTAAAATCATTTCAACCATTCAAACATTATCTAATATTTTTTAATAAACACACATAATATCTTGAGCATGTCAAGAAAGTCGATCTTTGACAAAAAAAAATTAGTTCCCAAACCTATATTTGGTTCATAAGTTTAGATAAAACTTTCATTTGGGATGTGGGCTGATTTTTTAATTTTTTTTAGTTTTTTTTGGCTATTTTAGCCTGGGGCTAAAAACCATTGTTTGGGATGAACTTTTTGGCTTTATTGATTTTTGCAAGAAAAAAAATAAAATTATTATGGTTTGCCTATGACATTTTGTCTTATTGAATTTTTAGCCTATTTTATCATTTGTGACTATTTTAGCCCAAACTATTTATGCCAAACATAGCCAACGATTAGGAGAAAAAAAATATAAAATAAAATATGAATAAAATATAATTACAATTCACACATATTTCATTTTCACTTTTTAAATTTTTACCTAAATTCATGAAGTAAATACAACACAAATCTCTTTCCCTCCACTAGTTTTTTAACAGCACCAAACGAATTAGTCTCCTCATTATTTAAAATCACACTTGACAGATTAATATATGATCTAAAATCAACAAATTCTGCTACTACTATGATACCCCACTATCTAAATCCACATAAATTACCTTCCAGGCCTGGGCGAACCGTATCTATTGTCAAGAGTGTGGGTTCGAATCTTCGCCTGTGTTCAAGTCCATGACTTACCGCTACATAGTTGAGTGGCTCTGCTGTGTAGCAACCACCTAGTGGTAACCTTTGGAGCGTAGGCTCCTTAGGATCTAATTCCAAAAGTTACCCATCTGTGATTAGGCCTTTTTTAAAAAAAAAAATTAAATCCACATAAATTTAGTGCCATTGTTCATCATGTGGTATGGTGTAATTGGTGGAATATGTGGGATTCATCATCAATTCATGGAAAATTATTACGCACTTTTGAAGTTGGGTAAATTATAAATATATTTTTTGAAATTTATTTAAAATATAAATTAATTTTTACGATTTTAAAAATTATATCTCGGCCTTTTAAAGTTTTAATTGCATAACAAATAATCAATTTTATTAATAAATTATTAAATTAATTAATAATTTTAATGATATTCTAAATATATTTTAATTAATACTTTGATAACTTCACTGAAGGAAATCCGAGTCCAGCCAAAACAAGATATGAGCACAAAGCCAGATATGGCCCAATTTAGATAAGAGGGCCGACTAGATCAGGACGTATCTAGGAAAAGCATGATTTGATCTGGACTGACATAATAGTATTCAGTCGATCTACGTAGACTTACAGTTAAGGATTAGGGTAAGTTGGCCACATCCGACAGAATCACTAAAGAAGAGCAAGATTGTCCAATCAACTTAAATCCAATGAACACCGTAAGTATTTGACAACATAACGTGCTGTTTGGTAACATTTACGTTTTCAGTTTTCTATTTATATTTATAAAATTTTAAAAATTTAAATAAAAATTTGTTTAGTAAAATTTTTGATTTATAAATCAGTGGTCTCAGTTTATAATTTTGACCAAAAAATGAAAACACAAAAAATGTGTTTCCATTTTGAGTTTTTAGGTTTTTTTTTTTTTTTACCACCTAACACTAGCCACCATCTGCCACCATTTTTCACCACCGTCTTCTACTACCACCACCCACCACCACCTGCCATCACCACTCACCACCCACCTGCCACCACCATCCACCACCCGCCACCAGCCACCCACTCGCTACCACCACCCACCCCTCGCCACCACCACCACCACCACCACCCACCTACCATCCACCCGCCACCACCCACTACGATCCACCTCCCGCCATCACCACCCGTCACCTACTTGCCACCACCACTCACCAGTCCCTGCCACCACCAGCCACCCACCACTCACCCACCACCTACCCGCCACCACCACCCACTCGCTACCACCTACCACTCGCCACCGTTACCTACCCACCCACCACCACCACCACCCGCCATCCGCCACCCACCTGCCGCCACCACCCGCCACCCGCCACCCACCACCCGCCACCACCCCCATCCACTCGCTACCACCCACCACCCATCACTGTCACCCACCCATCCGCCATCCACCACCCACCTGCCACTACGACCCACCACCCGCCACCTGCCACCACCATCCACTCGCTACCACCCACCACCCGCCACCACCCGCCACCTACCCGCCACCACCGCCCACTCGCCACCACCACCCGCCATCTGCCACCCACCTGCCACCACCACCCACTCGCTACCACCCACCACCCGCCACCGTTACTCACCCACCCACCACCACCACCACCCACCCGCCACCACCTACCACCCACCACTACCACCCACCACCACCAGCTACCCACCACCCCACCCACCACCCACCGTCTCCACTTTCTACCACTGTCTTCCGCTGCCAATTGCCATTTCTCACTTTTTTTCTATATTTTTAAAATTTTTTAAACATTTTGTTAATAACCAAACGTGTTTGTTGTTTATGTTTTTCTAAAAATAAACAAAAACCAGTTTATAAAATTTTTGTAAATATAAACTGAAAAACGTTACCAAACACACCCGTAAGTATTTGATAATTACTGTTGGTTTACACAATTTTTTTGAAAATTGATTTTTTTTTATTTTTCATATTTTTTAATGATTTTTTTAAATATTTTACTTATTATTATTTTTAGTTTTTAGATATATTTAATGTAGATACACTTAAAAAGTATAAAATTTGTGAAAAAAAACTTCAAAAGATTCACCAAATACAAAAACTATATATCAAAAATTAAAAATTCAATACATGTTCATATTTTGTTGTATTCAATGAATTTTTTAAAGATTTTTTTACGAATTATATATTTTTTAAGTATATCAAGAATGAGTTGACCTAAAAAGTAAAAAAAGAAAATCACTAAAAATACAAAATACAAATTGAAAGATCAAAAAATGTATTTGAAAACTCCAAATCAAACAGAGTTCTTCTAAGTTTGGGTGTTCATTCAATCAATGATATGTTGAGATTTTATTCTCAATATTTTTTTATTAATCAACAAGTATGGAGAATGATCTTACTTTCGGTATTCATCTTTGAATTAATGGTCCCTAAGATCAGTATTCTACTCTTATCCTACTCTTACTATGCATTTCCGGCAGCATCATCTATGTCATATTTTTTCAACTCTTTCTACTAGTAAAATCTTGTGTTCCTCATGATAAGATCATTCATTTTTTCCATTAGCTATAGACATTTGTTTTAGTTTTGTTTCTAACTAATACAGTATGTTACTATTACCATGACACCACAAACTCAACAATTGTATGAAAATCATTTATTCTCAGAGTAAAATCAACACGAATGAAACATTTTCCCCATTCTTTAATAATTTCTATGAGTGATACTTGTTAGTATTTGATGTATGATAATTTATGAGCTAATTTTTTTTTTCTCTCTCTTTAAGCTCTTGTGAGATCAGTTTTTTGCTTTGAGGCAAGCTCTCTTATGTACAATAGAACTACTTGAGAGCATAAACCAAAACACATAACCATAACAAAACTAGATAGAGAATGGTATATAACTTAAGGGGGAATTACTTGACAGTGACGCAAAATAAAAATAAAAATAATAATAATAATAATAATAAATTATGAAAATATGGGAATGCAAGTGAATTGGTGGTGGGGTGTAAGTGAAAAGTTAGAGGACTACAAGTCTTACTTGTACCCCTCCATATTTGTGTATTTTTTTTTTCTCTGTCTAACTGTTAAGTAATTCCCTCAAAACTTAATTAGTTATAATTATTTGATGACAATACCACAAGAAATAATTTAAATAAGCTAAAAAAAAAAAAAAACTATTGAGAAGTATAGAAAAAATTTAGTTACTTTTTAATTATCAATTTTTAAAAATTACACCAAAACATGTCCTAAGGGAAGGGTTTTTTTGAGAACACTGGGTTCGCCATTGATTTCCCTAAATTCCATCAAACTGTAATTTAAATAATAATAATAATAATAATAATAATAATAAAACAAAATTAAGTCAACATCCTATCTGAGTAAAAAATCAATACATAGTGATATCACATCAATACATGAACAACAGTAATTTCTTGAGTCCAGTTTCTACCTAGTGCTAAAAAAATAAGAGTCAATTACAGATACATTGTTTAATAATTTTTTTTTTAAAATTTACAATTTTAAAAATTATAAATATTTTATTGTAAGAATTTTTATTTAACAAAATTAATAGAAAAAAATACTTAACTATTTTTTAAAAATAAAATGGGAAAATAATGCAAATAGTCCCTGTAGTATACACGATGTGTCAATTTGATCCTTGTAGTTTCAATTTGATCGATTTTGTCCTTTAATTTAATAGATTGTGTCATTTTAGTTCAATAAATAACGCTTGTTAAGTTAATTTAACGGAAAGTCAAACAATGTGTCAATTTGGTCCCTGTATTTTTCACAATGTGTCAATTTAGTCTCTATCAAAATCGAGAAAATTGAGACTACAAAAACCAAATTGATACATAGCGTAAAGTACAGGGACCAAATTGACACATTGTTTGACCTTCCGTTAAATTAACTTAGCAACCGTTATTTATCGGATTAAAATGACACAATCCCTTAAATTAAGAGGCAAAATCAAGCAAATTGAAACTATATGGACCAAATTGACATATCGTGTAAACTACAGGGACTATTTGTATAATTTACCCTAATAAAATTATGAAAACTATTAATTAAAATATGTTTATGATATTATTAAAATATTAATTAATTTAATAATTTATTAATAAAATAAATCATTTATTATACTATTAAAAATTTAAAACAGCGGAATGTAATTCATATTTTCTATTTGTAATTTAACCCCCAAAAAAATAAAAAATAAAACGCAGAAGCAAATAGAAGACCCACCCCCACCACCAGTGAAGCCCTCAGGCCACCACCCTCCGCCACCCCCGTCTCCCCTTCCTTAGTCGTCGCCCTCACTGCTTCTTCTTCTTCTTCTTCTTCTTCTTCTTTTTCGCCGCCGCTGCAAACCTTAGAATCTTTCAAGCAATCCAAAAATGGAGAAGGCAATGGAGTCTTTGAAGGTATCCGATGAACAATCTGAGATAGACTCTGCTTCTTCAAATTTGTTTTTTTTATTTATTTTTCTATCGATTTGATTTTCCTTCAATTCACTGGCAATTTTGTGTCTCTAATCTACATATGCATACATATTCGTGTTAATTTGTGCCTGTATAATTTGTGGATTTTGTTGAGTTTTTAATAATTGAGAGCATAAACCAAAACATAAAAGGCATATATATATAACACTAGTTTAAAAAGGCAAGTGCAAGGCACCGACTATAATTATAATATATTTAAGTTTTATATTTTGATAATTTTTTAAAAATTAGAAATATTGTTCTATAAAATTGAATAGAATAAATCATTAAATATATGATAGAATTATATGGTATGATATATATCATTTTTTGATTTATTATACACCTAATGATGTATTCCTTCTGAATTTATAAATAAATAAAAAATATTATGGTGTGTAACTTTTCTCAACAGATAAATGTAAAACAAATACTAAGATAATTCTTACATCTAAAAAAATACTAAGATAATTCATTGAACTAATAAAGAAGCAGAAGAAAATACATATATATATATATATACACAAATGACTAATTTTATTAATACATAAATCATACTCACATAACAAATGAGCAGTTTTATCAATACATAAATCATATTCGCATAGCAAATGACCAATTTTATCAATAAGTAAATCATTAAGGAAATTAATAATTTTTAATGATATGAAAAATATTTTTCAGTTAACCATTTTGTTAATAAATAAATTATTAAGTAAATTAACGGTTTTCAATAATATGAGAATATTTTTTCATAAACAATTTTGATAATTTATTATTGTATTGGAGAATAAATTTTTTTCCCCTGAGTATTGTGTTAAATTAAAGTTTATAACAAACGAGAATTGTAATTTCTAGTATTATATGACCGATTCATATTTTAAACAAACCTTATGGGTGTATTTGTAATTTGTTAAAAAATAAAAGATTTATATTTCATAATTGATCAAGAATATTTGCGTAATTACGAAAAAAACCTGTTTTATAATTGACCAAGAATGTTTGCGTAATTACGGAAAAACCTGTTGCATAAGTGACCAAGAATGTTTGCATAATTACGAAAAAACATTCACTCAACATATAAGCCACCATTAGTAATTATTTAAAATGAAAGGGCAAAATCGGAAAGAAAAAATGAATCTCAAACAACTAAGCGGTTCTTATATGTGCAGATATAGAAACCTGAATTAGTTATAAATATTTGATGACAATCCACAAGTACAACCACTTTCATGCCTTTTCTAGCTCAACAATTACAGATTCAGAAAAGAAAAGAGGGGAGAGGGGGAGAGGAGAAGAAAAGTGAGGGAAAGAAAATTCTAGAACATCAAAATAACCTACAGATACGGCTTTAGTTACGAATCATTTCTTCTTCCATCTTAATGCCTTTGTCTCCTAACCCCAAGAAATAAATTTCTAATCTTGTGTAGTTTCTTTAGAACATCTTTTACACTCATTCTCTCACTCGGCATTTGAGCAGAACATGAAACTCCAATTTGAAAGACTAGTACTAGGCAAGTCCCTTGTTTAGAAATGTTGATTGTACTACTTTGCATGCTCTTACTTGACTCCTTTTCCATTTCCAATATGATTTGGGGATCAACGATCTGCATTACTTTCTCCGGAAGACACATTTTTACATAGCTATGGAGGTTTACATTACCTGTAAGTATGTTACTAGTTGGTCTTTTTCCTGTGAACGTTTCTAGTAGTAACACTCCATAACTGTACATGTCACCTTGCATTGATGCCTCCTCACCCATACCATACTCTGCAATATGAAATAGTGAGAAAAAAAAAGCCAAAATTTTTTAATTTTGGTATGATTGTTGAACTTGCTGAAAGAAAAAGTTCAACATTTCAAAAGATAAAATTATCTCAAGAGTTAAAATCTATGTTCAAATACCATAGGGGTAGGACAATGGTTGATTTAATTTGTTGTGGTAGCTATACAAACAATATGGCAAAGTCAAGGAAAGCCATCTCTAAAACATGGCTTAATTTCTATACAATCTCCTAATTGGATTTTAGTTCACCTCAAGATAATAATATAACCTAACTAAATAATATTTCTTGATCAATTTCAACGTAAGCAATAAGCAATTACCTGGGGCAACATAACCAATTGTTCCTCTAATCCCAATTGAACTTGATTGCTGATGAATAGAAATTCCATTGGTTGCTGAAAAAATCTTTGCCAAGCCAAAATCACTAACATGGGCACACAAGTCACCATCAAGAAGAATATTACTTGGCTTTAAATCACAATGAATAAAAGCCATTTCACAATGGTGGTGAAGATAATCCAATGCACATGCCACATCAATAGCAATGTTTAGCCTTTGAACAAAGTTCAAGTTCTTAGGTTCTCTTAGGTTCATGTTGCACTAAAAGACTTGGGTGTAACCAATTTTCTAAGCTACCATTTTCCATGAACTCGAAGACCAAAGCCTTGAAGTCGTTGCCTTTAAAATCAATGCTTGAGCAAGCTGTAATTATCTTGACAAGATTTCGATGGCGAATATTCTTCAATGCTTCACATTCTGTAACAAAACTCTTGTTTGCTCCACGTTCATGTAGTTTGAGCACCTTCACAGCAACAATTTGTTCATCGGAGTTGAGAATCCCTTTATAAACAGAACCATAGCCTCCCTCACCAATTAAGTTGGATGGAGAGAACCCATTTGTTGCTTGAAAAAGTTCTCCAAATGATAGTAGTAAATATTGGTTTTGTAAAGGCGAGGCTAATTTGACTTGCTGTTTTGACCTTTTGTTTCGATAAATAATGGCTAAAATGCACAATGATAATAGAACAATAGTGGGAGTAACTATTAGAACTATTACTCTACGGTTGAAAAGTCTTTTCCTTTCATTTAAGACTTCCATCGAGCATGCAGGCAATTGCAATACTTCAATTCCTCCACAAAGCTTACCATTTCCAACAACTGAGATGGCACTAATGTTAGTGAAAACTCCTTCATTCGGAACTTCACCATCAAACATATTGTAGGAAAGATTAAGAAATTGAAAGAAATGAAACTCGCCTAAAAACCTTGGAATTTGTCCAGATAAGTTATTCTGAGAAACATCTAAGACCTGAATGCCTTTCAATTGTTCCAAGGATGTTGGAATTGTACCTTCGAAAAGGTTACCATCGATGTAGAGAAATTCTAAAACTTCACAATTGCCGAGAGTAGCGGGGATTTCTCCGAATAGTTTATTTTTTGATAGATATAGTCCACCCAGATTTTTCAAGTTACCCACTTCTTGTGATAGTAGTCCTGTTATGTAATTTTGGCCTTAAGGACAGAATAATAAGGGAAGACAGACCAAAGATTTGATATGGTATTGCCCCTGTGAGATGATTGTAATCAAGATGAATTTGTTGTAGATTGGTACAATTGCCTAAAGAAATAGGAATGCTTCCCTCAATCATGTTTGTTGATAGGTCAAGTGTACCAAGCCTGCTCAGGTTTCTAATAGACGATGGAATCTCTCCAGAGATGTTATTTTTGTCAACCATAAGGATTTCCAACATGGAGATTTTTCCAATGGAATTTGGAATACTACCAGTAAGCATGTTATCATCTAGAAAGAGGTATTGCAAATGTACAAGGTTTCCAATACCAAGAGGTATGTTTCCAGATATATAGTTGTCTTGTAGAATGAACCAAGTGATCTTGGTGGAGAGATTTGCAATAGAATGAGGCAAGAAACCCTTAAATTGATTTGAAGCCAAAACCAAAATTCGGAGATTGGAACAATTGGACAAAGAAGTGAGGAAGCTCGTTAATTCATTAACTTGGTTTGTTCCAAGTGAATTGTTATTAGCAGCAAAAATTTCTAAAGCATCAAGTCTTCCCAGACTTTTAGGCATGGACCCAGTAAAAGAATTGCTGCCAAAATCAATTTGCACAAGTTTTGTAGCATTCTCTATTGACGATGGAATTTGGCCATAGAATTGATTGGAGTCAACATAAAATCCTAGTAAATTTGGAAGGGTCAAGCCTAAATCTGGTGGTAGAATTCCATGCAATTGGTTGTCATTGATAGAGAAGAAATAGATTGATGAGATATTGTAAAGAGAAGTGGGAACCATACCGGACAAATTGTTCACTGATAGCTGAAGATACTCCAACATCGAAAGCTGCCCAAGTTGGGAGGGAATGCTTCCCTCTAGATTATTGTACGGTAGAGAAAGCTTCTGTAGATTGGAAAGTTTGCCAATTGAAAGTGGGATAGCTCCAGAGAGATGATTTGCTGCAAGAATCAAGTAGGAGAGATTGGACAAGGAACCCAGCTCCGTAGGAATTTTACCTCCTAGATTGTTACCACCCATATGGATAACTCTCAAGTTCGAACAATGAGCCAAATTGGTAGGAAATTCACCTTGGAAAGAGTTATTCAAAAGCAGAAGATACTGCAGACGAAAAAACTTGCCAATTTCCGGTGGGATTTCGCCATGAAAACTATTGTTACCGAGATCAATCCTCCTAAGGAAGGTGAGGTTCCCAATGTGGGGAGACACAGAACTCACCAATGCAAGAGATGATATGTTTAGGACTGTCACACGTTGATGTCGACGACCGCATGAGACTCCTTGCCAAATACAAAAGTGAATTGAATGATTCCATGAGCTTAAGGCACCCAGCGGATCTCCTGTTATCAAATCTTTGATTGCAAGTAGTGCCTGATGGTCTGTCTTGTTTGTGAGAATGAAACTGGGGTTGCCCTTGGCAGTGGTAATCAATTCAAGAGAGTTGATGAAAAAGAAAATGAAACATAGACAGCTGAGAAAACTTCTAGTATTTGTTTGCTCCATTTTTTCCTTTCAGCAATTCCATTTTGCTGAGGTGAGTAAGGAGCGGTAATTTGATGAATTATTCCATGTTCTTTACAAAATTCACCAAAATGTGACTCATTTTCACTACCTCCATCACTTCTTAGTTTTTTAATTTTCTTGGCAAGTTGATTTTCAATTTCATTCTTATATTGAATGAAAGTTTCCAAAACTTCATCCTTGGTTCGAATTAAATAAACATAACTATATCTAGTATAGTCATCTATGAAAGTGATAAAATATTTTTTCCCACCTCTAGTTTGAATTGATTTAAAATCATAAATGTCACTATGAATTAATTCAAGTGGATCCGTACTTCTTTCAATTGTATGAAAAGGAGTCTTGGATAATTTTACCTCAACACAAATTTCACATTTATAATTTAAATCAATGTCAAATTTAGGTAAACATTCCATATTAATTAATCTACGCAAAGATCCATAATTAACATGTCCTAATCTATCATGCCACAAATTTGCAGACACAAGCAAGTAAGAAGAAGATATATTATTATTAATAATAGAGGGAACAACAGTCATTACATTTAGTTTGAAAAGGCCATCAGACATGTAACATTTTCCTACATTCATCCCATTTTTGGTAAGTACAAACTTGTCACTTTCAAAAACTAGCCTAAACCCATTTTTACTCAACAGAGATACGGAGACTAGATTCTTGTGAATGTCCGATACATGCAGCACATTGTTGAGAGTGAGTTCCTTTCCAGATGTCATCTTCAAAATAATCTTTCCTTGTCCTTCAACTTTAGAAGTTGAGGAGTTGCCCATAAAAAGTTATTTGTCGTTGTCCACCACAGCATAAGATGTGAACATCGTTTTGTCGGCACAGATATGGCAAGTAGCAAGGTTTGCCTCAGAAACAACTGCAGAAAGATTTATGTCATCAACGCCATTGAAAATTTTGTCTACTTTAGTCATATTGGCTTGACAGGCTTCTTGCTTGATCTTCCTTTGCCTTCGCCTTTTTCTACGGCAATCTTTGGCCCGATGTCCCTCTTTGTCACAGATGTAACATTTGCCATTAAACTTGTACTTCTTTGTTTCCCCTCCTTTAGAGCCTTGTGCGAAACTTTCTCCAGAATACTTCTGTTTTTTTGCTTTTGGAGCATGTTCCACCACATTTGCCTTAGACCCCATTGGATGCTTACCCGTCTGCTTCTCAGAATTGCGGTTGTCCTCCTCAATCCTCAAATGCACAATCAATTCCTCTAAAGTCATTTCTTTGCACTTGTGTTTGGGGTAGTTCTTTAATTCCTTCCAGCCTTGTGGTAATTTTTCAATCAAGACAGCAACTTGGAAGGATTCACTAAGAGACATGCCTTCTGCATGAATGGCATGCAGAATAAGTTGGAGATCTTGAACTTGGTTGATCACAGTCTTAGAATCAACCATCACAAAATCCAATAATTTGCCAACCACAAATTTCTTTGAGCCAGCTTCTTCTGTTTTGTACTTTTTCTCCAAAGACTCCCAAAGTTCCTTTGCCGTTTTGATAAGACTGTAGACATTATATAATGTGTTGTCAAGTCCGCACAAGCGGAGTGAACTTAGTTGCCTTCTTGTTAGCTTCTTAAGTAGTGAGTGTGATGAAGTCTGGGCTGAATTACCAAGGATAATTTGTGAATACCCAAATGTTTTTCCAAAGGATCTTACAAATTTACCACATCACCGAGAGATTAAGTTCTCTATTGATTTAGTGCTTGGCACGGCACCGATTTCTATGACACCATATAGGTTTGCACTTGCCGAGTTGAGTGAGTTGAAGATTCAACTCCAGGAATTGTTAGATAAGGGTTTCATTCGCCCTTGTACTTCACCTTTGGGAGCACCGGCTCTCTTGGCTCAAAGTCGTCAGAAAAGTTATGCCGACCGTAGGAGGAGACCTTTGTCTTCTGAGGTGGGAGATCATGTCTCTTTGAAGATATCACCTAGGTAGAGTTTGATGAGATTTGGGAAGAGTGGGAAGTTGTCCCCTTGATTTATTAGGCCTTTTGAGATCCTTGAGCGGATCGGAGAGGTTGCTTACCGTTTAGCGTTGTCGCCACCACTTTCCGGGGTTCATGATATATTTCATATCAGCATGCTTCAAAAGTATGAGCCAGATCCATCGCACGTGTTGGATTGGACCGACTTAGAGGTAGATAAGGATGCCTCGTATGAGGAGAGACTAGTGAGAGTCTTGGATACTCAGGACCAAGTCTTGCGAGACAAAACAATTCCCTTGGTTAAGTATTATAGAAACATCACAAGGTTAAGAAAGTAACTTGCGAACGTGAATTGGAAGTCCGAGAGAAATATCCGGACTTATTTTTTGGTGTTTGAACATATTTCAAGATTTTGATTATGTTAATAAAATGTAAAAGCATTGTATACGTTTTAAAATACGACAACATTGTATATGTTATGGGTGCTTTGGAGACATGGATTCAATATAAGCATTATATATGTTTTGAGAATATGGAATATTGTGTGCGTTGTATCACTCTTGGAAGCATTGTATATGTTGTGTAAATTTTGAAAACTTGGATATTGATTAAACATTGTAAATGTTTTGGGAAATTGTAAATTACACTTTCAATATTGGAACTTATGTATCGAGTTAATGAGAATGGATGACCGGAGAGTGGGTCATGATGTTGAACTTGTTAGAGTAACATTGTTGGGAATGGTTTAATAATGATTTTGAACTTGATTTGTAATTTCGAGGACGGAATTTCTTAAGGGGGGAGGTTATAGCAATCCCAGTTTTGACCCGACACTTATTGTATTCCAGGCTCGGGCTTATGATTTCTGAATGTTGTTCATTGTCATTTTCCACCTTATTCTTATTTGAGTTTGGCTATTTGGTTGTATCGAGCATGTTTAGAACAGATTGGTTGCTGGGTTTTCAAACCTTATGTTGCCTAGATTTTTGGTCCTCCGCTCGAGCAGTGCTTCTTGCTCTCAAGCAAGCTTTGCGAACTCTCAGTACTTTACAAGTCTACAAAATTACTGGGAGAGTGTTTTTTACGCTCAAGTGGCATTTCCTACGCTCGAGCGAGTGGACGCTCGAGCGGTCTTTCTTGAGCTCAAGCATTGGTTTGTTGTCTGTAAAACTAATGGGAGTGTGCATTTTGCGTTCGAGCGTCACTTCTTGCGCTCGAGTGGAACAACTTATTGTGACTAATGCTCAGCGTCAACTCTTGCGCTCGAGCTGACTGTGCGTATATCAGTTCGCAGCAACACCTTTTTACATCACTTTTTCACATCTTTTTCACTCAAAACCCTAGATCTAGAGCTTCTCTTTCTAAAACTCACTCTCTCTACTTTTCACCTAGATTTAGTGATTTCTACACCCTACTCTCTTTGATAAAAAGATAGAGCATCTCAGGAGCTTTCTTCTCATCCGAATATAAGTGTATTTCGGCGCGTTTCAAGTGTCTTCATTCTCTCTCGGCTTGTAAACTCGAGGTAGGGATTTTCTACACTCGTCTATGAGTTTTAACTTAAGTATTTGTTGATGTATAAGAAACATTGGGATTTTGAGGTAATTTTGAATAAACCTAGGGTTTGGGTATTAAATCAAAAGAGGGGTTTTCTAAGTAAATGAGTTATGAATGGTTATGGGGTTGAATATGAGGTTATATTGTGGCAAAATAATTGATTTTGGCATTTAGGTTGATATTTGGGAAAGAGAGAGTTTGCCCTAAAATGTTTCAAATATTTATTTTGTATAAATAACTGGAATTAGGATTGAAAATGTGAAATTGAATGGATGTTGATATAAATGGTGGAGGAGAATATGTATTATCACTCTCCTATGAAATTTTGAATAAATTATCTATCTTGAGATTGAATATCTATTTAGAAATATCTGTATTGGGTCATCGGTGAAGGATAGCTATGATTGTTGTAGAAATTGCATGAGGATTAGGTGAATTAAAACTAAACTCCTGTTGGTTTTCATTGAATATGACCGTGTTTTAAATACATTGTATATGTATGATGTTTGGGAGAAGAAAATGGATGTACTCCATGTTTGGAAGGAGATAGAGGATGGACTCCAGTGAAATTAAGTTGGCCGGAGTGTCCAGGGTGAAAGTCCTGAAACTGCGTGTATACATGGGTGCCAATTCCCGCGGATGAAATTTCCGTAAAATGACAATTTGAAGTGTTTGTATGGTAATTGTGTTGATTTGAGAACCAGTGAGTTGAAGTCTCAGTTGGGTTTTCTGGAAGATAACTAAAATTGGCTCATAAATTGAAATAAAATGAATTAACTAGAAAGGAATTGGAAATAAATGGATTGAGATATAAAATTTGGATACTTTATGATCATGTAGAGTACGAATGTTTTGTCACATGCATTGTATATGCACATTGTACTTATATCTTTGTTAAGATTTATATATTGTGTTAGATTATTTTTACTGGGCTTTGGCTCACCCTATTTAGGAAAAACCATTTTCAGGTATTGGTGATATGCCTCCGCCGAGGCAATAGCTTGGAGGGACTTTAGAGAGCAAGAGCTTCTTTCTTTTGTTGTATTTTTGTATAACCAAGGGGTTTAATTGTATTGAGCTAGACTCATTTTTGTTGTAACCAAGCATTGATTTGGAAAGCCTGTAGGGCATATGACTATCTGTTTAATTTTCAGTTCTTTTATCATTGCAACACATGCTGTAGATTCAATATGAATATTTGTGAATGTATATCGCATGTATTATCTTTTGCATACGAACTCTGATGAATGAAAGTATATTATTTCTATTATTCTTTCGCTTATGGGCTGGATTTATTGCATTATTTTGGGGGCGTTACAAATGATACACAAAATATGAGATACAAAAATAAAATTAGTGTACCTAAAGGATGAAAGAGTCTATTTAAATAATACAATAGATTAAACATAAACTAACCTCCAAATTGTGTCCTAAAGAAAGTTTAAAAAAAAAAACAATGAGTTTCATTGTTCCATGAATGTAATATTTATAGGGCGAGGTAGACATGAATGGCTTGGAAAAAGTATAATATTTGATGGTTAAGGTTTTTGGGTAGGTGAAAGAATTGGTTACAAAAAGAGTGCACAAGAAATCATGGAATCATTATAAAAAATAATAAATCATGAAATTTTGAAAAAAAAAATTATATAGTATAAATATACTTAAATTTATTTGGAAATAAAAAAGTGTTTAATTACTGAATAGAGAGATAATCTAGATATAATGTTTAATTTTTATTTTATGTTTGGCTTAATTTTAGATTTATATATATCAGACCAGTTGTGAAAGTTATTAATAATATACACGTTAAGGGAGATGAGAAAGTTTCCTTTTCATTAGATTTATTTTAAGAGAAAGAAGATTGCATGAGATTTATTTTCTTTTTAAATAAAAACTTGATTTATTTTGAGAGGGAGAAGAGGGTCGAGAATTGTGTACTTCTTTCTTTTTTTCTTTTTTGTGGGTATTGACCGGCAATATACTTGCATTAAATAATTTTGAAGGTTAATATTTATATCCTTGGAATAGCCAATAGATGTTTTAAAAAAAATTATAAAAATCAAAAATTCAAAAAATTAGATTTAACGTTTTGAAACGATTAGAGCCTCTAAGATGAAAAGTCAGTTTGGTATAATATATAGTATAGATCGATAGATCATGAGATTTAGGAAATAAATAAATATTAGGGAAGTGATTTTAGGAACTTATAATTCAATTTTTTTTATTTTTTTATTTTGAATCTATAGTTACTTTGTTAGCCAATATTATTATTTTTAAATATTTTTAAAATTACAAAAATTAGCAATTTTAGGGTTTTTTTTTTTTTTAATAATCTATATAGTTACTTTGTTAGCCAATAGTACTATTTTTAAATATTTTTAAAAGTACACAAATTAGAAATTATGATTTTAAGTTCTTTTTAATCTATAACTTTTTTAAAAATATATATATAATTCCTTTGTTATGAGATGAGATTTATGTTGTTTTGTTTTATTAATGTATAATTACTTTGCTCTGAGATAAAATTTAGGAAAGAAAAAAAATTCAGGGGAGAGATTTTAGGAACTTGTAATTCAAAACTTTAGATCAATTTTTTTTTTTCTTTAATCTATAATTACTTTGTTAGCTCATAGGATTATATTTAAATATTTTAAAAATCACAAAAAATAGCAATTGTGGAATGAGACTTTGGAGCTCTCACAAGCCTTCTCACTATAAATCACTTTTTCCTTATATAATATATAGATAGATAAAATTGATTTTTGTATTTGTAAACTCAATCTTCTGTGTTTTGTACACTATTCAAAACTGTTTCAAAATACATGAAATCAAATTGTTTAAAAATGAATGACAGTAATTTTTAAGATTATTAATAATCGGAATATGAACATATAAAATCAATAAAACTCATAACATGGTTTAGTAGAGGCCGATTTTTTGATCGGGTGAGTGGGACTGCTTAATTAATGACCTTCTCCTCTCATACTTAAAATTCCAAACTAAGACATTTTTTGTTATGACGAACAGTGGTCTTGACACGAGTCATGGGTTTCTTACTTTTTCAAAAAATTAGGTGGCGACTCTGAAATCTAGTGATGCAGTTCATTTCTGACAAAGGTTTTGCAATAAAATGAATTTTTTATAAAAGTTGTCGGATTTGGACTCTTGTCTATGTTTCACATTGTACTCGTAAAATTAGATCAAAGATATTGAGAGTTCGAACTGTTTAGCACGCTCGGGTACCTCGGGCATGTGATAGATTTATGAATAAATTCCCAATAATTTATGTTACGTACTTGTCCCGTCTAATTATGTCCCTATTTATTTATTGTAATATGAATTAGGTCCCGAGCAACAATTTGCCAAGCTTTGGGCCCATCATGAATAATTTATATTACGTACTTGGCCCGTTTAATTAGGTATCAATTTATATAATTTCAAGCTCTGAATTTTTTTTATAATTGTTCCTATATTTTAATTTGAATGAGTTCCCTATTGTTGTTCAGAAGGATGTTATTAACCTATTCTTGTTGGACCATATGCTAAAGTTTAAAAGTTGTGGAGAGATTTTTTTTTTTTAATTTTTTTATGTGATTATTAGATCATTGGTGCAAAGACAAAAAAAAATTGAATGAAGAAAAATATTATAAAAAAATTTTTTAAAAAAATGGTAAAGCTAATCATGTGAACACCTCTCCTGTACATTGCCAACGACTCAAAGAATAAATTTGACATTGTCCAAACAAGTCTAGAGAAATAAAACTTGACATAGTCCAAACAAGATTAAAGAAATAAAACCCATATGTTAGTCCGAACAAATCCAACGAAAATGGTCCAAACAAGTCTAAAGAATTTTCTTTAACAATGCTTTCATTTTCATTTTTCCTACCCAATCAACTGATTACTTGAGTGGCCACTCTGGGACATTTTTATTCAGGAGTTGTAGCAGTTAATCTTTACGAAACTTGAATATTGAATATTTTTTCCTTTTTTATGAGAGTTGCATTTAGTTATTTATTTCTTTTCATTATATCTTATACCTATGCATTGTTAGACAATAAGTGTCTAGCTTGACACAATGATTTTTATATTTATAATTCATTTTCTACCGATACCAGCAAAAAAAAAAAAAAATCAAAGTTCGAATCAATTTCCACATTTCATTTTCAAATTTGTTTTTTTCCATTACCTTAACAAATTTGAGATACAAGCATAGTCTTAGGAGTTGTTTGGGAAGATATTAAGAAATCATATTTTTCACTATAAAAAAAAAAAAACAAAAATTTAAAAGGTCAAAAAACTTGTTTGTCATCAATTTAAAAAATCAAATATCACATCAATATTTTCACTCGTAAAAAAAATAATCAATCATTTTTTCCATTCATATTTTTTTCTTATTTTTATATTCTTAGTTAGATATTTTAAAATTTTAACTATTTTTTAAATAGACCTAATCTAAATATACTTAAAAATTAAAACATTTGTGAAGGAATTAAAAAACATAAATAAATACAAACAAAAAAAAATATTGAATTTTTATTTTTATATATTTTTTTCATAAATTTTGTATTTTTAAAGTCTCAAAAATTAATTTTGAAAACTCTAAAATCAAATAGAGGAATTAACTTCTTTTAGTTTCTAAAAATACAAAAAAATGTAATTAAACTATGCGGCGGCAAAAGGAAGAAATCGTTCAAATCAACACTTCGCATTCTGGGGTTGTTTAGGAATATGAGATTTCTTCCAAAAATTAAAAAGTCAATTTAGTAAATCATTTTCTATATTTTATATACTAGCATGTCACCTGCGCTATGCATGCGATAAAATAATAGATTATTTATTAAAAATAAGATAATTATACTTAATTTTTTTATATTTTGTCTCTCATAAATAAAATTTCATATATAAATTTAAGAGTTTTGTTTCAAATGTTTCTAACTATAATACATAGTATAGATAGATTAAAAGGGTTGGATTGACAATTAATAATTAAAATTATGCTTTGTTATAAAATAAAATAAAAAAATGGCATATAGCTTCGTTTGGGATGTAGGTTGGCTTTTTGACTTTTTGATTTTTTTTTTTTTTACTATTTTAACCTGGGGCTAAAAATCCTCTTTTACGATTGGCTTTTTAACTTTTTTTACTTTTGTGAGAAAAAATAAAATAAAATGATTATAGTTTGGATATAACATTTTTTAGCCTGAGACTAAAAAGTCTATTTTGTTTTTTTTGGTTATTTTAGCCCTAACCCACCTCAATCCAACTTTTGAAGCCAGTGTATAGTTCTAATACTTCACTATTTTAGAATAAAAATATATGAATTTTAAAAAATTATCATATTGTTTTTTCAGAGGAAAATAATAAAAAAAAAATAAAAACTTGATGATTAAGAAAGAATCATCATAACATGTAATTCAAAATATCAAAAAAAAAAAGTTAAAAAATGAATTAAGACTTTAAAAAGATGTGATTACAATTAAAACTAATGTCATATTTAATAGGGGTATTTATTGATAAATCACATTTAGAAGTGTTCTAACCCAAGAAGTTCATGAAGGAATTTTTTAACCTACTTAGTCCCATGTATGTATACTTTTATTTCATAAAGTCCTTTTTCTTAATTTACACTATTTTCTTAGACTCTTATGTCCTTATATTTAATGTTAATATTTAATATTGATATTTTATGTCTCTAAACCCTAAACCAAAAAAGTTCTCTTTTCATCAAACTTTAATGTTGATATTTAATGTCCCTAAACCCTAAACCAAAAAAGCTCCATTTGCATCAAACTTATTAAAAAATCTGATAATCTTATAAAATGGACACCTTCCGGAAAGTTCTTTAATGGCTTCAACGCCCTGAGAATTCTCTCTTATCTGATGTGAACGTTCGCAACACCATTCCGAAAAATTCTCTCTCATCTAATATAGTGATGTGAACGTTCACAACATGTGAAAATTCTTATTTTTAAACAGTGATAATATGTTATATTCCCCCTTTTTGTAATTGTAATTACTTTTGATAATGACAATCAACATTAAATATCAACATCATGTAATTGACAACACATAATGTAATTGCCCACTTTTTATTATGAATATTCACGTCATGTTATATTCAAATGCAAGTTGAGGGTTATGGTTGTGTAATTTGATACAATACTCATGTGAATCTTAACATCACCTTTATCACAACGTCATCCGATGTGAACATTCGTACGTCATGTTTATATTCAAATAAAAGTTTAGGCTTGCGGTTGTGTAATTTGATGCAATGCTGATGTGAACATTCGCATTCACGTCATCAAATGTGAACATTCACGTAATCACGTACAGTCATGTTTATAATCAAATGAAAGTTAAGGCTTGTGGTTGTGTAATTTGATGTAATGCTGATGTGAACCTTAACATCATCGTTGTAACGCCCTGCCTTTTTATTACTCAGATTCCATTACCAAACCATTATTATAGATTCAATTTCAGAGATAACATACAAAAACTCTTTATTTTTACAAGAACACATGAATAAAGATTCTCTCATCCGAATATAATATGAATGCAACAAGAGTTGTATTTAAATAAATTGTCTATAAGCTTACATCTTTTAAACTAAGAGGAGGGGTTTAACCCTTTTACATCAATGACATTCCGCCCACAAATAAAAGGCCCCGTGGCCAACAAGTAAAGAAGATCCATGACCTTGAAACACTCCTTGACGTTTACCTGAAAAAGGATTAGCAACGTGGGATGAACATAAAGTCCAGTAGGGATCTCAACATGATCCTAAACAATAACAACTTACAGATAGCTATAATCATGAATGCTTAGTCTCATACTATAATAATAATGTGACGGTTTATACAAAAATATACATATATAAGAACTTTTGTCAAAATCATTCATTTCATTCAATAATGTAACCAATTCACTTTTCTTTCTTCATGTTACCTTTTTCCAAAATTCATATGACAAAAACAAATTCTAGAAAGCAATTTCACTAAGCCCATTACGTTTTCTCTCACTTTCCAGACTTTTACTTGATTTGTCTTTTCAAAACATGTTCACAAGTATCCAATATCCTTCACATTTTTCACAATCTCAATAAAGTAATTACGTCCGTTTCCAACATATCCATATCTATACATGCATACCTTTAGTACAAAAGGAAACAACAAACAACCAACAAGTATCTAATCAACAAATGAGGCAACTCGGCCTTCCAAACTAAAACTATCATAACCCATAACATACCCAGACACTGAGACAATAATGATAAATAAGTTATGTTCTACCTGCCTTAAGCACGGTAAGCCAAGGATACACCTTTCCACAATGAAATGCCAATTTACCAGACACCGGCTGGAAGGTAATAGTATCTCTACCAAGCTCTCCAGGCGCTAGCTGGAAGGTACCGGTACCTCTCATTCTAAGCACGGCCAATTCTCCAGGCGCTAGCTGGAAGGTAATGGTGCCTCTCATTCTCAACGCAGTAAACGTTACCAATCATTACAACATGACAAAGTACAACCAACAAGTGTAATGCATACACATAAACTATTCAACAAATTACAACCAACACAAGTGTAATGCATACACAAGAATTCAACACAACAATGTCATCCTCCACCGATGACCAAGGACAAAACCTCTAATGATTCAACTCTCATGAGATTTTAAATCCAACAACAATAGTAAGATAACTAAGGACAAAACCTCCAAATGTATGTATTCAACACACATATTATAATAATTCAACTCTCTTGAGATTTTAAATCCAACCTTAAGTTAATTTCTAAAATTCACATAGTGTTATCATTTCATTATTCCATTTCAAAAATCAATTCTCTTATTTTCCAAGTTAACATACTCCACCCTTTATCCCAATCCATTCTTTTCATTTCACAAAACTAATTCCATGGATATCAAAGCCATAACCCAACTCAATTTAATATGTTCAATCCAAAATAATTCCAATGCCATAGTTAATTCTCCCTTTTAACTATTAACACATTTACACAACTCATAATAACAATTTACAAATATTATTCAACTTTACCCATTTTTAATTCACCAAGTCAAAACATTAAATTAGGGATTTTTCTTCTTTTAACATAAACATGCTAGATTACTCCCCAATTAACCCAAACAACAATCAATTTAACAACTCATTCCCAAACAACAAACCCTAGGTTCCCTTTCATGATTTTCAAATAAATCCATAATGGATATGATTTTTATGCATTACAAATCTACCACATATCTATCTATAGATGAGGTATTGAAAAGAAACAAGGAAATCCCTACCCCAAGATTCAAAACTCAAAATTTGAAACTAAAGATGAAGACCCAACTTGAAATTCCAATGAAATCGCAAAACAATCGGTAGAAGTCTTGATCTATGCTTGCTCTTTAACATTCTTGAAAGATTTGGGGTGAGTCTTGGGTAAATAGAAGAGAAATCAAGAGTTTGGAAGGTTAGGGTTTCGTTTTGGAGGATGGGAGGAGAAGAGAGGGAGAAAAAAATAGAGTTTTATGGCCAAAAAGTCACTTTATAATGTTGGTTAGCGACGTGGACGCTCGAGCAAAGGAAGCTTGGCTCGAGCGTACAAAAGAAGCTCTCAGAATTTCTGACAATCGCGCAGTTCGCTCAAGTGAAGCAAAGCTCGCTCGAGCGAGCATGCTTCCAACACAAAAACGCAAAATTCAAACAGGTATAACTCTCTCGTCCGAACTCTATTTAGGGTCGTTCTTGTGTCCAAATTAAAGCCCCGGAAGTAAGCTTTCCAATTGTTCTAGCCTCACATCAAAATTCAAAGAATGGAGAGAGAAAATGATGAAAGAGTGAAAACTACTCGATAACAATTATGCAAATTTGGAGTTTCTGATTCAATCTTACCCAACCACTATGGTAACACCTTAACCAAGGCTCAAATAACAATTAAGAAGGTTCTCAATCAAGGTAATCAAAGAGTCAAATATAGTTCCATTAAAATAGGAAGCACAGAGTGCTACAATCTTTATCACAACGTCATCTGATGTGAACATTCACGTCATCACGTACAATCAACATTTGAATGCATGAGAACTACCAAAACATAATGACAATCAATAAAGAATCATGTTTAATTTTTTGTGTATAATATATATCAACATTAAATAGTGGTGTGTAGTTGTAACGCCCTCAAAATACAATAAAAATAATCCATTCAGAGGATCCATCGATTTAATGAAAATGATATACTTTCATTTATTAAAGTTTATATTACAAAAAGGTATTACATGCTTTATACATTCACAAACATTTATTATGAATCTACAACATGTAATACAAGTTGATAACAACAAAATAAATGCCCTATGGGCTTGCATCTTTCCAAGATATCACTTGGTTACAACAAAAGAGTCATAAGCTCTATACATGTAAAGCCCTTGGCTTGAATGAACATTTAAACATAACATAACAAAAATAGAGTCTTCAGCCCCTAGTCCTCCCAAGCTATGTCCTTGGAGATGGCATGTCACTAGTACCTGAAAATGGTTTCCCAAGTAGGGTGAGCCAAAGCCCAGTAGAGATATACTAACACAATATATGAAGTTTAACTAAGATATATGCATTAGCTAAATGTTCAACATTCGTGACCAACTTACATACTTTCCATGACCAACCAGCATTGATATTTACATCTCAATCTATTTCCATTCATTCATTTCCAGTCAGTTCATGAGGCTAGTTCATTATTATCTAATCAACCCAAATGAGACTACAACTCATTTGTTCACAATTCAATAACAATCATTATTCAACACTTCAATTTTTCCATTTTACGGATTCTCGTCCGAGGGAATCAGCACCCATATATATATAATTTTGGGACTTTCACCCTAGACACTCCGACGAACTTAATTTTAAATGGAGTCCATCCTCTATCTCCGCACACACAATGGAGTACATCCCCTATCTTCTCCCAAACAATGATACATATATAATGTACTTAAAAGCATTGTCATGTACAATGACTATCCAAATCACATACTCAATGGCTTAATCAAACCGTCATATTCAATGATGTAATGCAAATGATTAGTTTCAATTCACCTAATCCTCATGCAGTTTCTACAACAATCATAGCTATCCTCCACCGATAACCCAAAACAAATATTTCTAAACATATTTACAATCTATCAATAGATAATTTATCAAATTTTCCATAGGTGAATGATTTATCAAATCCAACTACACCATTCATTCATACCCTCCCAATTTCATATTTCCCATATCAATTTCATTATTTATACAAAATAATTTATTTAACTCAAATTAGGGAAAATCTCCACATTTTCCTCAAATTCAACCTAATGGCTAGATTCCACCATTTTAGCACGAGAGATACTTCATACACAAGGCCCCATAGTCATTTTATAGATCAACAAGGAAAACCCCTCTTTTAAATTTTGAACCCAAACCCTAGTTTACTCAAAATCACTCTCAAAACCCATCATCTATACACAACAACACATATGTAGGTTAAAAACCATATTACAGTGTAGAATATCCCTACCTCAAGTGTAGAAGCCCAAAGGAGATGAAGAAAAACGTCAAAAATGCACAAAACCAAGTTTGGTTCGGATAAAATGGAAGCCCACAAGATGCTCCACCTTTTTCTCAAAGGAAGTAGGGTAATGATGCTTGGATCAAAGAGTATTTGTAGAGAGAGAGTGTGTTTTAGAGAGAGAGTACCGAATTAGGGTTTTAGGAGAAAGGAAATCAAAAGGTGATGGAAAATTACTCTGCTGCGAACTGATATACGCAACCTTCGCTCAAGTAAAGGAGTCGTTGCTCAAGCAACCAAACACAACAAGCGACCTCGCTCGAGCGCAAGAAGAGCCGCTTTAGCGCAGAATGCAAGGCTTCAGAAGTTTTACAGACGCACATGCTCGCTCGAGCGCAAGAAGCCTCGCTCAAGCAAAAAACTTCACCTTCCCAGAAATTCTGCGTTTGGGAAAGAAACCTGAGGACTCTCAATTCTTGCTCGAGCGCAAGAAACCTCGCTCAAGCAAAGAAGCAAATTTCACAAGGCTCGCTCGAACGCAAGAAGCCTCGCTCGAGTGAAGAAGCCAAAATTTGGCAACAACAATCTAAACCAACTAACAACCAACTTGTTCCAAACACGCCCAACATGTTCCAAAACTCAAATTCGAAGAGTTAAAGGAGGAAAACAAGGCATGGGTACAATGTCAAACCACGAAGCCCGAGTCCGGAATGTAACAAAGGTCGGGTCAAAACCAGGATTGCTATAGTAGTTAATGCATTTTTTTGGAGTGAAAATATGGGAAATAGGAATGGTCATAGGAACTATCAAAGTATAATGACAATCAACATTAATGGGGGCAGGAGAGATTGACGATGTTTTGGTCTTCTTACCTCAAATAGGACCTAATGGAATAGTCAAAAAGAATATGGGTTTGATGGAATAAAACTCTTAGAAAGGGGATTTATCAAAAAAAGCTCCCATTTTTAAAAGAATTTCATTCTTATCCCATTTTTTTTTCTTTTCACCAATTTTAATGGAAAAAATAATAATTTTCAAAATTTCATCTTTTGAAATTTTTATCAAATTATAATTTGATAAAAAAAATATTAAAGGTTGCAGATTCTCTTAATTGAAATTATAGTGAAATAACATCTTAAAATAGTCAAAGTTTGAGTATGTGGTTGGTTGAAATGCATAATTTAATTAATTCTCTTCTCAAATTTGTATAAAAATTGAGACTTATAATTACATCATTATAAGTCAGATTATGGAAAAAAATTTAAGGTGTCAAACATTTTCTATTTGTAAATATGCTACATATTGAAAAAAATGTGTAACTTTTGGATATGTGTTTATCAGTTTTGTTTTATGGATATAAACAATTGATGTTTCAATTTAAAAATTAAAAAAAAAATTAGATTGGGCTTTTTAGAGATAAAAGAAGCCAACTAACTCTTCTATATACTATTTAAGATGAATTATTTAATCACATAAAAAAAATAGAAATTATATTTAGAGATTATCCCTATATATTATTATGCTATTAGATACAACTATAGCTATAAAAAATTAACTATAATATATATAAAAAGTTGTATTAAGCTTTTATTTTCAATTAATTGAATTATAATTAACAAACTAATAAATAGTTGTAATTGTATAATGGGATAAAAAGAGGATAAAAATAAATAACGCAATGATATTTAAAAGTTTTAAATTTACCTAATGTTATAATAAAATCTTGAATTCTCAATAAATTTTCATATTTTTCATAAAATAAAATGACAATAAAAAAAAAATTTGATACCCATTTTTTTTTTTACTTTAATTTTATGGTCTTCATTGAAGAAAATAAAATACAATCAAAATCCTTGGTACAAAACAGACATAGACACTTCGATTGCAACCATAATCACTAATAACTCTTCTCTACCATGCAAACCTGTAAACAAACACATAAACCTCACTAAAACCGAAACCAAAACCAAACCAAACCAAAACCAAAACCGAAACTGAACCAACAATAGAGAAAGAGAATCACACATGAAAAAAAAAATAAAAAAAAATAAATTTATGGAATGAAAGAATGTTACCTCCAATAACTTATACCTCACCTAACCCAATCCGTTAGCTCATCTGCCAGTGCCCACAAAGTCTTGGAGTTGGGATGACTAATTAGATTATTCTTTAAATAAGACTTAAAAATTGATTAATTTATCTCATTAAGTGATTTAAAATTTGGATAGATGTACATAAAAAAAAATAATTATATTACTAAATCATAATTCAAATTTAGATATTGTCATATTTTTTTGAGATCCATGTCTAAATTCTTATCTTTTTATTTTTTATTTTTGTGTGGTTTCTATTTGATTTTTTTTTTTTTCTTCCAATTTATTTAAGATGGAGTTGTGGGTTTCTATTTTTTTTTCTATTTGTTTTTACTTATTATTATTATTTAGGTAAGTTATTATGTGAATTAGATATGTGATAGGCATGTGGGTTTTATTAATTTAAAGTATGATAGTGGGAAATATTTTCAAATTAGATTTGTTTAGATAAATTTTAAATATTTTTAAAATTTAAAATTGGATATTGAGATGCAAAAGAAATATTTTAACTGAATAAATAAAAATCAAATTTATTAATTTTATCTATTTGTATATCTGATTTTTAAAAAAAAAAATTTGGTCATATTATAGTATAATATATAAGATATAGATAGATATTCACAACTTTCATAAAAAGTATTATCTGATTTTTTGGGGAAGAGAGAAGGCAAACAAGTTTTAATATTTTTTTTGGGAAATCGGTGATAGAGATTAGGATGGAGAGATTATGAAATATTTTTGATATATTTCCATTTGAAATTCATAAATTAAAGGATAATTATTATATCTAAAATAATGAAATAAATAAATCAATTAATAATTATTTTTTAATCTATTTTATAAATTGAAAAATCAATAATTTTAGAAAATTAATTAATTTTTCCTATTAAGTGATTTAAAATTTTGATAGATATACATCAAAAAATAAGATAATTATATTATTAAATCATAACTCAAATTTAGATATTGTTATATCTTTTTGAGATTCATATCTAAATTCTTATCTTCTTTATATTTGTGTGGTTTCTATTTATTTTTTTTCAATTTATTTTAGATGGAGTTGTGGGTTTTTATTTATTTTTTTAAAATTTAATTTATCTATGGTTTCTATTTATTTTTAATTATTATTATTTAGGTAAGCTATGATGCGAGTTAAATATGTGATAAATGTGAGTTTTATTGATTTAAAGTATAATAGTGGGAGATATTTTCAAATCAAATTTGTTTAGATAGACTTTATAGATTTTTAAAATTTTAAATTGGCTATTGAGAGGCAAAAGAAATATTTTAACTAAATAAATAAAAATCTAATTTATTAATTTTATCTGTTTGTATATCTGATTTTTAATTTTTTTTTTTTTTTTTGGTTATGTTATAATATATAAGAAATAGACAAATGCCTACAACTTTCATAAAAAATATTATCTGATTGAGGAGAGAAAAGGAATGCAAGTTTTAATTTTTTTTATTTTTATTTTTTTTTTTTGAAAATTGATGAGAGAGATTATGATGGAGAGATTATGAAATATTTTTAAAATAATTAAATAAATAAATCAGCCAATAGGTTTTTTCAATCTATTTTATAAATTGAAAGTTCAATAATTTTAGAATAAGAGTTTGGAGCTCTTAGGAGGCTTCTCATTAGAAATGCCCTTTTTCTTATATAATATACTAGCCTATCACCCGTGCTATGCACGGGATAATTATAGATATTTATATTTGTTTTAGATTTTTTTTAATATATAAATTATGTTTTTTAAGATTTTTTTATAAAAATAATTTAACAATCTTATTACTAACCATAGTGTATGGAATAAGTTGAAAATGGTACTGCAGTAACTATACACTAGCCTATCACCCGTGCTATGCACGGCATAATTATAGATATTTATATTTGTTTTAATTTTTTAATATATAAATTATATTTTTTAAGATTTTTTATGAAAATAATTTAACAATCTTATCACTAACCATAGTGTACAGGAGAAATTAAAAAGGCTACTGCAGTAACTATGCATGGGCTGTATCTATAATTATTTGTATGAGGGGATTTTAAATTCTAATCAGGTATTTTGAGTAAATCAATAAATGCAGGCATGTGGATTGAAAAAAGTTAATAAATGCTAATCAGGGAATTTTGACCAAATCAATAATTGTTGAATTTTTTTTTTTTAAATCAAAAATTTTAAAAATTAAGATTGAGATATTAGAGCTCCCACAAGGCTTGGGGTTTAAAAATCCCTTTTTTCTTAATATATTTACAATTATCTATATATGTGAATTGCGATTTTTAAATGTCTTTTTTTTTTAAATGTCTTCTTTTTTTTCCTTTTTTATATTATGTTAAATTTTAATATTTTGATAAAAATCATATGTGTTGGACTTTTCAAAGAATTAAATGTCTTTTTTTTATTATTATATTATATTAAAATTTAATATTTTGATAATAATCATATGTGTTGGACTTTTCAAGAATTTTTTTTTATGCTTGTTCTTAATGTATTAAAGTGTTATTATGAAGGATAATAATCATATGATTGGGACTTTTTAAAGAATTCATGTGTTGGATTTCAAAGAATTTTTTTTATACTTGTTCTTAATGCATTAAAGTGTTATTATGAGGGTAAGACTTGGGAGTTAGGAGAAGTTAATAAATGCAAAGGTTTTTTTTTTTTAAATAAAAAATCAGGAAATTTAGATTGGGAGATTGGAGCTCCCACAAGGCTTGGGGTTAAAAACCCCCTTTTTCTTAATATATAGTATAGATAAATAGATATAAATATTTATATTTGTTTTAGATATTTTTTTAATATACAAATTATTTTTTTAGATTTTTTATAAAAATAATTTAACAATCTCATCACTAACCATAATGTATGGGAGAAGTTGAAAAGGGTGCTGCAGTAACTATGAGAGAAGTTAAAAAGGTTAATGGGTTGGGAGAAGTCAATAAATGCCGAGGTTATTTATTTTTTTAAATCAAAAAATTAAAAAATTAGGATTGGGATATTGGAACTCCCACAAAATTTGTGGGTTAAAAACTCTCTTTTCCTTATATAATACTAGCCTATCACCCGTGCTATGCACGGAATAATTATAGATATTTATATTTATTTTAATTTTTTTTTAATATATAAATTATGTTTTTTAAGATTTTTTATAAAAATAATTTAATAATCTTATCACTAATCATAATGTACAAGAGAAATTAAAAAAGCTACTGCAGTAACTATGCATGGGTCGTATCTATAATTATTTGTATGAGTGGATTTTAAATGGTAATCAGGGATTTTGACCAAATCAATAAATGCAGGCAAGTAGATTGGAAAAAGTTAATAAATGTTGATCAGTGGATTTTGATCAAATCAATAAATACTGACATTTTTTTTTAAATCAAAAATTTAGAAAATTAAGATTGAGAAATTAGAACTCCCACAAGGCTTGGGGTTTAGAAATCCCCATTTTCTTAATATATTTACAATTATCTATATATGTGAAATGCGATTTTTAAATGTCTTTTTTTTTTTTTAAATGTCTTCTTTTTTTTATTATATTATATTAAATTTTAATATTTTGATAATAATCATATGTGTTGGACTTTTCAGGGAATTAAATGTCTTCTTTTTTTTTATTATATTATATTAAATTTTAATATTTTGATAATAATCATATGTGTTGGACTTTTCAAGAAATATTTTTTATGCTTGTTCTTAATGAATTAAAGTGTTATTATGAGAGATAATAATTGTATGTGTTGGGACTTTTCAAAGAATTCACATGTGTTGGATTTCAAAGAATTTTTTCTATGCTTGTTCTTAATGCATTAAAGTGCTATTATGAGGGTAAGACTTGGGGTTGGGAGAAGTTAATAAGTGCTAGGTTTTTTTTTTTTTTTAAATCAGGAAATTTAGATTGAGAGATTGGAACTCCCACAATGTTTGGGGTTAAAAACCCCATTTTGCATAATATATAGTACTAGCCTATCACCCGTGCTATGCACGGGATAATTATAGATATTTATATTTGTTTTAGATTTTTTTTAATATATAAATTATGTTTTTTAAGATTTTTTTCTTATCACTAACCATAATGTATGGGGGAAGTTGAAAATGATATTGCAGTAACTATACATGAATTGTGTCTATAATTATTTGTATGAGGGGATTTTAAATGCTGATCAGGAGATTTTGACCAAATTAATAATTGCAGGCATGTGGAAAGATATGTGGATTGAAAAAAGTTAATAAATGCTGATCAGGGGATTTTGATCAGATCAATAAATGCTGAGTTTTTTTTTTTAAATAAAAAATTTAAAAAATTCAGATTGGGATATTGAAGCTCCCATAGGTCTTGGAGGTTAAAAACTCAATTTTGCTTAATATATAGTATAGATATAGATAGATAGATAGATAGATATATCTTTTTATTTTTATTTTTATTTTTGTGTGGTTTCTATTTGGGTTTTTTTTTTCCAATTTATTTAAGATGGAGTTGTGGGTATCTTTTTTTTAAATTTAATTTATCTGTGGTTTCCATTTGTTTTTAATTATTATTATTTAGGTAAGTTATGATGTGAGTTAAATATGTGATAGACATGTGAGCTTTATTGATTTAAAGTTTATTTAGATAAACTTTAAAGATTTTTTTTTTTAGTTTTTTAGTTTTTTTTGTTATGTTATAATATAATATATAAAATATAGGTAGATATCTACAACTTTAATAGAAAATATTATCTGATTTTTTGGGGAAGAGAAAATGAATGCAAGTTTTAATATTTTTTTTTGAAAATTTGTGAGAGAGATTAGGAGGGAGAGATTATGAAATATTTTTGCTATTAAATAAATAAATGAGTCAATAGTTTTTTTTAATCTATTTTGTAAATTAAAAATCAATAATTTTGAAAATTTGATTAATTTGTCCCATTAAGTGATTTAAAATTTTGATAAATATACATAAAAAAAATACATAATTATATTATTAAATCATAATTCAAATTTAGATGTTATATCTTTTTGAAATCTATAGCTAAATTCTTATCTTTTTTATTTTTATTTTTGTGTGTAACCATAGTATATGGGATTCAAAAGGGTGTTGCAATAATTATGAGAGAAGTCAAAAGAGATTGTGGGTTGGGAGAAGTCAATAAATGTTGAGGTTGGTTTGGGAGAAGTCAATAAATGCTGAGGTTTTTTTTTTGAAAATTGATTAATTTGTCCCATTAAGTGATTTAAAATTTTGATAAATATACATAAAAAAAATACATAATTATATTATTAAATCATAATTCAAATTTAGATGTTATATCTTTTTGAGATCTATAGCTAAATTCTTATCTTTTTTATTTTTATTTTTGTGTGTAACCAAAGTATATGGGAGAAATTCAAAAGGGTGTTGCAATAATTATGAGAGAAGTCAAAAGGGATTGTGGGTTGGGAAAAGTCAATAAATGTTGAGATTGGTTTAGGAGAAGTCAATAAATGCTGAGTTTTTTTTTTTTAAATCAAAAAATTAGAAAATTAGGATTAGGAGATTGGAGCTCCCACAGGCCTTGGGGTTAAAAACCCCCTTTTGCTTAATATATAGTTACTAGCATATCACCCGTGCTATGCACGGATTGTGTTTACAATTATTTATATATGTGAATTGGTATTTTTAAATGTCTTTTTTTATTTTATTTTAAATGTATTCTTTTTTTTCCTTTTTATATTATATTAAAGTTTAACATTTTGATAATAATCATATGTGTTAGACTTTTTAAGGAATTAAATGTCTTTTTTATTATTATTTTATATTAAAGTTTAATATTTTGATAATAATCATATGTGTTGGACTTTTTAAGAAATTTTTTTTATACTTGTTCTTAATGCATTAAAGTGTTATTATGAGGGATAACAATCGTATGTGTTGGGACTTTTCAAGGAATTCATATGTGTTGGATTTCAAAAAAAAATTTATACTTGTTCTTAATGCATAAAAGTGTTATTATGAGGATAAGACTTGGGGGTTGGGAGAAATTAATAAATGCTAAGGTTTTTTTTTTAATAAAAAAATCAGAAAAATTAGATTGGGATATTCTTGGTTAATTATGAAACATAAATCTTTTATTTTTTTAACAAATTACAAATATACCATAAAATTTATTTAAAATATGAATTGGTCATATAATAGTAGAAACTACAACTATCATTTGTGATAAATTTTAATTTAATACAATACTTGAGGAAAAGAAAGAAAAAAAAATTTCTCCTATGCAATAATAAATTATCAAAATTGTTTATTGAAAAATATTTCTCATATTATTAAAAAATTATTAATTGACTTAATAATTTATTTATTAACAAAATGGTTAACTGAAATCTTTTTTCATATCATTAAAAATTATTAATTTACTTAATGATTTATTTATTAATAAAATTGATCAGTTGTTGTCAGAGTATGATTTATGTATTAATAAAATTAGTCATTTGTATATGTATGTATTTTCTTTTACTTCATCATTAGTTCAGTGACTTATCTTAGTATTTTTTTTAGATGAGAGAATTATCTTAGTATTTGTTTTATATATATATATATCTGTTGAAAACAATTACACATTGTAATTTTTTTTTTATGAATTCGGAAGAAATATTTAAAACTCATAAATTCATCCAAAATGATATGATAATAAAATTGGAGTCGACATTATTGGTTGTATAACAAATCAAAAAATCATACATATCGTAACACATAATTTTATCATATATCTAAATGTCTTCTTTTTTTTCTTTTTTATATTATATTAAAGTTTAATATTTTGGTAATAATCATATGTGTTAGACTTTTCAAGGAATTAAATGTATTTTTTTTTATTACAAAAATGTCTAAGACCCCCTTTTTTTCCCACCCTCTTTGACCCCACCTCCAATCACCACCTGCCACATGTGTGTGGGAGGTGGTGAGGGTGGTGATTGGAGGGGGTCTCCATCACTCATCTTTTTATTATATTATATTAAAGTTTAATATTTTGATAATAATCATATGTGTTGGACTTTTTAAGAATTTTTTTTATACTTATTCTTAATGCATTAAAATGTTATTATGAAGGATAATAATCATATGTGTTGAGACTTTTCAAGAAATTCATATGTGTTGGATTTCAAAGAATTTTTTTTATGCTTGTTTTTAATACATTAAAGTATTATTATGAGGGTAAGACTTGGGGGTTGAGAGAAGTTAATAAATGCTAAGATTTTTTTTTTTTTAAATCAAAAAATCAAGAAATTTAGATTGAGAGATTGGAGCTCTCACAAGGCTTGGGATTAAAAATTCCCTTTTGCTTAATATATAGTATAGATATATAGTTTGCATACGTGGTTACTGAAGTTGAAAGTGTAGAAGTGAGAAGTCAAGAAGGAGAAAACAAAAAGGAGACTCACTATTTGCAATAGGTATGTGAAAAGTTAAAAAGAGTGTGTGTATTTGAAAAATTAAAAAGACTTGGAAGAATTTAATAAATGCTAAGTTTTTTTTTTTCAAAAAAAATCAAAAAAATTAAGAAATTAAGGTTTAGATATTGAAACTCCCACAAAACTTGTGGGTTAGAGATAGATCTAAATAAATAGATAGATATAGATAGAGATATTTATATTTATATTTGTTTTAAATTTTTTTTAATATACAAATTATTTGTTTTGGAAAAGGTACTGCAATAATTATGAGAGAAGTCAAAAAATCTTGTGGGTTGAGAGAAATTAATAAATCCTGAGATTATTTTTTTTTTTTTTTAAAAAACAAAAAATTAAAAAATTAGGATTGACATATTGGAACTCCCACAAGCTTTGGGGGTTAAAAACTCCCTTTTGCTTAATATATAGTATAGATATAGATAGATAGATAGATATATCTTTTTATTTTTATTTTTATTTTTATTTTTGTGTGGTTTCTATTCGGGTATTTTTTTTTTCAATTTATTTAAGATGGAGTTGTGGGTATCTTTTTTTTTTTTAATTTAATTTATCTGTGGTTTCCATTTGTTTTTAATTATTATTATTTAGGTAAGTTATGATGTGAGTTAGATATGTGATAGACATGTGAGTTTTATTGATTTAAAGTTTATTCAGATAAGATTTAAAGTTTATTTAGATAAACTTTAAAGATTTTTTTTTTAGTTTTTTTTGTTATGTTATAATATAATATATAAAATATAGGTAGATATCTACAACTTTAATAAAAAAATATTATCTGATTTTTTGGGGAAGAGAAAAGGAATGCAAGTTTTAATATTTTTTTTTGAAAATTTGTGAGAGAGATTAGGGGGGAGAGATTATGAAATATTTTGGTTATTAAATAAATAAATCAGTCAATATTTTTTTTAATTTATTTTGTAAATTAAAAATAAATAAATCAGTCAATAGTTTTTTTTAATCTATTTTGTAAATTAAAAATCAATAATTTTGGAAAATTGATTAATTTGTCCCATTAAGTGATTTAAAATTTTGATAGATATATATAAAAAAAAATACATAATTATATTATTAAATCATAATTTAAATTTAGATGTTATATCTTTTTGAGATCTATAGCTAAATTCTTATTTTTTAAAAAAAAATTTATGTGTAACTATAGTGTATGTGAGAAATTGAAAAGGGTGTTGTAATAATTATGAGAGAAGTCAAAAGGGATTGTGGGTTGGGAGAAGTCAATAAATGCTGAGGTTGGGTTAGGAGAAGTCAATAAATACTGAGTTTTTTTTTTTTTAAAATCAAAAAATTAGAAAATTAGGATTAGGATATTGGAGCTCCGACAGGCATTGGGGTTAAAAGCCCCCTTTTGTTTAATATATAGTAAGTATAGATAGACTAGCATATCACCCGTGCTATGCATAGATTGCGTTTACAATTTTCTATATATGTGAATTGTGATTTTTAAATGTTTTCTTCTTTTTTTTTAAATGTCTTCTTCTTTTTTTTTCCTTTTTTATATTATATTAAAGTTTAATATTTTGATAATAATCATATGTGTTAGACTTTTCAAGAAATTAAATGTCTTTTTTTATTATATTATATTATATTAAAGTTTAATATTTTGATAATAATCATATGTGTTGGACTTTTCAAGAAATTTTTTTTATGCTTGTTCTTAATCCATTAAAGTGTTATTATAAGAGATAATAATCATATGTGTTGAGACTTTTTAAGGAATTCATATGTGTTGGATTTCAAAGAATTTTTTTTATGCTTGTTCTTAATGCATTAAAGTGTTATTATGAGGATAAGACTTAGGAGTTGGAAAAAGTTAATAAATGCTAAGATTTAAAAAAAATTTAAAAAATCAAGAAATTTAGATTGAGAGATTGGAACTCCCACAAGGCTTGGGGTTAAAAACCCCCTTTGGTTTAATATATAGTATAGATATAGATAGTTATAGATAGAAAGATAGATAGATAAGTAGATATATAGATTCTAGATTTCCATGAACTTTAATGTTTATAGAACTTTTTTTTCTTCTCTTCAACACATGAAATTGATTATCTCAATTTTTTCAAAATCTATGATACATAGCAATGGTAGGTATCATGAAAAATCTTTCATAAAAATAATCATGAAAGTTTTATGACTCTTGGATTATCCTTAGAATAAAGCACTACATACTAATCAAAGTAATCCAAGGATCATAAATCTTTTATGATCATTTTCATGAAAAAATTTTCATGATCCCTAACTTTTCTCAAATACAAAACTCAAATACTTCATAGTGTTCAAAATCAAACTCAATTTGATGATATTATGAGATTAATGTCCATATTCATTAACCTAACATAAATTCTCTGTTCAATTCCTCATTTCATCCAAATTATAGGCAATTGAACCTAATTTCTTCTTGAATTCAAGTATTAGAAGGTTTGTTTACAAGAATTAGGTTAGAAATTTATCTAAAGTTCTTCAATTGATGAGTTCCTTAATGATTTCCTCAATTTTCCCTTTCTTTCTACACTTTCCTTCTTTGGTTCTTCCTTGAGATCAAATCTCTTCGTCTCTTCTTTTTTTTTCTTCCAGCAGCTAACTCTCGCTCTCTCTCTCTCGGCTCTTTGAGCTTCCAACAAAACAATTGAAGCAATCCCTCCAAACATTACACAAATACATCACTCACATGTACACAGGCACACGTGTACCCATCCTTGAATTCCAACACATCACTCACATGCACACACATACACAGACTTCTCAGCACACACACAATAGTTCTTTGCACACCCACACCCACACCCACACCCACACCCACACCCACATACATCCTTAAATTATAGACCATTCTACAATTTAATTTATGGTTAAGATTAATTTAATTAAGTACCACTTAGTTTTCATAAATCTTGATTAACACATAATTAAATTAATCATAATTAATCACAAATCCCACATAATGTAATTAATCTAATTTGACTTCCATTAGAGCCCAATTAATTATATTTAAATTTATCAATTTAAATTAGATTTTTAATTGAACTCCTAAAAGGCTCCAAATATCAAATTGAACTTATTATCATCATTAATTTTGGTTTCCCAAATCTTAGCCTTTAATTTCAAATCAAACTCAAAATCTCCACCGATAAATTACATATTCAAATTGAACATCTTATAAATAAATTTAATTCATAATAACCTTAATTTTCAATCCTTATAACTTAATGAATTCTAATCTGGACCCAATTGATCAAATCTTAATTTTACTAAACTGAATCAAATATTTATTTAAACTCCCATATAGTCTAATACTTGAAATTGAACCAATTCAACTTATCTATTTCACCTTCTTAAGCTATTTAGGCTTTCAATTTCTAATTCCAAAATAAATCCTCAATAGAATCATATACGAATCAGTCTGCACAATTTTCATAAATCCCAAATTAAATTAGAAAAATGGGCAATTAAAGAGAAATTTTCATTTTTACCCCTATATTTTTACATGATTTTCAAGTACACCCCCAGTCTTTGAATAGTTTCAATTTTATCTCCAAAGTTTTGAAATCGTATCAATTTTGCCCCTACCGTTACATTTGAAAAGGAAAAAGTTTAAAAAATTACATTTTGACCTCAAATTTGAAAATAAATATGCAAACTCACCCTCTCTTCTTCTCTCTCATCATTCGCTGAATTCCCTAAGTCCTTCCGCCACCCTCTTCTTCCCTCCTTCGATGGTCATCTTCCCAACCATCACCATCACCAACAAGCCCTTTAAAATTGAGAACTGGGTTGTATTTTCATGTAACATTCAACTCATTTGCCATGAAAACTCCCAAAATCATGCCTTCAACTCATAAGCTATGGTTATGGAAAATTGAGAATTGGGTTGCATTTGAACCTAAACATACCAGCGCTAGTGGTGACCGAGCTTAAGACTAGTACGTTGCCTTCTAGCTCTCTATTGATGCAACAATCCAATAAGAGTATAACACACCCCAGAGATGGGAAACACCAGTAAATAGCAACCAATATCAACATACCAGACACCGGAGCCGGTCAATTAGCAGAACGACCTCTAGGTTAATCGATTGGACGTCCACCAAGCACCACCGGCACCACAAACAAATCTACAACAACTCCACATAGCCGACGACAGAGACCCATCGGACTAGACTACGTAAAACCCACTCCAAGAAACAGAGCCATTCTAAAAAGTAGGACTTCCTCTCTCAAGAAAACCCATTGAAACATCCACCCCTCAATGGAGTTCTTCATCGAGTATCCACTTATATAGCATATTTGTAGAAACCACCAAGCTTTTTATCACTCTATAAAGCCACACAACCAGTTGGAAAGATAAATAAGGACACCCAGATTACAATCACAATAACTAACCAAAATACATAGATATTTTACTCTCTCTCATTGCAAATTTGTAGAGAAACTAACCATCCACCATGTTACTCAAGGGGGGAGGTTTCTCTCTCTAGCTTCTACTTTCTTGGTCCGTTTGGGAAGGGCTTTTTCAGGCTTTTTTGGCTATTTTAGCTACAAAAGACAAAATAGGCTATTTTAGCCACAAAAAACAAAACATCACATCCAACCCATAATCATTACACTCTTCTCTCACAAAAAAAGTCAAAAAAGCCAAAAAGTCAAAAAGCCCTTCCCAAACCAAGCTTTTTAGCCCAGGCTAAAATAGCCAAAAAAGCCAAAAAGCCAAAAAGCCAACCCACTTCCCAAACGGAGGCTCAATGTTCTCTCAAACATGACAAAAAAACCATCAATGTAGTGTTGGCCAAGGTAGTTGGCGCCGTCGAACCAATTGGGTCTGAGGATTCTGACATCGACATGTAACACTTGGCATTCTAGGTCCAAATCATCCAAGGTGTAGACATAAGGAGTGCCATTGTTCCATTCAAGGTCGTAGGTGTGCTTGTTTCCAAGTTGGTTCTTGATGATGTTAAAATTGTGGTCATTAAGTCAATTGTACCAGAAGTCTGTCTTATGAAGTGTTCCATTGTGGTTCATGAAGAGTAAGGAGTGGAATTGGTGAGGACATGGTATTGGAATTGGGCCTATAGGTTCTGATGATGATGCAATTAAGAGGAATGGAAAGAAAGGGGAGGGAAAGAAGAGGGAGAATGTGAGTAGGAGGGTGAGGATGAGAGAGAAGTAGGTAGGTTTGGTGTAGATGTGAACCTCATGAGTAGATTCAAAGTTGTTGGAGCAATATTGGAGTGAAAAATCTTCGAAAACCCTAGGTCTAGGTTAGAGATAAGAGCAAAGGAGGAGAGAGAGTGAATTTGGATAGGGGAATGTGAGTTTGCATCTTTATTTTGAAATTTGGGGTCAAAATGTAATTTTTTTAACTTTTTTTCGTTTCAAATGTGACAGCAGGGGCAAAATTGATACGATTTCAAAGATTTTTGGGGTAAAATTGAAATTATTCAAAGTATGGGGGTGTACTTGAAAATTGTGTAAAAGTATAAGGGTACAAATAAAATTTGCTCTCAATTAAAACCCAAATCTCCTTAATTAATTGAATGCAAATTATTATACATGGTGGGGTCATCACAACTTATGTCATGTATTCTGTTAGTTTAGTAGTTGAATAATGAAGATGATCATTTGTTATGTGATTAAAAATTTTAAAAAGTAAAATGTAATTTCTAAAGAATATTTTTAATAAATTCCATGAACGTATTTGCAATTTGGATTGGATTTCTCTTATGTTGACCATCTCAACTTGAGAGAGTATTTGAGCTTGGTAAGTCCATTTTGGGACCGACTTTGGCAATTCGAACTATTCATTTTGTAGGACTTATTAAATAGAATATTCATATAAAAAATCAAGATGATCGGCTTTGTTTGACATTGACTTTTTGGATAAAAAAAAAATACAAAATAAAATAGATTAAATAAACTAATAAGACAAAATATCATATTCAAATTATAATTATTTCACTTTTTCTCTCCTAAAAGTTTAAAAAGCCAAATCAATCAAACTTTTAGTCCTAAGTTAAAATAGCCAAAAAATCAAAAAATCAATTGTCAAACGGCAACTCACAGTTACTATTGGCATGGTTGGTTTGTTTCTCAAAAACATATTTTTCAAGAAAAAATTCCAAAAACATGTTTGTTTGAATTTAAAAAAAAAAATACCAAAATTAATTTTCTCTCTATTAGAGCATCTCCAACGGTGAATCAGATTTTTCATCAAATTTGAGTCAAAAATGACTCATTTCACCAAATCTGGTACCAGATGCTCCAACGGTTCACCTTTCACCAAATCTGTCCCGGGACAACCGGGTGGTCGATCGGCCGGTCGACTGGCTGGTCGACCGGTGAGTGAAATTTTTTTTTTTTTTTTGGAATTGTCTGAACCGTTTTTGTTGAACTTTCTGAACTTTTTCCGGGACGACCGGGTGGTCGACCGGCCGGTTGACCGGTTAGGGAAATTTTTTTTTTGAACTGTTTGAACTTTTTTTTGAACTGTTTGAATCTTTTACTGGTTGACCGGTTGGTCAACCGGTTGGTCGACCGGTTGGTATCACCCCAACGGTCAGTAACAGTGATTTGGTGAAATGCTTCGCCTGTTCTCAGTTTGATGAAATGTTTGGTGAAATCTCATTTTGATATCGATTTGGTGCAACCGTTGGAGCATCAAACAGTAACTTTTTCACCAAATTTTAAATTTGATGCTGGGTTTGATGAACCATTGGAGATGATCTTACACATCAATCAATCACTTTTTCTCTATCCTCTCTCATTCTCAATCACTTTTTCTCTCACATTTTTCTATTCAATTACAAAAATATCACAGTAATCTAAACTCCAAAACTCTAAAATTATTTTCAAAATATACAATCAAACAATTTTAATTTTTTTTAAATCTCTCAAAAAAATTATTTTTAAAATAATATCTCAAAACACAAATCAAACGAGGCCTATATATTTGAATTACATTTATATTAAAAAATGAATAATTATTATTAAAATTATATTTATCGTTTATTTTTTCAAATAAATATAATTTAAATATATAGTTATCAATTTTTAATTATCTCAATATTTTATTTAATAAATTTTAAAAATAAATAATTTAAATTGATGTCGGTTGCCATGGTTCTTCATGGCCACCAGTAACATAACAGAACAATACTTTGTGCGAATATACAAGAAAAGTCTACAAAACAAACCACTGGACATCCAATCACAATTCAGATAATAATCACAATTCTGTAACCAAACGACACTTGTGAAGAAAAAAAAAAACAGATAACAATCGCCACAGCCATGGCTGCTCTTTTTCTCATTCCATCTCCAACTCTCCTCTCTCATCCTTCTCCACAACCCTCATCATCTTCTTTGCCTGTCACTTTTTTTCATCACAGGAAAATCCAAACTCATCATCGTCCCAAGCGAAACAACCACCTCGTTCCTCAATCGGCTGTTGGTGAAATCTCTGTTAGCTACTCTCCGCCGCCACAAAAATCCACGCCCGAGCTCAAGCTCAAATTACTGGTATAACTTCAAATTCCAGTTGTGGGTTGGCTTAATTTTGATTAAAAAGATTGATTGATTAATGGGTTTAATTGGGTTTTTTTTTTTTTCTTTTCAAATTTTGAATTGTTGCCCTGTAATGGGTTCGGTTTAATTTTGATTAACAAGATCAATTATATGGGTTTAATTGGACTTTTCTTTCTATGTTTCAAATTGTGCCTTTCGTGTTCACATGTTTAGCTTAGGGGAAAGAATATAAAAAAAATGATATAAATTCACACATTCTTTCTTTCTTAGCCATAACTACTTTCTTAGTCCTAACTAAAAAAAAGTCATAATCAAACACTATAGGTGGCATAATTAATCAAAGATCTCTTCGAAAATTGGTCAAAAATGACATAACTAGGGGCATATGGTATAGTAGAATTTCCCTTAGTTTAGTGATGTGTTGGATCATTCTATCATTATTTAATAATTACGGTTTAATTTTGTTGAATTGTTTGTTTTCCAAATGCATGTAGTTTGATTAGTGAATTGAATCGTGCACAATTTCTAAATACTATCTATTCAGTTAACTTAAATGCAAATTGAGTTTAATTTGGTTTGAATTATCTGTTTTCTGATGCTCAGCGAATTATGTTACTGGCAAATTTAGTCTTTGTTGTATTCTAGGACTAAAGATTATTTTACAGGTTTAGCGATGGGGCTAGCCCGTTTGCCAAGGGCCTGCATCTCGCTGGGAGCTCAGAAGTTTGACTCTCCCTGTCTATGTGTGTGGGTCTTTTTGCCCTTTGTATTTGTTTGGGAGTCTTTATTGTGTGATTTGTCTGATTATTGGGAGTCTATGTGTGTGGAGTAGTGCTGAGTCTACAGAACGCAAATCCTACTGTGCTCAAGCAAGCCAATGGATTGCTGAATCACTACGACACTTGATATGAAAAAATATGAATAGGGCCTTTGCTTTTCAGTCTAATACACATGTATAATAATTTTGAAGAAGCCCTAACCGACCTGAATCCCCAAAGAACCTAGGAAACCTAGTTTCTTCATATGCAGAGAAGAAAATTTGATTTGATTATGCACTAGGAACACTAATTTGAATATAATTTGATTGTTTTTGAAAACCACTCACATCCTACGTACTTAGATAATTCACTATGCATTAGTTACATTTGTCAACTGGCCAATTGCGGCTATAGCTGCAAGAAGGGGAGATCTAGATAAGAGGAGACTGACAGCATAGTCAACGCCACTTGTGAGTGGAGTTCGAGCTTGTGAGCTTGAAAGGAAAGGTGTCAAGGCTAACACAATTGTGAGTTTTTATATTGAACTCTTGATCTAGTGGATTTTGATCTCATGGTTTTTCAATATGAGGGGATAGTTGTTCTGAATGGCTTTTCATGTATATCAATATGTCTATTATCTTGCTTTATTTATTACTACAATATTGTGTGTGTGATTTATGCATGATTGAGATTTTTTATTTTTTTGATAAGTAAGATTGAGATGTTGGAATTGGCAAACATCCACTTGTAAATTTTGGTTGGTAATTAATTAGAGAGTTTGGCAAGTACAAACTAGGTCCACCTACGAGATTTCAATTGGTACCTGAGCTAGACACACTTTTCATCCTTTTTCTTTTTCTATTTTTCGTTTCTTATTATTATTGTGCAATATAGAAATATTTTTAACATTGAAAAATAAAAATTTAACTCCCCTAAGACAGAAAGATGAAATCATCGCTTAGATTATTTTCTCTACTTGCGGAGCTAAATGGCAAAGACATGTGACACGATATGAACACACCGATACAATGATTTACAAAAAAATGCAGGACATGATATGCTTAGAACACATTAAAAATTTATTATATATGTCAACTACATAAACTAGCGAAAATAAAATAGCATTACACTAAAATTGAAAAGCCTTGTACTCCATAACTTCAACATCGAGATATCATTAACGTAACAATTGTATTTTAAATAATGCAAAACAATTATAGTCTAGAACATTGAAATACACATGATCCATTCATCTTATAAATATTTTCACTAGTTCATGTATTTGACATAGTTATCTTATAAATGTTTTAAAACATATTAAGATTGCAGAAGTTGCATTCCGAAGAATGTGGGGCATTGTTACAATGAAAAGATTCATTACATAGGTCATGTTTGGAGGGTTGAAGAAGTGTCGCCGAAGTGTCAGTAAAGTATTTGAAGTTAGGAATTTAAATTTTTAACTAAGACACATTGAATAAGTGTCGGACACGCTTTTAGGAGTGTCCAAAGAGTGACGGTGTACAACACAAGCGTCTGATATGACACGCTTCCTCTATAAAAGTGTCTGTGCTTCTTAGTTGCGGAGCATAGGTGATCAATGATGTGCTCCTAAAATCATATAAATTTTTCTTACTTGGATTAATCTTTAAACCCATGACGCAGTCCTCAACATAGACATATATGTCATGAAATTCACAGAAAAGCAAAAGCTTGAGGGCTATAATATTTGTGTCCATTTATACCAGTAAGACTTGTTTTAGAACACATTTGTGTTGGTTGACTGCAGAGTGCTGTTTCTGGGCTAAACAGAGGTCTTGCTGCTACTGAAGATGATATACAGAAGGCAGATGCTGCTGCCAAGGAGCTTGAAGCTGTTGGAGGACCCGTAGATCTCTCCGCCGATCTTGATAAACTGCAAGGAAGATGGAAACTGATATATAGTAGTGCATTCTCATCTCGTACTCTAGGTGGAAGCCGACCCGGGCCACCCACTGGAAGGCTACTTCCCATAACTCTTGGCCAGGTGCATTTGAACGTCCCCTACATTCTTATTGTTGTCTGTTAGGCTGTGTTTGGATCAAGGATTTGAGAAGGGATTTGTAGAGAAAAAGGAAATGGGCAAGGAAAAGTGAATGAAATAGAAGCTAATTTTTTGTCACATTTCACTTTCTTTTTCCTTTTCTCTTTTAAATTTCTCCTCAAATCTTGAATCCAAACACAGCCTTAGTGTTTATTATTTATCTTAAACTGTGCCCTTTAAGATACATGGAATGCTAAGGAACTCTCAAACCAAAGCATGGTTTCTCTTGTTGGGAAAAAGGCTTATTTAGCTTAAAATTTTAAATTCCATGTTTAAGCAATTGTACTTCAAAAGGTTAGGATGTTTGGTTAAACCATTAAGGTTTTCAGTTATTTGCTTTTTCAAATAAAAAAAGCCCAAAATAAAGCTGAAAAGGCACTTTTTTGAAAAGCTAGGTTTAGGATTTTTTTTTCAAGTGCTTTCTTTTAAGCCACAAGTTTTTCCGAACAATCTTGTTGTACATACCAATTTCTTGATTTTATACCCTCTTTTTAGGAAACTTCTTTTGACATTTTTTTTTATTGAGAAAAGTGAACCATCTAATAATATCCTGGTTAAACGGTCCAAAATCATTAAATTTCCTGTGCTCTTGCAACTTATACGTGCATGAAAAGCCTACTGATTTACCTCCTTGTTGGTCATTGAAACCAAGTTTCAACCTTTCCTGTGCTCTAATAGCCTGTTTTGTTTTTCTCAGGTATTTCAAAGGATTGACATTTTCGGCAAAGATTTTGATAACATAGTGGAGCTCAAATTAGGCACTCCATGGCCTATACCACCCATTGAATTGACTGCCACCTTAGCCCACAAATTTGAACTCATAGGTTGGTTCTTTTCAAATTTATTTTTTGAATTTACAAAGTACTTTTTAAAAATCTTTTGCATGTTCTTTATTTTTAATTTTACGTTCATTGTAAAGTTCATCAACTTTTGACATAAACCAGGATCATCCAAGATAAAAATAACATTTGAGAAGACAACTGTGAAGACTGGTGGGAACTTATCACAGATACCTCCATTGGAGATACCTCGGATACCAGATTTTTTAAGGCCGCCATCAAATACAGGTAGTGGGGAATTTGAAGTTACTTATATGGACTCTGATACCCGCATCACTAGGGGTGATAGGGACGAGCTTAGAGTTTTCGTGATCTCATAGACTTTTGGGTAGTGCAGCTACCACTACCATAGTCACAAATCAAATTTTCTCATGTAACTCTCTCTCTCTCTCTCTCTCTCTCTCTCTCCTTTTCTTTATTTCGTGCGTATACATGTGTTTGAGCCGCGGAAGGAGGACGATACTTTGTTGGTATGTAAATGACTTTATAGAGAGACATGCTGCATTAGAAGGACAACTGTTGTATCAACTGTAAACTAATTTTCTGAAAGTATATTATATATAGAATTTCCCATATATATATTTATGTTCAGGGTGAAACAGTCACTTAAAGTTTTTCACTCTGTGTATGTGCCTAATTTTTCAAGTGTTCTGAGAAGACGGTCAAAAGGGGTTGGGATCTTGTATACCCAAAAAACCCGTCCTCCTTATCTCAAAATTTTATAATCTTACTATCTTGCATTTTAAATTTAATGAAATTCACATCATACGATTGTAAGCGAGATGGGGAAATGGGAACAATTTGGGAAAAGAGGATCCCGTCCCCTTAAAAGGCTACGTTCATATACTACAAATTAAATACCGACATTTTGAAAAGCTCAAATTTTAGATGTGGAAGGGTGAATCTGAGGTACGAGACGAGTCTTTTGTGATATTTTTTGTGTCTCAAATTCCATCTCTGTTGCACGGTTAGATCTTTTTCAATCTAGTTGTATGGTTGCTTGAGAGTATGAAAAAGATCCCTTTGAATTGCTTTTTTTTTTTATCAAAAGCATGTCCATACATGTCCATGTCTGGTTGAGTTTTAATCATTTCTTTTTTGATTTTTTTTTTTTCAAAAAAATTAAAATTAGTTGGACAAAAATAAAGTTATATATTTTTTAAATTTCAAAATAAATTTCATCCTAAAAAAGAAAAAATCATAAGAAAATAATAATAATTTTTTATTTTTTTAATTTGTTTTACCAAATTACTTTTACATTTTTTTCTTCTTAAGAAAACAGTTTCTGAAAATTCAACCAAAATGAGAGAGCTAAACTAGTAAGTCTTTTTTTTATTTTTTGATATCAATGGTTGAAAGGGAAGGCATTTGAAGTATAACATATTATCACAATCAGAAGAAAGAAAGAAAAAAAAATTTGTGTTCGATCATATTCAACTGATTGTTATTTTTAAAGAAAATGAAATTTGTTACTGGACGAATTTTATCTTCTGTTTTTCCTACTTCCTGCATAAATATGTATATATGACACATTATATTTATTGTGTAGATAGGAAAGATGTCATCTATACATATATAACTCACTATAGTTATTGTATGAATGCCCATGTGTGATTGAACGGTGATATTATATATACCAATTGATATACCAATTAGTGTATTAACACATATTATGATATTATTATTAACCCCATCCATTATACAAATTATAAATATTCAAAACCTCTAAAATTATAACACATCATCTGTTGATACACTAATTGATATATCAATTGGTACATATAGCATTATTTGTGATCGAAAAGCGAAAACAATTTGATGATATTTGTGTGGAGGTGGAAATGGAACACTCCTTCGGTCTAAACAAGCCTTCGATCTTCCAGCTGTCACCTGAGATAAAAATAAGATTCCGGACGGTGGTGCTGGAATTAGCACTCCGACGGACAAGTTGGTCCTTTTCACGCCCCAAGCTCCATGACAACGCCGCACACTCATATAAGTGAGCATGCAAAGCTAAGAATCCAATCACATAACCCACAATGTAAAATACTCAAATTAAATCCTTAATTGTCATAATGCCAAAATCCATAAAAATAAATAGTTCTTATTATATGAAAATGTCCACCAAGTCCACTAATTTAATCCACTAACAAAACAATAATCCAAGTACTTAAATCATGGTCCTACTCTCGGCACTCTCACATGTAGAAAAAAATCTCGCGCAGCTCTACTCTTCAGAATCTGAAAAAATAAGGGTAAACTAGATAGCCCAGTAAATAACCAACAATCACTACTAGCTGGATCAAGTATACAAAAATAAATAAATAAATCGATAACCAATAAATATAATTTTTTCTACAGTTCAATAAATGAACAATTATTTGTAAGGTGGTTTCATAGCTAAAAATAAACAATGTACAATACATTTTAAATGAAAAGCCAACAAGATAATTCAAAGTAATTCGTTGTTCAAATCGATGGTTCGATATTCAGATTGTTAGATATTCAGATGGTTCAATGATTTGATTCACAAAACCCAAGTCTTAATGACTACGGTCACTTAGCCCGTGACAAGACCCAAAACCACACATAGGCCGGTGGTAAAGCCCCAAAAGAAACTAGTTTCTGTGCCAATAAATAACCCTCATTGGCTAGGGTCCAAATCATAGTCAGACTAGAGTGATATTCAAAATTCAAACAATACACAACTTTTAAATAAAATATTCGATATTTTCAGAATAAACATTTGGTACAATTTTCAGAATAGTTTCACAAAATATTCGAATAACTTTCATAATAATATTCGATATTGTTTTATACTTGACCCATATTTTATTTTAAGAGAACATGAAGGCTATAAATAAATAGTTATAATTTTAAACGATTCAGGAGAAATAAAAATGAACCAACAGTGATAGAGGGTTACTTACCTTCAAACAGCTAAAATAATATTTTCCAAGCTAATCTCAAATTACCAAGATCCACCTCAATCTCACAAACCTAATAAAATATTACACTGCTTAAAAAATTATTATGTGCACCCATCCATCTCTTCTTGTAACAACAATAGAATAAATTATCCCAATAGTCTATTAGGAACTCCCACGATTTAGCATCAAAACAAAGCCATCACGACTTCAGAAATTCTCAACCCATATTATTCTATTGTTGTTTATATACATGTAAAAAATTGTAATTGCTTGTAGTCAATCGTGTATCCCACAAATACACCACCATTAAACTTAACCCATCACATATCAATCTCAAAATATGAACCACCCAAACAGGATGCAAAATACACTCTAAAATTGAGCAAAATCGAGACCCCCAACATAGACTACATCAATATATCTATTTAATCATATATGCCCATAAAATCATCTATTGATATATTAACACCAAAATCATAGATAAGAATACAATAAAATAAATCTTACCTTAAGTGATGAATAAAGAAAAATCACCACTCTATGAATCCTCCTTCTTCATTTTGGTTTTGTTTTGTTTTCTTTAATTTTTCTTTTACCTTCTCAAACCCTAGCCGCCTATGGAGCAATTCCCAGCCTCTATTTTGTTTGTTTCCCAAGACTTAAAGCCACAATAGGTGGGCTTATTAACCTAATTTCTCAAAGTTACAAAATTACCCATCTAAGTAATAGAAAAATATAATGCCATCTCATAACTAATTCTTTGATATTAATAAATGACCCATATAAATTAATTTAATTACTAATCTATCCAATAAAATAATCCTACACACAATTTGGGTTTTACAGTCCTTATATAAGGTTGGTCTTTCTTGGTTTCTTGGAGTTCAAGTTTTTAACGCATTCCATCATTACTCTATCTAGGCCCACCCCCTTACCATACTTCCTTGTACATTCTGGTTCCAACTAATAGGTCAATGCCGATTCTTCCAACACATTCTGCTCCATTTATTAGAGAGAACAATTCGGCGCTCCTCCATATTCGACAATGGCGTAGTCCAGTGGGCCTTGACCTTACTCGACCCATATTTAGATTGAGAGAGAGAAGCAAACATGAAAATGTTATTTAGAAGAAAAGAAAAGAAAAGTAAAGAAAAGAATAAAATCTTATTTGGTAGAAAAGAGAAAGGGAAAAAATCAAGAAGAAAAAAAATGTCGAGTTACAAACAATTAATTAATATAAATATTTTTCTTTATATTCATACACTTATATATACATATATATATATATATATACATATATATGTATAAAATTACACAAGTGGTAAACAAAACATTTTTTTGTCGCGGGTCGTATTCTTGTTAACGAGTTACACGCTAAATAAATTGGTTAGACGTGTCATTTTTGGATTTCGCGGGTTCAACCCAAACACAATCTATTTATTATATGGGTTCACAGATCGTGTCATATACGTATTCGTATCAAAAAATACTCAATCATAATCCATTAATTTCATATACGATTCGAGTCATTTTATCATGTTATGTGTGAAATTTCCATCCTTAGACATATCTATAGCAACAAATAAGGAGTTGACTTGATCAAAAGTAACAATTATGGGCTCCTGATTTTAAAGAAGCAATTTAAGATCCTGCCCTTATTTTCTCTTAGCATAACTATCAAGCAATTATAAATGTGCAAAGGGGATTCAGTCATGATGCACACCACATATCCATATTCTTGGATCTTTTTGGTGATTACTCCCATGAACTCAACTAACACAAAATTATTCTATAGGCTGTGATTGAGACCCTCTCAAATCACCAACCCCCACCACCTCCACACACACGTGGGGTTGGTGATTGGTGGAGGAGAAAAAAAAAAAAAAAAAAAAAAAAAAACTGACCAATGAGAGGCTTGTGGGGGTTGTGGGGTGACCCTCAAAGGATCCGGATCTTTTTCCTTATTCTATATTAGTGGGTAGGGGTGTGCATAATACCGCCGAAACCGCCAAAACCACCAAAACCGCACCGAACCGCACCGCCAAGGCAAATTCGTTATTATTTGTCAATTGAACCGCCGGTTTTTGGTAAGAAAAATGGCAAATTCTAGTGACACTTTTATCAATCCGCCGGTTTCTATTTTTCTTCCAAACCGCACCGACCCGCACCGCTATTAAATCATGTTTTATAGAATTCTAAAAATTCTTTTTTACTTAAGTTTGCTTGTTGTTCTATACCTTAGAATATAGTATTACATTACTGCTCGAGGGGAATTTTATGTATTGTATTTGATCATTGTAGCTTCCACAGATGCTTGTAATGAACTGATGGTATAGTCGTTGATATTATCATGTTGTTGCTACACTTGCTGCATCAGAAGAAAGCTTCACAAGATGCTTAACATTACGATATCTCTCGTCTTTTTTTTACTCTTTGATTTAAGTTTTGTAATTTGAATTATATTTTTTATAAACCGCCAATCCGCCCGAACCGCCAAGGCAAATCCGCCATTATTTGCTAACCGAACCGCCGGTTTTCGATAAGAAAAATGGCAAATTCTAGTGACACTTTTATCAATCCGCCACCCGCCATACGGTTTCTATTTTTCTCTCAAACCGCACCGACCCGCACCGCGCACACCCCTATTAGTGGGACAACTCCTAAAAGCATGAAAAAATACACGTGGCAATGTTTAAGGCTTTTTAAGACGAATCCGGATCCTCGGTCGCCATCCCCTGTAGCCTTCCCCTGTCGCCCCCAAAACGACGTCGTTTTGGAGGCGAATTTTCAAAAAAAAAAAAACGCAGAGAAGAGGGAGGAAGGAGAGGAAGAGGGAGAGGGAGAGGGAGGAAGGAGAGGGAGAGGGAGGGGGAGGGGGCCTTAAATACAGGGGAGGAGGAGGAGGAGGAGGAGGCGACGGCGCGGTCGCAGGGTCGGAGGCGGAGGCGATAGCGCGGTCGCAGGTGCTGCGACGAGGTGGGACGGCGGCTGCGACGGCGGCGAGGGAGGAGGACGGCGAGCTCACAGCCTCCTCCTCCTCCTCCTCCCCTGTATTTAAGGCTCCCTCCCCCTCCCTCTCCCTCTCCTTCCTCCCTCTCCCTCTTCCTCTTCCTCTTCCTCTCCTTCCTCCCTCTTCTCTGCGTTTTTTTTTTTTTGAAAATTCGCCCCCAAAACGACGTCGTTTTGGGGGCGACAGGGGAAGGCTACAGGGGATGGCGACCGAGGATCCGGATTCTTTTAAGACAATGGGTTATTATCTTAAGTTGTGGGTGGGTTACTCATGGTAAAAAAATTCACTATAAAATATAACAAGTGTGGTTGATAATGATAAGAGATCACGTGACACGTGACATATTATCATAAAGATACAACAAGCTAATCACAGATGAATTAACTGAGATTGTAGGTAAGTGGTGACATGGAAGAAAGAATACATGATGACATGTAAGAATTTGACACTAACTATCTACAAATACAGAAAGTGCTTAGTTTTAAGCGGAAGATCATGGGCTACGTAGAAGGCCATCATAGATTGCCAGAAGAGAAATTAGGACCGAATAATTGCCAACAACAACTATAAATACCCAAGGAAGAGGGCATGACAAAGGATCTAGCACCAAACAAACCAATCAAGTTTTCACATACTTCAATCTAGCCCAACGCCTTTATCTTGTCCATTCTCAAGTTCCAACAGCTTAGAATGTCTCAGCTTAATCGCTCATAGTTCACTTGATAGAAGTCATATCACCTTGGATTCGGTCACAAGTCTTGGCATGCTCACACACCAATTAGTTATCATCCACTCCCACATTTGGTACCAAAATTCACAATGTTTTTCTTTCTCCAAAAGAAAGGGAAACATAAATAAATAAATAAACCTTTTTAATGATTTTAAATTTGATTTCAACTTTTTTTTTTTTTGTAAAGTCCACGCTCATATGAGACATTTGATAGAAATTTTGAGATATTTACAAATTTCCTAAATTATATGTTAATGACAAACAAAAAATAAATATAAACGCATTTATTTAAAAATAAAAAAACCTATAACTATGATTCATAAAATTCCATTGACATAATTTTAAATGAGTTATCGCATAGAAATTCTGAATATGAAGTAGGGATGGCAATTGGAACTTGTCCCGACGGTGACCCGATCCCCCGACCCCGAATTGAGTGGTTAATCTCCGAAAAATACCCCCGACGGGCCGGGAATGGTATTAAAAATTAAATCCCCGATAATATTCGAGCCGGGGACGGGGATACATGTTTCAGCCCCAACCCTGGCCCGACCTCGGCCCCGATCCCCGGCCCGGCTGCCCCCGATGTGAAATTACCCTTTTGCCCCTGCTTTATATATAACATTTGTGTGTATGATTAGGGTTTTGTGAGTGTGTGTGTGATTATAACAACACAGAGCCGTCTCTGCTGGGCAGAGGTAGAGACGACGCTTCTCTTCATCTCCTCTCTCTCTCTCTCTCGCTCGATTTCTCTCTTCCCTCTCTCTCTCTCTCTCTCTCGGTTTCTCTCTTCCCTCTCTCTCTCTCTTTCAGTAGATCGAGCAGAGCAACAGCGGTAACGAAGGGGTTCTATCTAGGGTTTCAGGCGCGATGTCGCAGTCTCCGACCGCCGGAACCTCGTGGATCGCCGGAACCACCTTCATCATCCTCGTCGTCCCCTCACCTTCATCTTCCTCAACGATCTAGAGTTGAAGCAAGCCAGCCTCCTCGGCATCGCCGCTGCCGCTGCCCCTCAGAAGTGAGGTTAAATTTTTCTTGATGATGAAAACAGATTAAATCCTCAACGATCTAGTCTTTCTGGATTTCTATGAGTGATTCTGGTTTTTTTTTTTTTTTTCAAATTTCAGATTTTTTGTTAATGGTGATGATGAAAATAAATGAAGTGATTCTCTTCAATTTCAGTTTTTATTTTTTATTTTAAGTTGATGATTGTTGTTGATTCAGATTGTTGATGATGATAATGAGAACAGATTCATTTTTTTTTTTGTTCTTGTGTTGTGTTGTGTTGAACAAAATTATAAAAAAAAAAAAAAAAGATCAGGGATATTTCGGGGTCGGGGAAATCCGATCCCCGATCGGGGGCAGGGGCGGGAGGGGTGATGGGCTCCCCGCCAGGGATCGAGGACGGGGACGGGGACGGGGACGGGGACGGGGAATTTGTCACTTTCGGGGATCAGGGACGGAGGGTGTAGTCCCCGGCCCTGCCCCGCCCCGTTGCCATTCCTAATATGAAGTACTTTATTTATTTATTTATTTTTATTTTGTTTTGGGCTAAAGTGAGAATGGGTCATCCGTGCAACTCCCAAAAGAAGGACCCACCTTGGTCGGCCCAGCCCAATATGATGACACTACTACTACTACACAGACCGATTAATTCACGAGGAAAGAAACCAAATCGGCGGTGATCGCGCGAGGAGCCCAGTAAATATGGACGTTAGACTTCGTAACGGCTACATTTCAATTTAAAAACTTCATTTCCATCTTTCTCTGTTTCTTTTCTTTCTCAGAAACTATTCTCTTTCTTTCATTTTTAACTGCCTCTCTATTTCCCAAATTCACATCGCCCTAAAGTCTTCTTCTTCTTCTTCTTCTTCTTCTTCTTCTCCTCTCTCTCTCTCTCTCTCTCCTCAACTCAGCTTTCGATAAAGCCTACTCTCTCTATCTGTCTCTCAAAATCCAGAAGATTCTGAAATTGAATCTTGAATTTTCTCGGGAAACTCCAAGAAAATCTTCATTTCAGATCTCTACTCTCTGAACCCAGAACAGAGTTTGAAAATTTCCTTTCAAATTTTTCTGGGTTTTCTTTCAACGGCACCAACACCTTCAGCCAAATCAAATCAAATGGCTCATACACCTTCTTCAAAATCAAATCAAACCCTGCTAAAGACACCCCAATCGAAGCACCGCTTGAATTTCAACATGGCAAAACCATCCCCAAATCCGAACACCACAGCCAGAGAACTCCCACCAACAGAACATCCAGTGGAAGTTATAAGCAGAATACGAGACTACCCGGATAGAAAAGACAAACCCATCTCAGCATTGCAGATCAATCCAGATAGCCAGTCTCTTCGTGTGCGTACCGATATTGGGTACCGAAATTTTAGCCTAGATGGGATTTCATTATCTGAAGAAGAAGATCTTGATGGGTTTTACAAGAAGTTTGTGCAATCTAGGATTAATGGTGTGAAACTGGGGGCTAAGTGTACAGTAATGATGTACGGTCCAACGGGGTCTGGTAAGAGTTATACCATGTTTGGATGTGCAAAACAGCCAGGGATTGTGTACAGATCTTTGAAGGATATATTGGGTGAGGGTGTTGGGGTTGGAACATTTGTTCAAGTAACTGTCTTGGAGATATACAACGAAGAGATATATGATTTGTTGTCGACGAATAATGGTGGAGGATTGAGCCTTGGTTGGTCTAAGGGCAGTGCATCCAAGGTGAAAAAAACTACTTTTTTGTTTGAAAATCTAATTATTACAATGAATTGAATTTTTTCTTATGGGTTTTAATTGTTCACTGACTTCAAGTAGTACAGTTGAAATTTATTGTAGTTTTATATTCAAGGTGAAATTTGATATTTTGTTTGCCTAAATGCTAAATGTTAAATTCAAATTTGGTTATTTTTTATGGGTAGGTAGTATTGCTATTGTGTTTGTGTGTGATTGCCCAGGTTTTGGAAATGCTTAGCTTGAATCTTTGGGCTGTTTTTGTTTGAAGGGGACATTGGACACTATTAAGATTTATTCATTCTCATTACATGTTTTCTGCTCTTATGTTATTCAATTCTGATTTACCTGGAGATCTGTTTTTTGATGATAGAATAGAACAAATATGAAATCTTACATGTCAAAAAGGAAAAAAGGAAGAAGAAATAGGTTTTCGATTCCTTAACAAGTAGGACTTCTGGTGGATGGACTAATGCCTTGTTATAATAAGCATAAACCAGGACATTTTCACACAAGGGATTAGGGATGACATTTCAAACTGTATGCATGAACAGATAAATTTCCCAATTATCACACACATTTTGATTTTGAGGGTAAAAGGATTGCATTTTTTGAGCTATACTTTTTTATGATGTTTACGTCAGCCTACCAAAGAAAAAATTGATTGGAGTCTATTGTGTTGAATTATGGAAACATAAGATGTTGAGTTTGAGGAGAAAAAGGACTTCATGAATGCAACCTAGGCATAATTCTTCTTAGGATTTATTTCTTTTGTTTTGCACTCACACTTATTCACAGTTTTTCTGGTTTCTGTCAATTGAATGATAGGCCTTATCCTTCCTTAGATGTCTGTCTTATGTTAGCCTGGAATTAGGCTGGTAGTTCAATTTTCTCTGACCATGGGACAAATGCTACCGTTCTTACCATTAGGTCACTTGTTTGCCCATGTGTGCTTATGTGGGTACTTTGTTCTCTATTAGTAACTTCAAATCTTCACTTTGCATTTGCAGGTAAGACTTGAAGTGATGGGAAAGAAGGCGAAGAATGCAACCTTTATCTGTGGAAATGAAGCAGCAAAGATATCAAAAGAGATCCAAAAAGTTGAGAAGCGAAGGATTGTCAAAAGCACACTCTGCAATGAGAGGAGCTCTCGAAGCCACTGCATGGTTTGAATCTCTCTCTCTCTCTCTGTGCCTCTTTTTGATGGATACCTTATTCATGGAATCCTATTTACTTGAACCTGCACTTCTTTGTTTTTTCACAGGTAATTCTTGATGTCCCAACTATGGGAGGACAGCTTATGCTTGTTGACATGGCTGGTTCTGAAAATATTGAGCAAGCTGGTCAAAATGGTTTGGAAGCCAAAATGCAGGTATTATTTTTAAACAATGCTCTATTAGTAGCTTTCTGAAAAATTATGAAGGTCCCTTCTACTGATTCGAGGTTTTAATTAGTAAAATTATTAATTTATTTTCCATTGAAAGTGCAGACTGGAAAGATCAACCAAGGAAATATAGCACTAAAGAGAGTGGTAGAGTCCATTGCAAATGGTGATTCTCACGTGCCGTTCAGAGACAGCAAGTTGACTATGCTTTTGCAGGTAAATTTCAGTCATAATATTGTCATATAAAGTAGTTTAACATGATTCTGTTTTCTGATTCTTTTTAAATCTTTATTTTTCAAATCCTTGTGTTGTGTTCATTTTTTTTTTTTTTTGTCTTTAGGATTCATTTGAGGATGATAAGTCGAAGATTTTGATGATATTGTGTGCTAGCCCGGATCCCAAGGAGATGCACAAGACGATTTCTACTCTTGAATACGGAGCAAAAGCAAAATGCATTGTTCGTGGTCCTCATACACCACTCAAGGACAAGCATGGCACGGAAGATTCATCATCAGCAGTTATTTTAGGATCACGGATCACAGCTATGGACCAGTTCATTTTCAAACTACAAATGGAAAACAAGCTTAGAGAGAAAGAGCGCAATGAAGCCCATAAAGAACTTATGAAGAAAGAAGAAGAAATTTCTGCTTTAAGGGCTAAACTTACAGTAGTGGAAGGGAAGGAATTGGGGACGAGTGAAGAAGAGATTAACATGAAGGTGAATGAGAGAATCCATACGCTGAAAAGCGAGTTGGAGAAGAAAATACAAGAATGTGAGAAAATGGCAAATGATTTTGTTGAATTGGAGAGGAGGAAGATGGAAGAAAGGATATTGCAACAACAACAAGAAGTTGAAATTCTTAGGCGACGTTTGGAGGAAATTGAGTTAGAGCTACGGTGTTCAAAGGACAGAAATGTTAATGGGCCTAATGACATTGATGGAAGTGGATTTGCCAAAAGGCTATTAGACATTTATGCTGACGAGGATCCAGGGATGGAGAAATCAATGGATTTGGATAAATCGATGGATCTGGACATCGGTAGACAAATCAAATATTTTGATGGCGGGGCTAATACAATAGGCAACAATTCTAACTTAGCCCTTTGGGATCTGCCCAATATAAATGGATTGAATGATGAAGATCATGATGATGACGATGATTTTGCCCCAAGATTTGCCAAGAAAGTAAGTTTGAGCACTGTATTTGAGGAAGAAGTAGAAGAACATGAGGCAGACAAAGAGAAGTCAGCTGATGAAGAAGTGGAGAAAGAGGTAATAGAAGAGAAGACAGTATATTCTAGTAGGATGGAAAACGTTGAATGGTTCGCAGATAGATCATGCTATGTAGGTTCAGGATTGAGAGGTGAACCTGAAGATGCTAAGGATGCAACATCTTCTAGGCTAGAAAGAATCCAAAACATATTCACACTTTGTGGGAACTATCGAGAGATTTCTCGCGATAGAACCCCAATTCCAGTCAAAAAGAGGTTTGACAGCTTTGATCCTCACTCATCTCCCGTGAGAACACTTGATGAGGATTCTACTTTGAAAAAATCATCCAATGAAATCTCTGCAGAATCACTGATGAACAAAATCCGGGATTCTGATGAGCTATCAGTGGATTCAAAGGAGAACTACGAATCATTAGAAGTAAGCACTGGTGGTGATCTGGTTGAAGTGTATGTGAAATGGGAAGTGTCAAAGGAACATGCTGGGAAGTTTATCACCACTCTAAAGGTTGTAAAGGATGCGACCCTTGCTGACCTGCGGAAGCTGATTGAAATCCACCTTGGTGCAGAAAAACAAGCATTCACTTTTCTCGTGCTTGGGGTATGTTTCCTGCCACTTAATAATACTTTCTATGTTGTGATATTTATGCTTATCCCATTCATATGTGAATAGCAGAACATAAGATAGGAAATCTGTGAAATACTTTAGTTTCTTCACCCCTTCCCACTTTCTCTCTATTGAAATCATCTTCCACCTTTTGAAAGGGAGACTTGTGGAGGGAAGGGAAAATTGAAAAAAAATTGACTTTATATTTCATTCATTTGTCCTTCCCTTCTCTTTTCGCTTCATAAATCGCTCCTCAAATCATCGATCTAAACACAGCCTTCAAGAGAATTATTTCTTCAAAAGAAAGGTTGTTGAACAACCAAAATCAGACAAGATGCTACATCTTCTTCTTGCTGTTTGTATCTTGTGCATGTTTGAATACTCAAATAGTTTTTTTTTTTTTTTCAAATTGTAGGACCCGACTGGAGCTCCAGTCGTGAGAGAGAAGGAAGCCACGGTGCACGCAAGCAAACTTCCCATTTGCAACCAAATACGAGGCCATCTGGCTTGTTTGCGTCCTGTGAAAGGAATCCAAGGTCCAAATCATGTTCCATTCAGTCCACTGGAAAATATACTAAATGTCACAGCAAGGTGATTGATATATGCTTTTTTCTGATGTTTTAGTTGCTGTGTCCAAACTTGATTGTAGTATGTGTGTGTGGTGTGAATTTCTATGTATCAAACAAAGTGCATTCTGAGTATATAAGGTATGCACTCCTAGTGCAGTTTTTCCAGATTTTTTGGTAGATATTCTTTGTTGACATTACAACTTCACAAGATATATGAGTATATTTTTTTTGTCGTTGGTAAACTGGATTTATTTTATGTAAAATTGGAAGTAATCCAGAACAGATTATTTTGAGAAAATTTACATATTTACTGAGAAATGTTGTTTGCATCATATGCCAAACAGCATATCGTGCTACCTCAACCGAGAAATAGCAAATCAAAGTGGTTGAATTTTGTGATGGAACCCCAATGGTTTGAAACACATTGTGCAAGTTGCAACATGAGTTTAGAAGTATATTTTCGCAATAACCACCTTTCCATACCAATTCAAGAAACAAGTGATCACAACTCATATTTATGCACAAGGAGCATATGGTGCAAGCAAATGTGTGTGGGAGAGAGTGTGCTATACATAATTGGAGGTTTCTTCTTGTATCCATTTTTATTCTGGTTAGAGAGCATCAGCTGAAGGTGATAAATCAAACCTTTTTAATATGTTGATATCTCACTTTGAATAACGATGATGCCCATAATGGACTTATAAGACAGTGTAGAACATTTTCATCTTGATAGTGTTTTTTGGGCTTGGAACCCTAAAGGGATACTCTCGTGGGGGCCAACTATTGAGCTAGTTCATAGTGTGAAACTTTTCTTTGTTTGGTTTGGAGATGGGGGGCAACCGTTTCCTAGGCTCCTGCCGCTTTTCTAATCCCAAGAGCATCTTCAATAGCTACTGCTAAATTTTAACAATGAATAGTAACATGTTATATTTTAATAAATACAATTTTCTTTTTCTTTTTCTTTTTTCACAAAATGTCAAATTAAAATGTTATATGTGAGTCTTCATGATAGAGGTAGTGAAGGCAAGAATTGTCAAAATTTACTTGTAGCTAAACTTTGGGCCAAAGTTGCTTAGCAGTGCTAAAATATAGCAGCCCATACAGCTAGCCAGTGGAGAGGGGAAAGCTGAAAGTTGAGCTTCTTACTATATTTTTGTGATGGCAACCCAGTGGATGATTTTCCTGTACAAAAATTTTGTTTGTAAATCATTTTCCTTCCTGACGAAGCCACAAGCACCTCCTCTCGCCACGACTATTGTTTGCAACAGTTGAGCCATCTCTATTCACTTTCATCCAGTGTTGCTTGCAGCAGCAGGGGAAGCCGTTTGACTTGTAAATTTTGCTGGATTCTCTATTGAGCTATCAAAGTCCGATGTGACAAAAATAACTTAAATAAGTTTATTATCGAAAAGTCAGGGCAGAGTTTTTCACTACTACTTTTTTATAATCAACTATTAACTTGCAAAAAAACTGCAGCAAGTGGGGCTATTTAACCACGTTAACTAGTTGGATCCACCCAATATTCAACAACAGTTCTTTCTCTTCCTCACCATTAGGGTAAAATAAAGCAATTCCACAGAGTTATGTCAAACAGCTAAAACTTTACCTTTCCCAAGATTCCCTTATACTTTAGCTAGTTGTTTTTTTATTTAATATAATTCTACTATTGATAGCATTTGTAAAGAACCAGATATTAAAGTATGAACAAGACCATAGTGGCCAAAGAACAATAGAAAGTGATGCAACATCATATATTCATATTAGAGTTACTTTTTCTCCATACCCACATAACAACATACTTAAATATGTCCAAAAAGGATAGCAGTTGAAACAGATAGTCTCAAAATGCATACTAAGGGAATTAGAAACCTTCATCTGATAATGAAATACTGAAACATGCGTACAGCACTTTCAAAGAAAACCATCTTCATTGTATGCTTTGGATACTTCCTCCACCGGTTTTTTGCAATATTTTCTAGATTATAGTGGAGGGGGAATGGCTATGTGGACAATGGAAAGTCTCTGGATATTGTAACTAGCCAAATCCTAGTCATCCTCGAGTGATTTTCCAGCAAACACAAGACTAACTGGCTCTCCCAGCCTATTGAAAATCGTATCCTTCACGTCCCTAACCTTGTCCTGTCCGAGTACAGTAAGAACCAGAGTATTTCCATTCCAGTGCTTCACAAATATCTGAAATGGAGAAGGCAATGTTTTCTCTAGTTTTTTACAATATTTTCCAGATTGCAGTGGAAGCGGAACGGCTATATGGACAATGGAAAGTTTATGGATATTGTAACTAGCCTAATCCTGGTCATCCTCAAGTGATTTTCCAGCAAACAAAAGACTAACTGGCTCTCCCAGCCTATAGAAAATCATATCCTTCAGGTCTCTGACCTTGTCCTGTCGGAGTACAGTAAGAACTAGAGTTTTTCCATTCCAGTGCTTCACAAATATCTGAAACGGAGAAGGCAACTTAGGTAAAATTTCTAAGATAGAGTTCTCTATGATGTTATAAAAAGCTAAACTCTTCCCATCCTCGAGTCTCTTTCCATCATACACTACATCATTGTCACTGACCAGGACACCAATCATACTCCCAATTATTCCCTTGACATCACTTATTGTGTGCAAGAGCTTAACTTCAGGTTTCAGGATCTCTCCATTAGACATTTTCACAGAAATCGACAGCGTATCTGTTGGGTTAAAGACCAAATGAAGAATAGATTCTGGCTGTATATTGAGAAAGGCCAAAGTACTGTTATCTTCCAGTGGCTTTCCACCGTAGAAAAGTTTGTAACAATCTGGTTGTATACCCTCTTTGTCCTGAATCAAGGATTTGATGTTTTGGACAGTATCGCGAGTCTTCGCTTCAAGTTCAAATATTTTTTGGTTTGATGGTATGTAGATGAAGAAATTTATTGGACATGAATTTTGGAGGATGAGATGGAGAGTGGAGTGGGTCTGAATGCCATAATCAACAAGCTTTTGGTCATTGTTGAGTCGTTCACCAGTGAAAAAGAGCTCTTGAATATTTTCTGAAATGCCTTCTTTCTCGCGTAACATTGCCTTTAGATTTCTGATTGTCTCGGATGTCTTCACCTTTAAGGCAACAGTTTTAATGACCTTCAAGTATATGTTCATCTACAACAAAAACAGGAGAAGGAAATGAAAATGAAAGCCATTCAGAAGAAGCATTGTGCGATCATACTGAGAGGATCAATCAGATAATGCTACTTTTCTATGTTCAAATTGAGAAGAAACATGACCATCTATGTAACATGGACTCGGTACAATATAGGCGTTAGGTTCAGGTATGTGTCTTAACAGTAAAATGATGTTTAAAACTTAAAATATATCATTCTACAAATAAAATAGAAGTCTTACGCATAGTTATATAATAAACTTGACTTACACCTACTTGTTGGGTGCATCTCCAACTAGGCATTTAGGAGACATATCCCATATCCTTGCAAGTGTCAAGTGTCCAAAACATAAATTTATAAGAGCCCTAGAATCCAAATGTCGCTTCAGTATTTGTATTGGGTACTAACTAAAAAACATGTAGCTCATGTTAACAAGGTAAGCCAACACAAGCCAAGTATATGCTATTACAGGTAATTGACACAATCTTTTACAACTTCCTAGTTGCAACTTGCAGGTACATTCATTTGCAACACATTGATAAGCTACTGAAGATCACAACCAGTATTTGAGCTAAGCCCCAAACCCTCATTAACAATTTTGACTGCATATCATATGCTTAATGAACCTGTCACTGTTTTTCTTTTCTAAGGAACCTTGGTGGCACGATGGGAAGTATAGACATTCTGCTTTTCAAGAAAACACGAAAAATAAATGGGAATTCGTATAAATCATTTCCTGCTCAGTTCCAAAGAAAAACAAAATTCAAGCTCATCTCAACACAAATTATTCCAAGCTTAGTTGTTTGGTTTTTGTTTACATATGAACCAACACAATAGTAAATTAAAGGTCTCAATCATCATTTACTTTTTCTAAGTTTTCTCAGCAGCCAAACAAAGGATAGGAACGACATAGCCTTGTAAAATATGCCAAACAAATGAAAATTTCAATATATTCCTTACAAAGTGACAAGCTCAGGCTCATATCGTTTCCAACTATCTCTACTCAAAGCAACCAACACTTTTCTTTTCATTAAAAAAGAAGAAGAAGAAAACGAAAACAAAACAAACCAAAACAGCAACAACAACAACAATATGTAAGTCATAGTTGTGGACTATTTTCTTTGCACCACCACTTTTAACCATTCCAACAATCCAATCCAACCCTTAATCAGCATAAGAAATATAAAACAAAAGAACAAAACAGACAACATAAATATTACATTTCGTACAAGATTTTTAATAACAATTTTAGTACAATTCTGGCCAAGATCTGTCAATTAAACAATCTGAAATTTCCTCCTATTTTTTCCACTTTGTTTGAAGTTATCTTCTGGCTGACACATTAGGATAACTATTATGGTGATCCCATCCATAACCATTATTTCGAGATATGTCATGATATAACACCATTATTACAAACAATAATTCAGCATTATCTGATTTTTAATAATAAAAGTTCCACAGCTAACCAAATAGTTGATTAGTGTGAAGGAAACGATGAGAATATGATTTTTCATCTAGGTGAGAAGAAAAAAAGTAAAGAAAAGAAAAGAAATGATTATGATTTTTCACTATTGTGTTTGGATGGACAATAAATAAAAAATGTCATTTTATTTTCAATGTTATGTAATTAGATTAGTAATTTAGGTATTTTGAAAATAAAAAAATACATATATATCAACTTTCCATAATCTCACTAATTTTGTTGAGAAAGAGTTTGAGAACAACTTTTTCTATTTTTTTCTCACTAGTTTGTCTTTCATTTTGTATCTCTTCAATCATCCAAACAAGTTAGGATAGTTCTCTTTTTATCGTCACGTCGTTTCTTTCGTCACTGAACCCCTCAATGCAAAAAAAATTAGGGGAAATTACAAAAAATAATATAGAGTTTGACTCTTGTAACAAAATAAACGCTGAGTTTTAAATTTTATCAATTTTGTAAGATAAATTGATAGAAAGAGAAGGAGAGAATAAATTGTATTGATGAATATTGTATATTGATATGATTTACAACACTCTCATTTATAGAGAGGAAAGGTGATACACATAGGATACTAATTAACACACCGAAAGCAGAAACATTATCATTAGTGGGACAGTTGGACAGCTAGATATTGCACACTAATATTACACTAACAGCCCCCCTCAAACTCAAGGAGGATAGGTACTAACCAACTTGAGTTTGGAAAGAGTAACAAAACAGGAAAATAAAATAGGATAGGAGACACTGTATGATCGTGTCGAACCGTTGGTGAAAACACTGTATGGTCGTGTCAGACCGTTGTAGGAGCTAACCGGAATCAATGTCGGGACAGTTTACGGGGTCATGCCGGACCGATTGTAGAAGCTGACCGGAATCAATGTCGGGACAGTTTACGGGGTCATGCCGGACCGATGTAGAAGCTGACCGGAATCAATGTCGGGACAGTTTACGGAGTCATGCCGGACCGATGTAAAAGATTGTGGTGGTGCACCAAGGGGGCGACTTAGGGAGTGCGCCATGTGGTGGCTTGGGTGGTTCCCATGGTGTATAACCATGCTCAGCTTGAGTGGTTCCCATGGTGTGTAACCATACTCACCATGATTTATGTAGAACCCCCCCTCAAACTCAAATAGGTGTGAAGATAGAAACCTATTTGAGGTTGAAACAAAGGGATGGATAAAGTGGAGTAAATCAGCTCAACACAGAGTAGAGATGTTAAAAAAAAACGTAAAACAAAATGAAGGTAAGATGTTTGTTTGTTTTTTTTTTTTTTTTTTTTTTTTTTTTTTTTTTTTTGGTGTTAAGAATAATAAAAATAATAATAATAATAATAAAAAAAATGTATTAATGGAGAAAGCATGTGCGCTTGTGGATGGAATAAATTAAGGCAAATGAGAGATATGATTAAAGTGGGTCCGGTGGAGTAAAAAAGGGACCAGAGAGAGAAGGAGTGGGTTGATTAAAAAAGAATGTTTTCATCATAAAGTGCATCTGGGAGGCCACGGGAAGTGAAAGAGAGAGAGAGAGCTTCGAAAAATGTGAGTAGTGTGGGTCTGTGTCGTGCTGTCTATATGGGGGTGTGAATGTATGGTGTGTGGGTTGGTTCTGTGTGATAGCACCGAGAGAGAGAGGTGGCAGTGTGTGTGTGTTTTGTGTAGCAGTGAGAGAGAGATGTAGAGAGAGTGTGTAGGTATGTGTGGTGTCAAGCTTTGTGGGCGTATGAAGCTTTTGTGTATCGTGTCTAAGGTGAAGCTCAGTGGGTTGATGCCGAGAGTGAGAAAGCTGGGTTTGGTGTAATGCTCTCTCTCTAAAACCGTGTGTGTGTGAATCTCTATCGTGTGTTGTGTGTTTGCTGGGTGTGTTGAGTATATGTGTGTGGGTCTCTTTGTGCCGTGTGTCGCCCCAGATTTAGAGCTGCAAAGGGGTGATCTTCCATGCGAAAGAGAGAGAAGAGAGGGATGGGTTTTGTGTCTTCATGCCCATGTGTGCTGCTGTGTAATGATGTCAATGGTGATGTGTCTGTGTGTGAACTGCTACTGTTTGTGAAATGTTCTTGAGAGTGTACCCAGTAAAGGGTAGTAGAGAGGGATGATTGTGAAGAGGACGCTTTCGAAGCTGCCGTTGCCGACTTGGACGACGCCGATGGAGGTGGTGATGATATTATAGCGAAAGTGACTTTCGACATGAATGAAGTGCCTACAAGGGTTCCACCAGATAGCCCTTTGGCACCTCAATGGTATAGACTAGAGCATCGGAAAGGTGAGACCAAGGTGAAAGGAGAGGAGGTATGTGTTGAGGTCCGGCGGGCGGCCAAGGCGAGGCTGCCGCCCGCCGGTGAAGCAGAATGACTAGGTTGTTAACCTAGCTCTGATACCATGTAAGATAAATTGATAGAAAGAGAAGGAGAGAATAAATTGTATTGATGAATATTGTATATTGATATGATTTACAACACTCTCATTTATAGAGAGGAAAGGTGATACACATAGGATACTAATTAACACACCGAAAGCAGAAACATTATCATTAGTGGGACAGTTGGACAGCTAGATATTGCACACTAATATTACACTAGATATTGCACACTAATATTACACTAACAAATTTAAACCCTAATCTTTTTATTTATTTTCAATATAAACCATTAATCTAATTCCGCTAAGTAAAACCAACAATTAAAAGGTATTTTAGTCATTAAACTCAATGTAGTTATACACAAAATGTCTAAAATACTATTTTTGTTGAGTTCAATGACTAAAATACCATTTTTCCTATCGATTTTACTTAATGAAAATAGACAGATGGTTTAAATTGAAAAAAAAAAAATTAAAAGATTAGAATTTAGATTGCAAAAATTAAAAACTGAGGATTTATTTTGTAATAAAGGTCAAACTTTGATTTATTTTTATTTTTTTCTTTTGTAATTTCCCCAAAAAATTGACGCAACATTTCCCATTGAATATATAGATAAAATTTGAATACCAAAAAAATATATATAGATAAAATTTGGCAAGAATTTACAATTACATCAAATAATTACAATCTCACCAAAGAAATCAGAATCTACAGTCATTCAACCAAATAATTAACTTCCAACCAAAACTTATCATCACATTTGGATGCCAAGAAAACGTATTTCGACCTTATTGAACTGAAATGAAATTCTCTGTTTCAAGAAACAAAAACAACTGGAGCATGTTGGCAACAAGCTAAAAAAAGCCAGTTTTTTTGACTTTTTAGAACCTAGTTTTTTTTGCCAAAAAAGTCATCAAAAAAGTCAAAAAGCCAAAAAGACAGTTTTTTACCAATATTCCAAAACACCCAATGAACTCAAATTGGTCTGGTTTGGCAACTTGGCTATTTTAATTGGTTTTTTTGATTTTTTTGACTATTTTTGCATGCTAAAAAAGTTGTATTTGGGATGATAAATTTTTTTTTTTAATTGATTTGATGATTGTAAAATAAAAAATAAAATTATTCACTATTTTAAATTATTTTGTTTTTATTGATTATTTTAACCAAAAATAATTTTCCCAAATACCTTTTTTTTCCCCACTGTTTTCTCAGCAACCAAACGAAATATAGCCTTCGTTAGGCATAGAAGGGTTTTGGCCTTTTTGACTAAAATATCAAAAAAGATAAAATAAATTTTTTAATTTAATAAGATAAAGTGTCATATTTAAATCATAATTATTTTATTTTTTTTACAAAAATTTAAAGAAAAAAACCCAAAAATCTATCATAAGCGAAATTTTTTAATCCAAACTAAAATAATAAAAAAGTTAAAAATTAACTCACATCCCAAACTAACACATAATAATAACAACAATAACAGCAATAATAATGATAAAATAACAATTAAACAAAAGAGAAAAAAAAATGTTAGTGACAACCTTTTCTTCCGGTGATTCCATGGAGATGTTTGGATTGGAATTCTTGACCCTTTATCAGGCGAGGGTTAAAAACCCAAAAGCTGTGTAAATCTTTTATAAGAGGAAACGGCTAGTATAAACCCACAACTAGGGCTCGGCTAGGGTCAACAATGGGTAATGCTAGGGACACCAAATTTTCTACCAAATAAATGACCAAATGTCTCACATGGGTGTGGGGTCCGCAATTTTGTGGGCCCCACACCCATGTGAGACATTTGGTCATTTATTTGGTAGAAAATTTGGGACCTCTAGCATTTTCCGTCAACAATACGACGGAATAGGCTTAAGGGTTGGTTTGGGCGGTGAGTTCACATTTTGATTTTTTAATTTTTTAATTGTTTTAATTTAGAATTAAAAAGTCTTATGTGAGAATGATTTTTTTATTTTTTTGACTTTTTATGAGAGAAAATATAATGATTATGAGTTAAATGTGATACTTTGTCTTATTAGATTAAAAAACTTATTCTATCTTTTTAAGGTTAAAATAGTCTTAAATTTAACCCAACCCAACCCAATCTGACCTAACCCTTCTTTCCAAATAAAGCTTAAATCGCATATTTTAATAGGTTGTTCGAATTTTGACCAAATTAGTATGAGTGGGGCCTATTTAGAAAATGGGTAAACTACACTGACATTTCTTGAGATTTGGTTCAATTACATTCCATTCCCTGATATTTTAGAAATTACATTCCTACCCCTGTGATTTATAGTCTCATTTCACAAACACCTCTTACTTATATAAAAGACAATAACTCTTAGTAGAAAAATAGAGTAAATTACATTAAAAAAAAAAAAGTAAAGCAAAGGAAAGGAAAAAAAAAATGAACTGATGAAGTATAGTAAAGTAAGAAAAGAGAAAGTGCATGAGTTCAATGTCTTCATTTCGTCTAAATAATTACAATGACAAGAGGATTAGTGTAATTTCTCAAACGTCATAAAGCAATATGTATTAAATTCGAACCTCAAGGGGTATAAGTGTAATTTACCCTTAGAAAATTAAAATTACGTTTCACTTACAAATGAAATCCAAATCTTTCGGGTTAAAATCAAATCAAACTCGGCTACACACCTTTCATTACACTTGTATAAAAGTTCTACACATATTTTTAATATTTTCATTAGTTATTTTTCTTATTTACTTTTCCCACATAATTCAAGTATTTTTATTTTTTTTTATCATTTTACATCTCATTTAATAAAAAAAAAATCAAATAACATATAATACCTACAAATGGAGGGGCAAATGGAAAGGAAAAAAGTAAAAATTTTAAATATGAGAACAAAAAAAAATCAAATTAAATATTAGACCAAAAAAAAAAAAAACTAATCATTGGACTTACCTATGCATGCTCTTACAGGTCGGGTTTATTGGCGGATTATGGTTACAAATCTTTGTCTGAAGTCCTAAATCATTTTTTACGAGTTAGGCACTCAAGCGGGCTGGAACAGGCCATGAGACAAGTTAGTCGAGATAGATAATATCAATTTTTTTTATCTGTAAGCCACATAAGGACCCCCTAGGCTTGGCAAAACACCTTAAATATTAGAGCAAGTCCATGGCTAGTAGGTAAAATATCTTGTAAAATTACACCCAAAAAAAAATGTATTTTTTATTTTGCCTAACTAATTTAGCTAGTGTGCACTATAATTATATTATTTATTTTAAATAATCAATCAAATGAACTTAACTAATTTTAAAAAAATACTATAAATATAAATAAAAGATATAACATTTCTTTTATGGCATGTTACATGTGCACCTAATATTGACGTGGTTGCTTACATAATATTTATTTCTTTTAAAATATATTATTAAATTAATTTTTAAATGATCATATTCTTTCAATGATAATATTTTTAAATGATCAAATGGTGTAGAGTAAAGGGGAAAAAAAGCAAATATGAAGCAAGTAGATATGGGTAAAATGGCGAGAAGATCCTTTGCATAGCAATGGATGCTATGAAAATGGACAAAATATATCTTGTAAAGTTGAGTCATTTGAAGGAAAACTAAAACAACTTCACTAGCAAAAATGACTCATATAACCCTATTGTCTTCTTTCTTACACTCTGTTTGATTTGAATGATTTGGAGAAAAAGAAAAAGAAATTGGAAGAAATATATTTCAATCCCTTGTTTGGATTACCAAATCTGAGAGAAATAGAAAGAAATGAAAATAAACACATTTTTCTCATATTTTCAATCTCTCAAAAAATGGAGAGAAATGAAACCACTAAATATTTATGTGTGTAGATTTTCGACCACACTGCCAATCAAGCACTCAGCTAGAGAACATTGGCAGAATAAATTAAGCCCGAATGACCTGTCACAAAAAAGAAAAGATTCCGGCGGTGGTTCGTCCACCTGGGGGCACTCCGACGATCAAGTCAGTTATCTCTCAAATATAGCAAAAGTGCTTAATTCACTATTCAGAGCATAAAAAACATACCTTAGACCCATGAAGGTGCCTCTCTTTTATAGCCAACACAAACCTAGTCCTAATAGAAACGTAGCTTCAATAGACTTAGAATTACTACTAATCTTGGACTCCCAGCAGAATTGGGATAAACTCTCTAAGAGTCTTATTTTTACCCAAACTGAAGTCTTCTCTGATTCTAGGACTCTTGTCCATTATCCGCTTATCTCGGATTCCGGTATCTTCACAGATAACCTCGGTCTAGCTGAGATGATCTCGGCGTCATGATCAGGACACGTGGCACCTCGGCTGACACTTCGGTGACACCTCGGCCACGTGTTGTCATTCAAAAATTATGTCCCCACAACTGCCCCCTAAGTTCTATTACCTCGGCATTCTGAGGTGATGAAACCCATATCATTCATTCCTTTAATCATGACCCCTGTTTAACTTCAGCTTGTAACTTTTTCTCAAAATTTCAACAAGTGTTAAACACATCCTCGGTTTAACTTCTACTTGTAAATTTAAATTTTAACAAGTGTTAAACACATCCTCGGTTTAACTTCAACATGTAAATTTAAATTTTAACAAGTGTTAAACATGACCTCAGTTTAATTTCAACTTGTAAATTTTTCATAAATTTCAACAAGTGTTAAACATAACATCGGTTTAACTTCAACTTGTAAATTTTTCTTAAATTTCAACAAGTGTTAAACATGACCTCAGTTTAACTTCAACTTGTAAATTTTTTTTAAAAATTTCAACAAGTATTAAACCGATCTTGGCTTGAAAATTCCAACTCCCAAGCATCATTCTCCAGCCCTCTACATGGCTTCCACTTACTCCTTTATGGACCTTATATAAAAAGTCTTTAACTTAGGCTAAGGTTTTCTCTTCTTGGACTTAATCATCTAGGCCGAGATCTTGTCTTCTAAAATCTGGGATTTGCTCACTTTAAGCTGAGCTCTTCTCTTCTCGGACCTAATCATCTAGGTCGAGATCGTGTCTTCTGGGATTCTCCATGCCCGACCTCCCGCGAAGGCCGGTGAGAATGTTTCTTGGTCCCGCCATGCTGAAGGACTGCAGAAACCGTGTTCTGCCCCCCTTTCTGGGCATCTTTCTTGGCCGCTGGAATCGGCGTATCTTGTAAAGGAAACAGTGACTGCATGACGTTGTTCTGCATCATGAGATTGACGACCGTTTGTAGGTCCGCCAATTTGTCCGCCATTCCCTTCATCTCGTCGTCCCTCCGCAAGCATCTATCTTTCCATACCTGGAGATCGTCCTCGTTATAATACCCACTCCGGTCTGATTTCTTCGGTACGCCGCCCTCCTGGCCGACGTATTTTCCTCCGTGATTCTTATCACGAGTCTCTTCGTTGCAGTTGTCTTCTTCGACGTCAGGGTCAATATGTTTCTCACTTTTAGTAGGGGTGTCGTCCCTAACCTTTTTTTCTGTCCGTCGTTGGCCATCTATTCTCCTTTCTTTCCCACAGACGGCACCAAATTGTGTGTGTAGATTTCCGACCACACTGCCAATCAAGCACTCAGCTGGAGAACACTTGCAGAATAGTTTAAGCCCGAACGACCTGTCACAAAAAGAAAAGATTCCGGCAATGGGTCGTCCATCCGGGGGCACTCCAACGATCAAGTCAGTTATCTCTCAAAGATAGTAAAAGTGTTTAACTCACTATTCAGCGTATAAAAAGCATACCTTAGACCCATGAGGGCGCCTCTCTTTTATAGCCAACACAAACCTAGTCCCAATAGAAACCTAACTTCAATGGACTTAGGATTATTGCTAATCTTGGACTCTCAGTAGAATTGGGATAAACTCTCTAAGAGTCTTATCTTTATCCAAACTGAAGTCCTCTCTCATTCTAGGACTCTTGTCCCTTATTCGCTTATCCTGGATTCCGATATCTTTGCAGATAACCTCGGCCTAGTCGAAATAATCTCGACGTCATGACCAAGACACGTGGCACCTTGGCTGACACTTCGGTGACACCTCAGCCACGTGTTGTCATTCAAAAATTATGTCCCCACAATATTATTTTGTTATAATATCAAAACTACCCTTTTAGATATGGAACAAATAAAAAGACTATTCATAATCTTAAAACAAAAGGAAACTAAATCATAATATTTCTTTTCTCTTATAACCTCTTCTGGAAACACCAAAAAAAAAAAAAAAAAGCCACATCTTTTTATCTAATTTTTTTGTCTTTAGTAATTTTTTTTACTTTTCTGGTTTATCTTGTTGAGACAAATTTTAAAAGTATATTTTTTTTTTGAAAAATTTCAAAAAAAAATTAAAAAGGCCAAAAAAAATTGCTTACTTTTTACTTTTATGGATTTTTTTATAGAATTTTTTTAAAAAAATTATAAATTTCTGGTTTTTCATGTTGAGCTAAATCTAGAAACCTAATTTTTTTTGAAAATTTTAAAAAAATTACTAAAGACGAAAATAAATAAAAAATTTAAAAAATAAGCAAACTCCAAAACAATCATTAAAATTATAATTTTTTTTATGACTTTAATTATTAATGTGTATAACATTTGCTATATTTTTTTTTTCAACACTAATTGGTAGCGCGAATCTAATTTTGTTCGAAATTGCCCAAATTTTGGCTTGTCGGTTGTTCGGTCAATCATCCGGCAAGAAGGTGACAGTCGTGGTCAACAACGGTGACAACTGCAATAAACAAGTGTTGCACCGGTTGTCTGGGTGGTCTACCGACAAGCACAAATTCAGGCTTTCGGGCAAACTTAAATTCGAGCTACTAATCATTTTTATTTTTATTTTTATTTTTTTAAAAAAAGTGTAAATTACAATGACACCCACTAATATTTTTGGTTAATACAGATTCTCCCTTCACATTTGAAAAATTACATTCCCCTCTTAAGATTTGTAATCTCATTATAAATTGTCCCTAGATTGCTGATGTCATGCCCTAAGATCTTCTAAACGACCATTTTGCCCCCTTTCCTGTCATTTCTTCTTCCTATCATCATGATTACATTCCATAACTTTCCATCATTAAATTATACACATATCATTATTGAGTAATGATATATAAATAGAAATTTTAGATAGAATTTTCAGACACGATGATATAATTTAATGGTGACTTTTCATTTTAAATCAAAACACTCATAAATATAATTTATATTTACAACAATATCACTATCATAATATTTTTATGATATTTTTTTGTATAAATTTTTATATATGAACATAATTTTTCATTTTTATTTCCACCTTTCTATCTAGATTAGATTAATTTAATCCAGACATATTAAAAAGTATAAAATGTGTACAAAAAACTTTTTAAAAAAATCATTGAGTACAACAAAATAAGATAATATATTAAATTTTTGTATTTATATATATATATATATATATATTTTATATTTGGTGAATTTAAAAAAAAATCACAAAATATTATATTTTTTAAGTATATCTAGATTAGATGTTTCTAAAAAAAAAAAATTACTTAAAATATTTTAAAAAATTCAGTAAAAAAAACGAAAAAAAAAACACTCAATTTTTTTGTGTGAGTTAAACTAAAGAAGATAATTATTAATTATCTTGAAATGACATGAACATAATCTCTGTATTATTTTATTATTTTATATGTATAAAAGTTAAGGTACAAATATGTCATTTTAATTTGATAGAGGGTAAGTATAATTTTTCAAATGTGAGAAAGGGATCTGTATTAAATAAAAATCTCAACAGATATCAGTATAATTTACCCAAAAAAAAAAAATTACGTTGAAATTTCCCATTTTTACTTTTTAGCTAGGGCTGTGAAAAGTGAAAACCCAAGTTTCATCACTCACTCAGCCCTCGTTTGGCATGTTAGGGTGAGCGGCTAAAAGGTTAAAATAGCCCGTGAATAAAATAAAATTTCACATTTAAATTATAATTATTATTTTTTTCTCATAAAATTAAAAAATTCAAAAAAAATCAAACCCAAATGAGATTTTTTTAACTTAAACTAAAATTGTCAAAAAAAAAAAAATCAAAAAGTAAAAAAGTCAAGCCACTTCCCAAACGATGCAGAGAGCGAAGATTCGCAAGGTGTCTTCTTCGGCAGAGGTCTCTGGAATTCCCAACACTCCATTGGATTCGCACCAAGAAGAAAAGGTCGTTACTGCCCTTCCTTTTTGTGCCTAGTTTGTTTCATCATTATTTTACCATTATTATTGAAGTATATTCTATTTGGTTGCTGAGAAAACGAGCCAAAGTGTTGTTTTGGTTTGTCGCAAATTTTAATGCCTTGTTTGGTTAGGGAGAAACTTTAGGAAATTGAGAACTTTAACACTCCATTTGGATCATGGGATGAGAAAAGAAAAGAAATGACATTATCATGTTTGTATGAGTGAGAAAACAAAGCATGTGAGAAGAGGACATGAGTGAGATTTTTTTATTTTTTTTTCTTTGTATTTTAAGAGATAATTTTGGTATTATAAATATTTAACAACCAATCAACTTGTTTTTTTCATAATTCAAATACTCAAAAGAAAAATGTTGGTTGTTTTGAGTAGAAATGATAGGAAACATTATGAGCCATGAACCTGTTGAATTGAGAGGGCTTTGCTTCCGTTATAGACTTCTTGAGCAATGGTCCTATTGACATGACTTGTTGCAAGTGCGTGGCTCTCTGAATCTCGCTACGAAGGGCATTCTCCCTTTGGGGGTCGGTCATCCCATGGATAACGTTTATCACTAGCCTTGGAGCTTGGTCCTCTGGTAGAGGGGTTGGGGGTTGTCCCTGTTTTGCCCTTGTCTTTTCCACATTGATCCATTGCTAGAGGTGGCTGGCAGTAACCAAGTCTTTGAGATGCCTCTTAAGGTCTCTACAGTTCTACGTCTTATGCCCTTTCTCACGATGGTAGGTACACCTCCACTCCTGGTTGCGCCGAGCAGGATCCCCCATCATCTTAGGAGGCCAAACGAAGTAGGGCTCTCCCTTGATTTTTTCCAAGTGCCTATAGATCGGCTCCGTGAACACAGTGGTTATGGCTTCGTAGGATCTACTCCTTTCTTCTTCGGTTTGCATGGTCGGTTGCTTATTTTGGCCATACCTCTTTCTTTGGTCCTCCCTCCTAGGTTGTTCGGCTTTATGTTGCCAAGAGTCCTTAACTCCCTCATCTCCAACTGACACTTGTATAGAGGCTGTGTCATCTTCCACACGGGCTCGCTCCTCTATTCGAGCCCTCAGCTCTTTCAAGTCAGAGGGGGGTCGTTTTGTCAATGATTGCCTGAGCTTATGTGAAGGGGGAGCCTTGTTTGAAGTATAGAGCTGCCAACGGCTCACTACAAACATCTTCTTCCAAATTGCCATATGCCTCCCAATATCGCCTAGCGTATTCGCTCAAAGACTCCTTTTTATCCTTCCGAGTATTGAACAAGGTATCCAATCCCTTCGGGATTTGACTATTAGAAACAAACCGTGCAACAAAGGATTCGGAGAGCTGAGCCCAATCATAGATTGATTGAGGAGGAAGCTTGTCATACCACCAGAGGCCATGCTCACCAAGGCTAGAGGAAAAAACCTTGCACATGAACGCATCATTCTAATTCCAAAGTGACATCATTTGGCGGTAATGGCTGATATGAGTCAGGGTGTTTGACTTCCTATCATAAAGGATGAACTTCGATGGACTGTACTTATGAGGAGCTTCCACCACTTCAATCTCGGTGCAGAGGGGGGAAGAAATTAGTCGGTCCAAAGCACGATGCTCTATCTGATGAACGGACCGATCTAGATGCTCATTTTCCCTTTCTACTCGTCGTTCTGCTACTTTGTTCGACTGTCGGTCATCCCCTTGGTTGTCGTTCAACCATGTTCTCAAGTTACGCGGTCGCTCGTTACGATGATGCGGAAGAGAAGAGAGTGTTGAATAATGACTAATGGACTTTTGTCTCTTGCGAAAGTCTTCTCGAGAATTCTCCGTCTTACTTCTGGCTCCCTCACTACATACCGGAATCGGCCGGTTACACTCACCACAAGTAGGACCGTAGTTAGACCATTCACATCGTAGAGGCGGTGGAAAAGTGTGCTTCTGTTGCTGCGACAGTCCCCCTCCGGACTTCCTTGGCTCACCTTGAGGTACCATCTGCTTCCTCAGTTGAGCACGTAACTCCTCAATCTCCAGACTCGTCGAGTCGATGACACGATCACGGTGGTCCTTCTCAACAAACAGCCGTTGAGATGACTGATAGGCGACGGCATGACGTCGCTCCGCCGTATGGAGGGTCGGACTGTCGTGGTCCATCAGGTTGTCGTTCTCGGTAGGAAAGGCCAGACCCTTGTCTTTGGTTCTCTCCGTTCCTGGAGTCTTCTCTCCCATCCCAGGTTGCGAGGTTCCTTCAATATCCATCGTCGGATTTCGTCACAAAGCAATCAGAGAACGATTCCCACAGACGGCGCCAAATGTGTGGACCAGTTTCCGCAATAGAGTAAGATGGAACTTCGTGGACAAACCCTGGTGCACCAATGGGTGAAGGCCTGCACAAGGAACAAATAGTTAGGCTGCCCGACCGGGGGTTGGTCGGAAACCCCTCCGACGGTCGAGTCAGTACCGGAGTTTGGTAGAGACAAGATAAAGAAGACCAGTCTGTTTCTAGAGTTAAGAGATCGCCCCTTTCAAGGAGAGTCAGGTTACCTTTTATAAGGATTGTATGACTTATTCATCAAGCTCCCTCATTCTACGCCCGATCTTTAGCCATGATGGTAGCACATCCCTTAATAGATGGGAGCAAGATCCGTCATTCGCGGGCACCATGTGCTCTTTACTTTACAGGGTATTGATTGATCTGTTAGCACTCATGTTTTCGTTGAGTGTTATTCATCAAGCTCCCTCATTCTACGCCTGGTCTTTAGCCATGATGGTAGCACATCCCTTAATAGAGGGGAGTAAGATTCGTCATTCGCGGGCACCATGTGCTCTTTACTTTACAGGGCATTGATTGATCTGTTAGCACTCATGTTTTCATTGAGTGGAAGCCTTGGATCCCATGTTATGGACTTACCCACTTCGGAGTGGGGAGTGGTGCTAGGGCCAGGCCCATGGTCTTCCCTTCTTCGGAGTGGGGAGTGGTGCTAGGGCCAGGCCCATGGTCTTCCCCTCTTCGGAGTGAAAGTGGGAGTGGGTCAAGACTGATCCCTTAGCTCGGCCCATCATAGAGTGGAGAGAGAGAGAGAGCCCACTTCGGAGTGGGGACCTTCGTCCAGTCCAACAAGGCTCCATACAAATAGGCTTGAGTACGGAGTAGGGACCTTCGTCAGTACAGAGTAGGGACCTTCGTCTAGTTCAACAAGGTTCCATACAAATAGGCTTGAGTAATTGTGCCCCCTTCAAGTATGATTGGGTAATACTCTTCTGGTGCCTTTCATTCCTTCTCCTCTTTTATTATAGATGAGCATATGCCTTAGAGGTGAAGACATTCAGAGACAATTAAAAATCTAAAGGCAATGCTATGTGAGAAGGAAGGCATTTTCGAAAATATTCAGGAACTCTTTTTTTTTTTGCGAGCGGCTCAAGGATGACCACAAGCTGGTTGATTATGGCATTCAGCCGAACTCCAATCTCCATCTTGTCTTCCAAAATTTGGGTTCAATAAAATTCTTAGTCTACATACCATCACGCACGAAAACACTTGAACTCCAAGCAAAGGCTCGTGATACTGTCCAAAACATCAAATCCTTGATTTAGGAAAAAGAGGGTATACAATCAGATTATTACTCTTTTCTATGGTGGAAAGTTATTGGAAGATAACAGGACTTTGGCCTCTTTCAATGTACAAACAAAATGTATCATTTATTTGGTCTTTGTCCAAAAGATGTGTTGTCAATTTCTGTAAGAATGCTTAGTGGGGAGATCCTGAAACCTGAAGTTAAGTTCTTGCACACAGTTCGTGATGTCAAGGCAATAATTGAGAGTATGGTTGGATTCTGGTGCAGTGAGCAGCATGTACTGTACGATGAGAAGCGACTCGAGGATGGGAAGACTTTAGCTTTTTATAACATCAGAGAGAACTCCATCTTAGACGTGTGGCTTGAGGTGCCTTCCTTTCAGATATTTGTAAAGGACGGGAATGGAAAATCATTAATTCTTAATGTACACGAACATGACATGAAGAATAAGATTTTCAATAAGGCGGACATGCTGGTTGATGCCCATTATCTTGTGTTTGGTGGAAGAACTTTGGAGGATGACCGGGGTTTGGCTAGTTACAGTATCAAGAAACTTTCCACTCTCCAAATGCGTCTCCACCACACCTACCAATCGCCAAAAAAAGCTATGATCCAAAAATTATTGAAGAAACCCGGTGAAGTTGTATTTCAATTGCCTTTGCAGGATCACTTTTCTCTGGCCGATGTGCTATCAGGACGCATACAATGAAGATGGTTTCTTTGTAAGTACTTTAAGCATGTTTTAGTGCTTCATGTTTTGTAAAGTTATCAGCTGAAAGGTTTCTGATCCTTTGCATATAAAGATCGGCAGTGTAATTTCCTTTGTATCCATTTTGTGACTATCTGTTTCAAGTGCTAACCCTTTTTGGACATGTTGCAAGTACATAGCAATATGGGTGTGGAGAAAAGTTACTCCAATGTGAATATATGATGTTGCTTTACTTTCTATGGTTCTTTGTTCAATACGGTCTTGTACTCCTTTTCATACTTATGACCTTTTTGTATGGAAATGCTATCAATAGAAGAATCCCGAAGGGGTTGGCCAAGCAGTAAAGAATTGAGAATATGATTCAATATCTCGAGTTTGAGTCATTGTAAAGGGTCACTAGAGATTAGGGTTTTATTTTCGTTTTTCTGTTGGATCTAAGCAGACAGTACTCTGTTTTTCAGGTTTTTCATCTTAGTTTGATGTCTATTTGGCAAGTTGGAAATTGATAATTGTGATGAATTGACGAAACCTTATTTAAACACTATGCTATGTTTGCCATCTCATTCTGGATGCGCGTTGTATATGCTATTCCGAAGTCATCTTTTAATCGACTAATGAGTTATTTGATGATAGTTCTACTTACCTCCTTATTGTGAAAGGTTATGTTTGGCATGAGCTTTTTTAGCAATTTTAGTTATAAAAAGATAAAATAAATCAAAAAGTCAATAAGATAAAATGTCACATCCAAATCATAATTATTTTATTTTTTCTCTCACAAAAATTAAAAAAATCAAAAAATCTATCTCAAATGAGGTTTTTTAACCACAGGCTAAAAAAGCTAAAAAATAAAAAAATTAATCCACATTCCAAACGAAGGCACAGATTAGATTGGTCTGAGTGGAGTTGGGTAAACGAATCCATGGAAAAATGGATTAGTGAAATCTAGGTTGACAAACTATTCCTTTTAATTTGCTCCCTTGAGCAATCTATTCCTGATTTTATGATATCAAATTTCAAGGTGAAATGAACGTACCACAAGGTCACAATATTCGTACGAGGATTTTGTACAAAATTTTATTTATATAATATTATTGGTAAAAAATTAATGCTGAAGAAGATCCAAGGTGCTGAACTCAATTGTTTTATGTACACTTTTTCTTGTGTTTTGCAGAGTTATATACGTTTGTTTAATTGGATAATATTTAATTGAAAATTTTGTGTATACTATTGATTTCATCATCTAGGCAAGAGAAACAAAATTGAGTACAATATATGGGTTAGTTTAACCTACAGGCATTTTAAAATAATAATAATCTCCCTTTAAAACGACTATTTTTATGATACATACTTTTTTTTAAAAAGGTAAAATATATGGCAGTTATATCTAAAGTAAGTAGCATTGGTTATAAATTAAAATTGTGTTGGTTATGATTGTGAATGATGGTCAAATTAAAGTAGCATCCATCTCGATAATGAGATCAGTGTTTGGTGGATGTTGTACTCTTGGTTATGACTAAGGCCTAGTTTGGGATGTTACTTTTTTAGTTAATTAGCTAAGAAATTACTAAATTAGTCAATTAACCAATTAGTCATACCAAAAAGTCAACAATTACGGCTTCTCTCTACTTTTTGCATAGCTTTTCGTAATTATTCAAAAAGTCATCCCAAACATACACAATTTTTTTACCTACCTTTTTAGCTAATTAACTAAAAAATTACTAAGTTAACCTGTTCCCAAACGAGACCTAAATAAAAGTGTTCATAAGGCATTGTGGAGGGTAAAAAAAGGAAGCTAGGTCCAATAAGAGTCCATATAAACCCAAAACTAATTAGGCCCAAAAGGAATGCAATTTGAGGTATACAACAAGTGGGCTACTACTTAGATTGGCATTGACGAGAGGAAGTACCGTCTGATCAACTTTCATCAGATGATCAGTATGTCGCGCAACTAGATCATTATGATCTGACATTATCATAGTCGTTCGATGAACACACATCTAACAACGATCTACAATAAAGACAACTTGGCCATTAGCACAAGTGACCACTGACAAAAAAAGGACCATCTGATAAAAAAGGAAATCAACGATCACAATGAGTTCCTAATTAACTATAAAATCATAGCCTCGTCCTAAAATATATGCAAACCAAAAATAAAACAAATGCTGACATGAAGCGGATGTTTCGGAAGTGAGTTTTTATATAGGTTTTTTTAGTTGTAGGATATTATTGGAGAAATTTTTTTTTGTGTTTGAGAAGATAGTTGAGTTTTTGTGGTTGAATGTGATATTTGTGAGAGAAAAAATGAAATGATTATGGGGTTTGATATGATATTTTGTTTGAATTTATTTTCTTTGATTTTACAAAAAGTTTATCTTTTAGTGGAAAAAATCAAAAAAAAAATCCAAAAAACATTGTTTCCAAACACTGCCGAAATCCAATCCTATAATTGTATCTCATGAAACAAATATGGCCCAAGTACATTTTCAATTCTTTACTAAATCCCTCATTAAATTTACATTTGATGAAAATGGATCAATCCATTCACCAAACTTATGTCAAATCAAAATTTCTTAAATTAAACAAATTCATCAAATGAGAGATGAATCAAATATTTTATAAAATTTCAACAACAATTTTTTTTTTTTTTTATCACTTTGATGAACTGTTGAAAAAATGAAGAATTGGAGATCATTTTTTTTTTTTTTTACCTGAATTGATTAAAAGAGGTTTTTCTTAAGATATGTTAGGTATTTAAAAAAAAAAAAGGATTGATTCTCACCTTTGGAGTGACTTATATCAAGTCAAGTATTGTTAAACAAATTTAATAAAAAAAAGATGAACGCTTTTTTAAGATATGTTAGGTATTTTTTTTTTTAAAATTGATTCTCACCATTGGGGGGATCAAGTCAAGTATTGTTAAACAAATTTAATAAAAAAAGATGAACGGTTTCAATCATTAATTTTTTTCCCATCAAATTTAAATTTGATAAAAAATACTAGCCAAAAAAGTATCTCCAATCATTTCATCAAATATTTATCAAATCAAGACAAATATTTTTTTTTTATCAAATTAAAAATTTATCAAATCTTTCATTAAATTTAAATGTGATAAAAATTTAAAAAGATAAAACATTTCTAATGATTTTTGTTCTCATCAAATTTAGTGAAAAGATAAATTTAAGGTAAGAGGGATTTTTTTTTTTAAAAAAAAAATTAAAATATTTCATATTAAATTAAAATTATAATCTAAATTATTGAATAAATTTAATAAAATAGAAGGCCAACGGTTGACTATTTGACGGACACGCAACCGCGTGACACCCATATCAATATTCATTAAATTATGAGATAGGAGTATTATTTTATTTTATCTCTTTTATTTATAAACTTATGTATATTTATTATTTAATTATAAAAACCTTAGGAATACATTGGAGGTGATTTGAAGGGGTTTATAAAGATAAAAGTGATGTAATTCTCGCCTTGTATAGCCTCTAATTTTTAAGTCTTCTTGATAATATCTAAAAAGAATTAATTTATTAATTAATTTAAATTATATAATGTTTTATATATTTTTAATGTATTTTCATAATAAGAAAAAAATTAGTCTATAAGTCATACAAAGACAACGCTTAGTCAAAAGTTATTATAAATTATCACATAATTTTTTTTTATTTTTATATGTTTTTTAAAAAAATTAATTAAAGTAATCAAATTTTAAAAAGTAATAATTGAAGTTGGTTAGAATAATAAAAAAAAAGTAAAACACTCAATCCCATCACTTTTTATTTTTATTTTTATATATACCATTTTATAAGAAATTAAAAAATAACCCTCAAATTAAAATATGAACGTCAATTAGCCCCCAAACGTCTGCACACACAGCATCTCCATTATCCTCCCACGGCCTCTCTCACCAGGTATGCATTCTCTCTCTCTCTCTCTCTCTAGACTCTAGCATCACATGTATGTATACCCAGAAATACATGTATATGTATGAACGAAATCCTCTCCATTCCTAACTTTTGTATTTGTTTTTGGGTTTTCATTAGATTTGAGTGAAAGTTTGGTTAAAAGCTTGATCCATGGAACACTTCAAAATTTGATATTTTCATCAAATATTTTTGAAAAACCTGATTTAACCATTTTTATAAAAGAAAACAATTTCCAATCTTTATTATTTTTAAAATTTCATCAAATTTTTGGCCGCCTTTGAGAGGTTGACTATTTTAATAGATTAAAATATTTGTATTTGAAAAAGATGGTTGAATTTTTTTTTTTAGTTGGATGAAATGTTTATGAGAGAAAAAGTGGAATGATTATACGTTTGATGTGATATTTTATTTTATTAGCTATTTTAACTTATTTTGTTTTCTTGTGAATTTTAGCCCGTCAAAAAAAAAAAAAAACCATTGCCAAACAAGGCATTTGAGTAAAAAATATGACTCTTGAAAATTTGGTTCATTATTGATTTAGTGAAAAAAAGTGTTTTTCCTATATGAATTTGATGAAATGGTCGAGAGTACACTTTTACCCATTTTTTAAAATTTGAATTTAATGAAAAAATTGATGAAATGCTTGAAAATGTTCTAAAACAAACACATGCATATATGGGAGCTGCTAATAGCCCGAGCTATGTACTTAAACCCCAAATCCTTTATTTATTTAGGGAAATTATACTGTCCTCTGTGAGATTTGAAAAAAATAGAGTAAGTCTAATAAGTTTGGCATAATTACATTAGGTTTTCTTAATGTTTTAATTCATATAACACTTGATCCCTCTCCTTTTCATCATAAATTCGTTAGTCGTATGAATGAAAAAAATGATATTATCATCTTTTTTATTTTTTTTGTAACTTTTTTTTATATTGAAATATATATTTTTTCTTGTGTATGTTTGTGCCTTCGTACCATTTTACTAAAAAGGAGGTCAATGTATATTTTACCATTTTATCTTGTGTATATTGAAATATATACCATTTTATCTTGTGTATGTTTGTACTTTCATACCATTTGGTCTCTTTAATCTTACTAAAAAGGAAATTAATATAATTCTGTTAAAATTGTGAAATTTGCTATATTTTCTCCAAACCTTGAAAGAGATTAGTGTAATTTATCCTAATTAGTTTTATTACCATTTTACTGTAACACAACTTTCTTATTTTATCCCCATCTCTAACCTCTCATCCCTAACCCTAACCCTAACCCTAACCCCACCCACCACCACAAACAACTCCGGCTACCTCCCTCGTTTGCCCCTCTTTAGTAAACCTCTCGACCCTTGCTTCCCCTTCCTAGCCTTACCTTGCCACCCCGCCCCTCCTCCAACCTCCTTCACCCCACCACTTCCCTTTTGTGTCACCCCTACTCCCTGTCCACTGTTGCCAGCCACAACGCCGGGAACCCACTTCCTCTTTCTCTTCTTTCTTCTTGTTCATCTTCATCCTCCACTTCTTCTTCGCCGCGTAAACCTTAGATTTGAAAACCCTTCAGGGTTTAGGCAGCGAGGAGAAGAAGAAGAAGAAGAAGAAGAAGCAGGAGGAGGAGGAGGAGGAGGAGGAGGAGGCTGGGGCTCTTAGGGAGGAGAAGGGGGACTGGGGCAGGGGGTTGCTAGTTGGGAATGGGTTGTAGTGGGGGAAAGGGGTTGTTGTGAAGGAAGAAGGGACTGGGGAAGGGTCGACGGAGGGCAAGGGGGAGGGTCGCCGGACGTGGGGGTGCGGGCTGCCGAAGTAAGGTTGCAGAGGTGGGGGTCCAAAGGGTAGGATTATGGTGGGTGTTCAAAGAAAAAAGGGAGGGGAGCACTTTGGTGTGTGTCTGTCTAAAGAAATGGAGGGTCCAAAGTAATTAGGTAGGGTTGTTAGCAACTCCCCATATGTACACCCACAAATTCACGATCTGCATATGTTTATACATGAGTTATATATTGGGCATTGCATAACATGTAGAGGGAAATCTTTCATTCAAATCCTTACATATATACTTTTGATCCAACAAATTGAATCTTAAAATCTATAAATTTTCACGACAAAAGGAAAAAGCACACGCCACAGGAGCACTCATGATTTGAAAGTTCAATTGATATGCAAGAATGTTTGTTGTGCAAACAAATTGCTGAAAAAGCACAATCCCAATACCAATTGTTTATAGTATATGTATTCATACATACATGCACCTAACTCACTGGACTAATTGATAAATTTATGTACATGTGGAATATTTAAGATGAGAAATACACTTGAGTGGACACATTTCGTCTAAGCTTGTAGTACTTTTCAATCCAGCAAGGGTAATGGCAGAGTCTGTTGTCGCCTTCGCCATCAAAGGACTTGGTGTTTTAGCGATTCAAAATGCACAATTCTTGTATGGTATGAGTGACCAAGTGGAGCAAGTTCAAGCACACTTAAGGCAGATGCAATGCTTCTTGAAAGATGCAGATGCAAAACAAGATGAACATGAGACGATCCACAATTTGGTTGCAGAAATTAGAGAAGTTGCTTATAACGCGGAGGCTGTTGTTGAAACTTTTGTTTTTGAAGTGGCATCGAGGAAAGGAGGTTTTCGAAAGATCCTCATCAGATCTGTTAACATCTTGAGTGAAGTTTTAGCCCGCTACAGGATTCAGTCTAAGATTGAAACTATTAAAAAAAATATCAATATTCTCATCTCAAGCTTACAAAGTTACGGTTTAATTGCAGTAATGGAAAGAGAAGGTACAAGTTCTACATATCAAAGGAAACTTCAATATCGGCGATCTTATTCCCATGTTATTGAAGAGGATTTTGTTGGTTTTCAAGAAGACATGAAGACATTAATCAAACATTTGGTGAATGAAAGAAAACAAAATTGTCAGGTTGTTGCTATTTGTGGCATGGGTGGTCTAGGAAAGACCACCCTTGCTAAGAAGATATACCATCACCAAAGTATTAGGAGCCACTTTGATCGATTTGCTTGGGTTTGTATATCTCAACAATGGCAAAGAAAAGATATTTTGGAAGGGATTTTTACCAAACTTGTACCAGAGTGGAAAAATCAAATTGTGAACATGAGAGATGAAGAGCTTGTCAAGCAACTTTACCGAGTCCAACAAGAGAAAAAATGCCTAGTGGTTATTGATGACAACTCGTAATAAAGAAGTAGCTATGCACATAGATCCGGCTTGTTTCCTCCATGAACCGAAGTGCTTAAATGAAGAAGAGAGTTGGGAGCTATTTCAGAAAAAGGTCTTCTCAAGAAGAGATGGTGCAGGTTAGTCTCTTCAATCATTGAATTTCTCCTCAATTGACTCCCTTGCATCAAATATTAAGGTATCATAATATGTTGTCTAGTGGTTCGCTATATTTATTTATGGATTAGGTAAAAGAGGTAAAAAAAATATAGGTAAACGAGAATTTCTTCGGAGTCATCTTCATATATCTCGTTATCGTATTAAGTGCTTTGATCTTGCAATAAATTTTTCAAGTAACTTTTTCTTAGTCTCATTGTTACTTTATTTATTTATTTATATTAAGCCTAGATTTAGATTTGTTGAGGGAAATAAAGAATTAAGAGAAATAATATTACTTGTAATTATTCATTTTTCTATCAGTGATTGTGGGCAAGTCCCTTGGAGGATTGAATCTCTCAGAAGACATATTTCAAATCTTTTTGACTTAAAATTCATGCAATTTTTGAAGTGAAATGTTAGTTTTCAATGGTAACCTAGCATGTGAGGGCGGTTTTATTATCAGCTAACTACTTTGTTGATTTTGGAACCTCTTCCGGCTTTGCTAGAGAATAGGCTATGGATTTGGGTTTGGGGATAGTTATTAGACCACAAATCTATTAGGCCCCGTTTGTTTTGGGTGAAAGAGAGGGTATTGGGATTGCTAATACCAAGGTATTAGTAATAGCCTTGTTTGTTTTGGGAGAAGGCCTTGGGACTATTAGTCCCTTGGTATTACTAGTACCCTTGAAGATGGGATTGGTAAGGAGGAGGTAGAGATGGTATTAGAAAAATAGTGAGGGGATTAGAAATTTTTTTATTTTTTTTATTTTTTATATATGGGAATTTTTTTTTAAAATATAATTTTTAATTTTTTATATTTTTTTATTTGTTTTATTATTTTATATAAAAATAATTTAATAATTCCTCACTACTAATCCCCTCACTATCAATCCCCTCACTAACAATCCTCTCACTATTAATCCCCTCACTATCAATCCCTTCCATTCTATCTCTAGAAACAAACGGGGCCTTAGGGATTTAGGCATGAGGGGTACTGTTTGGACTAGAAAGCATAGATATGAATACGAGATACAGATATGACATGATACGGATACGGCGATACGACTAAATCTAAAAAATTAGGATACCGGTACGGTTATGATACGTTTGTGAAAAATACACATAAGCTAAAGAACGTTAAGAAACCACAAAGTAATTTTATAATGTAAAATACTAACCTTTAAAAATTTTGTATTAATTTAAGCTAGTAGCTTGTTTACTTTTTAAATTTTTAATAAGTCTTGCAAATATTTCATTTCAATATCGAGTTTAATATATTTATATTACAATAATAAAACAATTCACAACTTGTTCCTATGCTTTTTCCTTTGACACTAGTGAAAAATATTGTATTCAAGTTTACTTGCTTATTTATTTATTGATATTTAATTTTACCATTGTTATATTCTCTTGTTAATTCCTACTTTCTATGTAGTTATAGGGGACATGCATGAAATAATTAGGATACATCAATTTGATAAATTCTATTATTTAACTCACTATGCTCTTCTTATCGAAGAACTTAACAAAGTATTAGAAAAATATTTTTATATTTATACTTGCAATTATATTATATTATATCACTATGCAAGAAATGTTACAATTGTAATTTTATAAAACAAGTAAACATGACTTGGAGTATCCGATACTTTAAAATTAAGTATCCGATACTCCAAAATTAATGAAAAAATAATTAAAAAGTATCCGATACTTTTAATAAGTATTTGATACGTATCCGCGAGTATTCAAGGAGTATCAGTATCCGATATGGATACGATACGGATACGTCACCCTATTTGAAGTATCCGTGCTTCATAGTATTTGGAACTTAGTTGCAGGAATCGTGCAACCAGGTGACGAATCTTCGTAAGAAACGTGATTCCGCGTTTCTTAGAAAGAAACGTGTAAGAATCGCGTTTCTGTAGAGAGAGAAATGCGATCCTGTCCAAGATGGGATCGTTGGTGGCTATGAACAAAAACCCTAGCTTGTTGGTCAACAAAGAGAGAGAGGAGAAAGAAGGTGAAGAACCTGAAGGTCGTCTCTGGGTATGTCTTGCTTCTTTGCTTCGTTTTTCTTCGTCTTTCATCACTTCGAAGGTTGTCTCTCTCTCTCTCTCTCTCTCTGTGTGTGTGTGTTTTTTGTCTCTGTTGCAGTTCGTCTCTCTCTCTCTCTCTAGCAGATTGTCTTTCTCTCTCTCTCTTGCAATTCGTCTCTCTCGCTCTCGCTCTCGCTCTCGCTCTCGTAGATCGTCTCCTTCTTGCTGATCGTCATCGTCTCCTCCTTCGTCTTTGCCTTCTCTCACTTGCGCTCTCTCTCTCTGGCCTTCTATCACGATATATATCTAAGTAATATATATATATATATATATAAGATAAAACATATATAATCTTTATATAAATATATATATTTAAATTTAAAAAAAAAACATTAACACATTATTATTTAATATATATCATATACATACATATAAATATATAATAAAAAAACATTAATTAAAAAAAATAAAAATATTAATATATATAATCTTTATAATATATATAAATAAAAAAAATATTAACACATATAAATATAATATATAATATATATATGAGTATATATTATACATATTAATAAAAAAACACAAACACATATGTGTAAAATAAAATAAAAAAAATTAACAATAACACATTATTTAAAAAATATAAAAAATAAATAAATAATTAATGTGTATTAAAATAAAAATATTTATAAAAAAACTTCTAATTATATTAAAATATATATATATATATATTACTGCTCCTCGAGGCGCTCCCAACCTAAGAAACTTCTATCGGCTCACGCTTCCCCGCCCCCGCTCCCGCTTCGTGCAACTAAGGTTTGGAAAAATGTCTCTTCTTAACCAGGATCAGTGAGACACAAAATAGCAAACAAAAAAGACAATCAAAATCAAAAAAATCAAACACACACAAGAACAGAAGGATTTATATGGTTCACCCTAGAATGGGGCTATGTCCATGGCTGTTGCAGTTTTAACTATGATCAGAAAACGATACAACTCTCTTAACCTGAAAGAGGCGGCCCCTTCATTTATTTATAAGTATAGAATTAGTGCAACGTGGAAGCAACATGAAAATTACTAAAGTATCCCTTGGACCCCCTCCCCTTGGGAGGAGGCCCTCCAAACCCCCTATTGGACCCGAGGGTTGAGTGAACAATACTTATTAGGGTCCACAGACCCAATAGGTACGCCCCTTATAAATTTGTATTTGCTTTCATTTTTTCAAATGCTTGCTTGCTCCAAAAAAACCCTACCATATATTATCAAATGCAATTAGTAAATGTTTTAGATTTAAGGAGGGATAGATTTTTCAGATTCAATCTGCAATTAGTAAATGTTTCAGATCTAATCTCTATTTGTGAAATTCACAAGTGAACAAATGGTTAGCAGATTTTTTCCACATGTTTAAGCAAATTCAGTAAGAAAGAAATAGAAAATCATCATTTTTACATGAAATGTATTGTATTTTCTAGTTTCCAATATTTTGTCACATGTTATTCTTTTTTATGTTCAAGTGAGGGTGTTATATTTACAAACAAGTTCTTCCATTTTATTTGTAACTACAAATTTGCTCTTTGTTCCTTTTGTAGACTTCAAAGTTGACACCCGGATGGAGATGTTAGTGAGGGAAATGGTTGAACGGTGTGGGGGTTTACCGCTAGCCATTGTTGTGTTAGGAGGAATCTTAGTGACAAAACATACTTGGAGTGAGTGGGAGATAATTCATCAAAATTTAAATTCGTTTCTAAGGAGGGGCAAAAGCATTGGACAGCAACATGGAGGAGTAATGGAGGTGTTGGCTCTTAGTTATCATGACTTGCCATATCGGTTGAAGGCATGTTTTCTTTGTTTGGGAAATTATCCAGAAGATGTTGAGATAGAAGCAGAGAAATTATACCAACTGTGGATGGCCGAAGGTATCATATTACCATCATCATTGGAGGATAAGGAAAAAGGGGAAGAAGAAGCAATTATGGATGTGGCAGAATGTTATTTGGATGAATTGGCACAGAGATGCATACTTCAGGTGCAGCTAGAGGAGTACCCAATCAGGTACCAAGGAAGGTTTAAATCATGCAAGCTTCATGACCTTATGCGAGACGTATGTTTGTTAAAGATAAAAGAGGAAAATTTTCTTAAGGTCATTTATTTGAAGAGGCATAAAAATGAGCAACAACAACTACTGGAAAATTCCTATCCTTCTTCTTCATTATCATCATATAGGTGTAGTCAAATACACAGACTTGCAATTGCCTTTGATGAGAATGTTGATGGTGACCTTTCGCTCCTCAAACAAAAACAAGTTAAGCACATTCGGTCAGCTGTATTTTTCTATGGAGGCCGGTGCAGTCATCGACTCTGGGAACAAATCAAACCCTGTATTTTCAACCATCTCAAATTGCTGAAAGTTTTAGACCTTGAAGCAATGGGACATCGATTTTTTAGTGTGAGTGATCTAAAGTTACCAAAAGCAATAGGAAATTTAATCCACTTGAGGTACTTGGGTTTAAGATATTCATGGTTCAACCAGTTGCCATCATCAATAAGCAAGTTGAGGTATTTGCAAACCCTTGATTTACGGACACTATCACATCCATTGATACCAAATGTGCTATGGAAATTGAAACTACTGCAATATCTTTATCTTCCTCAATCCTTACATATAGAAAATGGTGACATATTACGATTGGATGGGTTGGACAACCTAGAGATGCTAGAAAACTTCCATACATATTATTGTGATATCAAGGATCTCTTCAAATTAACCAATCTTCGACAGCTAAGGGAAGCAAAAATGTGGGGGAGACGTGAGGATATGATCAACTACCTCTTCAGCATCAGTAACCCAAATCAACAACTCTTCCGTCACTCTTCACTTTCTATTCGCGACTCTGATGTTTTCTCCGAGGAGTCAAATCTTCTAACACAATTATTGGGGTGTCATCATCTTCATAAATTGGAAATACAAGGGCCTATACAAGTGTTAGCACCACCAGTTGACCATCAGATGAATATCTCTTTGTATTCAAGCAGCAGCCTCACCCAGCTATGGTTGGAGGGATCTCTACTTAAGGAAGACCCTATGTCCACACTGGAGAAGTTGCCTAACTTAAGGGGCCTCTACTTAGATGAAGCCTTTGTGGGGAAAGAAATGGTTTGTTCTGCAATGGGATTCCCTCAACTAAAACATCTAAAACTCAAAGGTTTGCACAACTTAGTGAGGTGGAGGGTGGATGAAAGGGCCATGCCCAATCTTTTGACTTTGGAAATTCAAAGTTGCAAGAAGTTGAAGATGCTGCCAGACGAATTGAGATCCGTCCTTCCCCACGTGCAAGTGTTGATTGAAGAGATGCCTGAGGAATGCCATTACTTCCGGCCGACCAGTACCCCCACCTCCTCATCCGTTCCCCATTCCCCTTCTCCTCCCCCTCCCCCTCCCCCTCCCCTTTTCCCTCCCTCTCCCCCTTTCCCTCTCCCTCCCCCTCCCCCTCCCCCTCCCCTTTTCCCTCCCTCTCCCCCTTTCCCTCCCCTTTTCCCTCTCCCTCCCCCTCCCCCTCCCCTTTTCCCTCCCCCTCCCCTTCCCCCTCCCCCTTTCCCTCCCCTTTTCCCTCCCCTTTCCCGTTCCCGTTCCCTTTCCCATCCCGCTTCCCTTTCCCATCACGCTTCCCTTCTCCCTCTTCGTCGTTGATCTCTGCAATGTGATTTATTCTTTGCCGAGATATAAGGGACTAAACTGTTTATTAGAGAATCAGTTGTCAGGTATTTTCTTAATCATCATCTTATTTTATTTCCATTGCATTATTAACCGAAATAATTTAAAAATAACAAGAAGAAAATCACTGCACCTTTCACATCTCTCTCCCAAGCCATGATCTTCAATTATTGTTCCATGCATCTATCATCTTAACAACTGTCTCTCCTTCTATCTCTTAGTGCATGGTTCCAATGTCACTTTTCTTCATATTAAGGGTTGTTTTCGGGATTGACTATTTTAGTTGGTTTTTTAGCTTTTCACAAAAACACGTGCAAAAAGTAGAGAGAAAAGTTGATTTTTTTGTAGTGACTTTTTGACTTTTTGGCTAAAATAGGTTGTTGCCAAAACAGCCCTAAATAACTGAGGCTGTCTGTTGCACCAGATGATTATTCCCATTTGTAGCCAACAATTTCTTCCTACTATATACAAACCAGCCTTTCCTCAGTACCCATTTTGGATTTGCATAATAATGGAAAAAAATGAAAATTAGTTCAGACTCCTTTTTCCACATTTTCATCATTCATGGCAAAGTACTGCTCTTCTCTGCAGCATCATCTCCCTGAGATTTCTTTTAAAGATGATATTTTTGATAAAATATGTCCAACTTTTTTTTTTTTTTGGTTTGTAAAAATCCTATACTAAACTGTATATATTGGTTCATCCGATTTAAACACTTTGAATCTCTATTTTTGGTGGCAGTGGTTCTGTTAAAAGGACTCCAGAGAACCGTATGCTGGGTCATCATATAATCATGGACTCAAAGGTACCATTCTGTATGTTTGTGTTTGTTTGTCTCTGTCTCCTTAAGTTTATATGTCTATACGTGCTTCAAACCAGAATAAAAATACCATTATCCATCATTAGTCATTTAAATAAGAGACAAATGTCATGTCACCATATCTTTTTAGTTAGTATAAATAAAAGTAACATAGAAACCCATTAAGCTCCATCATTTCTAGTTTTGGAGAAGAAAAGAAACTACTTTTCAAGTTCCAGAGAAGATAGAAAATGGCTGATCATCAATTTCCATGTGAATTTTTTTGACAGGTTGGCCCATATGTAAGGCTGACACATGAGGAGGTTCATGATGCCGCTCTTCAAATTTGTTCCGGATGGTAAATCTTGTAAGTTGACAACTTAACCAAACATTAGTTGAAGTAAAGAGTGGTTTTGATGTTTGAAAAACTAGTGTGACTTTGCATATTAGAAACTGATCAATATAAATAGTGGGTTATGCTTTTTCAGGGAGAACGGTGCAGTATATATGGATCCAATTTCCCAGAATGGATCATTTCAATGGAGGTATGCTGTACTTTGTTTTAAGGCTTGGTTTGGTTTGGTATGCTGTACTTTGTTTCTCTTCATGTAGAAAGAAAGTTAATTGCTTTGGTACATACATTGCCATGGTTCTTTCTTATTTATTTTACTAGTATTTCTTTACTTAATAAGTGTTTTGCCAGAACTATTACCAATTTGAATTGGCTATTTTCACATAGGCTTGTAACAGCCATTCCATAGCCTATTTTCTGCTGTATGACACACTTGGTATGTTTTCTTCCTTTTCATTAAACCAACAGGTGGTTATTTTGAGCATTTGTAAGCTCGAAATGCAGGGTACGTGACTAAAGTTAATTTAAACTTCAACCACCACCGGCCATTAGTTTGTTCTGCTGGTGTCACTGATGCAAATTCTGTGGAGTTCATCATCAACCATCCTGAAGTTTCGATACCTTTTGTTGAAGAGAATAAGATAGATACTGGCTGTATGTTCTCATTGCTTCTCCTTAGATCAAGAATTTGGATTTTTGGGAATTATCATGATCACTTTTCTAGAGTTGCAATCTATGAAGCATGTGTACTTTGACAAACATTTCGTATCTACTGGGTATATGCAACACGGACCCAAAAAATTTTCTTCTTAATTTTGGCTTACTCTAGAGGTTACCTAGTATATGCCTAAGTTGTACCCCCAGCCGGAATAGTATTTTCTTTTATGTAGAGGTAAAGTTAGACTACTCTTTTTTTTTTTAATTTTTATTTTTATAGCATAACAGCAATGCTACATTCACACAATTTTGCCTCTCGAATCACCCCCGAATATGTTTCTAATCGGTAAGAAAATGATTTCTTACTGGTCAGAATCATTTTCTTAACAGTCAGAAACAAATTAGGGGGAGAAAATTGTGTGGTTGGCATTAAATGTAAATTGTGGGTTGAATCTTAATCAACTAAATCATTTAACTAATTTTTGCATTATTCAAATTAAAAATAAATATTCTTTTACAAATGTACCCAGCCACAGCAGTACTCTACCTTTTTTAGATTTTACCATTTCTACATACCTGTACCTTACTAGTACCAATATCTGTACATGTGCTTCATAGGTTGCAAATCATTCACTACTTCACCCTAAACACACCCTTGTCAGCTGTGAGCAAACAACTGAACCTATCTGAAACATCAATTGATCTTCTGATATCTGAATAGTGAATTCGTAATGATACTCCATTAAGCAATCTAATGAAGAGGTATCAATCCTAGAAATCAAATAGTGTACTGAACTCTAGTTCGATTCTAGACTCTACTTCATGAATATATCTTTCTATTTGTTTGATTATCCACATTGCTTCATTGTTTTCGATTCCAATTCTACTATCTCCAAAAGTTCAATCCTGGATCTTGAGTGCTTCATTGTATTAGGCTTTGATTCTTGATTAGCAAGATAAGTGGTGTTCATCCTGTTTGGTTGAGTTTTCATAATCTATTTTTTGTTTTTTTTTTCCCCTTGAAAAAATAGAAACCAGTTTGATGAAAATAAACACAAAAGAAAGTTGGGTCATTAACTCATAATATTCTTCTTTATAATACTTAATTTTAACTTGTGCAGATGCCAACATGCCTTCGAAGGTGTACTTCACATCTAAAAAGTAAGTCATATCTCATAAGTGTAATTTTTTTAGAATGACTAATACTTAAATGTGGTGAACTAAAAACAGCTTATTCTTTTGTTAAGCTATTGCCAGATTTGGGAGATTTCTAGCATGCAAAAGAAGGAAGCTGAAGACCTTGGTGTGTCTTGCTTCTCTTGGAAAGAATTTGCTCTATTGGTAAGACCTTCACATCAATGCTTATTTACAGCTCAAGTAGTACATTCTTTGTTGTTGTCATCTTACCCTGTTTATCTATCTTTTTCAGGGAAGTTTGGATCGCAAATTTCCTCAATCTGACATCTGCACGATGATGATGTATACAAGTGGAATGACAGGAGAACGTAAAGGTGTTGTTTTAACTAATGGGACGATCATGGCAAAAGTTTGTCCACAGATCAAGTGCTATTTGAAACAAAGAAAGTGGTAATGATTAAATTTCGTCTCGTTCATGTTTCAAAAGTAACTGATTTCGAACCTTGCTCTGAAATTTGAACCTAAGAAGAAATCTTTCTGCTTCCCTTTATAAGAAGTAACTTTGAGCATTGATTGTTGGTTTGTGTATGGTTTTGATCATAATCATTATCATCTCTAGATTTTCATTCCCAGTACATCAGTTGTAACAACCAATGTTAACAAATATGTATGAAATTTACACAAGTATTGTATGCAAGATAGTTTTGTGTCCATATTAAATGTGTAGCATACTCATTGGTCATCAAAGTTCTTCCAAGATTTGAATCTCTGCAATTGTATTGACATCTGTCCTAGTTGAAATCGGGGTATGATTGGAACTTTTCTGTAATGAAGGTTTCAATATAAACTAAGGCCAAGTTTGGGAAGTCTCAAAAAAGTCAAAAAGTCAAAAAGTTACTCAAAAAGTTAGAAAGTTATCACTATTCATCAAAAGTCAACAATTACGGCTGCACAATTCCCAATTCCAATTTTTCCCTACAAACTAATTTTTACAATTTTTTATTACACATTTTTCCATAAAAAGTCAAAAAGTTAATCCAAATATTCATATTTTCCACCTCAACTTTTTAGTCTAAAAAGACAAAAAGTGCACTTATTTAGGACACCCCAAACGACCTTTAAATTGTTCTCAATGGCTTAATATGGTGGCCTCAGACTCAATTGCAGATTCCTGTTATTCTAGTACTATATCACGTTGAAGGGACTCATACCCTCATTCAAAGTTACTTTTATGTAAAAAAAGTTCTTCCTAAATAGAGTTAATTAGTCCGGCTAAATTAGCAAAAAAGTTAAAAAGTCAAGCTAAAAAAATTCTTCCCAAAAAAGTTAAAAAGTCAAGCTGAAAAATTCTTCCCAAATGAATTCTAGTCTCAATGCGATTGCTTCTGAGTTTTAACTAAAGGGATATGGTGGAACAATAGTAGGTTTGAATTTGGCATTTTGAAGTTTAGTTCTTTTGTGTTGATGTTTGTCTCCATTTGACCACTTGAGCGTATTGCTCTTTGTTGACAAAATGAGGTTCATTTAGATTTGGTTACACAGACTAGCTATAGTGTAGAGTATCGTTTAGTCGCGTGGATTGAAAAATGGAATTTTATGTATTTACAAATCAGGTTCTTAAATTGTTATAATTGATGAAAAGATAAGTTTGGGATAACATTGAAATTTTTAAAAACATTTTGATAAAAGTTTGATGAAAGGTTGGAGTAGTTCATACCATGTCAAACTTAACTTTTTACTCAAATTTGAAATGAAATTAGATATTAAAAAAAATAGATGAAGCTTCAAACACATTCATTAAATGTTCATCAAATCAAGAGAAATATATATATATTTTTTTATTGTCAAATTTGATGAAAAGATACATTTGGAATAATGAGAATAAAAGTATAATTTTCTTTTATGAAAATTTGATGAGAGAATTGAAGTAATTCAAATCAAATTAAGTTTTTTATTCAAATTTTGAATCAAATTAGATGAAAAAATTGATAAAGGATTGGACAATCTCTAACACCTGCCAAAATTGACAAAGATAATCATTCTGTTTGGTTTTGAGTTTTCAAAAATGTTTTTAAGTTTTTATTTTTCGTATTTTGCTGTTTTTAGTAATTTTTTTCTTCATATTTTAGACTTTTTTTTTTTTTTTACTTTTTAGATACACCATATCTAAATATATTAATAAATTAATAAATTTGTGAAAAAAATCTAAAAAGAATTCAATGAATACAAAAAATTACCAAAATGTGCTTAATTTTTATATTTTTTTTTCAATAAATTTAGTAAATTTTTAAAAGTCCAAAACTTTTTTGAAAAATCCAAAAACAAAAAGATTTTCATTTATTTTATTAATCCAAAAGACAAACTTTTTTTTTTTTTGTTGATAAATAATAAATTTTATTAAGAAAGCATCAAGAAGATGCAACAAAACCAAGACAACCAAAAGGAAGAAAACAAAACTCGCCTAACCAATTACATCATCCAAAAAATCTAAGAAAGAAAATACATCCGGATCCACTTTACATTCTAACCAACTATACAAAGTAATTAAGAACCGATCCTCCAACCACGACACCGAACGCTCAAGTCCTTGGAAGATTCTCCTGTTTCTTTCCAGCTAAACCAACCACATTAAACAAAAAGGCACCAACGACCACACCCATCGCCGATGCCTCCCAACTCGAGCCCCCCTCTAACTCCATAAAATGTCCATAACCCCCTTTGGCTGTACCCATGTAAACCCAAAAAGAGAACAAGCCAGCCCCCAAAGTCGAGAAGCAAGAGAACAATGGAGAAATAAGTGGTCAATGGTCTTTGCATGTACATAGCACATACAACACTGATTCACTAACACATGCCCTCGACAAACCAGATTATCAATAGTAAGATTGCGGCCCAAAGTAGTCGTCCATAAAAAGAAAACCACCTTAGAAGGAACTCGAGGCACCCAAATACTCCGCCAAGGAAACACACCTCCCACCTTCCCCACCAAACACCGATAAAATGACCAAATAGAGAACTGACTTTTAGTACTCACCACATTCCAAACCAACACATCTTCCTCCCTACCTAAAAGGCCCAACCCATATAGAAAGGTAAATAACTCCCCCAACTGATTCACTTCCCAATCCTGAACCTCACGTCGAAGCTGGATGTCCTAAACCACTACCTCCCCTGCCCCTAAATAAGAAGTAACCGTGGCTTCTCGATCCCTGGCAATGCTAAAAATTAAAGGGAATTGCACCGCCAAAGCCATCACTCCATACCATCTATCTTGCCAAAATCTAACATTCTCCCCAGTACCCACATGAAAAGTCACTCTCTCCTAAAACGCCTCCTTTCCCAAACAAATTCCTTCGGCAAGCCCCGCCTATGTGATCTCATCACTTCCCTCGACTGCCAATCCCCCTCACCAACACCAAACTTAGAAGCCACCACATAAACAATCCCACTCCCTAGCAAACCGCTACAACCACTTCCCTAAAAAGCCCTATTAAACTGCACCAAACACCGCACCCCCAAACCACCCACCTCCTTTGGTTGACAAATCCGCCTCCAATCCACCAAGTGATATCTGAAATCCTCTCCACCACCCCCCAAAAAAAAAATCCCTCTGAAGTTTCTCTAGCCGCTCAGCCACAGTAACAGGAATAACATGCAAAGACATAAAGTAAGTCGGAATACTACTTAACATACTTTTGATAAGCGTCAACCATCCGCCCTTTGAAAAATATTGTCGCTTCCATCCTGTCAAACGACGTTGAACCCGATCCAACACGCCACCCCACACCCCCTTTGCCTTGAAACTAGCACCCAACGACAGGCCCAAATAAGTTACCGGTAACGTGACCACCTTGTAACCTAATACTGCCCCTAAAACTGGCAACCGCCCAACCTCTCCCACCGGAATCAACTTCAACTTACTCAAATTAATCCTTAACTTGAAATTGCCTCAAAACAGATTAGGATGCATCGTAAGAATTCCAATTGCGCCACATCCGCATCACAGAACACCAAGGCATCATCCGCATACAACATGTGAGACACCCCAATCGCTGACCCCGTAGGCGATCCCACTGTGAAACCTGTCAACAAACCTTCATGCACAGCCCTAGACAACAGTTGACTAAAAGCCTCCATAACGCCACATCCGCATCACAGAACACCAAGGCATCATCCGCATACAACAAGTGAGACACCCCAATCGCTGACCCCGTAGGCGATCCCACCGTGAAACCTGTCAACAAACCTTCATGCACAGCCCTAGACAACAGTCAACTAAAAGCCTCCATAACGCCACATCTGCATCACAGAACACCAAGGCATCATCCGCATATAACAAGTGAGACACCCCAATCGCTGACCCCGTAGGCGATCCCACTGTGAAACTTGTCAACAAACCTTCATGCACAGCCCTAGACAACAGTCGACTAAAAGCCTCCATAACTAGAATAAATAGCAAGGGGGATAATGGGTCCCCCTGCCGAAGACCCCAAAAAGTCTGATAGAAACCTGCCGGTGAACCATTCACCAAAACAGACATCCGCACTGTGGAGACACAAAACTTCATCCACTGACACCATGTTGTCCCAAAACCCATCCGACCCATAATATAAAGCAGGAAATTCCAATTTACATTATCATAAGCCTTCTCAATGTCCAACTTACATAACAAACCAAGTCGCCCTTCCCGAATACGAGAATCAAAACACTCATTAGCCACTAAAACAGCGTCCAAAATCTGTCGCCCCCCTACAAAAGCATTTTAGGACTCAGACACCACACCTTGCAAGACACCCCGAAGTCAATAACACTTTTGTCACCAACTTATACACACTCCCAAGCAAACTAATAGGCCTAAAATCCCTCACATCCTCAGCCCCCCCTTTCTTCAGAATTAAAGCTAGGAAAGTCGCATTGAAACTTCTCGCAAACTGCCTAGTCGTGAAAAAGGCCTCAAGCACTGCCATGACATCCTCCTTGACCACACCCCAACAATGCTGAAAGAACGCCAACGTAAAACCATCTCGACCCGGGGCCTTATCACCACTCATCATCTTCAAAGCCCCCAATACCTTCTCCTCTGAAAAGGCCGGCTCCAAACCCTCTCTATCCCTTGTAGAGAGAACATCAAACAAAACCCCATCCAACCCCGGCTTCCATGCCCTATCTTGGCCTCGAAAAAGACGCTGATAAAAGCCCACAATGCCTTCTTGAATCTCGTCGTCCATAGTCAAATCTCTCCCATCCACCTGCATTCGCACAATCTGATTGGCCCTCTGGTGACCATTTGCCATCCTGTGAAAAAACTTGGTATTTCGGTCCCCTTCTTTCAACCACAAACAACGAGATTTTTGTCTAAAACATATTTCTTTCATCCGAGCCAAACGAACATAGTCTTGTCATGCTGCCTCCCTTCTAGCCACGTCCACCTCTAGAAGCCTATTACAAACTTCCTACACATCGAAGGACTACAGTATAGCCACCACTTCTGCTTTCTGAACCTCCACCTGACCAAAAGTCTCCTTATTCCATGCTTTCAAATCCCCTTTAAGAATTTTAATTTCTGAGCCAACATGCAATTAGGAGAGCCACAAACCATATAACTGCTCCACCATCTCTGAACCGTCTCTACAAATCCCTCCGACTGTAACCACATATTTTAGGAGCGAAAAGGCGTTGGGCTACTACGAAACCCATCACTATCAAGCATAATAGGCCAATGATCAGACACTGGACGGGATAATCAACATTGCACAACCTCTGAAAAGTGCTCCTCCCAACCACTTATAACCAAGAATCTATCAATCCGGGACATATGATGGCCATTAGACCACGTGAAACTCCCCCTCTGAATAGGCAAATCAACTAAACACATCTCATCAATAAATGTACAAAACGCTCACATCGACCCCTTCGCTTTACTACTCCCTGTTTTCTCTAACGGCCATCGAACCATATTAAAATCACCCCCCACACACCACAGCTTGAACCATCGATGTGCAACATCCGTCAATTCACCCAAAAAAACACTCCTCTCCGAGCTTCGAACTGGCCCATATACCCCAGAAAACACCCATCGGAAATTTTCTTCCACACAACATAAAAGACAAGAGACTGAAAAACCTCTCAACTCCACATCCTCCTTCACCACCACTCTGGTATCCCAACAGAGAAAAACCCCTCCTAACGTGCCCACAATTGGCAAATATGTCCACTCCACAAATCGACTACCCCAAACCTCTCTCACCACTTCTCCATCCAAAGCCTCCATTTTCGTTTCTTGCAAGTACACCACATCCGGTCTCGCACTAATCTGACGGCTAGGTGCTTATCCATCTCATTCAAACCACTCACATTCCACGATAAAACTTTTAACTTCATTTCAATAACAAAGGACCTTCACACTCTCTCCTTGGGCCCCGCCCACTCGACTCCCCTCCATGATCATAATTAACAGAACACTCTAAATTTTTTAGCTCTCGTAACCCTTTACGCTGCACCACTGCTGAAAAAACTCCCTTCGTAGGTGAAGCCCCTTGCTTCTAAGAAGTTTCCACTATTGTGAAAAGGCGCAGAGCCTCAGCTTCATGGCCTTTAAAAGAGACACCAAGCAATCGACTTACCTCACAAATTCGACTAAGCACCCACTCCGAAACTGTTTCTATCGAAGGAACCTCCAACCCATCCAAAGCAATTTGGTCTGCGAACTCACCCCAGGATAGATCGAGAGAGTCGTCGACATGGTGATCGAGAATCATGTTGGCGAAAGGGTGAACAGCCAGAGGCAACCTAGTCTCCAACAGCATTTACTACGTTGTCATGTTCCCAGTGTTGCTCCACATCTACATCTGTTGCAAAAGACGGGCTCGAAGCTTGATCGTCTTCCGATACATATCGTGATCCACCCAACTCCACCTCGCGACCATCTGTAGACGACACTAGTGCATCCATCTTCCCATGATCAGTAGGTCTTGAATTTGAAATCCGACCCGTCTGATATGAGCCCAAGTCTCGTCGTAAATTATTAAAGATTCACACTATAGTCTTCCTCCAAAAGATTCACACTTTGTAGCTTCGCTCTTTTGCTACTTTCCTCATCTGAATCTAGGGTTCTAAACATCTCCGTGAAATCACAGGTCCTCACTACCATTTTTTTCCTCTTTTTTTATATTTACGATTTATTATTATTGCCATTGAAAAACAACTTTAGTTTTGTGTCTTCTGTTGCTTTTTTGTTTCTAGAATTTAATAAGTTTTGGTTAGAATTTAAATTGAAACTAGATTTAAAGTGTAGAGATCAAATTGTTCAATTTGAATTATAGGGATCAAAGTAAAATTATATTAGGATCAAACTACTAGGTTTAAAAATGTAATTAACCCTTTTTAATTTATTCAATTTTCAATGATTTTGTAGATTTTATCCACAAAAAGCTAGTTGAGATATTTGAATTTGTAAAAAAAATTGAATAAAGGGCACAGACGACGAAAATGGACCAACAATTAGAAACAGAGGGAGAATTAAGCAAATATGACTATTATGGACATGAGGATTGGATGAACTGGCCACTTGTACAGTGCCCAACCAACTTGTGTCCATGTAACATAGTTAGATAGGTACCTATGTATTCCTGAAGGGAAATGTTACATGGTTCAAGTCAAATTGGTTGTCACAAATTTTAATGTTTTTGTTTGGTTAGAAAGAAACTCTAGGAAATTGAGAACATTAATAAGATTTGGATTGTGAGGGAACAAAGAACTCTACTTAATCATGCTCCCCTGGCTTTTTATGTCTCTGTATATGCATGCACGTAATAGTGATTTTTTGCAAAGCTTAGTTGCAAATTCATATGTGAATAAGTGAAGATTGCATCGATCTTGTAAATAGTAAGGACTCTTAACGATTGAGCAATTAGCATCTTGAACTTCTACTTAACTGTGCCTAATCACCTATTTGGCTAGCTATGAAATTTTATTATTAAAAATTAGATATTATGGCTAGAAAATAAAAACCTTTGCATTATACAATTGATAATCTCAATTTTTCACTGAGATAACTTCAAAGAAAGAGGAAAATTCAGGTTGTTTTGGTTGACAGATCTTTGACGAAAATCCGTACTAAAATTGTTATTAAAAGCCTTGTATGAAATGTAGTATTTACGTTGTTAATTTTGTTCTTTCCTCTCATGTTTCTTATGCTGATTTGAGGGTTGCATTGGATTGTTAGAATGGTTGAATGCTGTAGTGGTGCAAATAAAATAGTCCACAACTATGTGACTTATTTTTTGTAATATTTTTTTTCTTGTTATGAAAAGAAAAATGTTGGTTGTTTCGAGTAAAAATAATAGGAAACATTATGAGTATTAGCTTGTCATTTTATTGGCAATATATGGGATTTTTCATTTGTTTGGAAAAATCTCAAAGTTAACGTTGTTAACTAAGTTTGATTTTTATTTTTCCTCCTAAATAAAAATGGCTCCGAGATTCTAGGAAAGCGAATGTTCCCAATTAAGAAAGAAATCGGCCCTAATCGACGGATCTTTTTTCTTGGCGGTCGGTCGTTTGAGTTTGAGGAGACACCGGTTGGTGCGGATAGGTGCTGCCGGTTGTCCATTGTTGAGAGAGGGGTTGGGCTTCGACGGGCGGTAGCGTTGAATATGTTGGAGATGCGCTGGTTAGTGGCACGATTGTAGCAACATGGGAACCAAGTTACCTACAATTTTTGGGGTGGCTTAGTGGGGGTAATCGGATTGTTGGAGCTTGGGTTCGTGGTGAGGAGGGTGGTGGTTCGTCGATTCAACTAGTGGTGTCAATAGGGAAGCGGCGAGAACATATATTTTTACCTCGATAAGACTTCGGTGATAGGTGGGAGGGGGTGATGTTGGTGATTGAAGGCTTTGGTTTGAGTGATGAACGAGTGGTGCGACTAGGTGAAGCGAAGAAGATGACATCCCCCTCTGTTTTGTAAGAATCGACCAATTATTGGGCATCTGAAAAGGCAGTTCGTACATAGGTGGAGGTTGATTAGTTCAAATTGCTGGATCACTTGCTAGTGGGGAAAGTGGATGGGATGGATGGTAAGGGGTTGGACTTTGCGACTATCTTCAAATTGGGTTGGTCGCTGGTGACAGCTTTCGGGGAAGGTGGAGGTCTGACCTTTGGTATTGCCGACTAGAGATGAGGCCACGGCAATGGATAGTGGATGGGCGCGACTTATTGCTAGAGTGGTGGTCACTATTGGCTCTTTGTACGTCGGGGAAGACAGAGAAGCATGAGAAGAGTGTTTGGATTTAGATGGTGGATTTGCCACTCCATTTTCGAGGAGAAGAGGTGTATCATGCCATTGGTGACCGTTGTGGGGGTTTTGTGCAGGCGAATGAATTGTCGGCGGATCTGAACTCTATCTGGTTGCGTGTGAGATGTTTAGACAATACACCAGTGCGGCTCTCTCTCTATTGAGGGCTGTGGCGGTTCTTGTTGCCAGTTTGGATAGAGACAGAACTGACAGTCAAAAGGGTATTGCGCCTGTCGTGAAGGATGGTGGACTAGGGCCATATTAGGAAATGTGTAATCCCATGTGTGTAGATCGGAGGCTGAAGCGAATTTTGGGGGTGTAGGACTATCTTCAAATTTTCAAAAAGGCAGGAGGGTCCTTGGGTATTATTAGGGCATAACCCAGTCGTCCGTGGGGCAAGAGGTTGGGTCAGCTTCAAGCTTTTAAGGGGTTGGGTTGATTGGGCCTTAAAAAGACCCAAGCTGCAAGAACTGGAGGTATGGGCTAGCAGCGTTGCGTTAAGGCTAATACTCATAAGAGTTCCATAATGGGCCATACGGATACAGATCGAACTTTAAGTCCAAGGAGGGGCGACCGGCCTGGATTACATTTAGTTTAGATTAATCCAGGCCTCGTTGAGGTGGGTCAGGTCGATGCGATGATGGATGGCTGTGACGTGAACTCAGAGATTATGGGGCAGATCAACTCCACAGCCAAAGACAATTGTCAGCGGTCGCCAGTGGCGACGTCGGGGCTGGAGATGGTAGTGCGTCGTGATCCTTTGGAGGATGAAGTCTGGTCAGGGGTGTTGTCAGACGACAATGGGTCTGATTCTCAGTTGGCAGTGTTAGCATCAGATTCGGAAAAATAGGAGATTCATCCAGCAACAGAGGGATCTGGAGGATTCGCCTGGGTTGATAGCAGTGGGCATGATGCCGAACCTATTGCAAAGGACCTGGCTCTGGTTCTACAACCTGTCACAGTGGTAAAGGGTGGTTTGGAGGACGAGTTGAGATCGAGCAGGGAGACCTTGAATGAGGCTGAAACATTATCAGCTGAGGAAGTGTCAGCATGGGTGTTTGACCGTATCAGTGAGGTGAGTCGCTATTTGGGGTTGTCGTTTGAAGGCCATGAAGATGAGACATTGTGTTTGTTTTCAGCCATGGAGGCATCGTGGCGGCAAGGGGCCCCTCGCACAGAGCTGTCTACACCTTCTGCAGGTCCTGGTAGAACGAATAGAGAACTTAGGAAACTAGAATACACTGTCCATTATGACCATGGAGCAAATAGTGTGGGACGAGGTGCTAGGAAAAGTTTACGGTGGACCTTTTTTGTAGAAATAAAGTTAAAAATCCTATCTTGGAATGTGCGAGGTTTGAATGATATAGACAAGAGGATGGCAGTGCGGGCAGTGTTATAGCAGGCTAAACCCGTTGTTTGTTTACAAAAGACAAAGATGGCGAGTTTAGAGGAGGAGCTGATTTGGGAAGTATGGGGGGGGAAGGTTTGTGGAGTGGATGTTTCTGCCGACAGTAGGTACAACAAGTGGGATTTTTCTTTGTTGGGACAAGAAGGTGGTCGTTAGAGAGGAGGAGGAGGTTAGGGGTTTCTCTGTTTCTTGTTTGTTCCGTTGTGTAGAGGATAATTTTTTATGGGGTTTTATTGGCTTATATGGTCTAGTGCAAAGCTCAAAGCGGGGTTTGTTCTTGGAGGAGTTGGCGAATGTTGCGTTTCGCTGGGATGTTCCGTGGTGTGTGGGGGGTTGATTTTAATATTGTTAGATGATCGTCAGAGAAGATGGGAAATACTTGGGTATCAGGCTCGATGCGGGCCTTTTGTTCTTTCATCAGCGACTTACAGGTAGTTGATTTACTGTTATAGAGGGGCAGTTTCACTTGGCCGAATGGGCACAACTTGTCTCGCATTGACTAATTTCTAGTTACTGGGGGTTAAGAGGAGCATTTTTCAGAGGTTGTGCAGCTCTATCTTCTTCTACCAATTTTTGATCATTGGCCCATCTTTCTTGATAGTGGGGGGATTCGTGGTGGCCCTACTCCGTTTTCATTTGAGAACATCTGGTTGCAAGTGGATGGCTTCTTGGAGTTAGTCTGTGAATGGTGGAATAGTTATGGGATTGTTGGTTCTCTTAGTTGTGTGTTGGCTCATAAGTTGAGGATGCTGAAAGGAGACTTGAAGAGATGGAACAAGGAGGTGTTTGGTCAGTTAGATAGCCAAAAGGCGGAGCTGGTGTCTTTGTTTCATTCCCTGGATGAGCTATGGGCACAGGGAGGTTTGTTTATTAATGATGTGACTCGGAAGGCGGCAGCTAGACAAGATTTTGTTCGTCTCTCCCCTTATGGAAGAAGTGTGCTTTCGACAGAAATCTCGTTGCTTGTGGTTGAAGGATGAGGATCGCAATACAAAATTTTTTCATCGAATGACAAATGCTCATCGTCGGGCTAATCAGATTAGCAAGTTGCGGGTGGATGGTCGAGAGTTATGTTCGGATGTGGAGATTAAGGAAGGGGTCGTTGGCTTCTACCAGCATCTGTTTAGGCGCCAAGATAGGGAATGACGTTCAGGTTTGGAAGGGGTTCAATTTGATATGATCTCTGGTGCGGATAAGGTGATGTTGGAGCAAGCTTTTACGACGGAGGAGAGGTGCTTGGGGCCTTGGAGGCCATGCGCGGTGATAAAGCCCCCGGCATAGATGGCTTCACTATGGCTTTCTTTCAACATTGTTGGAGTGTGGTGAAGGGTGATGTTATGGCCACTTTGGTCAGCTTCTTTGTGTCAGGGCAATTTGAGAAAAGTTTAAATGCAACTTTTCTGGCTTTGATCCCTAAGAAAAAATGGGAGGATGATGTCGTGACTTTCGGCCTATTAGCTTGTTGGAAAGTGTGTATAAGTTGTTGGCCAAAGTGTTGGCAAACAGATTGAGAGGAGTTTTGCCAGCTATTGTGTCTGAGTCTCAAAATGCTTTTGTGGGGGGTAGACAGATTCTAGATGCAGTATTGGTTGCTAATGAGTGTGTGGATTCCAAGATTTGCTAACAGTGCCCTGGTTTGGTTTGCAAGTTGGATATTAAGAAGGTCTATGATAATGTTATTTGGGAGTTCTTGTTGTATGTGTTGGGCCGCATGGGTTTTGGGGAGACGTGGCATCATTGGATTGAGTTTTGTATATCGATTGTGCGGATGTTTATCCTGGTTAATGGAACTCCGGCTGAGTTTTTTCAGACGTATCAAGGTCTTCAACAAGGGGATCCTTTGTCACCTTTACTATTCATTCTTGTAATGGAAGTGTTGAGCAGGTTGTTGGATAGAGCGGTGGGTGCAGGCTTGTTGGAAGGTTTTGCGGTAGGCACGGTGCCGAGGGCTACTACTAGTGTATCTCATTTGTTGTATGCGAATGATGCCTTAATTTTCTGTGGTGCTCAAGTAGAGCAGGTTTGCTACTTGAGATGCATGTTGCTTTGCTTTGAGGTGGTGTTAGGTCTCCGGGTTAATTTGTGGAAGTCGGTTCTTATTCCGATTGGGAAAGTTTAGCGCTTGCCAGTTTTAGCAACAGTTTTGGGTTGCTTGGTGTTCGGATTGTCAGTGTCTTATTTGGGTTTGCCGTTAGGGGCTACATTTAAAGAAAAAAGTGTCTGGGATGGAGTGGTGGAGCGGGTTGAGCACCGTTTGGAGGGTTAGAAGAGGCAATATCTCTTGAAAGGAGGGAGATTGACGTTGATCAAAAGTGTTTTGAGTAGTATTCCGACCTATTTTATGTCCGTCCATGTTATTCCAGTGTCAGTGGTATTGCGGTTGGAGAGGCTCTAGAGGAACTTTCTGTGGGGAAGTGGCGACGATGAATTCAGATATCACTTGGTTGATTAGGGGAGGATTTGTCAATCTAAGCAAGTAGTGGGTTTGGAGGTTCGGCGGTTTGGTGACTTTTAATAGGGCCTTGTTAGGGAAGTGGTTGTGGCGTTTTGCTTCGGAGCAGGATTGATTTTGGCGAAGAGTGATTGCTTCTAAGCTTGGTCTGGGTGGGGCGGATTCGGTTACTGGGGATGTGACTGGTTCTCATGGTTATGGGTTGTGGAAAAGGGATTTGGCTGGGGAGGGTGGATTTTTAGAAGTGGGTAGGATTTCAGGTGGGGGATAAGGTGAGGGTGAGGTTTTGGAAGGATAGATGATGTGGCGTGGTTTCATTGGAGATCCGGTTTCCTTTGATCTTCACTATTGTGGTTGATCGGGAGGCTACAGTGGTGTCTTATTTAAGGGGAGGGAGTGAGGTGGTTTGGGATATTCAGTTGCTATGGTAGGTGCAAGATTGGGAGGTGACTGAGTTGGTGGAGTTGTGGGGTTTCTTGTATGGTTTAGGTCTTACTGGGGTGGGGTCCGATGTTATGGTGTGGTCTGGGGTGGGGGCTAAGGGTCAGTTCACAGTCTCTTCATTCTATAGGGGTTTGGTCATGGAGTGTGGAGGGATGTTTCCTTGGAAGAGTGTTTGGGTGCTGGGTGTCTAGTCTAAGGTGGCTTTCTTTATGTGGACAACTGCTTTGGGGTGGAATCTTACTTTGGATAATTTGATTAGGCCTGGGCATGTGTTAATGAATCGGTGTTATATGTGTTGTGCTGCTGTGGAGTCTGTGGATCATTTGTTTTTGCATTGCCCGGTGACGTGATTGTGGGGTTTTATTTTTGTCACTCTTTAGGGTTGTTTGGGTTCAACCTCGAGGGGTGTTGGATATGCTTTGGGCTTGGCGGGGTGCTTGTATTAGACGTCGACGGAGGCAGGTATGGGTATTGGTGCGGTTTTGTTTGATATGGCTTGTATGGTTGGAGCGCAATAGAAGCACTTTTCATGAGGTTTATCATGGTGTTCCTTGGTTATAGAATCGGCTTATTGTCGTTATGTATAGTTGGTTGGAGAAAATAGTTGATCTTGATTTGTTTGCTTTTCTAGATTTTCTAGATGATATAATTGGGTGGTGCTCGGTTTCGGGTTTCCCTTTTGGGATTCCATTTTGCATTTGATGCATCATCTTGATGCTTTTCTAATAAATTTCTTTATTTATCAACAAAAAAAAAAAGTTGTCAACTAAGTTTGGAATAATTGTGTTTAGATGAGCTTGAACTTTGTTTTTCTTGGGGATTAGTAGGAAAAAATTTATATGAGTTCTCATTATTCTCTATTTTCTTGAAAAGCAGAATGTCTATTACTCTCTCTCTCTCTCTCTCCATTTTTTTTTCCTTTTAAAAAATAATGCTCGAGCATGAAAAAGAATTACTTGAATCCTAGGTTATCTTCCTTTAGTGGTGATAGATTCATTAAGTGTATGATTTAGAGTCCAGATTGTTGATGAGGGTATTGGGTTTAGCTTAAATACTAGTTGTGATAGAGTCTAGCAGTAGCTGATCAATTTGCAGTGCAGATGAAAGTTTTGTGACTAGGAAGTTAAAATTTTGTGGTATGGACTCTAAAGTTGGAGACCAAGAGGTTGCCCTAATAGATACCGGGCATGATGCCCAAGTTTGCATCTCATTATTGCACTATGTTACACGATCTCTTCTAAATTGTATAGAGTAATTGTATAGGACACTCGACACTTGGGTGAGGATACGAGATATATATCTGACATTTGTAATAGGACATTCACTTAGTAAGCGTATGTAGTAATTTAAGTTAACCATGAAATTATACTAAAGCCCCCATATTATGCGAGAAAAGCTCCATGACACCTTATGAACACCATTTTACCGTCATAATAAAAGAAGTATATTAAGAACTATGAATATTTTGTTGTGTCTCCATGTCCTCAGACATGTGATTAGATGAATCAACCGCTTTGACACATAACTCGCATCCGACACCAGTACCCGAGTCCATCCCCCTTCCCCTTTTTCCCTCCTACCAATTGTGAAAAAAGAAACTTTCAAGTTGATAGTCGATAACCTATACTTGTCTTTTGAAGCTTATCTTATTGTTAATTTTAATTATTACCAAATACAAATACTGCATCTACATTTGGATTCTAGGCTTCTTTTATTTTTTTATTAGATATTTTGCATTATGGTGGCCTATGTTATATGGATTCTTATAAATTTGTAGAGTATCCATTTTGGACTTAAATACTTGTAAGGGTACGTGATATGTGTCCGATATGCCTAGTTAGAGATATACTTGACAAATATGTGTAAGTAATCGAGTTTATTATATAACTATGTGCAACACTTGTATTTCATACATAAAATGTTTTGTTTTAATTTTTAACATCATTTTACCCCTAACTTTTAAAAAAAAAAGTAGTTAAGAAATATGAAATGAACACTTGAACTCTCAGTTTGCACATAGCCAAATAGTGTTTTTTGGTCAATCCTATTGATATGATTGAGTGATACATCTTTTGAATGCCGTTGATTTCTTCTTTTTTTTTTTTTTTTTAGATGAATTTATACTTGAAGATCACCAAAACAGCCGCCTTAGAGGTGAAGACATCAGAGATGATTAAAAATCCAAAGGCAATGTTATATGAGAAAGAAGGCATTTCAGAAGATATTCAGGAGCTCTTATTCACCGGGGAGCGTCTCAGGGATGAGAACAAGCTGGTTGATTACAACATTCATACCAACTCCACTCTCTATCTTGTCCTCCGAAACCTAGGTTCAATAAAATTACTAGTCTATAGGGGTGTTTGGGAAGGATTTTTTTTAGTTTTTTTCACTAAAAGACAAATTTGTTACAAAACTAAAAAAAACAAATCTAAACAAAATATCACATCAAACCCCATAATCATTTCACTTTTTCTCTTACAAACATCACATCTAATTACAAAAAAACCCAACTATCTTCCCAAACACAAAAAAAAAATTTCTCCAATAATATCCTATTACTAAAAAAACCTACAAAAAAAACTCATTTCCCAAACAGCCACTATGTATGATCAGACGATAAAACACTTGAAATCGAAGTAAACACTCGCGATACTATCCAAAACATCAAATCCTTGATTCAGGAAAAAGAAGGCATACAATAAGATTGTTTCACTCTTTTCTACAGTGGAAACCTACTGAAAGATAACTAGACTTTGGTTTTAATCCAAGAGATGTGCTGTCGATTTTTGTGAAAATGCCCAGTGGAGAGATCTTGAAACCCGAAGTTAAGCTTTTGCACACGATTAGTGATTTTAAGGTAACAAAGGCTATGTCATAGTTTGTCTTTATGTGGATGACATGCTCATTATTGGAAGCGATAATGACATGATTAAATCCACAAAGAAAATGTTGAACAAAAAGTTTGACACGAAAGATCTGGGAGTAGCGAATGTAATTCTAGGAATAAAAATTACTAAAACATCTGAAGGATATGCTTTATCTTAGTCTCACTATGTTAAGATTCTGGAGAAATTTGGAAAGCATGGCGACCGTCTTGCTAAAACACCTGTTGACATTAGTCTTCATTTGTCAAAAAATACAGGTGCAGGCATATCACAATTAGAGTATTCTCGGATAATCGGAAGCTTGATGTACCTAATGAATTGCACAAGGCCAGATATAGCCTATGTTGTAAGCAAATTGAGTAGGTACACAAGTAATCCAAGGTCCGATCATTGGAAAACGATAATTAGAGTACTTAGGTATCTAAGACATACTCGTAATTATGGCTTACATTATACCAAATATCCAGCAGTACTCGAAGGGTATAGCGATGCAAATTGGATATCGTATACTAAAGACTCAAAATCCACTAGTGGATACGTCTTTACCCTGGGAGGTGCTGCAGTCTCTTGGAAATCTTCCAAGTAGACATGCATAGCAAGGTCGACAATGGAATCTGAGTTTATCGCTTTAGATAAAACAGGAGACGAAGTAGAATGGTTTCGATATTTCTTAGAAGACATTCCAATGTGGCCTAAACCTGTGGCAGCTATATGCATTCACTGTGATAGTAAAGCAGCAATAGGACGGGCACGAAATCATATGTATAACGGTAAGTCTCGACATATTCGTCGAAGACATAATACCGTTAGGCATTTGCTCTCATATGGAATAATTTCCATAGAATATGTAAAGTCAAAGGAGAATATTGCAGATCCATTGACTAAAGGGCTAGCCAGAGAGCAAGCGTACCATTTATCGAGGGGAATGAGATTAAAGCCTATTACTTAAAAGTCGCCATAATAGCAACCCAACCTAGTTGACTGGAGATCCCAAGATCTAGATTCAAATGGACAACCGAATTATGGATGATTTCACGTATCACTAAGAAGGTTTACTCCTACCCATTTCTATGATAAAATGAGTGATACCTACAGCATTAGTAGGATAAGCTTTGTTTTTAATGATTCTTATAGCTTGGACATCCAAGTGGGGTATAGCAGGATACTCTTAATAAGAAATCACCTATATGAGTGTGAACTGGGCTGGTTCTGTGAGAATTGAGAAGCTTAAATTCTCTAGAGCACTCATGAATTACCAAGCGTTGTTCAGGGCCAAAATGAACACAACCGTAAAAACCAAACTGTGTCTGCGGGTACACTATGTGTAGTCTATTGTCTTGGCTTACACAAACAACTAAACAGTTCAAGGCATCGCATCCACTGGTTAGCCAGTAAGTCCGATAGGCTTTCACTAGAGGAGGTTCAAAGCCAAAAGCTACCTATCTCAATGTGGCGTATTTTCTTAATGTACCTTTTCTTTGTCTACATCTTGTTGCATGTCCGTTCTCGTGAATTCCATTCATGTGGGAGATTGTTGGAAAATGACTTTTGTATAATCTTATTTTTTGCTAACTTTAAGCATTAATTAAGGTGAGACCCAAGCGTTATTCTTAACATTTCTAATTGGGTTCATGTTTAATGTCATGTAGTGAATAAAACCGTATATTTGGTTGCCTAAAACCATTTCCGGATGAATGAGAATTCAACGCGCATTTTCGGATTTGTGGAATGGTTTTAGGTGGGTTTCCTACACATTTGTGAAATGTGCTTGTCCCACATTGGAAAGGCTTAAAGTTTTGAATGGGTTTATATATCTTAGCTTGGGATGCTTGGGATGGGCCCCAAGAAGTATCCAAGTTTGTGGATGGGTGAAGTGGGCTAGACCTATTGGACCCAAAGCAAAAACCACACGTGCGCGCCGCCCCCCAGTTGGTCGGGCGGGCTGGGCTGGGTTGGGTTGGGCCTGGGCTTGGACGCGGGTGTGTGGTTTAAGGTTGGGTTGGGCTTGTCTAGCTCAATACTTATTTTTTTGGGCAAAAAAATTTGCACTTTATTTATTTAATTTTGAATTTCAGTTTCAAAATTCAAATTAAATCTGTCTAGTTTATTTTTTCTCACCCAAACAGAGCCCTCCATCCGAATATGTTTTCTACCTGTTGAAATTCAAAACCGAACCTGTTCAATTTGTACGAACATATTTATATCTGTTTGGTCCCTATTTGAACAGCTACCATTCTGCATATATAAAGGCTGCTTCCAGCAATTCATTTCATCATTTTTTCCATCATAATTTCATCATTCTTTCTCTAGTCTTCTCTGTGTTTCTGCATCTGTTTTGCATTTAATTTTAGGAAAAAAGAGAGAGAGTTACAATAGAGTTTTGGTTCGCAAGACTTGAATTTGTAGTGCTGCAAATTTAAGTGCTAGTTGTTACATCCTGGAAAGTAGATGTCGGTAAAACTCGAAGTATCGAAGCGAGGGCGAAATCTACTTTAAGAAGATTGTGTCCAACACAAGTTTCGACATTAATTTCTGTAAGCGTTTAATTTAGAAAATAATTTATATAATTATTTTATGAATTATTTTTATTTTATTGTTTATTTAATTTATACATTTAATTTACACACACACACCTCCGTGGGAATAACAATTACAAAAAATAATATAGAATTTGACTCTTATAACAAAATAAACGCTAAGTTTTAAATTTTGTCAATTTAAACTTTAGTATTTTTATTTATTTTTAATATAAACCAAGCCTCTTTAGCCCATGCTTGCCACATGCTTTTGACCATCTCTCTACCAAAGATTGAACAAAATCATGCCAAATCATTACTTTTTACATAATCTTTTCTTTTTGTCATTCTCCAAATACTCCTCTACGGTTTGTAGACAACCAGCCACCCAACTTTTTGCACATGCTTGTTGATGATGCAGTTCGTTCCAGGTGGAATGGGTCAGACTGATCCACGCTCCTCAAGCCTACGTCCGAATGACCAAGACCACGGGGGAACATGCACAAAAGTCCAATGGGGAATGGGGAGTCCCCCAGCGAACCCTCCGACGAGCAAGTTAGGAAGAGAAGTGGATTGTAGAGATAGATTAGAGATAGAAAGCTTAACCTTCTTCTTGTCTTCAACGTCTGCTCATATCCTCTGGTAATCATTTCGTTGTCCCTTCCGACTTGTCATATTGGCCGAAAGTGTATGCTGTAGCTTACCTTGTTCAGGATGAGGGCGTGCTGTCCTGACGGAGAGGGGTTATCGCAATAAATGCTATAAGGGGCCTCATTAATGGTGATGTGGCGTAGCAATAACTTTGCAGATCTTTGTCTGCTGCCGTGGCTTGCCCTTCTCTTGCCATGTGTCTTGATGCCATTGGTTCTTATTGCTATGTGGGGCTTCAGCAGTGCTGGGCTTCATTAATTGGATTATGTATTGGGCCTTAAGTGGTGGGCCTGGGTTGTTCATAGTGGGCTATAACCTTTATGAGCCTATCCATGTCAGTAGTCCCTCATTCCCAAGTGCAGCTTTAGTCCAACGAAAGGAATAATAAAGAAAATGAGGGTTGTTAGAGACCGGCAGGATGGAGGCCGACTGATAGGAGTGACCGAGCGGATGGACCGACCATGAGGAGGGCCGACCACAATGGGTGGCTGAGTGGAGTGACCGACCAAGAGGAGGGCCGACCACGAAGGGTGGCCAAGTGGAGTGACCGACCAAGAGGAGGGCCGACCGCGGAGGGTCGCCGGGAGGAGGGACCGACCATGAGGAGGGCTGACCACGAAGGGTGGCTGAGTGGAGTGACCGACCAAGATAAGGGCCGACCGCGGAGGGTCGCCGAGTGGAGGGACCGACCATGAGGAGGGTCGACCATGAATGGGGAGGTGGCGGGGTGCGGGGCTCGAGAGGTGGTGGGTCACGTGGTGGCTTGAAGTGGAAAAGACAGGGTAGGGGAAGGGGGCAGTGAATCGTAGCCGTACACGTGGCGGGAAAGATTAGGCATTGGGCCAGAAGTGAAATGATAGGTCATTATAGGTGTTGAAAAGACAGTTTTGGCGGATAGTTGAAAATTTTTCAAACTGGCGAAAATTAATTGTGACCCTTAGAATACAGGCAAGCCTTGGGCTTTTGGTATTATACGTTTTACCTACCTTTTTTCAAAAAATCAAAACACTCCAAGTGTAGACTCCTTCGTTGCAAGTGATACACCCTTGCGACATTTTTTGAATTTCCTTGCGCCCGCATCCGAAGCTATTCGTAGACATACCACAGAAATAGCCCGAGAGGAAGCTGCAAACACCAGGGTTGATCCATTGGGGGACGACAATGTGGTGGATTTGGCGGAGCAACACAGGACGGAGAGGCGAGTGAAAAGTGAGGAGGAGCCATCGCGGCGACCTCGTTCGTCCACAATGATGGCGGCGCTGACACCAATCAGCCAGGTAGAGCTAGATCACTGGCATACAAAGGCCAATAAGTCGATCATTACTGCGAAGGAGCTGGAAGGTATGCGAGAGAAGTACCAGATTCCCGCAGAGATAGAGTTGAGACTACTGGAATTATGGGAGAGGGCATCTGATGTTCGACCGGGGGAATTCGCCCTATACGAGGAGGCACTAAAGAGGGGTTTGAGGTTGGCCCTACCCCGGATAGTGGTGGACGTGTTGAACCGGTTGGAGGTAGCCCCAGGCCAACTGATGCCCAATGCATGGAAAATCTTGCTGGCCTGTGCGAGTGCATGGCCGAAGGCGAACGGGGGGGCTAAAATGACGGTGGACGAGTTTTTTGCGTGCTACAAGGCGTCGAAAAAGGGCTGGCGGCGGCAGGGAAGGGGCTGGTGGCGGGGTTGCTGTCATCGATAAAGGAGTGGGGGCCGCGGTGGTTCTATGTGTCCGCCAACGGAGGGGTTGAAGTGCGCACAGTTTGGAAAGTGCCCACCAAGTCTGTGGAGCCAAAACTGGGGGCAGCAGCAGAGGCGAGAGTGAAGAATGTGAAGGAATGGAGGAAGAAGGAGGGCGCCAGATGGGACGAGCTTAATCAACCTTGTTTGTGGCAGGGTTGGGTCCTCAGCCGATCAGTGGAGACCTGGGACCGACGGAGTTAGAGGCAAGAAGGGAAGCACAAGAGGCTGAAAATATGACCATCCTCACCAAAGCTAGTAAGTTCAAAGAGTCCCAGGCAGACCGGCTGCCGAAGCCGATCGCGAGGGAGAGGATCCGACCGAGCCCCAAACCCCTGGGGAAAAAGGACTTAGGTGGATTTGAGCCACGACCGCCCCCAGTTGATCCTTTGAAGGAGAGAGCCTACAAGGAGATAGAGGGTGTGGTGAAGAAGAAGAGGAGCCTGCCTTGAAGAGGAGGAAGAAGGCGACGACGGAGCAGACCCCCCTGGCGAGGGAGGCAAAGGGGACCCCTGAAATGGGGTTAGAGGGGGCAGCCAAAGAGGCAGAGAGTGGGGCGACTGGCCTTGGGGAGCAGATGCAAAGTGGTGGGGTCGGCGTTGAGCCAAGGGTAAAGCCAAGGGAAGAGCCACAACCGCAGGAGGGTCTGGCACCCCAAGGAGAGGGAGGGAGGCCTGGGTTGAAGACCGCTTTCTACCACGTCCCTGCGGCATCTGGGCGAGTAGAAGGGGAAGGGAGAGAGGCCAGGATGGCTATAGACCGCCTCTTGAGGGTGGTAGAAGTTGCAGTCGTTCGCTCGATGGCTGGTTATACTAAAGCTGAGCTGATGAAGGGGTTGTGCTCAACCCAGATGGAGGCGGCTACCTTAGCGGGAGCCTTGTTGAATAAGGCGGCGGTGGTGAAGGGCGAATTGAGGAGGGAGAGGGAGAGGTTGGGGCAGGTGGAGGCCCAACTTGAAAATTTCAAGAGGGATAGCGTGGGTTGGAGGAGGGCTGCATGGAGCGTGTGTTCCAGGGGGTTGGGGGAGGCTGAGAAGGCGAAGAAAATCGAGGTGCTGGCGATCGTGCAGCGCAACGTTACCGCTCGAGCCCATGCTGAGCTGCTCGCGGTCAAGTTGGAGCTAGAGGATGAACGCCGCAAGGTGGTATCGCTCGAGTTCCAACTGGCTGGTGAGCAGAAGAAGCTGGGGATGCTCCAAATGCCTGTACGGTCGCCACCGAGCGGTTTGAAGAGGCTATGACCAGCAATGAAGAAATGCGCGCCCAGCAGATCAAAGAAAATGATGAAGCAGACCGGAAGATCGCTGGACTGCAGAAGGAGCTGGAAGATGAGCGTGCTGGGGCAATGGAGGAGAAGGCGAGATTGGAGAAGGAGTTGGAGGAGGAAAAAACTAAGGCAGCCTCTGAAAGGGCAGCATACCCTGATCTGTACGCCACAACAGTAGAGCAATTCAAGGGGTCTCCTGATTTCCAGATGACGATTGATGCTACGATCGCTAGCAACTTGGCAAGGGAGGCATCTGGGGGGGCTGGCCAGTCGGGGGCGATCGTTGGGAGCATGAGTGAAGAAGAAGTAATCCAAAGCTTCCAGCGGTCGGACTTCTACAAACACGAGATGGCTGAGTTCTGGGACAGCGGCTGGAAGATGTTTAAGCACAAAGCAGAAGAGCTGTTCCCAGAGTTGGACTTCAGCAGTGTGCGAATTGATGAAGACGACGTTGTCTCAAGTGAGGAGGAATAATTGAAGTGAACAAAATTTGTACTTAGAGTTGTTTTGGTGTGTTTGTTTCGTTTTTTTTGTTTTTTTGTTTTTGAAATGCTGTAATAAACTTATGTACAAGTTGTGAATGAATAAAATTATGAGCTATATTTGTGTTTATCTGAAATGAATTGTTGAATTGCTATAATTGTTGAATTGCTGTCTTCATTTTTATGAATCTGAAATAAATGAAGAATGGTTTATTGAAATTAGGCTTGACTTGTAAGGAAAGAGGCTAACTTGCAAAAGTTGATAAGTAAGAAAACAATTTGACTTGTGAAAGAGACATGTGAGAATGTCAAAAATGTGAAGTTTCAAATTGCGCCCAAAAATATTTTGCAAGAGTGTTGAGAAATGATAGGTTGGTTTGGGAAATGCAAGTCAAAGAGAAAAAGCGTAATGAGTGTCGTAGGAACATGGACCTGGAATTTGACTAAGTATGTTTAGTATGCCACAACCAGGAAGTTCACGTGAATGTCCTTGACCGAGCTCTACATCCGTGCTCAGTTTGGGTGAAGCTATGATTAACTGACCCTTCAAGTAATTCAGTAGCTTCTCAGTCTGGTCGAGCTCTTCGTGCTCAGTCTGGCTGGGGCCTTAAGGAACTCAGGCTGGCTGAGCTCGTCATGCTCAGTCTGGCTGAGGCTTGTTATGCTCAGTCTGGCTGAGGTTTTTCATGCTCAATCTGGCTGAGGCTTTGTATGCTCGATCTGGCCGATGCTTTGTATGCTCGGTCTGGCCGAGGCTTTTATGCTCAGTCTGGCTGAGGCTTTGTATGCTCGGTCTGGCTGATGCTTTGTATGCTCGGTCTGGCCGAGGCTTTTATGCTCAGTCTGGCTGAGGCTTGTTATACTCAGTCTGGCTGAGGCTTTGTATGCTCGGTTTGGCCGATGTTTTGTATGCTCGGTCTAGCCGAGGCTTTTATGCTCAGTCTGGCTGAGGCTTGTTATTCTCAGTCTGGCGGAGGCTTTGTATGCTCGGTCTGGCCGATGTTTTGTGTGCTCGGTCTGGCCGAGGCTTTTATGCTCAGTCTGGCTGAGGCTGCAATCCAAGTGTTATTTGAAAGATTATGCTCAGTCTGGCTGAGGCTTTATATGCTCGGTCTGGCCGAGGCTTTTATGCTCAGTCTGGCTGAGGCTACAATCAAAGTGTTATTTGAAAGATTACATAGATATTTGGGATATAAGCTTGATGTCATTAAAGTGTAGCCCATTGGATCAGAAATTTACATCACATGAGAGGAGGATGAGAACAATGAAGTGTGCAAATTGCCAAAAAAGAAATACAACAAAAGATTGATACAAGAATTGGACTTTTATTGAAAATAGCGCTTCAAGTGCTCGGCGTTCCATGGGTGGGGGAGATCTCGGCCTTCCATGTCCTGAAGTCGATAAGTGCCTGGACGAGGTCTGGCTTTAACGACGTAGGGTCCTTCCCATTTGGCTGCCAGCTTGCCCTCAGCCGAATTCTTGGTGGCGAGGGTTACTTCGCGCAAAACAAGGTCCCCCACGGCGAACTCCCTTGGTCGGACTTTGCGGTTGTAGTGAGCTCTCATTTTCTGTTGGTATGAGGCCCGTCTGACTGCAGTGGTTTCACGGAGCTCTTCGATTAGGTCTAGGTCTGCCCGACGCAGCTCTTCAGTCAGTTCTGGATTCGGATGTATAACCCTTGGGGTAGGAAGACCGACTTTCACTGGGATGACCGCCTCAGCGCCGTATGTTAAGCGAAAGGGGGTCTCCCCAGTGGGAGTTCGAGCGGTAGTGCGGTAAGCCCAGAGTACATTCGGTAGTTCCTCAGCCCAAAGTCCCTTAGCAGCTTGTAACTTGGTTTTGATGATCTTTCGAAGAGAACAGTTGGTGACCTCAACTTGGCCATTGGCTTGGGGATGACCTGGGGAAGAGAAACATGGCTGGATTTGAAGCTCTTTACAGAATTTCCTAAACTTGGCATTGTCGAATTGTTTGCTGTTGTCGGAGACGATGGCTTGAGGGATGCCAAATCTGTATATGATCGACTGCCAAATGAACCTGGTTGTATTCCGCTCGGTAATTGTGGCAAGGGGTTCTGCCTCCACCCATTTAGTGAAGTAATCAATGGCGACAATGGCAAATTTGGTTTGGCCCCAGCCAGTGGACAATGGGCCAACTAGGCCGATCCCCCATTTGGCGAATGGGTAGAGACTGTAAAGTGTGATTAATTATGTGGAGGAGCATGGGGGATGTTGGTAAAACGCTGGCACTTATCCCATTTGAGCAAAAAATCTGTCGCATCCTGATTAAGAGTAGGCCAGAAATAACCAGTGCGAAGGATTTTGTGGGCCGAGACCCGGCGCCTGAATGATTGCCACAGATACCCTCATAGATTTTCCTCATCACGTAGGTTGCTTGAGCAGGATTGAGGCATCTGAGGTATGGGCGTGAAAAATCACGTTTGTATAAGAGGTCGCTGACAAGAACGTAGTTGGACGACCGGGCCCTAACTTTGGCGGCCTGCTGTTTGTCGGCTGGCAGTTCCCCCGTTGTTAAGAAGAGAGAGATATCGGCCGCCCAGGGGATAGGTTCGTGTTGGAGAAAGTAGATTTGCTGTTGGTTTGGGGAAATGGCCGGGTGGGACAGGTATTCGAGGCGGACACTGTGGTTGAGGTCTGACTGGTCTGCAGAAGCCAATTGGGCCATCTCATCTGCCTTGGAGTTTTCAGCCCGAAGGATGTGTTTGATGTAGAAGGTATTGAAGAGGCGAGCAAATGGGAGAGCAATATCCCTGTAAGCCCGCATGGTGTCCTCCTTGGCGTCGAATTCTCCCGTAATTTGCCCAACGATAAGCTGGGAATCGCTGAACACCTGGATGTGGCTGACATCGATGTCTCTGGCTAGGCGGAGACCTGCTATTAGTGCCTCATATTCGGCCTCATTATTGCTTGCATCGAATATGAAGCGGGGAGCACATTTGAAATAACCACTGTCAGGGGCGGTGAAGATGAGACCAGCCCCACTGCCTTCTTTGCGGGATGATCCGTCGACGTTAAGGGTCCAAGAATGTGGGTCTTCTGGCTCGATAGGGGTTGGTGGGGGTGGAGGAGTTGTGGTTGAGGTGAGGTTAGTGAATTCCAGGATGAAGTCGGCAACAGCCTGCCCCTTAATTGTTGTCCGAGGCCGGTAGGAGATATCAAACTGACTGAGTTCGACCGACCATTGCATAAGCCTGCCGGAAAGCTCTGGTTGCTGCATTATCTTCTTCAACGGTTAGTTAGTGAGGACCACTATGGAATGGGCTTGGAAGTAAGGGTGGAGTCGTCTGGAGGTGGTGACCAAGGCCAGGACATTTTTTCTAACAATGGGTAGTTTTGTTCCGCCCCTCGAAGAGCCCGACTGATGTAGTAGACCGGTCGCTGGACAGAGCTGTCTTCCCTGACGAGTGCTGCACTGACTACAGTGTGTGACACGGCTAGATAGAGGAAGAGGGGTTCGCCTGTGATGGCTTGAGATAGTAGGGGGTTAGCCATGCACTGTTTCAACTGTTGAAAAGCCTCTTTAGATTCTGCCGTCCACTCAAAAGTTTGTCGAAGAACTTTGAAGAAGGGGAGGCACTTATCCGTTGCTCAGGAAATAAAGCGGTTGAGGGCGGCCACTCGGCCAGTAAGCTTCTGAACCTCCTTGACCGTTCTGGGTGACTGCATTTCGATTAAGGCCTTGATCTTCTCGGGGTTAGCCTTAATGCCCCGTTGACTGACCATGAATCCCAGAAACTTCCCAGATCCTACGCCGAAGGCACATTTTTCTGGATTGAGCTTCATCTGGTACTTTCGTAGGATGGCGAAGGTTTCTTGCAGGTCGGCTAGATGATTGGTGGAGAGCTTGCTCTTGACCAGCATGTCATCGACATATACTTCCGTATTCCTGCCTATCTGATGATGGAAGATGACATTGACCAAGCGCTGGTAAGTGGCCCCGGCATTCTTCAACCCAAATGGCATCACATGGTAATAGTAGGTGCCTCGATCGGTGATGAAGGAGGTGTGCTCCTGGTCAGATGGGTGCATCAAGATTTGGTTGTATCCATAGAAGGCATCCATGAAACTAAGCATTTGATGACCGGCCATGGCGTTGACCAGCAGATCTATGCGAGGGAGAGGGTAACTGTCCTTGGGACAAGCTAGGTTGAGGTCAGAGTAGTCGACACAGAGTCGCCATTTACCATTGTTTTTACGAACCAGAACCACATTCGACAGTCATCTGGGGTAGTCCACATTAGTGATAAACTGTGCCTCAAGGAGTTTGTGTACTTCAGAAGCAATAAGGTTATTGCGTTCCGGGTGAAAAATGCGCTACTTCTGGCGGATAGGTCAGAAATGGGGCTCAACACTGAGACGGTGGCTAATGAAGAAGGGATCAATACCCGGCATATCGGAGTGAGTCCAGGCAAACACGTCATTGTGTTCAACCAGGAGGGCAGTGAGGTCGGCCTTGGCTTGGGGGGATAGTTGGCTGCCGATCTTGGCGGTTTTGGCCGGGTTGGTGGGGTCGACGAGGACTTCGACGAGCTCCTCCACTGGTTCCCCTCTGACCAACTCGTCTTCATATCTGACATCGAGTCCTTCAATGATCATAGTCTCCTTGAGCTTGACTTCTTTAAGTGAGGCGACATAACATTCTCTGGCCATGGTCTGCTCTCCCCTCACTATTCCGACCCCAAGATCGGTGGGGAACTTGATGGCAAGGTGGCAAGTGGATGTGATAGCTTGGAAAGCATTTAGGGCAGTGCGGCCAAGGATGATATTGTGGGCAAAGGGGCAGTCAACAACAAGGAAGGTGAGCAACTTTGTGGTCTGCCGCGGGTACTCGCCAATTGTGATAGGAAGATCAATGGAGCCGATGGAGGTCACCTGGTCGCCAGTGAAACCGGCCAAAGGGGTCTGGAGAGGTGACATACTTTCTTCCCCAATCTTGAGCTGGCGGAAGCAATTGAAGAAGATGATGTCTAAAGAACTGCTGTTGTTTACAAGAACCCGTCTGACCTTGTAATTGGAGAGGAGGGCGAAAATGACGAGAGGGTCGTCATGAGGATAACAGATGCCTATGCAGTCGGCGTCCGTAAAGGTGATAAGCTCGGTCCTCTTCCTGGGGTGTTTGGAGGGTCGATCCAACGTTGCAACTTCTTTGTCTGAGCCCTGTCTTATTTTCCTGAGTTCTGCCCGCTGAGCCGACCGGGATGGTCCTCCACAAGCAAGCCCGTCGGAGATAACTCTGATTTCTCCAACAGGTGGGGCGGGGTTAACTTGTGCCCGAGGTTGCTGTAGAGGGCAATCATGACCTTGGTTAGGCTGTGCTGGCTATCGGGGAGGGGTGCGCCGGCGGTTGTTTCTGATAGGTTCAATTCGCTGCCTCTGCTGAGGGCGAGTATCCGTGAATCGGCTGAGGCGTCCTTGACGAATTAGGCCCTCGACCTGATCTTTGAGGTTAACACACTCCTCGGTATTATGGCCGTGATCCTGGTGAAAACGGTAATATTTGGACTGGTCTTTCCGATTGAAAGGAGTCTGTGATGATTGGGGCCATTTTAGGGGGTAGTCTTGATGGATCTGATGGAAGACTTATTCCATGGGGGAGTTTAGGGGGGTGTACCGCTCGAACCGGCCGGGCGGTCGAGCTGGGGCCGACCGATCGGTTCTGGGGGGTCGGTCAGTGTACCGAGATGTTTGGTTATTATACTGGGTATTTCTGGGTTCTGAATCTTTTCTCTTTTCTCTGGGGGTTGGGTTTTTGGTTATAGGATCTTGCCGGGCGGCTAGGGAATTTTTAGCATTCATGTATTTTTGGGCTTTGGAGAGTAGGGCTGCCATGGATGTCGGGGGGTTTTTAGAGAGAGAGAAAAGGAAGTCAGACGATCGCAGACCGGCCATGAAAGTCATAAGGATGACCTTGTCATCGTTTTCCACTACTTGCAGGCCTTCGGTGTTGAAGCGGGTAACGAAACTGCGTAGCGACTCCCCCTTGGTCTGACGGATGTTGAGGAGTTGGGTTGCCGGGCGCCGCTGGCGCTGGGCTCCAATGAAATGGCTGAGGAATGAGTCATTGAGGTGCTGGAAAGTGGAGACAGAGTCTGCTGGCAGTTGACTAAACCAAAGTCGAGTTGACCCCTTGAGTGTCACGGGAAAAGCCCGGCACATGATTTCGTCAGGGAAAGCATGGAGGATCATGAGGGTCCTGTAGGTCTCCAAGTGGTCGACTGGGTCCGTCGTACCGTCAAAAAAGTCGATGGTGGACATTTTGAACTTGGGGGGTAGAGGTTTATCCCGGATTGAGGCAACGAATGGCGAGTTGGCTGTGGTAAAGGGTTTATGCTGGATGTTCTGCATGACCTCTTGGAGTTTGAGCTTCATGGCTCGGAGTTCCGCATCCCAGAGAGGAATGTTGTCACCACTGGAGGGCAGCGAGGGCTGGACGCTACTGGCCTCTCCTTCAGGGGTTGGTGCCGGGACCGATGGATGTGGGGGTCGGGGTGGTGGATTTATATTTAGGGGAGGAGGTTGTAAGCCTTCCAAGTTGGGTGGATTAGGCTGCAGGATAGTATCTGGGTTGGGGGGAATATCTGGAGGTGGTGGAGGAGGCATTGGAAGGTTTCTTTGGAGTAGAGAATTTATCAGGGCTTGGTTTTGCTCGGCCATGCGGTTAATGCTATTGGTAAGCTCGATGAAATACTGTGGTGGGTTGTTTGGCTTGGGGGGGTCGGCTTGGTGGTCGGCAGCGTTATGGTGAGAAGCCATGGATCTAGTCGTGACCATACACTTTGATGGGTAGCAAGAAAAGGTTGTTGGGACAAGGTTTCCGATGACAATGAGCATAACTGGCGTGCGGAGCAAAGCCTTCCCATAGACGGCGCCAACTAATGATAGAGTTCGTTCCAGGTGGAACGGGTCGGACTGATCCACGCTCCTCAAGCCTACGTCCGAATGACCAAGCCCACGGGGAAACCTGCACAAAAGTCCAATGGGGAACGGGGAGCCCCCAGCGAACCCTCCGACGAGCAAGTTAGGAAGAGAAGTGGATTGTAGAGATAGATTAGAGATAGAAAGCTTAACCTTCTTCTTGTCTTCAACGTCTGCTCATATCCTCTGGTAATCATTTCGTTGTCCCTTCCGACTTGTCACATTGGCCGAAAGTGTATGCTGTAGCTTACCTTGTTCAGGATGAGGGCGTGCTGTCCCGACGGAGAGGGGTTATCGCAATAAATGCTATAAGGGGCCTCATTAATGGTGATGTGGCGTAGCAATAACTTTGCAGATCTTTGTCTGCTGCCGTGGCTTGCCCTTCTCTTGCCATGTGTCTTGATGCCATTGGTTCTTATTACTATGTGGGGTTTTAGTAATGCTGGGCTTCATTAATTGGATTATGTATTGAGTCCTAAGTGGTGGGCCTGGGTTGTTCATAGTGGACTGTAGTCTTTATGGTCCTACCCATGTCACTTGTCTACCCAATCTGTGAGGCAGTCAAACAAACTTAAGCAATTCATGCCAATTCTTTTGCAACCCATTAGCCACAAATTTTCCCTTTTGTTTTACCTGCAAAAGCCACTTGCAAAGATGATAAGAAAGATAATCATTAAAGAAATAAAGTAAACAAAAATACTTTGAATCAATAATCATGATATTAAATTTTGTGACGAAAGGTATTGTCAAAACACAATTCATAAAATTACTTAGGATAAAATTTGTAACAGTTTCTAATCCTTTGCATTTAAAGATCTGCAGTGTAATTTCCTTACGCTGCATTTGATTGGGAGATTTAGAAAAGGAAAGGGAAAGGGAAAAGGAAAAGGAAAGGAAAAATGTGTTTGAAACTAGTTGAAATATAGGTATATTTTATTTACATTTTACCTACTTTTTCTCTCTTTTTTTTTGCCAAATCCTCTAACGAAACGCAACGTGTTTCAAGTGCTAACCATTTTTGGACATGCTGCAAGTACGTAGCAATATGGGTGTGGAGAAAAAGTTACTCCAATGTGAATATATGATTTTGCTTTACTTTCAATGGTTTTGTCATTATGGTCTTGTACTCTTTTTCATACTTTATGATCTTTTTGTATGGAAATGCTATCAATAGAAGAATCCCGAACGGGTTGGCCAAGTAGTAAAGAATTGAGAATATGATCCAATATCTCGAGTTTGAGTCATTTTAAGGGGTCACTGGAGGTTAGGATTTTATTTTTGTTTTTCTGTTGGATTTGAGCAGACAGTAGTAATGAAATCTTATTTTATTGACAATTGTGATTAACTGACGAAATCTTATTTTAAATACTATGCTGTGTTTTGCCATCTCATTTTGGATGTGTGTTGTATATGCTATTTTGAAGTGATCTTTTACATTGTATTTAGTTGAGAGATTTGATAAAAAATTTAGAGAGAGAAATGAAAAAGGCAGATAAAATATGAATAAAATATACTTGTATTTTATCTAGTTTCACATTCTAATTTTTTCTAAATTTCTTTCTAAATCTCTTAACCAAACACAGTATTAATTGACTAATAAGTTGTCTGATGATAGTTCCATTTACCTCCTTATTGTGAAAGATTAGATTGGCCTGAGTGGAGTTGGGTAAACGATTCCATGGAAAAATGGATTAGTGAAAACTAGATTGGCAAACTCTTCCTTTTAATTTGCTCCCTTGAGCAATCTATTCCTGATTTTGTGATATCAATTTTCGAGGTGAAATGAACGTACCACAAGGTCACATTATTTGTATGAGGATTTTGTACAAAATTTTATTTATATAATATTATTGGTAAAAAATTAATGCTGAAGAAGATCCAAGGTGCTGAACTCAATTGTCTTATGTACCCTTTTTCTTGTGTTTTGCAGAGTTATCTATGTTTGTTTAATTGGATAATATTTAATTAAAAATTTTGCATATACTATTGATTTCATCATCTCGGTGGTTCTCTCATGGAAAACAGAGTCTTCAAGCACGGGAAACAAAATTGAGTGCAATATATGGGTTAGTTTAACCTACATACTTTTTAAAATAATAATAATAATAATAATCTCCCTTTAAAATGACTAATTTTATGATACATACTTTAAAAAAAAAAGTAAAATATATGGCAGTTATATCTAAAGCAAGTGGTATTGGTTATAAATTAAATCTGTGTTGATTATGATTGTGAATAATGGTCAAATTAAAGTAGCATCCATCTCGATAATGAGATTAGTGTTTGGTGGATATTGTACTCTTAGTTATGACTGAAAGTGTTCATAGGGCACATGTGACCTAAAAACACTTAAACATAGTAATTTCCTATTCTATAGAATGGCCGATCAGTGTACTAAGTTGATCTTCGAAGGATCCTCCCAACCTACCTAGGTCAGGAGTGATCGCTAACTTTGATTTTTTTTTTTTTTTTTGGTAAATCAAAAGATTTTGGCACACTATCTCGCTATTTTCCTATGGAGATAATTTTACCATCCACATGTATGTAGATAAATGAGCAATTCAATAACAGAACTGAAATCGAATTGACATATTAATACCCAAGCTCTTGAAATTGGAATAAGGTTCTCAACGGATCACAAAATCTTGGAGATCTTTTCTATCTAATGGATGGAGAGCTAAGTATACTCTTCAAAAGGATCACAAAAATAAATTAGAAACTTCTAGTGAAATGCCTACTCTTAACTCAACAAAATAAAACGCATTAAGTAGACCTTTCAGGGATTGGGCCCTCACGATAAAATCTTAGCCCTGTCCTAAAATATATGAATAATGCTATATGTATTAATTAATAATGTGACATAATTTAAGAGGTTTTTGATATTTATAATTTGTATAATTAGTGAAATTAATAATAATGTCATAACTATTGTTGACACACTAGTTAGTACACTAATTAATATATGTAACACCATCGAAAATATATGCAAACCAAAAATAAAACAATATGCTGACATGAAATTCATTCCCATAATTGTATCTCATGAAACAAATATTGCCCAAGAGCATTTTCAATTCTTTACTAAATCCCTCATTAAATTTACATTTGATGAAAATGGATCAATCCATTTACAAACTTATATCAAATCAAATTTTCATAAATAAAAAAAAAAATTCATCAAATGAGAGATGAATATAATATTTCATAAAATTTCAACAACAAATTTTTTTTTTCACTTAAATTTGATGAAACTATTAAAAAAACGAAGGATTGGAGATCATTTTTTTTTTTTACCTGAATTGATTAAAAGAGGTTTTTTTAAGATATGTTAGGTATTTAAAAAAAAAAATTTAATTCTCACCATTGGGGTGACTTATATCAAGTCAAGTATTGTTAAACAAATTTGGAGTTATTTGGGATGATCTAAATAAGTGCACTTTTTATTTTTTATGAAATATGAGTTGGGTATGGGTTAGGTTTAAAGTGATGTAATAGAGATGTGATGTAACTTAAATAAGATGATGTGACTTAGGAAATAACTTTTTGACTTTTTTAGGTTATGACAAACAAAAAAGGATGAACGGTTTCAATTATTAATTTTTTTCCCATCAAATTTAAATTTGATAAAAAAATACTAGTCAAAAAAGTATCTCCAATCATTTCATCAAACATTTAGCAAATCAAGAAATTTTTTTTTTTTATCAAATTGAAAATTCATCAAATCTTTCATTAAATTTATAAAGATAAAACATTGCTAATGATTTTTGTTCTCATCAAATTTAGTGAAAAGATAAATTTAAGGTAAGAGAGATTTTTTTTTTTTTAAATAAAAGAGATTGACCAATAAATCCCATATTTTGAACTTGTAATCAATAGTCTCATATGTTTTCTTGTGATCCGTTTAGTCATTTTGGATGTGTAATGACTCATTTACCTGCTACATTTGTCACATTTGGAAAAAATACATTAAGGAGTTTTTTAATCACACCATACTCGCCACATTGGAGTATCACATTTAGAAGAAGTACACTAAAGAGTTTTTAATTTTTTTTAGAGTGTTACATCATACACGCTACATTGGAGTGTCACGTGTCACAATTGGAAAAAATACACTAAAGAGTTTTTATTTTTTTTGAAGTGTCGCATCATATTCGCCATGTTGTCACATTTGAGAAAAGTACACTAAGGCCTCGTTTTGGCAATCACCATTTTAGCCAAAAAGTCAAAAACTCAATATAAGTTGTCACACATCACTCTCTTTACTTTTCTGTATATTTTTTTGTAAAAAGTCAAAAAATTACTAAAATAACATGTTCCCAAACGAGAGCTAAGGAGCTTTTATTTTATTTTTTTTAGAGTATCACATCATACCTGTCGCGTTGTCACATTTGGAAAAAGTACACTGAGGAGTTTTTAATTTTTTTAGAGTGTCATATCATACCCGCTACGTTGTCACATTTAGGAAAAGTACATTAAGAAGTTTTTAGTTTTTTTTTTTTTTTTTGAGTAAAAGTTTTGGAGTATCACATCATATCCGTTATGTTGTCACATTTGAAAAAAATACACTAAGGAGTTTTTAGTGTTTTTAGAGTAAAAGTCTTGGAATGTTACATCATACCCGCCACGTTGTCATATTTGGAAAAAGTACTGTAATAACCCAACCCACTTATATGCTTCATATCCCTAGATCTTTGAAAAAAATTACATGTTTAATGTGAAATTCCATGCAGAGTTATGCTTACATATGTGAATTGTTTGATTATGATTTCCTATATGTTGATTATTGGCACACATTTGTTAAAATTAAAATGTTGAACTGGATATTTAAAACCATAGAGGCGTGATATACTGAAATTGAGTATGTGAACATGTTAATAGGAATTTTTAGAGCCTTTTGGGAAGTTTAATTAAAAACTTATTTCGTCTGCTTCATTAAGGCCCGTTTGGCAAGCATAGAAGCTAAAAGCTTATATAAGTGTTATATAACTCCCTTTTTGAACTCATCCTTTAACATAAGTTGAGTGGAAAAGTCTAGAGAAGCTTGAAAAGGAGAAGAAGAAGATCAACAAAATTTGGGGATTAAGAAACTTGCTACGAGCAATTGAAGACTTCAACTTCAAGTGAGTATAGGTTATTGGTACACTCTCAATTTCTCTTAAAGTGATTTGAATTAAGCTTTGTATTGATGTATTCTCCCTCCAAGGAAACTAGGGTTTGATTGGATACATGATCATGTACCTCTTGAATGTGTAAGATAGTAACATAATCACTTGATTTTTTTTATGCTTTGCCTAGTCTCACTCCTTTATGTGTTTGAATTCACATCAATGAATAGCTAAACAATTGTGCATGTATAACTACATAGTGAGAGTGAGGAAAGTATGGAAATTTGAAGTGTAAAAGGCCAAAGAGCTAAATCGCATGTTTATGTGTTTATATGTCATGTTTTAGTGCAAATCTATCTTGATTTTGGTTGTAACAACTATTCCCTTGTACCTTAGAATTATTGAAGTTTCGGACTGAAAAACAGAGCAAACGACCGCACGTGTGGGGCCCATGGCCGCACATGAGGGAGGCACAGCCGTACGTGCGAGGCTCACAGCCGCACGTGCAGAAAACAAGGGAAGAAGTGAGGTGCATTCTGCTAAAAAGGCACGTGCGGCAGGGACTTCCGCACGTGCAGCCCATGTTCGGAAATTCTGTAATTTTCTTACGTCCTTCTTGTCCCTCTGAATGTGTTATTATACCCGGTTGATGTTCTTATAATTCGTTTAATTAACGTGAAACATAGCGAAGTGAATAATTAAGAATTGAACGAAAACTAAGGATAATGATGTGCTTATGATTTATGTACTCTGTGTAGGGCATCCACATGAGGGAACCATCATCCACCCGCATCATAGTGAGTGGTAGTAGCGTAGTAAGATGTTCTGTTCACGTGTTACGTTATGCACATATTGTTTATGATTCTATTCACTCTTTAGTGAATGACCTATGTTTGTGAAATATGTTGGCATATGTTGAACTTTGGCATGTGAATTATGGTCTCAAGATTGTTTTGTCTGTTAATACGATGGGCCTAAGGCCGTTTTGCTATTATGTTAGGCCTAAGGGCGTTCTGTATTATGTTGGGCCTGAGGCCGTTCTGTTTTTTGTTAGGCCTGAGGCCATTCCGTACTCTGATGGGCCTAAGGCCGTTCTATACTCTGATGGGCCTAAGGTCGTTCTGTGTTCTGATGGGCTTAAGGCCGTTCTGTTCAATATGGGCCTGAAGCCGTTCAGAAATGAGAAAAATGAGTGAGATTATGAATTGTGAACATGCAATATTGACTTCTGTTGTACTTTCAATTTATTTGTACTACTATCATTCACTGAGCTTTGCTCACTCTACTTTCCTAGGTGTTTTGTAGGTAACCAACTTGCGGGTCAACCCTAGGTCAGCCCAGAAGCCTGTAACTGAACCCGTTTTGCTGAGTCACTCCAAAATGACTTTTTTGTTATGTTTTGGAAGCCCATATGATAGCATGTGTTGTTAATTTTGGGAACAAAGAATATGTATGTAGTTGTTGTTAACACTTGACTTTCGAAGGATTTATTATGTATGGCACATGGAATGTTATATATGTACAGTAATGTTACATGACCCTGGCATTTAGACACAGCTCAATGAATGCTTATTCCTTCATTATTTTGCTTCCGTTTAGGCCTCGGGATTGGGTGGCATTTTAAATAATTAAGTCTAGGCCTCGGGTGAGGTCGGTCACGTCCATACTTTTAGGGGCAAGTTTGAGTCGTGACAAGTGCACTAAGGAGTTTTTAATTTTTTTGGAATGTCACATCGTTGGAGTGTCACATTAATACCTGCCATATTGGAGTATCACATTATACTTATCATATTAATAAAAGGGTATAATTGTCCATCAAAGCTAGGGCTGGGCATAGGATTATCCGACCCGTCCAAACCGTCGTACCCGATCCGACCCGCACATGTATGGGCAATTTCGCAAATACATTAGGGTCGGGTGCGATTTTGGATTATTGGTGATTGGCGAGTTGCGGACAGGTTGCGAGTTTGAATAGCACCCGCACAACCCGCCAGCATTAACCTTTTTTTTTTTATTTTTTAATTTCAAATATGGACCGTTCAATTCAATCTTCACTTCATGTAACAAACAAAACCAAAAAAACCCTAATACGTACGCAGCTCTCTTATTCCTCTAATCTCATCTCATCAGTGTCTCTTTCACTCTCTCATTTTCATCTGCACACATCGACTCCTCACCGATCGACCACGCTCTCTCATCACACCGATCGACGTCACAGGTAAGCCTCTATCTCTCTCTCTTTCTTATCTCATCAATCTCTCTCTCATCTCATCAGTCTCTCTCTCTCTCTCTCTCTCTCTCTCTCATTCCTTTCATCTCATTTCATCAGTCTCTCTCTCAATCTCTCATTTTCGTCTGCACAAATCGACCTAAATCTGTTCATTTCTGTTAGGCAATCAGATCTTTTTTTTTTTTGGTGGCAACAGATCTCCGAGTTGGAATTAAATCTCTTGATTTTTATTTGGAATTAAATCTGTTTATTTCTATTTGGAATTAAATCTGTGTAAGAATTGAAAATTAAATCTGTTATTGTAATTTTAAATTGAATCTGTGATTGAAATTTGAATATGTTATTAAACTAAATTTGTATTGAATATGTTATTAAATTGAATCTGTATTGAATCTAAGTTGGAATTAAATCTGTTGATTTCTATTTGGAATTAAATCTGTGATTGGATTTAAATCTGTTCATTTCTGTTTGGAATTAAATTTGTGTTAAGAATTGGAAATTAAATCTGTTATTGTGATTTTAAATTGAATTTATTATTGAATCTGTGATTGAAATTTCAATCAGTTATTAAACTGAATTTGTATTGAATATGTTATTAAACTGAATCTGTATTGAATCTGAGTTGGAATTAAATTTGTTGATTTCTGTTTGGAATTAAATATGTGTAAGAATTGGAAATTAAATTTGTTATTGTTATTGTAATTTTAAATTGAATTTGTTATTGAATCTGTGATTGAAATTTGAATATGTTATTAAATTGAATTTGTATTGAATATGTTATTAAACTGAATCTGTATTGAATCTGAGTTGGAATTAAATCTGTTCATTTCTGTTTGGAATTAAATATGTTCATTTCAGTTTGTTCTTGTGCAGGATTCATCAACCAAATGCATGGAATTGAAATTTTTGGAACTTGGATGCGATTGATTCATGATGATGGAGTTGGAGACATTGTGTTGCAAATGTTTTTATTTTATTTGTCAACAATTTTATTTTATTTTTTTTATTGCATTTTAGATGAATGTAATAGCTAATGAAATTTGTTTGATAACAATTTTATTTTACTTTATTGTTTCATTTCATTATTGTATTTTGGATTAATGTAATAGTTAATGAAGAATTACTTTTAGTTAAGCTTAGGATTTTGAATGATTTTACTTTAATTTTGTATTATTGGGTAGTAGTAGATGGAGAATGTCGAGAAAGTAATTGGAGAACAAGATTGATGACTTAGCTTAGGATTGTGAATGATTTTAGTTTAATTGTATTGTTGGTTAGTAGATTAATTTTGAATGATTTTGAATGATTTTAAATGATTTGTTTGTGCTAGGAATTAATTTTGTTGTGTTTTTAATTTTTTAAGTTTTAATTTATTAATTATTATTAATGTTGGAGCATTTTAGAAAATTGGAAGAAAATGATCTGAAATAAATATTTACAAAATGGAAAAAAAAAAAAAAACTCAATAGTTAATTTTTAAAGGAAAAAATTTAAACCGTAAACCGCTCGCAACCTCCCCACATCCGCAAACCCTATCCGCACGAACCGCAAACCGCACTGCGGGCGGTTACAGTTTGACTTTTTCTCAAATCTCATAGGTGCGGGCGGGTCAAAATCGAACTGCAAACCGCACAAAATCAATCCGTGAGCACCCATAATCAAAACACTACCAAAATAAAAAGTAGGATTATACGGAAAGAAACTATCTACTAATAAGACTTGATAGATCAATAGAAAAAAAATTGAAACTAATTGAAGTACTTGTTTGTTAGCTGAGATTTATTGATAAATGTTTCAAAAAAGAATTAAAATATTTAATGTTAAATTAAAATTGTATTCTAAATTATTGAATAAATTTAATAAAATAAAAGGTCAACGGTTGACTATTTAACGGACACCCAACCGCGTGACACCCAATACCTGCCAGATGACATTCATATCAATATTCCTTCAATTATTAGCTAGGAGTATTGTTTTATTTTATCTTATTTATTTATATATATATATATATATTAATTATTTAATTATAAAAACCTTAGGAATACATTGGAGGTGATTTGAAGGAGTTTATAAAGATAAAAATGATATAATTCTTGCCATGTTTGAAGCCTTTGATTTTTAGGTCTCTTTTGATAATATCTAAAAAGATTTAATTTATTAAGGTTATATTATTTTTTTATATTTTTTTTTATGTATTTTCCTTATAAAAAAAAATAGTTTATAAGTCTTACAAAAACAACACTTAGTCAAAAGTTATTACAAATTATCACACTGTACTCTTTATTTTTATACGTTTTTTAAAAAAACATTAAAACAATCAATTTTCAAAATGTAATAATTGAAGTTAGTTAGTTCCACGTTGTTGGGTAGCTCGAAAGTGAGTCGACCTGATTGGCTCGAATGTCAAAACGACGTCGTTTTGGCAATTTTTTTCCTCTCTATTTTCTCTCTAAAACAGAGAGGCAAGAGAATAAAGAGGAAGGAAGAGAAAAGATGGAGGAAGAAAGAAGAAAGAGAGAAGGGAAAGGGGGAACAGAGAGTGAAAGATCTATACACAAATCTATATATATATATACAAGAGGGAGTTGAAACTCCCTCCACCCACCGGTGTCGTCATCATCGTCACAAACCCCTCCATATGTTATTAAACTGAATCTGTATTGAATCTGAATTGGAATTAAATCTGTTGATTTCTATTTGGAATTAAATTTGTGATTGGATTTAAATCTGTTCATTTTTGTTTGGAATTAAATCTGTGTTAAGAATTGGAAATTAAATATGTTATTGTGATTTTAAATTGAATTTGTTATTGAATCTGTGATTGAAATTTCAATATGTTATTAAACTGAATTTGTATTGAATATGTTATTAAATTGAATCTGTATTCAATTTGAGTTGGAATTAAATCTATTGATTTTTGTTTGGAATTAAATTTGTGTAAGAATTGGAAATTAAATATGTTATTGTAATTTTAAATTGAATTTGTTATTGAATCTGTGATTGAAATTTCAATCTGTTATTAAACTGAATATGTTATTAAACTGAATCTGTATTGAATCTGAGTTGGAATTAAATCTGTTCATTTCAGTTTGTTTTTATGCAGGGTTTATCAACCAAATGCATGGAATTGAAATTTTTGGAACTTGGATGCGATTAATTCATGATGATAGAGTTAGAGATATTATGTTGCAAATGTTTTTATTTTATTTGACAACAATTTTATTTTATTTTTTTATTGCATTTTAGATGAATGTAATAGTTAATGAAGTTTGTTTGATAACAATTGTATTTTATTTTATTTTTTCATTTTATTATTGCATTTTGGATGAATGTAATAGTTAATGAAGAATTACTTTAGGTAAGTTTAGGATTTTGAATGATTTTACTTTAATTTTGTATTATTGGGTAGTAGTAGATGAAGAATGTTGAGAAAGTAGTTGGAGAATGAGATTAATGATTTAGCTTAGGATTGTGAATGATTTTATTTTAATTGTATTGTTGGTTAGTAGATTAATTTTAAATGATTTTCAGGATTTTGAATGATTTCAGAATTTTAAATGATTTTTAAGGATTTTAGGATTTTAAATGATTTGTTTGTGTTAGGAATTAATTTTGTTGCGTTTTTAATTTTATAAGTTTTAATTTATTAATTATTATTAATGTTGGAGCATTTTAGAAAATTGGTAAAAAATGATCCGAAATAAATATTTACAAAATGAAAAAAAAAAAACTCAAAAGTTAATTTTTAAAGGAAAAAATCTAAACCGCAAACCGCTCACAACTGCCCCTACATCTGTAAACCCTATCCGCACAAACCGCAAACCACATTGCGGGCGGTTACAGTTTGACTTTTCCTCAAACCGCATAGGTACGGGCCGGTCAAAAATCGAGCTGCAAACCGCACAAAACCGATCCGTGAGCATCCCTAATCAAAACACTACCAAAATAAAAAATAGGATTATACGGAAAGAAACTCTCTACTAATAGGACTTGATAGATCGATAGGAAAAATTTGGAACTAATTGAAGTACTTGTTTGTGAGATGATATTTATTGATAAATATTTCAAAAAAGAATTAAAATATTTAATGTTAAATTAAAATTGTAATCTAAATTATTTAATAAAATAAAAGGTCAACGGTTGACTATTTAACGGACACCGTGACACCCAACACCTGCCAGATGACATTCATATCAATATTCCTTCAATTATTAGCTAGGAGTATTGTTTTATTTTAGGGCGACGCACCAATAAATCCCAAATCTTTATCTTATGATCCATTTAGTCCTATCTTTTATCTTATGATCCAATTAGTCCCAACATAATGTTAATAACAACTAAACCGGTGTTACACTAATTTTTACGCATTTTAGTAAGGGTAATTAAGTAAACCCCCAACGGCATAATGACTGGAATGCCCCAAACCTGTCCTCTGTAGAAATTTGTTTCCCTCCAAACAAACCCGTAATCGAAGAGTCGTGTATGGAAGGTTGAACAGTTCTCCGATGTTAATGGCGGGATGTTAGGCATTGTAGTTGCAGATTGTTACTTGACAATGTGAAATCCATGTGGACTGGGACAATAGAATAGCATTTTGTGTTTTACTCTAATCCCTATCAAATACGCAACCCCTTTTGCTCTTGATACATCAAAACCGGCGGTGTAGGTGCCTGTGACACTGTTGTGCTTCGAAGCAGCGACCGGAAAGTCTTCGTAGTCCGCCAACAATGGTTCCAGGTACGGTAATCGTCTGTGTACATAAACCCTTGCTTTCATTTACATTACGAAGTTGTGGAGTTATGTGTGAAATACTATGCGAAGTGCTTAATGTTGTGGGTTTTGTGAAATACATGAAATTGCGATATATGTACACAGAAGTAGTGTTGTTTTTTTTGTGCGATTTTGAGAAATGCATGCTTCTTCCCAGAGGGTAGTTTGTCAATGTTCTTGGCCTGTTAAGGGGTGTGTTTTTGTGATTTTGTGGTAATATTACTGCGGTGAATGTGAATGTGATGGTAATGCAATTTTATTATCAAGTGTGTACTGGGTTTTCCTGAATTTGGAAGGGGAGGGGGGGTTGAGGGGAAGATGGTTTACCTATTTGCTTGGTGGTGTATACTATCATGTACCTGTGGGGGTGTGCGCACAGTGTTTTTGGGCTTTTTACATTGAAGAAAATTGTAATGGTGTTCAAGATTCGTGTCAGTGATGTATTCGCATATTTCAGATGGGGCCCCATTGTTTTTGTTTATGTTTTGTTGTCGTATGCTTAGTCGTAATGATGTTATGTAGCATGTTGGACAATATGAAGGTCATATTGCAGTGGTGCCACATTTGTATTGTTCTGTAATGCATTAACATAATCTACGTAGCATCACTTTAATTGTTGTATGTTATTGCTGAAATGCGTAATTACGATTCGTTGCATTTGTATATAATGTAGTACAAAACAGTGAAATTAGTTAGTTGGGAAGTGATAGTGGTTAGTTCTTTATAGTGATGCATGCAATACATACTCGTTGTCTATTGCGCGATGAGATCAAAAACAGAGTTTGGCTGTGTGATGTTACTATTTGTGTTCAGATTTTACATTGATGGAATGACATGGGGCATAAAAGTTTGTGTTCTTTTGGTAAATTGCCTGATGCTGGAACATGTGGCGGTGTAAAAGATTCAGTTTTTCATGGTTATGCCTCATGACATTTTATGTTTTGTGTTGGCAGTTTTAATTTGTTTCTGCTGCTTTGCATGTAAAACATGTTCAGGTAGCAGTGGCAGTAGGACTGGCAAACGAAAAATTGGCATGAGGTCACCACAAACATCGACAAGGCAGGCCAGTAAAAGACAAGCAAAGCTCTCATTTAAGAAATAGAAAGGGCCGAGTGATCCTGTTCGGAGAGCTGATGTTGATCCGTCAAAATTAATGTACCGGTCAAACATATCCGGGCTGATTAGCACAGTTCTGGAACTAGAATTACGCGATGGCCACATTAGGCAGTTACAGAAAACGCCATTCTGGCTGATGATTGATGCTATTCGGGCTAACGAGCTGGATTATAAAATGTTCAAAAAGTGTGATGCGACGGTATGTCGGATAATACAAACTTACAACCCTGAAGATGAGAAATTCCACATTGGTGGAGCTAAGTTACCATTTAGCAACAACGACATCAGGTTGATATTCGGCGTACAATGTGGGAAGGAGAAGTTGGATATGACACAGGGTGGGAAAGGGCCATCCGATTTCATAACGCAAATGTTAGCCGAATTTCTTCAAAAGTTATAAAGGACTTGCTGGGAGAAGCAATCTCTGGTCGTACAAAGCGTGATGAAGAAGATGTGGCGAAATTGCTGTGTTTTTACGTTTGTGCCAAGTTATTTTTCGTAACGACCGGCGAGCATATAGGTTGGGCATTTGTCCGTGTGATCGACAAACTGGACACATTGCAACACTATTACTAGAGTGCAACAATAAGGAACACATTAATTGGGTCACTAAATGAGATGCACAACAGGCCAGAGAAGGTCACTGGTTGCGTAGTTGCATTGCTGGTACGTATGTTTATTGGTTGTTTGGTGGTTCAATTTCAGCTTTAAAACATAAAAACAGATTCGTAAGCCATTTTCGTGTTTATTTAATGGATGTTTGATGGTGTAATTTAAGTTTCTCATTTGTGAGCATTCAAACATCGTCGCTCCGGAATGGCCTGATGTGACACCACGATTTTGTCGATGGAACATTGCAGCCGCTGTGGGGAAACTAAGAGTAATAAATTTGTCGTCAGAAGGTTGCTTTGAGGTATGGAATTAGAACCCTTTTAATTGTTTTTCAAAATTTTCCAACACCAAACATTGAAGTTCTACTGTGTTTTGTTGCAAATTTTCCTTAGGTCCAGTGTGGCAAACTTGTTGGGACGATTAATGAATGTCATATTCTCAAGGTGCCTGCTGCTGCGATTGAACCAAAAGAATGTGGTAGAATTAGGATGGATGTGGAACCACCTGGAGTGTGCGATGAACGTAGGGCTGTGATTGAGACAGATGATGTTGGCAGCGTGGAGTCGAGCTTCAATTGTTGGCAGCCGGCCACAAAAAACAAAGGTGACATGAAAATAGAGGGGGGGAATGACTATGATAATAAGAATACTGGAACACCGACCAGCAAGGAAAAAGTAGTTGGGGAGCTGGCATCACGTGGAGAAGTTTGGCCGGTATTGTTCCCAGATCTTCTAGAACTGTCCAGCACTCCAGATGGTGAAGACGTGGGTGAGGAACACGGGGGGGTGCACGATGAGCTGATAACTGGTAAAGTCAGAATTACTGAATTAGAGAGTGAGATCAATATGAAAGACGTACGGATATGTGAACTGGAACAGCGTGTGGAAACACTGGAGAACTGCTCGGGCGACACGTTAGGAATTTGTTTGCAGACTTAAATACTGTGATTGTCGATAAGGATTCTGAAATTGCTCGACTCAGCAAGCAGGTTGATCGATTGGAGACAAAAATAAGCAATTTGGAAGATAGTCTTGATGACCTTGAGGTGCACGAGGTCACACAATTTGCTATGAATGATGGATCCAATCAGCGAACACCGAGTAATAGTCTGTCAGGGAAAGTGAGTGGGTCTGCCAATGTGACGAGTTGCGAAAGTGCGCAGTAGTCTGCGTGTCCTGCAGGCCAACCTGAAGACGTGCAGATCAACGAATTACAACTTGTTGACAATAAACCTGGGATTGAAGATTTGACAGATGACTTCATAGATGGGATTGTACATACAACTGTAGAAAGGGTTGAGGGTATCTGCAGTCCCCTAAATGCACAGACAGTAGCTGGTGGCAATGTAAAAGATGGTGCAGCTGTCGTTGATGTAGAAGGTCATTGTGAACACACAACAGTTGCAACAAGTTCTGGGCCAAAAATTACGTCACTTGTGAAAAGGGTGAAGAACAAGGCAAGACGGGAATTTAGGTTATCAAACTACGAATATCCCGACATATTTGGGCGTCCACAGGTAAACACTAATGTCAGACTTGGTAAATCAGTTGAACCCGGGGTGATTTACAGTGTTGAGGACGTCGAGGTGGAGCGTAAAACCTGGAATGGCTTTGGTTTGAATAGGCGGCACACTGTGTGGAACATGCTGAAGCATGAAGACAGGGAACTACTACAAAGAATGTACACTTTAGAGGGGGGCGGGTAGGTTGTTCGGATGAAATGTTGTATTCTTTGACATGTACAACTTGTAAAACTATGCTCTATGGTGGTTCTTAATTTTGGTTTACGGTGTGCAGGTTAATAGTATGGGATGGTGGACACAATGGAATACAAGTTCATTTCACGGACATCAAAGATTTGGTGCAGCAGAACTCCATACACGGCAATGTAAGCTGGTTTCGTGTAACGAATCGTAGAGTATTTTTTAATTCTTTAATTATTTAAAAAAAAACATATGCAAATGTATCTTCACTTTCATTTGATTGCCCAAAATGAGATGATAATATTTTCATAATGAAACCTGATACGACTACGGTGGTTTTGGACAATTGTGCAGGATATGATGCGAAACAGTAGTGCTGTTTCCCGAGCGAAGTATTTGAATGTTCACATGAAGGCTGCACGAGGTTGCAGATACGCACTTTTCCCAATCTACAATGCCAACCATTGGATAGTCATGGCGTGCGATTCAGAAAGTGGGAATTGGAAACATTACAACTCGATGCGGCCAAGACGTGGAGTGCGCGATGGGCATTACAATGAGGCTCTAAAAGTTGTAAGTGCTGTTTACAAATTTCAGTTTTGAATGTGCATGATGGACAGATTACTATTTAGAAAATGTTAATGTTACTGTGGACAAAACTGCGCTGACATGTGGAAAATGGACAGAAACAATGGGTGGCTGACCACCACAACAAATTTGTGAAGCCTCGAGTTACAGCTGCAGGTGTTGGGGTAGAGCTGTTTGATGGCAGTTTTGTATCTGTTGTGGATTGTCCACAACAAGTTCCAGAGTCGTAAGTAATGTTCATTTTATTTTGAGCATACTGTTTTGATGATGTATCACGTAAGTGACGTTGACACCAGTATTTGTGAGTGCAGGTCGGATTGTGGGATTTTCGTGTGCTTCATAATCAAGCAGTACATTCGTGGTGCAGAAGTGAATACTATGATGGACGGTCTGACCCCAACTAGGCTACGAGCTGCAATGGTGGGCATGTTCTTAAGTGACCCGGGCAGAGGACTCCGTGGTAGGACATTATAAGAGGTTGAGAAGACATTTGCCTGTGCAGAAGGTGCAACAATAACATTAGGATGTTTTATTTTGTTGATGTTGTATCGACGTATATAATATTTTGTTAGTCTGAAAACACATAACAGTAGGAGGGAAAAACTAGTTTCATATACATTACTTTTTTGGTCATGCAGAAGTGCCCAACGGTTTAATCTTGGGTTAGGATCCAGTACTTTGTGGATATGAATGTCGATATTATTTAGTAAGCTATTCAAATAGTCTCACCTATTGCATAATAACAGTTTAACAGTGCATTACACTTTTATGTCATGTGGAGTAGATTGTTTTTAAATGGCAGATGGGCCTGGGTATGTAAACATGGTGTGATCTATGCAGGAGTTGCGCATGACGACACTCAGTTTGGGAAACCTGTTTTCCACCACGGGAGTATGCGTGGCTTGATGTATATGGAAGTTGACATGCAAAGACTGAGCACGTCGACCACGTGCTTAATATGACATGAGAAAATATTAATTTCGCATTGCCATCTTAATTAGAATTGTGATGACACCATGTTGAGCGTAACATAAAATTACCTTCGCATTCAATTTATTTTAACACTGTTGGTACTGGGTACATGTTTTTTGCAATGACAGTGGATTGTAAGCAGCCACCCAAACATTAAAAATCCATTGCCGTTCCGACTACGGGTTGGTAGAGTCCGCTTTGGGCGAATGTTCTGGTATGATGTGAACAGATTTGTAAACTAAAACGGCACCAATTCCTCTTTTCATGTCTTCACAGTGTTAATCAAAGCCAGATTTGAAAATAAAATGGTTGTGTTTCAAAGGAGCAGTGTTAGTGTTCAATAGTGGGGACCGAAAATGTATGTCCTACCAAACAGATTAAACCAATAACATAAAGTGGATGACTGGTTTCCAAATCTGTTATGATGTCCACAGATTTGAAACAAAAACCGGCACCCATTTGCTCTTTTCATGTGTAGACAGTGTTAATCAAAACAGATTTGAAAAATAAAACCCATTGGCTATTTTCATGTCTTCACAGTGTTAAGCAAAACAAATTTGAAACTAAAATGGTTGGGTGTTAAATATGGAGTGTAATTGTTCAACAATGAGAACTGAAATGGTTGCTGGGTTACATAAAAATGTATATCCTACAAAATAGATTAAACCAATAACAAAAAGTGAATGACTGATTGAAAAAAAGGAGGAAAATATTTCGGAAAACAAAATAAAATAGAATCCCAGTTTGTTAACAACAAAATTAAATCATATAGCAGACCACCTATAATGGCTCTTTGCATGTCTTCCTATTGTGATTGCCCACTTTTTCGCAACGACCACAACGTATACGTTGTACTACCTCCTCCTTGGACGAAATTCTCTTCCGTTTGGGCCGACCGGGAGGACGCTTGGCCATCGGCGGAGCTATCAAACATTTAGCTGGGTTAAACAGTGGCCTCCCCACTGTTGGGATGGGGTATGTGGTTCCGCTATAAGTAGCTTGAAATGTATCAATGCAAAATGCGGAGTCTATGGCATCGTAGATGTTTCTCCCACTATTACGGAATGCAACGACAGCATGGGAACATGGGAACCCGTTGATCTGCTACTGAAAACAAGAACATGTTTGCTTGCCGACATCAACCAACACCGATGGGTGGGAGTGGACCTCATAGACATCATCATTAGCCTGGCTCACACACCAAGCCCTGCTGTCGTTATACGCTGCCGCCAATTTTTTCTCCATTTTCGGGGATATCACATCGGCCCATTTACTGCATTTAACTCTACGCTCCGACATCTGCTCCATTATTTGACCTCTTATTATATCGACCTATCTCGTGATAGGGAGATGACGGGCCTCACCAACCCAATTGTTGAAAGATTCAGCAGCATTTGAACACATCTCCCCATACCGTTGGCCCCTTAAAAAAAAAAAAAAAAACCCCCATTTACGGAGCATAAATTAAAAAGACAAAAATAAAACATACTGCAAAAAAACATGTGGAAATTTTTAAATATGCCATAATCCATTGCGCAGGCTGTGAATTACCTGAAATACGCATTAGACCAGTGTTTGGGGTGCAGGTCTTTTATAAAATCTTCAATCACAGCAGGGTTGGCCTTCTTCAATACCTCCAATTTCTCATTGAAACAAGTAACAGTGGGCGCATATGCACATTCTTGCAACTTTCGCATCAACCCAATTTTGTGCAATGCATTAACATATTTCATTCGATCCCGCAAGTTCATTTGGAGATGCAACAAACAATATGCATGATGCGCTGAAGGGAAAATAATGGACATAGAGTGTAATAATCCGACGTGGCGGTCAGATATGAAAGTTAATGTTCGCCCACCCCCAACAACTTCTTTCAAATTACGAAGAAATCATTTCCAATTGGCTGAATTCTCGGAATCAACAATAGCAAAGGCTACCGGAAACAATCCTAAGACCAAACATGCAACATAAAAAGTTAGGCATGACAAAAGTTATACAACCATCCACGCAAAATAAAGTGCAACACATTTTACAAAATAAAAAAGAATAAGCCGGCCACTGTGTCTTACATTCCTATTCAGTTTTATTTGAGGAGACCCTATTTCAATGTTCTCAATTTTTTCCTTCGTTAAATGGAAAAAAACATTTGTAATGTATAAAAAATGGAAGTATCTATTTACTAGTATGTTCAGCAAATAAGTACTAATGGAATAAAATAACACAACATTACCTTGATTGGCGTCTTTAGCAGTAGCTGCGAGAAAATTACCTTTAAATCTACATTTCAAAAACGTTTGATCCAAAAATAGCATATGACGGTTTTTTGGTCAAACTCAAGATTAATGTAATTGTTTGGGTTTTTTTGCATAACAGAATTGCTATACCACCTCAGCTGATCGAAGGACGTAGCGTGATCCCTGTACACCTCGCCCCTAGCTTTCTCAACACCCAACCATGCCACCCGGTAGCTAATGTCCAAACCATACTCGTTCTTCAAATCAAACACAACATCAATGGGGTGCGTCAATGGCTTATCGCGCACCCGATCTGCAATAACAGTAGACACCAAATCAGACCCCGTATGAGGGTTCCTAGAAGTACGTACAACAGCCCCACAAGTATGCACACTATCAAACCTCTTAACACATAACACCCCAGTTGACGTTAACATCCTCACATGAACTGACCACGGATAATCTGTTGAAGCCGCAAACTTACACACTACCGTAATTCGCACAGAGTCATTTTTAATGTACTTAAATTGAAATCCACGTTCAACAGCATACTTACACAGAACTTCACGGAATTCAGTTGCTCCACCATCAAAACATTGTCCCACATGGGTAATACCATGCGCCCATTGCGCCGACAAAAACGTCTTCGATTTGTTCGGACAGTATGTTGGTAACAAATCCATATGCTCATCCACGCACCCATTCTCGCTAACATGCCGTGATATTCCCCCATCGTCCGTGGAATCCAACACGACACGATTACCCCCCACACCAACACTACTTCCCTGAATGAGGACCTCAATATGATTTATCCCGAACGACTTAGCAAGGCACAACATGTTTTGAATGTTGTCGCTATCCACCTTAAACTTCTTATACCCGGGAAAATCAAAAAACAAACACACCGCACCTGGTACCAATCCATTGAACTTCCCACAAATTTCATCAACAATCTTCACATACGACGAATCCTGATGCAACCGAATAAGAACATTAACTAAACCATATGAACACACCAGCAAAATTCCCCCTTCCATACCTGCACACATTTTGGAGAACCCATACCCATGAAACAACCATAACAAAACAGTATGTGTGCGTTTGTTGGATTAAACACAGCAGTGCAGGAAAATAAAAAAAAAGTCCCAACGACCCATCGCAGCCATTGATATAACCAACGCACCCATCCCATAGACAGATTAGAGGAAACTAAAAAAATTATGGAAAAAACAACACACCTTTTCCCGGGGGCTTGAACACAGCAATGCCACCGCAGGAAGCCACCAACTTGAAATGTCCAATTATAGTGCAAAGAACAGCAGTGGTCGCTGGGGAAGATGACGTCGACCACTGGAAAAAGAGTGCTCACCGTATTCTGCCTCCATGAAAACAATGGTGGAATCAATGTAAATGAAGAAAAACAATGGTAATGAAACCGAAATGGTGGGCAACAACAATAAAGAATCAGAAAACAATGTTAATCAAATACATAAGAATGAAAGAAAATGTTAAGCAGTAAGAACGGAAATAACCGTATTCTGAGAGATCGCACAAATGGTGCAAAAAATGTTAATCAATAAAAATCATCCCCACTAAAAACGTTGAATGAAGAAAATCAGTAGTAATGCATCATAAATGCTGGACAAAAAATGGTGCTCACCGATTTGGTGTCCCAAAAACAGTGCCAACAGTGTTAATCAACAAACCATCCCAACAATAAGTTGAACATTACGAAACCCAATTGAATTCACCAACAACTGTTTAAGGAAAGATTCATGTAAAGGGTATTGATGTAAAAACGAAATGGATCAAATCAAACCCCCAAAAATCAGGATATTAAATAGGATTAAATGGTGCATAAGAAAACATTTAGGACTAAATGGTTCAACTTTTCAGCAAGTAGGATTTATGGGTAAATTTTCCTTTATTTTATCTTATTTATTTATATATATATATTAATTATTTAATTATAAAAACCTTACGAATACATTGGAGGTGATTTGAAGGAGTTTGTAACGATAAAAATGATATAATTCTCGCCTTGTTTGAAGCCTTTGATTTTTAGGTCTCTTTTAATAATATCTAAAAAGATTTAGAGGTTGTTTGGGATGTCCTAAATAAGTGTACTTTTTGACTTTTTAGATTAAAAAGTTGAGGAAAAAAATATGATTGTTTGGGTTAACTTTTTGACTTTTTATGGAAAAATGTATATTAAAAAATTGTATAAATTAGTGTGTAGGGAAAAATTAGGATTGAGAGTTGTGCATCCGTAATTTTCGACTTTTGGTGAATAGTGATAACTTTTTAACTTTTTGAATAACTTTTTAACTTTTTGACTTTTTGGCCACATGCCAAACTTGGCCTTAATTTATTAAGGTCATATTATTTCTTTATTTTTTTTATGTATTTTCCTAATAAAAAAATAGTTTATAAGTCTTACAAAAACAACTCTTAGTCAAAAGTTACTACAAATTATCACACCATATTCTTTATTTTTATACCTTTTTTTTTAAATTAAAAAATTAATTAAAATAATCAATTTTCAAAATGTAATAATTGAAGTTAGTTAGTTCAACATTTGTTGGGTAGCCTGAAAGTGAGCCGGCCCGATTGGCTCGAATGTCAAAACGACGTTGTTTTGGCAATTTTTTTCTTCTCTATTTTCTCTCTAAAACAGAGAGGCAAGAGAAGAAAGAGGGAGGGAGAGAGAAGATGGAGAAAGAAAGAAGAAAGAGAGAAGACAAAGGGGGAACAAAGAGAGAGAAAGATCTATACACAAATCTATATATATATATACAAGAGAGAGTCGAAACTCCCTCCACCCATTAGTGTCATCATCATCGTCATAAACCCCTCTACCTAGGGCTGTGCACAATACCGTCAAAATCACACCAAACCGTATTTTTTTTAAATTTTTGACAAGCGAGTTGGCGGGTTTGATGTCCAAACCTTGCGGGCCAATGTGGGTGGCGGTTGAAGGTAGTCAACCCGTATGTTGTAAACGACTCGACCTGCTTTTTTAAAAAAAATACAGAGCAACACAGCACATCTTCCGACCAGTGACCACATCTTAGATACTCTCTCTCTCTCTCTCTCTCTCTCACACACACACACACATAGAGATTGGTAAATAACATTTGTCTCACCTCTTGCTCCTCCACCACGCCGATCGCCGTCGCCTCTATTAGCCTTGCCGGTCGCCGCCGCCAACAGTAGCCTTGCCGGTCGCCGCTGCATCTTTTTTGCTCGCCGATTTTGTACGTGCTTTCTCTTTGCTCTCTTTCTGCTGTCTCTTTCTCTTATCCTCTGTTTTGAGTTTCTTTGTAGTGTTTTTTGACGAAATGGGTCTCTAGATTTGGACCTTTTGCTTCGTGATTTGGTGTTTCTATGTTTTCTAGGGCCGAAAAGAGAAGATATATATTTTCCCCCTTGTATTGGACACATGGTTTGTAATGGGTTTTCAATCTTATTCAAATTTGAGTTTTGGATGGATTTTCAAGAGATATATTCAAATCTGAGTTTTGAAAATTTCTGCAATTTTTTTTTTCAAATCTGAGTTTTTGTTTCCTCTCTACTTTTTTGGAAAAAAGAATGCTCTGCTTATTTTTCCTCTTTGTTTTGTGTGCTGGATCAAATGATTCGTAATCATTCTAGAATATCAGGTGAAGATGATTTCACTCGGGGGACCCAATTGTAGCACCCACTAAAACACCAAACAAATTTTATGAACCAAAAAAAAAAGTATCTGAAAAAGAAGAAGAATCATGCTATATATGCACATGCAAGCTCTAATGATGGTGCTATTGCATTTTTGAATGGAAGAACCAAAGATTGGGATTCCACTAGATTGTTATTGTATAATTTGTTTGGATTGTGGGATTTTTAGTTTATTAGTTTATCAATGTATTAGATAAATAGATATCTATTTTAATTTTGATGATTTTAGTTAATTTATAAGTTAGGTTTTTTTATTTATATCTTTGATTTAAGCCCATTAGTTTGGTTTTAAAATTCTTGAGGTTAGACTTAATTCTTATTCTTCAATATTATTTTGTTAGATTTTTAGTTTACTAGTTTGCTATATTAGTTAATTTATAAATTAGATCTTTTTACTTTTTAATTCAAGTTTTATAATTTGAATTATAGTTTTTATAAACTGCAAATCTGCCATTATTTGCCAATCGAACCGACGGTTTTTAATAAGAAAAATGGCAATTTCTAATGATACTTTTATCAATCTGCCACCCGCCGTACAGTTTATATTTTTCTTTTAAACCACACCGACTCGCACCGCGCACATCCATACCTCCACCCACCGTCGCCGCCATCACCATCGCAAACCCATCACGATCTTCCTTTGTGTGTATATACAGATCTGTGTATACACACATAAATTTGTGTATAGATCTCTCTCTCTCTCTCTTTGTGTTCCCCCTCTTTTATTTTCTTCTTCACTCCTTCTCTCTTTCTTTTCTCTTTCTTTGGTCTATTTTAGAGAGCAAACAGAGGGGGAAAGGAAAGGAAAAAAGAAAAGAAGGTGCCTTCAAGCAATTTGAGCCCAACATTTTTGAGCTACCACATATTTTCTTAGTTAGAAGGGTAAATTACATTTACCTCCCTAGAGGTTTCTGACAAATACAGGGACCTCCCCTGTGGTTTGAATAATTACAGTAACCTCCCCTACTTTACCTGACAATGTTAAGATTCTCCCAAAATGTGACTGCCGTTAGAAGATCTAACAGAAAGTGCTGATGTCACTCATTATAAATTATGAAATGTCCAAAATACCCTCACTGCGTTCTAATTCATCTTTCTACAGCCTCACTGCCTTCTAATTCACCATTCTACTCCTGTCCTGCCTTCTAATTCACCTTCTTATATATGTATACATATATATAAGATATTTATGTATACATATAAAGATTTCTCACTCATTATATATATGTATACACACAGGTGACCTTTCCTTATAATTACTTATCCCAATCAGTAAGCTTGCTATAATTCCTCTGATTGTGATCTGTTTTCTCCACAGCAGAGTTCTCGTTATGTCTTCCTCCCGCACCGCCTCATTTTCCCCCTCTTCCGAGTCTTCTCTCTGAATTTAGCTTGACTCTTCCATACCCATGTTCCCCATTTGAATGATCAAAGTCTTGACCTTTTTCTAATTCAATCATGAACAAAACTTATATATATATATATATATATATGTACTCATAATGAATTTGAAGAAGTGAAACAGAGTAAACATGAGTGATTTCTCACCTGGGTAATTCTCGAAATTAATGTATGTGTTGAGAAATCTTTAGAAAAAAAAAAAAAACCCAGAAAAGGTCGCCAAAAAGGTCAAATCATTACCAACACCGAACCACCAGATGGGTCTCTGGCTTCCTTTGCATTTACACAAACAGAGATTCTCCAGAAAAAAATAGAACAAGAAACTAAACCCAAAAGCCCACTATTTTGAGGGAAGGTTCGTTGTCGTCGGAGGAGAAACGGCCTAGCGCGGCGGCGGCAGCTTCAATATTGGAGGAGGAGGCGGAGACGACACCCCAAGCTGAAGCGAGCTCGAGAGGAGAGGGAGATGCTGAGAGACCCTCGACAGGGTTGCGATCGTGTGAGGCAGAGACGAAGCAGCTGCTGTGGGCGTCCTAGTCGCAGTCGTTGCAGAGGAGGAAGTTGTCGGTGGCTAACCATTTCTCTCTCTCTCTGAAAACCCTAACTGGTATAGGAGCTTCAAAACCCTAGAACTAGAATGGAAGAAATTGAAAGTATATACTAATTTTTGCACAAGCTATTGAGGAGAATAATCGCCGGTGGGCTTTGGGATCGCCGGAGGCAGTTGTATTGGTTGGAGAGATTATAGGTAGGAGAGATAAGGTAAGATGAAAGAGAGATGGGGACAGAGCATGATGTTAGTGAGATATGTACGAGAGATATAGGAATTAAAGGGTATTTTGGTCTTTTTGTATTAAAATGAAAGGGCAATATGGTCATTTTGTATAATCAAGTAACGTCGTTTGTGTAAAATTAGCGGATTGGGGGAATTTTGACATTGTTAGGTAAAGTAGGGGAAGTAACTGTAATTATTCAAACCACATGAGAGGTCTCTGTATTTATCAGAAATCTCAGGGAGGTAAATGTAATTTACCCTAGTTAGAATAGTAAAAAATAAAAAATAAAACATTCCATCCTATGACCTTTTTATTTTTATTTTTATATATACCTTTTTAAAAGAAATTAAAAAATCAATTAAAATTGACAAATCACAAACCCCTCAAATTAAAATCTGAACGCTCCATTAGCCCCAAACGTTTGCACAGGAGGCTTTTCCCAATATAAGCCCTTTTTCCATTGTATTTCCAAAACTAGGCCAACTCCTGGCGGAATTCCAAAACTAAGTTAAAGCACCATTACTATTCGCGCTTTTACTGTTAGGAGCGTAAAATTAGATGAACAGGAAAATCGCTATTACAAATAGCGACTTTAATTAAGAAGTCGCTGTTACAAATAGCGCTTCTAGCTTTAGTTTTTGTCCCCATAAAAACGCTTTTCTTAACAGCGCTTTTTACAAATTTCCTAAAAAACGCTATTTCTAATAGCGATTTTAACAAAAAAATTTTCCCGAAAAAACGCTATCTCTAATAGCGATTTCAGTTCAAATTTAAAAACGCTATTGCTAATAGCGATTTCAGTTAAATGAAAACGCTTTTTCGATCAGCGTTTTTAAAGTCCTCATATATACGAACGAACCCCCCCTCTCATTTGCATACGTTTTTCAGATTTTCAGACTTAGGTTTTTCACTCTCACTCTCGCTCTCTGCTCTCTGCTCTCTGCTCTCGCTCGCTCTCTGCTCTCGCTCGCTCTCTCTCTCTCAGCTCTCGCTCCTCCATCTCAGCTCGCTCTCGCTCTCTGTCTGTGCTCTCTCTCTCTCTCCGTGGTATGACATTAACCCTAATTTTATGTATTTAGTTTTTGTGTTTGTAAATGTGTTATTTTTCTGTCAATGTTAGGGTTTTACATGTGAATTCTTAAATGTGTTAGGGTTTTTATCATTGTGGTTATGAAATTAGGGTTTGGAATTTTTTGGCATACGGGTTAGGGTTTTTCTGTCAATGTTAGGGTTTTTAAATGTATTTGAATTTTTTGGAATTATTAAATGTATTTTTCTGTCAATGTTAGGGTTTTTATCATTGTGGTTATGAAATTGAATATGGTTATGAATGTTTATGCTTTGTCCGTGTGGTTGTTGTGATGAAATTAGGGTTCGATATCAGATTGTTCACATTATTAGGATTGTTCAAATTAGGATGTCATTTTAGGGTTCACATTATTAAGTGTTGTAATGCATTTGAATTTTTATGCTTTTGAATCATAAATCGGGTTTGGAATTTTTTGAATTTGTTAAATAAATCATAAATATGAGAATTGAGAATTGAAATTTGGAATGATTAAATTCATAAATCATCAATTCATATAATTGATAATTGTTAATGTGATATTATGAAATTCATATAATTGAGAATTGAGAATTGAGAATTGAGAATTGAATGTTTATGCTTTGTCCGTGTGGTTGTGGTGATGAAATTAGGGTTCGATATCAGATTGTTCACATTATTAGGATTGTTCAAATTAGGATGTCATTTTAGGGTTCACATTATTAAGTGTTGTAATGCATTTGAATTTTTATGCTTTTGAATCATAAATCGGGTTTGGAATTTTTTGAATTTGTTAAATAAATCATAAATATGAGAATTGAGAATTGAGAATTGAAATTTGGAATGATGAAATTCATAAATCATCAATTCATATAATTGATAATTGTTAATGTGATATTATGAAATTCATATAATTGAGAATTGAGAATTGAGAATTGAGAATTGAATGTTTATGCTTTGTCCGTGTGGTTGTGGTGATGAAATTAGGGTTCGATATCAGATTGTTCACATTATTAGGATTGTTCAAATTAGGATGTCATTTTAGGGTTCACATTATTAAGTGTTGTAATGCATTTGAATTTTTATGCTTTTGAATCATAAATCGGGTTTGGAATTTTTTGAATTTGTTAAATAAATCATAAATATGAGAATTGAGAATTGAGAATTGAAATTTGGAATGATGAAATTCATAAATCATCAATTTATATAATTGATAATTGTTAATGTGATATTATGAAATTCATATAATTGAGAATTGAGAATTGAGAATTGAAATGACGAAATGTTTATATTTTTAAATTTGAAATCAGGAATTAGAATTTTGAAATTATGCTTGTGAATCAAAATGTCTATATTTTGAATATTGAATAAACCAACGTACATTTGTTGAATTGGAAATTGTTTTTTTTTTGCTTGTGAAGAGGAATTAAAAGGAAATTAGGGTTTTAAAAGTAATTTTTTTAATTAAGAATTGCGATTAAAAAAATCTGAAATTCATATAATTGATAATTTGTAATGTCATATTATGAAATTCATGTATTTGAGAATTGTTGATTTGAAATTATGAAATGTCTATATTTTGAAATTTGAAATTTGAAATCAGAAAATGGAATTTTGAAATGATGCTTGTGAGTTTTTTTTTTTTTTTTTGCTTGTTAACAGGAATTAAAAGGAAATTAGGGTTTCAAATTATGGTTTTAAAAGTAATTTTGTTTAATTAAGAATAAAAATAGTAAAAATTGTAATTCATTTAATTCGTAATTGTTAATGTCATATTACGAAATTCATGTAATTGAGAATTGTTGAATTGGAATTATGAAATGTCTATATGTTGAAATTTGAAATCAGAAATTGGAATTTTGAAATTATGCTTGTGAATCAAAATGTCTACATTTTTTGAATCAAATTATGGTTCAGAAATTGTTAATGTCTAATTTCTACAAAATATAATTATTAAACAAAAAAATATTTAATTTTGAATGTCTTTGATTAAAAAGATATTTAATTTCTCTCCATGAAAAGATCATGTTCTCTCAAATAAAAGATCATGTTCTCTGAAATATTTAATTTTGACTCTATTTGATTAAAAAGAAATATTTTTATTGGTTTCTCAAAATATTTAATTTTGACTCTATTTTATTAAAAAGAAATATTTTTATTGGTTGATCAAAATATTTAATTTTGACTCTATTTTATTGAAAAAGAAATATTTTTATTGGTTTCTGAAAATATTTAAATTTGACTGTATTTGATTTAAAAAAAAAAAATTTGGTTTAATTTCGTTTGGTTTATTTCACTATATTTGGGGTCAGGCAGCCAAAATATGATTAAAACATTTAATGAGCTGAATTTGTAATACATATAATAGTATTCTAGTACAAATTAAAATTTTATGAGAAAACTGAAGAAAATTTGAAAAAGTTTTTGAAATGGGTATTGAACGAACTGACTTATCGTCTTTTTCACTTTGTGATTGTCCACTACCATTGAAAAGGAAAATCTACTTTGGAATAAATTTAGAGTAGTTACAATATATGCATGAAAAGAGTAATAAATTATTTTAATTTATAGTCCATAGCAATTTCGTACGTAAGAAGGGGAAAAAAAAAATTGGCACTTTGATGGGTAAGCATGTGTTTTGTAATACCAAATAATTGGTACGGATGGCCCGATAGATTCACATGGATAACTATCCAAAATGTAGTCCATACATTTAACCACCAACTTCAATTTAATTATCGGTAATTTTTGGCCGTTATAAATTATTTGTGTAATTATTTTTTTGTTTTTGTATGTGTAAGAAAAAAAAGGAGTAAATAAATTTAATTTTTTTCTTACTTTTCAGAACGATCCAAAATGATCCAAAATCAAGTTTTCTTACTTTTCACAACGATCCAAAATGATCCAACATGGAAACGCTTCAAATAATTTTTCAGTTTCTAGTATCCAGGTTTCAACTTTCAGTGGCTCAATAACACCTAGAAAAGTCAGAGGTTTCATCTTGTTAAATTTCTGAGTCAACCCGATAATGTCATTAATTATCAGTTCCACTTGCACTGAAGAAGGCGAAAGAGGTAGTTGTTGTCTCTGTTGTTATCTCATGGACTCGATTAAACCTTCTAACATTCTTTCCATTCTGGCATCAAAGGATTCAATCACATCATCACTTCTTGTTCTCTCCATTTGCTATAGGTAAATAGAGCAGTAATAAACATAGGCAAATAGCTCGTTTATAGTTTTGACAATGCTCAATTTCATTTCATGTCTAATTGTTTCAGACATGTCGTATAATTTCACATACACTAACACATGCTGATGTAATGCCCCTAATTCTTTCTAGGACATCTTGTAGCTTATATGGACTCATGTGTACGGTATAACTCGTGCTCTGATACCACTCTATCACGACCCAAACCTGCTACTATAGGTATGACCGGCCAGTAATCCTAAGATTACTGAAGGCCACTTAAATAGATTTACAAAATTAGGGGTTGGCGGAAGCAAATATCATAATTATTCTGTCCATAGAGGTGTGCAGACATATATGCATGAAAAGAGTAATAAATTATTTTAATTAATAGTCCATAGCAATTTCGTACGTAAGAAGGGAAAAAAAAATTGGCACTTTGATGGGTAAGCATGTGTTTTGTAATACTAAATAATTGGTACGGATGGCCCGATAGATTCACATGGATAACTATCCAAAATGTAGTCCATACATTTAACCACCAACTTCAATTTAATTATCTCTAATTTTTGGCCATTATAAATTATCTTTGTAATTATTTTTTTGTTTTTGTATGTGTAAGAAAAAAAAAGGAGTAAATAAATTTTATTTTTTTCTTACTTTTCAGAACAATCCAAAATGATCCAAAATCAGTTTGTTGTTTTAATTTTATAAGAAAGCCTCTATGCCCTCTACAAAATGGACGAGGGTTACTAGTTCACATAGGAAATAACTTTGTCATTAAGGTCCGTAATGGCACAAGTTGGAGCAAATCAAATTAACTTATATTTTCCATAAATCTGAACAATTACATCACCAGGTTAAAAAAATCTCTCTCAATGTTTGCACCCTGTATTTTATATTGTCCAAATCAATCGCGTCACCCTCTACTAAATATCTCTCAACCTATTTTATTTTTCGCCACTAATTCGAAAGAATTAAGACAACAAGTATACTTCTTGTTATGTGTTTTTTAGATTAAGACAATAGAGCAATGACAACAAAGAACATTCACGTTGAAAAGATAAGAGTCTTCACATAGGAAGTAAATGAGACACAAAATATAACTCCACGTATAGATGACATCTCAGCTGTTCTGTTTTACGAATAAAAATAAGTGAAAAAAATGAGAAAATAAACAGTAATAATCAAGTTGAGACACAAATATATAGTTCACAAAATACAAATTGAATTAATGTTTCACCTCTACAGTTCCTTCAACCCTGGAAAATATAAATTGATAAAAAATTAGAGGGTTGCTTTTATTTGTGGCTTCTGCAAATTTTAATGTTTATTTTACAAGTACAATTCGATATATGTATATTGTTGATATTTTAATATTTATTGTTTTATTGAAGCAAGTATATGGCAACTGTTCCAATTATCTTTTACTGGGGGGGAAACATAATTCGGGATCCCGATGAAGGTGTGTCATATGATGCTGAGCCGAAAGGGATATATATGGTGCAACTTGGCACTACACTTGGCAATTTGGAGGAGATGTTTATGTCCAAGGTCGCAAGTTACGGGGAAACAGTCCGATTGATCTTCAAATGTAGATATCCTTATCGCCAGTGGCAAGCAACCAGCAAATACAAAATATTACCGATAAATGACGATGAGGCGTTGAACACCGTTTTAAGTATCGGTGGAAATTTCGAACCACCAAATTGTTTGGAAGTGTACATTCAGAAAGAGGTTGTACAGAATCTTCCGAATGTAACACAGATGGATTCGCATCCGTTCACTACATTGCTGACACATGGGGTTGACACGACAGCATTTCAGTCTCCTATGTATGAATCAAATGAATGTTATGCAGCTGGCTACACACAACAGACATTTCATGGCCATGGTGGAGAATCAAGTTCACATGGTGGATACGAGACTGAATTTCACAATAACACCCAAGATGTGCCCACCTATAGCCATCATACGACTCCAGTTGAAGTTGCTGGTAATATGGCTGAAACAGTTAATTTTGTGCAGTTTGCTGACAGTGACATGTACGGTCCTGATGTCGCCCTAGACAATGATGAGAATGAAATGTGTGATGAAGAAAATTTATTGGGCGGATCAGATGATGATGATGATGAAGAAGATGATGTCGACGCTCCCGTTGATATTCAGAATGCCCCCATTCCACCTAGACCTGAAATCCCTTTCTTTGAAAACATTCACATGGGTGGTGATTTTGACATTAGTAACCGCGATGTCGTTCCCCGTAACCGAATCTGGAATGCTGAAAATCCAGAGTTGGACAAAGGGATGGTTTTCGTTGATAAGAAGCAACTCGTACATGCTGTGAAATTGTACCATGCAACAAATAATCGAGAGTACAAAGTCGTAACCTCCAAGCGAGACGTTTGGGTGTGTGCTTGCAAGCACGACTGTAGATGGTGGTTGCGTGCATCTCTTAGTAAGAGACATGGGCTTTTTGAAATAAAGCAGTATAGGGGTCCTCACCATTGTTTATACCCACGAACGAACAGGGACCACACAAATATTAGCTCCAGTTACATTGCTTCTCATCTTTTGGGACAAGTTGCGGTGAGTATACAAAATAAATTTTTACATTTATATACACATTGTTTATTTAAAGTGTTCACACCAAAATTGTGTCTTTAAAGTGTTCACACCAAAATAATTTGACTCATAGGTATTGTTGTATGCAGAACGAACCTGATATGCCCATTAAGAATGTCATCGAAGACATAAAAAAATCCATGAACTATACTATACATTACAAGAAGGCGTGGCATGCAAGGGCAAAGGCAATTCGAATGGTATTCGGAGATTGGGATGAATCATATATGATGTTGCCTAAATTCATGTATGCATTACAAACATCTAATCCTGGCACCATCGTGCAATGGAAGCATAGATATACCGGAAATACAACCATTATGCCCGTCTTCCACTTTGTTTTTTGGTCTTTCAAACCCGTCATCGATGGATTCAGACATTGTAGGCCTGTTATAACCATAGATGGTACATTCTTATACGGGAAATACACTGGTGTGTTGCTTGTAGCAACGATTGTCACCGCCAATGGCAAAGTACTACCGCTTGCATTTGCTGTTGTCGACAAGGAGAGTTTGGAGTCTTGGTCGTTCTTCATTTCAAATATCAAGGAACATATTGTCATGGACCGACAGGGAGTGACTTTGATATCCGATCGAGCTGAGAGTATTTTAGCTGCTGTGAGGCGGCATTGGTTGAATCCCTCGCTCCAATTTGTTGGATATCATCGGCACTGCCTTCGACATGTTTGTAGTAACTTTAACACTACGTTTAGAAATAAGGATTTTGTACATTTAGAATTTATGAATTACATGTACGTAATTTACAAATTTTTTACTTTATTGCAAAACAAAAATTACAAAATCAATAATGAAGTTGTCGAATATGCCATAAATGTAACGAATTTTGTTAAATATGTCAAAATCAATAATGACGTTATGTCAAATATGCCAAAATCAATAATGAAGTTTTGAAAAAAAAATGATCATTCCATTTTGTTTGTAAATATTGACATACAAAAACTATCCACATGTTATTGGTCATTATTAAGCTTATGTAACTGAGATCGTAAAATGACTTTGTAAAAGATTTTTATATTAGTCGGAAGCATAGATAACGATAGGTTATGTTGAATTGCTTATCATATTTAATGGCACATAATATGCAAAATTTTGATTTTAGTTAATTGCTTCTATGTTAATGGCACACAAATTTATACTTTTAAAATAATCGACCACATTTATTTTCCAAGTCGTCATGTACATAATAATTTCAGCTTCATTGATATAGTTAAATTACATGCTCACCAATACTGTTTTTCAAAATGTATTTGTTTTTCAACTGTACAGGCTTCATGGCACATCTACCTGATGAGGTCCCCCTTTTGAGTCATCCACATCGGGCTGACAGTATATGGGAGGACCCGGTATGCAATAACGTTTGTTGGACTTTACGCGTACAATGAAAATACACTGCATTTTGTTTTTCATTTCCTTGATAATGCTATAATTTAAAATACTCATTCTGTTATGCAGGACCAGTCACGCACCGTGGTGGCATGCCGACGGGGAGATTCCGGCCTGTGGGATCGTCCATTGGACCATAGAGTCTTGCAGTGTCTACTACGCGCGGGATTCTATGGTGTATATCGTATCGGCCATATCAGATTGGACCACCCACTCATTACTGCTCTCGTCGAGAGATGGCGCACAGAGACTCATACATTTCATTTCCCGACCGGTGAGGCCACCGTCACATTGCAGGACGTATCTGTCCTATACGGTCTACGGATTGATGGGCGAGCAGTTACTGGACTTGACCCATCATTGACGACGGAGCAGTGGATAGCGCTATGAGCTGAGCTATTGGGAGTAGCACCTACACCTGCAGACTTACAGGCAGGTAGAGTGAGGGTGAGGTGGCTGTCGGAGCATTTTCAGGGCGATTTTCTAGATGATGCTGCAGATGAGTTAGTACAGCAGCATGCGCGAGCATATATTCTGTGGCTTATTGGGGGGGTACTTCTCCCTGATAAGTCACAGAACCTGCTCAAGCTGATGTATTTGCCACTGTTGAGAGACATTGACGTCATCGGCCAGTACAGCTGGGGCGCCGCGGCTTTGGCATGCTTGTATAGGATGTTATGTCGAGCCACTCAGGTGGGTGTGACTCAGATCGGAGGACCCCTTGTCTTGCTACAGGTTAGTAAGAATTTTATTACATGTCAATTCATATTGTATGGCATATATCAGTATTGTAATTGCGTTCAAACTATTGCAGATTTGGGCGTGGGAGAGATTGATTCGCATTGCCCCGTCTAGGCGGCAACTAGTTACTCCTGGTGAGCTTCCCATCGGGCAGGGAGACATGCAGATGCCGGCCGGACCTCGAGGTAGCCGATGGAGGGTTGACATGAGCCACGAGGTCGTATCGACCCACGTAGTGGTCGTGTATAGAGACCAGCTTGACCGGATGATAGACGGCGAGGTATCAAATTTAAATACCTAAATTTTAATTGTCATATGGACTGTATATGTTTATGAGCGATTTTTAATAGATTTGTCGTTATTGTAGTTTATCTGGCAGCCTTATGCTGATGTCCTCCACACGCTCCCCGACTACTGCCGCCTAGGTGAGGATATATGGATGGCGAGAGTACCACTCATTTGTTTTGACGTGGTTGAGTGGCATCTCCCTGATCGTGTCCTCCGACAGTTTGGTCGGGTCCAGGCCGTGCCGGATCGGTGTGACACCGAGTGGCGGTTGCATGTGACGGATAGACGTGGCCGAGCCAGCACTGACTGGAGTCAGCATCATATGCGATACATACAGTTGTGGGATGCCCGTCGCGACACTATTGTACAGGCTGACTGGAGCGATGGGGTCCTCCCCTCTCCCGACCCTTACATGTTGTGGTATCGGCGACATACACACCTACTTGTCGGTAATCCGAGCCACCTCTCCGAGGCCGGATATCAGGGAGTTGGGCCTTCTCTCGAGTCATTGGTGAGTAGCGTACTATATCTCCGATTATTGTTAATATCATAATTGATTATTTTCAGTCAACTATAGCCTAATATATCTATTTTTTTTACAGGTGGTTCGAGCTGGGAGGTCATATCACTTGGCTGAGGACGCCATTTTCAGACGTGATGGACAGCTTGGTCTGCAGGCCCTTGTAGAGATCAGAGAGTTATTGTACGAGGGGATCCAGCATGCCCATCGGGTAGATCGTCTGCATTTTGGGGACTACGGTGTACACACTGCAGCAGCTGCTCCAGACACATCAGTCCCGTCCACGTCAGTGCCTTCCAGTTCAGCGCCAGCCACAGCAGGTCCTTCGACTTCAGTCACCCCACCACATGATACCCCATACATTTCTCCATATTCCCCACACGTACATCTTACCCAGCACGCTGACCCTGACCCTGATTGGTCACCGCCCCGCTTCATACATGATGTTATTGCCCCACCCACCCAGTTACATCCTACTTTTCTGGGGAGTACTTCGACCGTGCCCCGGTTCATGCATGATGTTGCTACCCCACCCACCCAGTTACCATCTGCTTTTATGGGGACTACTTCGACCGTGCCCAGGAGTACACATGATGCAGTTCTCACTGACATCTCACACATTGATGATGAGGGCCATATTGAGCCCCCCCCCCCAGAGCGCGAGGAAGAGGTTATGGTCGTGGGGGACGTCGCGGCCGAGGTCGGGGTGCGGGCAGAGGTAGAGGTCGTGGTCCAGCTGCAGATCGTGATACAGTTGCACCAGACGAGGGAGTGGGAGTTTCACAGCTCACAGCAGTATCTGATCTACAGGCACAGGCAGGATCAGGGGCATCAGATGCAGGAGAGGGGGGGTCACACTCACACTCACAGGCTCCACAGGCAGTCAGTGGAGGGCAGCATGCAGGGGAGAGAGTGCCAGATATTCAGAGAGTGTACCGTAGGAGACCGAGGAGGGAGATCCACGGTCGGGGTTGTGGGACTGGGGGCAGGTTAGGGCATTAGCGGTTGCGATATGGACTATATAGGTTTTTTTTTTCTTTTTTTTGTTTGTATGTGTCAAACTTGTATAGCTGATGTAAGTGTCATACTTATTTATTCGCAATTATCATTTCACAATTTTTTATTCTTATTTATATTGATGAATCACACAAATCTGTTTCACATCTCTACCCCTCTCTCATTGTCCGTAATTTAGGAGAACATAAATTACAAACGCGTTTGGTTTGAACAAAACGTGTAAAGAAGCTATAAAAAATATGTTTGTTCAAGGCTAAAAATAATTGAAATATCTCGCTTCATTGATAAGTCATGGATAAGCATTACAAATTGCATGCATTACAGAAATGCCCTGGGCGTTCATCCAAACAATTTCATTCATTATCATCATCATCTGACATCTCAATATCAGATTCATACATAACATCCATGCTCCAGGCGTAGTACTGGTGTGCATCATCCATTAACCCATCTTCGGCACGCTCATTTGCGGTCTTCATTAGCTCGGACCTCTGCAAACGTTGGGTCATGCGATTAACCTCGTCGCGGATACGATGCAATGCCCTTTGCAACAACTGTGGAGTGTCAGTTGGCATACGCATGGCTAACCGGCGAGGAAATTTAAGATTAACTTCACGGCATAGCTCAACGAGAACGTTTGCTTGAGTTTTATGAAATTCCCACTCAACTCTCATGGTATTGACGGTGGCACGTGAGTAACGCAAATTTGGATTTAATGGGTATTGAAATTCATCTCCATCTGCAACCCAATAGCGACCCATTGCTGAATATAGATCAACCACCGTATATGTCATGATCATATCGGTAGAAATAGATGTAAAACTTTTGTTGTGGTATGCTACGATATTTATACCATATATACACATGGTAGCTGTATGTATGCAATTTCCTGTTCGATCACATGCATGCCACTGACCTTATCCAGTGCATACGGCTGTCAGGACTCGACTTTGTGCAGTCATGAACGAATCAACAGCCTGTAGCATCGGCTATTGTGCCACAGATGCAGCGATGCCTGTGACTTTGTGCATAATTGCAATGGGCACAGTACGTAGGAGGTATGTGACTTTGTGCAGCGATGCAGGGATGCATCTGACTTTGTGCAGTGATACAGTGATGCGTGTGACTTTGTGCATCACTGCATCACTGCATGTGACTTTGTGCAGTGATGCAATGCTGCATGTCACTTTATGCAGTGATGCAGTAATGCATGTGACTTTCTTACTTTGCCATGCTTGTATACGTTGTGACTTTTTTCTTGACATTACGTGACGCATGTGACTTCTGCAGTGCAACTTACATGCTTTGTTTTTTCCGCACATTTCAGAATTCATCTAAGTCACATTATTACGACTGTGAAAAGAAGCAGAAAATGCTATTATGTTGGTAAAAAAATATGATGGACGATTGTGTAATGACAATAAAAATCGGATGACTGTGAAGTTCATTAACTGAAAATAAGATAAAATATAGGCACCAAAGTTGCAATCGTGTTTACCTAGCAGGTGACCATTTTATTATGTTGGTGAGAAAAACAATGATAGTTTATGAACAATATTACTTTAATACAAAGAAAATTTCATTTTTCGATTTCATTTATAATTTCTCGAAAACACTTATACGTACTGAAATCGTCAATTCCAAGTGAGTACTTATTGTATTACAAAAGTAAGCATGACAAAATGGTTTGATGTGCCAATGTGACAACTCACTGCATTTTGTTTTATTTGACAACGCACTGCTCGAATATGAAGGGATTGCATTGTGATTCTATGGCCTACAATTATTATTTTATCTTACAACCACGTCCGTGACTACATCACAGGTACACAAAGTCACGGGTAATCAAAATTACATGAAATGAATAACATCAAATAATATCACGTGTATCACTTATTCCATAGTGCCCTACCACCACTATGATGTGTATAAATACCCCAGTATGATGTTTGTTGAAGTCATAACAATAGTAATAGATATACAATTACTATTATTATTATTTTTTTTAATTTTATTAACAATGTCTTCAAGAGGTGCAGGAAGTTCACGCCGGCAAAGAAATCCGAAAGTGTGGCTGCTACCTCCATTTATGTATGACTACAAGAGCGAAAAGTACTCAAGTCCGAAGGATTATTATGCTGGTATCCGAGCAGAATGGGCGTTCAGGGTAACGCAGCAAGAAGGATTGTATAATGATCTACGTAACTTTGGGGCACCGGTACCTCATCGTCGTTCATTGACCATGGCTAGACGAAATGTGAGTGACTATGAAAAAGCAGTTAGCAGAATTAAGAAGGAGAACAACAGGATGTTGATGTGGAGATGTCGACATTTCATGTTTCAGCTAGCCACTGAAATGGCAGAAGCAAGCAACAGAGATTTGACAATGGTTGAGCGAAATAATGTCTTCAACAATGAAAAATATCTCTCTGACTACTACATGTCAGATGACGAATAAGAAATCAAACACCGTTATCTTTCATATGTTCGTTCGTGGAGTGTAAGACAATGTTGTTGTTGGTGTAACGTACGGATGTATTTCAAGTATTTTTGTTATGAACCTGAAGTTTATGAAATAACTACATTTATAAGTACACATTTATGAGTTCATGACTTTCTTTATTGAATTGCAATTTGTTAATGAATGTTCTGGATTAATGAATGGATTAATGTATGTTCAATTATGTGAATACTTAAAACACATAAAATAGATCAGGCAACTCGGAGAAAAGGTTCCCTTAACTGGGGCTGCTGAAATAGGGATGAAATTACAACGAATTTCAATCTCCATCAGGAAAGAAGAAAGAGTCACCTTCCAATTCTTGAAAGTTCAGTAAAAATTATGACTCCGGTAATGAATGAGGGGTTGACAAAAAACTAAACTCGGTGAATCGAACTACCACCTTCAACAACACATAAAACATAACAGGTAGGTCGGTGAATAGCTTCGCAAATGACAAGAACAATTCAAATAGTCATACTTCCCAAATGACAAGAACAATTCAAATAGTCACAGTCTTCGGTTTTATTGATTTGTTTATTACAGTGACAACTCATCTCTTATTTACATATGTGGGATTCTCAACTCAGAAAGTCACATGGCAACAGTGAATTCACTGATTTACCTTACTGTCAGCATGCCTTTATTTTGTCTGTATATGCAGATGGATTGTGAAGTCATGTGACTTGGTGCAGAGGCTTTGGTTTTCTGGATTTTTTGGTCGATTTTTTTTTTTTATTACAGTGACAACTCATCTGTTATTGATATATGTGGGATTCTTAACTTAGAAAGTCACATGGCAACAGTGAATTCACTGATTTACCTTACAGTCAGCATGCCTTTATTTTGTCCTTATATGCAGATGGATTGTCAAGTCATGTGACTTGGTGCACATGCTTTGGTTTTCTCGATTGTTTGCTCGATTTTTTGTATTACAATGACGACTCATCTGTTATTCATATATGTGGGATTCTCAACTCAGAAAGTCACATGGCAACAGTGAATTCACTGATTTACCTTACAAACAGCATGCCTTTATTTTGTCCTTATATGCAGATGGATGGTCAAGTCATGTGAATTGGTGCACAGGCTTTGGTTTCCTCGATTTGTTGCTCAATTTTTTTTTATTACAGTGACAACTCATCTGTTATTGATATATGTGGGATTCTCAACTTAGAAAGTCACATGGCAACAGTGAATTCACTGAATTACCTTACAGTCAGCATGCCCTTATTTTGTTCGTATATGCAGATGGATTGTGAAGTCATGTGACTTGGTGCACATGCTTTGGTTTTCTCCATTTTTTGCTCGACTTTTTTGTTACAGTGACAACTCATCTCGTATTGATATATGTGGGATTCTCAATTCAGAAAGTCACATGGCAACAGTGAATCTACTGATTTACCTTACAGTCAGCATGCATTTACCTTACAGTCAGCATGCATTTACCTTACAGTCAGCATGCATATATGTGGGATTCTCATTTATCCGTTCATAATCAACTATATAAACGAGTAAAGGTGAAGACACAACCTTACAACTCATTTCGCCCTACGAAATTATTATTCATTTGTTTTAAAAAATTAGCATGGCTACATGGTTCATAGGAGGGAGTGGGGGTCGCAGAGGTGGTAGGAACTTGCAAAGGGGTGAAAGTTCACGACGAGGAGGGGGAAGGGGAAGTGGCGATGCTGAAGATGAAACACCATTTCCTTTCTTGGATGCCTCTTGTGCTTATCATGATAGGTTTGGGAAGCGACATTTTGTCATGCCCAAGTACTATCGAGATCCATGTGGTTTGGTGGAGGATCCATCAGAAAATCAAACAGGATATGGTTATGCAAAGGCTAGACTTCTTAAGTGGCCCGCACTATTTATAGAGCGAGTGCAAAACGAAAGATTATGTCGGGAAAGAGGACTGAAGGTGCCAAAAGCACGTTCTGTTGAGATCCAAAAGGAAGATCCTAATAATGTTGATCGACTATGTCAAACACTAGAACGTGAGATTTCTCAAATGGGTCGTAGATTGGCCCGCGATATGCAGCTACTCATACTTAAGAAGGATGCCCAGAAGAACAAAACAGAACCAAATGTTGCGGCTATCAAGGCTATCATGGAGGATCCTGAACTTGTCTCTGACGCTGAGCTTTCGGATTGTTCAGACTCTGAGCCACCTGCCGATTTAAGCGCGAATTAGGTGTTAATGTCTACACTTCGGCAATATAACAACTTGCATTAATATGTAATGTCTGTGTTAGAGTAAGTATAACTGTTATGTTATGTTTATGTTTATGTTTAAGTTTATGTTTATGTATTGTGTCTGTCAAATGTTACGGCTATTAATATGCAATATTAGGTCATGAATTAGGTGTTTGTTTATCTAACTGTTATGTTTATGTATTGTGTGTTCAGTTAAGAGTGTCCAGGATGTATGTAATGTGTGTTCAGTTCATGGTGTCCATAATGTATTTTTGTGGGAGAATTATGTCTGTACTAGCTACGTAACTGAAAACTATTACATTTGCAATTTCAGTTATGTTGTTTTCATACCTGTATGAGTATTTTGTAAAGTACTGACTTCGTATATTATGTATTAAGTATTATTACAAAAATGTTGAGAAAATTTATTTTAGGAGCTCTCGCTGTGGCCTTTGCCTTCTTGGCCTACTCCGCGGTGGTCTTCGCGTCTCACCCTTCGTCGTTGCTCGTCGAGTTGCACAGTGTGTGGGTGTGCTTCGAACTGTACAGCATGCATATCACATTCTAACCCATAACAAAGACGATACAAAAAAATAAATTTTATAAATGACAACGGGTACAAAACGGTTTTACTAAACTGGTTTACTAAACTGATTTTCTGAATTACATTCTCACCTTCTAACCCAAAACAAAAGAATAAATATATATTTATGTTTAAATGAAAACGGCTTTCGTAAAGCCAAAATAATTTTCTACATAACACCTTCCAACCCAAAACAAAGACAAAAGAAAAAAAAAAATTACATGAAAACGACTTTAGTAAAGCGAAAAAAAAAATAATTAATTACACAAAACAATAAGCAAAAAAAATATTTACATGAAAACAACTTTAGTGAAGACGAAAAAAAAAATTTAATTACATTTTCTAAATCAAAACAAAGATAAAAGAAAAAATGAAAAATGTAACATGACAACGGCTTCAGTAAAGCCAAATAAATGAACATGATTGGCTTAATAATATCTACATGAATATGATTTTGAAATTATATATATGAAAAATAGTATGTAATATTATGTAAAATTTATGAATTACACATTCTAAACAAAAACAAAAGAAAAAAAAAACATATTTTAACATGATAATTGCTTTAGTAAAGCCAAGTACTAAAATATACAGTGTAAATATATTTTTTAAAATATGTTTTATGTTTTTTTCTTTTGTTTTATCTTGAAAATAGCGTTTTATTCTAACAAAGTTTATGTTAAAAACGCTGGCCGAAAAAAAAAAATTTCTGCTAAAATCGCTATTAGCAATAGCGTTTTAAATCTGAACTGAAATCGCTATTAGAGATAGCGTTTTTTCGGGAAATTTTTTTTGTTAAAATCGCTATTAGAAATAGCGTTTTTTAGGAAATTTGTAAAAAGCGCTTTTAAGAAAAGCGTTTTTATGGGGACAAAAACTAAAGCTAGAAGTGCTATTTGTAACAGTGACTTCTTAATTAAAATCGCTATTTGTAATAGCGATTTTCCTGTTCATCTAATTTTATGCTCCTAACAGTAAAAGCGCGAATAGTAATGGCGCTTTAACTTAGTTTTGGAATTCCGCCTGGAGTTGGCCTAGTTTTGGAAATAGAATGGAAAAAGGGCTTATATTGGGAAGAATAAAGCTTTGGACCCCCAGTGGGGGTACTGGGGGTCACCTCCCATTGGTCCAAAAAAAAAACAGTTTTTTTTTTTTTTTTTTTTTGAATTTTCAGCCAACCCCAGGCCGACACGTGGCACTTGGGGGGGGGTTCACTGGGGGTCATCCCTAGTGGGGGTCTGTAGCATTGCTGATATTGGGAAAAGCCTCTTTGCACAGCATCTCCATTATCCTCCGACAGCCTCTCTCACCAGGTATGCATTCCTCTCTCTCTCTCTCCTCTGCAATTCTGTTTTACCAAAAATGGAATGATCTCTAGACTCTAGCATCACATGTATGTATACCCAGAAATACATGTATATGTATGAACGAAATCCTCTCCATTCCTAACTCTTTTTTTTATTTTTGGTGGGGGAAAAGCTTGATCCATGGAACACTTCAAATTTGCTTTTTTTTTTCATCAAATATTTTTGAAAAACCTGATTTAACGATTTTTATAAAAGAAAACAATTTCCAATCCTTATTATTTTTAAAATTTCCTCTCCTCTGCAATTCTGTTTTACCAAAAATGGAATGATCTCTAGACTCTAGCATCACATGTATGTATACCCAGATATACATGTATATGTATGAACGAAATCCTCTCCATTCCTAACTCTTTTTTTATTTTATTTTATTTTTTGGTGGGGGGAAAAGCTTGATCCATGGAACACTTCAAATTTGCTTTTTTTTCATCAAATATTTTTGAAAAACCTGATTTAACCATTTTTATTAAAGAAAACAATTTCCAATCCTTATTATTTTTAAAATTTCCTCATATTTTGGCCTCATTTGGGAAGTTGTCTCATAAGTTTGGCATAATTACACTAGGTTCCCTTAATGTTTTAATTCATATATCACTTGGTCCCCTTTTTATCATAAATTCGTTAGCTGTATGAATGTATTATCATTTTTTTCTAAATTTTTTTATATTGAAATATATATTTTGTCTTGTGTATGTTTGTGCCTTCATGCCATTTTACTAAAAGGGAGGTCAATCTAATTCTGTTAAAATTGTGAAACTTGCTATATTTTCTCCAAACCTTGAAGGAGATCAGTGTAATTTATCCTATTTAGTTTTATTACCATTTTACCATAACACAACTTTCTTATTTTATCCTCATCTCTAACCTCTCAATCCTAACCCTAACCTGAACCCTAACCCCACCCACCACCACCAACAACTCCGGCTACCTCCCTCGTCTGCCCCTCTTTGGTAAATCTCTCGATCCTTGCTTTCCCGTCCTAGCCCTACCTTGCCACCCCGCCCCTCCCCTAACCTCCTTCACCCCACCGCTTCCCTTTTGTGTCTCCTCTACTTCCTGTCAACTGTTGCCAGCCACAACGCCGGGAACCCACCCCTCATTCCTTCCTCCCTCTTTCTCTTCTTTCTTCTTGTTCATCTTCATCCTCCTCTTCCTCTTTGCCCGCCTAAACCTTAGATTTGAAAACCCTTCAGGGTTTAGGCGGCGAGGAGGAGGAAGAAGAAGAAGAAGAAGAATAAGAAGAAGAAAAAGAAGAAGAAGGGCGTCAGGGCTGGGGGCTCTTAGGGAGGAGAAGGGGGATTGGGGAAGGGGGTTGCCGGTTGGGAATGGGTTATAGTGGGGGAAGGGGGTTGTCGGAAAGGAAGAAGGGACTGGGGAAGGGTCGACGGAGGGCTGGGGGGAGGGTTGCCGGATGTGGGGGCGGGGGCTGCTGAAGTAAGGTTGCAAATGTGGGGGTCCAAAGGGTAGGATTATGGTGGGTGTTCAAAGAAAAAAGGGAGGGGAGCACTTTTGGTGTGTGTCGGTCAAAAGAAATGGAGAGTCCAAAGTAATTAGGTAGGGTTGTTAGCAACTCCCCATATGTACACCCACAAATTCATGATCCGCATATGTTTATACATGAGTTATATATTGGGCATTGCATAACATGTAGAGGGAAATCTTTCATTCAAATCCTTACATACATACTTTTGATCCAAAAAATTGAATTTTAAAATCTATAAATTTTAAAGACAAAAGGAAAAAGCATACGCCACAGGAGCACTCATGATTTGAAAGTTCAATTGATATACAAGAATGTTTTGTTGTGCAAACAAATTGCTGAACAAGCACAATCCCAATACCAATTGTTTATAGTATATGTATTTATACATACATGCCCCTAACTCACTGGACTAATTAATAAATTTATGTACATGTGGAATATTTAAGATGAGAAATACATTTGAGTTGGGTACATTTCATCTAAGCTTGTAGTACTTTTCAATCCAGCAAGGGTAATGGCAGAGTCTGTTGTCGCCTTCGCCATCAAAGGACTTGGTGTTTTAGTGATTCAAAATGCACAATTCTTGTATGGTATGAGTGACCAAGTGGAGCAAGTTCAAGCACACTTAAGGCAGATGCAATGCTTCTATGCAGATGCAAAACAAGATGAACATGAGATGATCCACAATTTGGTTGCAGAAATTAGAGAAGTTGCTTATAACGCGGAGGCTGTTGTTGAAACTTTTGTTTTTGAAGTGGCATCAAGGAGAGGAGGTTTTCGAAAGATCCTCATCAGATCTGTTAACATCTTGAGTGAAGTTTTAGCCCGCTACAGGATTCAGTCTGAGATTGAAACTATTAAAAAAAATGTCAATATTCTCATCTCAAGCTTACAAAGTTACAGTTTAATTGCTGTAATGGAAAGAGAAGGTATAAGTTCTACATATAAAAGGAAACTTCAATTTCGGCGATCTTATTCCCATGTTATTGAAGAGGATTTTGTTGGTTTTCAAGAAGATATGAAGACATTAATCAAACATTTGGTGAATGAAAGAAAACAAAATTGTCAGGTTGTTGCTATTTGTGGCATGGGTGGTCTAGGAAAGACCACCCTTGCTAAGAAGATATACCATCACCAAAGTATTAGGAACCACTTTGATCGATTTGCTTGGGTCTGTGTATCTCAACAATGGCAGAGAAAAGATATTTTGGAAGGGATTTTTACTAAACTTGTACCAGAGCGGAAAAATCAAATTGTGAACATGAGAGATGAAGAACTTGTCAAGCAACTTTACCGAGTCCAGCAAGAGAAAAAATGCCTAGTGGTTATTGATGACATTTGGTCATCATATGCTTGGGATAGTCTAAGAGCTGCCTTCCCACCAGGAACAGGAAGTATGGGCAGCAAAATATTGATTACAACTCGTAACAAAGAAGTAGCTATGCACATAGATCCGACTTGTTTCCTCCATGAACCAAAGTGCTTAAATGAAGAAGAGAGTTGGGAGCTATTTCAGAAAAAGGTCTTCTCAAGAAGAGATGGTGCAGGTTAGTCTCTTCAGTCATTGAATTTCTCCTCAATTGACTCCCTTGCATCAAATATTAAGGTATCATAATATGTTGTCTAGTGGTTCACTATATTTATTCATGGTTTAGGTAAAAGAGGTAAAAAAATATAGGTAAATGAGAAGTTCTTCCAAGTCATCTTCATATATCTCGTTATCGTGTTAAGTTCTTTGATCTTGCAATAAAAAATTTCAAGTAACTTTTTCTTAGTCTCATTGTTACTTTATTTATTTATTTATATTAAGCCTAGATTTTAGATTTGTTGAGGGAAATGAAGAATTAAGAGAAATAATATTACTTGTAATTATTCATTTTTCTATCAGTAATTGTGGGCAAGTCCTTTGGAGGATTGAATCTCTTAGAAGACATATTTCAAATCTCTGACTTAAAGTTCATGCATTTTTTTGAAGTAAAATGTTAGTTTTCAATGGAAACCTACCATGTGAGGGAGGTTCAGTTATCAGCTAACTATTTTGTTGATTTTGGAACCTCTCCTGGCTTTGCTAGAGAATAGGCTATGGATTTGGGTTTGGGGATAGTCATTAGACCACAAATTTATTAGGGATTTAGGCATAGGGTACTGTTAGGAAAAATGTCTCTTCCTAACAAGGATTTGTGAGACACAAAATAGCAAATAAGAAAGATAATCAAATCAAAGAAATCAAACACACACAAGAACACAAGGATTTACGTGGTTTACGCTAGAATAGGGTTATGTCCATAGTTGTTGCGGTTTTAACTATGATCAGAAAACGATACAACTCTGTTAACCTGAAAGAGGCGGCCCCTTCATCTATTTGTAAGTATAGAATGTGGAAGCAACAGGGAAATTACTTAAGAACCCCCTGGACCCCCTTCCCTTGGGAGGAGGCCCTCCAAACCCCCTATTGGACCGAGGGTTGAGTGAACAGTACTTATTAGGGTCCACAGGCCCAATAGGTACACCCCTTATAAATTTGTATTTGCTTTCATTTTTTCAAATGCTTACTTGCTCCAAAAAAACCCTACCATATATGATCAAATGCAATTAGTAAATGTTTCAGATTTAAGGAGGGACAGATTTTTTCAGATCTAATCTGCAATTAGTATATGTTTCAGATCTAATCTCTACTTGTGAAATGCACTAGTCAACAAATAGTTAGCAGATTTTTTCTACATGTTTAAGCAAATTCAGTAAGAAAGAAATAGAAAATCATCATTTTTACATGAAATGTATATTGTATTTTCTAGTTTCCAATATTTTGTCACATGTTATTCTTTTTTATGTACAAGTGAGGGTGTTATATTTACAAATGAGTTCTTCCATTTTATTTGTAACTACAAATTTGCTCTTTGTTCCTTTTGTAGACTTCAAAGTTGACACCAGGATGGAGATGTTAGTGAGGGAAATGGTTGAACGGTGTGGGGGTTTACCGCTAGCCATTGTTGTGTTAGGAGGAATCTTAGTGACAAAACATACTTGGAGTGAGTGGGAGATAGTTCATCAAAATTTAAATTCATTTCTAAGGAGGGGCAAAAGCATTGGACAGCAACATGGAGGAGTAATGGAGGTGTTGGCTCTTAGTTATCGTGACTTGCCATATCGGTTGAAGGCACGTTTTCTTTGTTTGTTAAATTACCCAGAAGATGTTGAGATAGAAGCAGAGAAATTATACCAACTGTGGATGGCCGAAGGTATCATGTTACCATCATCATTGGTGGATAAGGAAAAAGGGGAAGAAGAAACAATGATGGATGTGGCAGAATGTTATTTGGATGAATTGGCACAGAGATGCATACTTCAGGTGCAGCTAGAGGAGTACCCAATCAGGTACCAAGGAAGGTTTAAATCATGCAAGCTTCATGACCTTATGCGAGATGTATGTTTGTTAAAGATAAAAGAGGAAAATTTTCTTAAGGTTGTTCATTTGAAGAGGCATAAAAATGAGAAACAACTAGTGGAAAATTCCTATCCTTCTTCATTATCATCATATAGGAGTAGTCAAATACACAGACTTGCAATTGTCTTTGATGAGAATGTTGATGGAGACCTTTCGCTCCTCAAACAAAAACAAGTTCAGCACATTCGGTCAGTTGTATTTTTCTATGGAGGCAGGTGCAGTCATCGACTCTGGGAACAAATCAAACCCCGTATTTTCAACCATCTCAAATTGTTGAAAGTTTTAGATCTTGAAGCAATAGGACATCGCTTTTTTAGTGTGAGTGATCTAAAGTTACCAAAAGCAATAGGAAATTTAATCCACTTGAGGTACTTGGGTTTAAGATATTCATGGTTCAACCAGTTGCCATCATCAATAGGCAAGTTGAGGTATTTGCAAACCCTTGATTTACAGACACTATCACATCCATTGATACCAAATGTGCTATGGAAATTGAAACTACTGCAATATCTTTATCTTCCTCACTCCTTACATATAGAAAATGGTGACATATTACGATTGGATGGGTTGGACAACCTAGAGATGCTAGAAAACTTCCATACATATTATTGTGGTATCAAGGATCTCTTCAAATTAACCAATCTTCGACAGCTAAGGGAAGCAAAAATGTGGGGGAGACGTGAGGATATGATCAACTACCTCTTCAGCATCAGCAACCCAAGTCAACAACTCTTCCGTCACTCTTCACTTTCTATTCGCGACTCTGATGTTTTCTCCAAGGAGTCAAATCTTCTAACACAATTATTGGGGTGTCATCATCTTCATAAATTGGAAATACAAGAGCCTATACAAGTGTTAGCACCACCAGTTGACCATCAGATGAATATCTCTTTGTATTCAAGCAGCAGCCTCACCCAGCTATGGTTAGAGGGATCTCTACTTAAGGAAGACCGTATGTCCACACTGGAGAAGTTGCCTAACTTGAGGAGCCTCCACTTAGACGAAGCCTTTGTGGGGGAAGAAATGGTTTGTTCTGCAATGGGATTCCCTCAACTAAAATATCTAAAACTCAAAGGTTTGCACAACTTAGTGAGGTGGAGGGTGGATGAAAGGGCCATGCCCAATCTTTTGACTTTAGAAATTCGAAATTGCAAGAAGTTGAAGATGCTGCCAGATGAATTGAGATCCGTCATTCCCCATGTGCAAGTGTTGATTGAAGAGACGACTGAGGAATGCCATTACTTTCAGCCGACCAGTCCCCCCACCTCCTCATTCGTTCCCCATTCCCCTTCTTCTCCCCCTCCCCTTTTCCCTCCCCCTCCCCCTCCCCCTCCCCCTCATTTTCGTGGCTCCGGCGCTTGGGATTTATTCTTTTCAGAGATATGAGAGACTAAACTGTTTATTAGAGAATCAGTCTTCAGGTATTTTCTTAATCATTATCTTGTTTTATTTCCATTGCATTATTAACCGAAATAATTTAAAAAGAACAAGAAGAAAATCACTGCACCTTTCACATCTCTCTTCTAAGCCATGATCTTCAATTATTGTTCCATGCATCTATCATCGTAACTGTCTCTCCCTCTATCTCTCAGTACATGGTTCCAATGTCATTTTTCTTCATATTAAGGGTTGTTTTGGGAATTGACTATTTTAGTTGGTTTTTTAGCTTTTTACAAAAAGACGTGCAAAAAGTAGAGAGAAAATTCGACTTTTTTGTAGTGACTTTTTAACTTTTTGGCTAAAATAGGTTGTTGCCAAAACCGCCCTAAATAACTGAGGCTGTTGCACCAGATGCTATGAAGCACGGATACTCCGAAATAGTCCCCGTACGCGTATCGGATACGTATCGGACACGGATACGCGCCCGATACGGCTGGATACGTATCGGATACGGGAAATGAAGTATTCGATTTTTTTTTTTAATTTTTGAATTTCGAATACGGCTAGGATACGTGAGGATACGGTAAGGATACGTTCAGGATACGGTATGGATACGGCGGGGCAAAAAAATAATTTAAAAACTTTAAGAAGGGGTCAAATTGTAAAATATGAAAAAAATATGAAAAAACACAAAAAAGAGGAAGAGGAGGAGAGATCGAACCCGGAGCTAGGTCGAAGGAGTTCGAACAGCAGCTGGGTCGAAGGAGGACAGTTCGAACAGCAGCTAGGTCGTCCCTCTCTCTCGAACAGGAGCTCCATGATCGTCTTTCAGGTTCGTCCCTCTCTCTCTCCCTTTCGCTCCCTCTGTCTGCCTCTCACAACACTCGATCTCTCTCTCCCTCTCCCTCTCCCTCTTCCTCGAGCTCGAGCTCGATCTGTCTGTCTGGTTGGCTGGAGATCTCGACTCGATCTCATCTCCCCTCCCTCTCGACTCGATCTCATCTGTTTTGTTGCCTATTTATTTTTTTTAATTTGTTGTATTGTATATACTCTGCGATTTACTTAAATAAATAAAACACTGATAAAAAAAAAAAATCTGATAAAACAAATAAATAAATAAACTTATTAATAAATAAATAAATAAAATAAGGTAAAAAAACTTATTAGTAAACAAATAAATAAATAAACTTATTAAAAATAAAATTTGTCAACTTATAAAATTATAAACTTTGTAAACTTATTAATAAATCAAATAAGGTAAAAAAAAACTTATTAATAAATACATAAATAAACTTATTGATAAATAAATAAAATTTGTAAATTTTTTCCCCCTTAATTTGGAATTGAATTGCATTATGGTTGTTATGGGTGATGCTATATTGTGAAAATTGTTGAAATTTAATTGAATTGATGAATTTTTTGTTATGGATGATGCATTATGGTTGTTATGGGTGATGCTACATTAATGTTTTGTTTTATTTGTTTACCATAAATTTTAGGAAATGAGTTCAGGTACATTACCATAAAATTGTTGAAGTTTTATTTTTGTGTATGCTACATTACTAAAAATTGTGAAAAAAAATATTTTTTATAAACGTATCCCCGCCGTATCCGTATCCTACTTTTTCGAATTTTGCCGTATCGCCGTATCCGTATCGTATCGTACCCGTATCCCGTATCCGTATCGTATCGTACCCGTATCCCGTATCCGTATCCGTGCTTCCTAGACCAGATGATTATTCCCATTTGTAGCCAACAATTTCTTCCTACTATATACAAACCAGCCATTCCTCAGTACCCATTTTGGATTTGCATAATAATGGAAAAAATGAAAATTAGTTCAGACTCCTTTTTCCACATTTTCATCATTCATGGCAAAGTACTGCTCTTTTGCTGCAGCATCATCTCCCTGAGATTTCTTTTAAAGATGATATTTTTGACAAAATATGTCCAAATATTTTTTTGTTTGTTTGTAAAAATCCTATACTAAACTGTATATAGTGGGTTCAATCCGATTTAAACACTCGGAATCTCTATTTTTGGTGGCAGTGGTTCTGTTAAAAGGACCCAAAGGACCGTATGCCGGGTCATCATATAATCATGGACTCGAAGGTACCATTCTGTGTGTGTGTGTTTGTTTGTCTCTGTCTCTTTAATATGTCTGTACGTGCTTCAAACCAGAATAAAAATACCATTATCCATCACTAGTCATTTAAATTAGAGACAAATGTCATGTCACCATATCTTTTTAGTCAGTATAAATAAAAGTAACATAGAAACCCATTAAGCTCCATGATTTCTAGTTTTGGAGAAGAAAAGAAACTACTTATCAAGTTCCAGAGAAGATAGAAAATGGTTGATCATCAATTTCCATGTGAAATTTTTTGACAGATTGGCCCATATGTATGGCTGACACATGAGGAGGTTTATGATGCTGCTCTTCAACTTGGTTCGGGATGGTCATTCTTGTAAGTTGACAATTTAACCAAACATTAGTTGAAGTAAAGAGTGGTTTTGAAGTTTGAAAAACTAGTGTGACTTTGCATATTTGAAACTGATTAATATAAATAGTGGGTTATGCTTTTTCAGGGAGAACGGTGCAGTATATATGGATCCACTTTCCCAGAATCGATCATTCAGCGGAGGTATGCTGTACTTTGTTTTAAGGCTTGGTTTGGTTTGGTATGCTGTACTTTGTTTCTCTTCATGTAGAAAGAAACTTAATTGCTTTAGTACATACATCGCCATGGTCCTTTCTTATTTATTTTACTAGTATTTCTTTACTTAATAAGTGGTATGCCAAAACTATTACCAATTTGAATTGGCAATTTTCACATAGGTTTGTAACAGCCATTCCATAGCCTATTTACCGCTGTATGACACACTCGGTATGTTTTCTTCCTTTTCATTAAACCAACAGGTGGTTATTTTGAGCATTTGAGCTCGAAATGCAGGGTATGTGGCTAAAGTTAATTTAAACTTTAACAACCACTGGCCATTGAATCAGTCTTAGTTTGTTCTGCTGGTGTCACTGATGCAAATTCTGTGGAGTTCATCATCAACCATCCTGAAGTTTCGATAGCTTTTGTCCAAGAGAATAAGATAGATACTGGCTGTATGTTCTCATTGCTTCTCCCTAGATCAAGAATTTAGATTTTTGGGAATTATCATGATCACTTTTCTAGAGTTGCAATCTATGAAGCATGTGTACTTTGCAAACATTCCGTATCTATCTGGTATTGGTATTTTTCATGATTCTGCATACGTACCTGATATATGCAACACGGACCCAAAAAATTTGCTTCTTAATTTTGGCTTACTCTAGAGGTTACCTAGTATATGCCTAAGTTGTACTCCTAGCCGGAATAGTATTTTCTTTTATGTAGAGGTAAAGTTCGACGACTACTTTTTTATTTATTTTTTATTTTTTTTTATAGCATAACAGCAATGCTACATTCACACTATTTTCCCTCCCGAATCATCCCGGAATATGTTTTTGATCGGTAAGAAAATGATTTCTTATTGGTTAGAATCATTTTCTTAAGAGTCAGAAACACATTAGGGGGAGAAAATTGTGTGAATGAATAATTTTTTATTTTAAAATTAAGTTTTTGTTTGAAAGTTATTTGATATAATGACATTTAATTTTAATCTATACCTTACTTTTGGCATTAAATGTAAATTGTAGGTTGAATCTTAATCAACTAAGGCCCCGTTTGGGGACTTACTTTTTTAGCTAATTAGCCAAAAAGTTACTAAATTAGCCAAAAAGCCAACAACTCATACCAAAAAGTCAAAGATTCTCTTTTCTCTCTACTTTTTGCACATCTTTTCGTAATTAGTCAAAAAGTCATCCCAAACATACAAGTTTTTTTTACCTACCTTTTTAGCCAAATAGCCAAAAAGTTACTAAATTAGCTTGTTCCCAAACGAGGCCTAAATCATTTAACTAATTTTTTCATTATTCAAATTAAAAATAAATATTCTTTTACAAACGTACCCAGCCACACCAGTTCTCTACTTTTTTTAGATCTTACTATTTTGATATACCCGTATCGTACCAATACCAATATGTGTACATGTGCTTCATAGGTTGCAAATCATTCACTACTTCACCTGTGAGCAAACAACTGAACCATCTGAAACATCAATTGATCTTTTGATATTTGAATAGTGAATTTGTAATACTCCATTAAGCAATCTAATGAAGAGGTATCAATCCTAGAAATCAAATAGTGTACTGAGCTCGAGTTCGATTCTAGACTCTGCTTCATGAATATATCTTTCTATTTGTTAGATTATCGACATTGCTTCATTGTTTTCAATTTCAATTCTACTATCTCCAAAAGTTCAATCCTTGATCTTGAGTGCTTCATTGTATTAGGCTTCGATTCTTGATTAGCAAGATAAGTGGTATTCATCCTGTTTGGTTGAGTTTTCATAATCTATTTTCTGTTTTTTTTCCCCCTCGAAAAAATAGAAACTAGTTTGATGAAAATAAACACAAAAAGAAAGTTGGGTTATTAACTCATAATATTCTTCTTTATAATACTTAATTTTACCTTTTGCAGATGCCAACATGCCTTCGAAGGTGTACTTCACATCTAAAAAGTAAGTCATAACTTGTAAGCGTAATTTTTTTAGAATGACTAGTACTTAAATGTACATTCCGGTAGTGAACTAAAAACAGCTTATTCTTTTGTTAAGCTATTGCCAGCTTTGGAAGATTTCTAGCATGCAAAAGAAGGAAGCTGAAGACCTGTCTTGCTTCTCTTGGAAAGAATTTGCTCTATTGGTAAGACCTTCACATCAATGCTTTATATACAGCTCAAGTAGTACATTCTTTGTTGTTGTCATCTTACGCTGTTTGTATATCTTTTTCAGGGAAGTTTGGATCGAGAATTTCCTCGATCTGACATCTGCACGATAATGTATACAAGTGGAATGACAGGAGAATGTAAAGGTGCTGTTTTAACTAATGGGACGATCATGGCAGAAGTTTGTCTACAGATCAACTGCTATTTGAAACAAATAAAGTGGTAATGATTAAATTTCATATCTTTCATGTTTCAAAAGTAACTGATTTCGAACCTTGCTCTGAAATTTGAACCTAAGAAGAAATCTTTCTGCTTTCCTTTATAAGAAATAACTTTGAGCATTGATTGTTGGGGTGTGTATGGTTTTGATCATAATCATTATCATCTCTAGATTTTCATTCCCAGTACATCAGATGTAACAACCAATGTTAACTGATGTGTGAAATTTACACAAGTATGCAAGATAGTTTTGTGTCCATATTAAATGTGTAGCGTCTTCATTGGTCATCAAAGTTCTTCCAAGATTTGAATCTCTGCAATTGTATTGACATGTGTCCTAGTTGAAATCAGGGTATGATTGAACTTTTCTATAATGAGGGTTTCAATATATCTCAATGGCTTAATATTGTGGCTTCAGACTCAATTGCAGATTCCTGTTATTTTCATATTATATCATGTTGAAGGGACTCATACCCTCATTCAAAGTTACTTTTATGTAAAAAAAGTTCTTCCTAAATAGAGCTAATTAGTCCGGCTAAATTAGCAAAAAAATTAAAAAGTCAAGCTAAAAAAATTCTTTCCAAAAAGTTAAAAAGTCAAGCTGAAAAATTCTTCCCAAATGAATTCTAGTCTCAATGCGATTGCTTCTGAGTTTTAACTAAAGGGATATGGTGGAACAATAGTAGGTTTGAATTTGGCATTTTGAAGTTTAGTTCTTTTGTGTTGATGTTTGTCTCCATTTGACCACTTGAGCGTATTGCTCTTTGTTGACAAAATGAGGTTCATTTAGATTTGGTTACACAGACTAGCTATAGTGTAGAGGTATCGTTTAGTCATGTGGATTGAATAATGAATTTTTAAAAACATTTTGATAAAAGTTTGATGAAAAGCTGGAGTAGTTCACATCATATCAAACTTAACTTTTTACTCAAATTTGAAATGAAATTAGATATTAAAAAAATAGATGAAGGTTCTAACACATTCATTAAATGTTCATCAAATCAAGGGAAAGATTTTTTTTTATTATCAAATTTGATGAAAAGACATATTTGGAATAATAAGAACAAAACTTTAAATTTTTTTTATGAAAATTTGATGAGAGAACTGAAGTAATTCAAATCAAATTAAGTTTTTTACTCAAATTTTGAATCAAATTAGATGAAAAAATTGATAAAGGATTGGACAATCTCTAACGCCCGCCAAAATTGACAAAGGTAATCATTCTGTTTGGTTTTGAGTTTTCAAATGTGTTTTTAAGTTTTTATTTTTCGTATTTTGTTGTTTTTAGTAATTTTTTTCTTCATATTTTAGACAATTTTTTTTCTTTCTTTCTTTTTAGATACACCATATCTAAATATATTAATAAATTAATAATTTAGTGAAAAAATCTAAAAGGAATTCAATAAATACAAAAAATTACCAAAATGTGCTTAATTTTTATATTTTTCATTCAATAAATTTAGTGAAATTTTTAAATATTCTTAATTAAAATATTACAAAAAATTCAGTTTGAAAAGTCCAAAACTTTTTTGAAAAATCTAAAAGATTTATTAATCTAAAAGGCACTAACTTTTTTAACTTGCACTATAGTCTTCCTCCAAAAGATTTACACTTTGACGCTTCGCTCTCTTGCTGCTTTCCTCATCTGAATCTAGGGTTCTAAACATCTCCATGGAATCACAGGTCCTCACTACCCTTCTTTTCCTCTTTCTTTATATTTATGATTTATTATTATTGCCATTGAAAAACAGCTTTAGTTTTGTGCTTTCTGTTGCTTTTTTGTTTCTAGAATTTTTTAAGTTTTGGTTAGAATTTAAATTGAAACTAGATTTAAAATGTAGAGATCAAATTGTTCAATTTGAAATTATAGGGATCAAAGTACAATTAAATTAGGATCAAACGACTAGGTTTAAAAATGTAATTAACCCTCTTTAAGTTATTCATTTTTCAATGATTTTGTAGACTTTATCCACAAAAAACTAATTGAGATATTTTAATTTGTAAAAAAAATTGAATAAAGGGCACAGACGACGAAAATGGACCAACAATTTGAAACAGAGGGAGAATTAAGCAAATATGACTATTATGGACATGAGGATTGGATGAACTGGACACTTATACAATGCCCAACCAACTTGTGTCCATGTAACATAGTTAGATAGGTACCTATGTATTCCTGAAGGGAAATGTTGCATGGTTCAAGTCAAATTGGTTGTCACAAATTTTAATGTTTTTGTTTGGTTAGAAAGAAACTCTAGGAAATTGAGAACATTAATAAAATTTGGATTGTGAGGGAACAAAGAACTCTACTTAATCATGCTTCCCCGGCTTTTTATTTCTCTGAGTATGCATGCACGTAATAGTGATTTTTTGCAGAGCTTAGTTGCAAATTCATATGTGAATAAGTGAAGATTGCATCGATCTTGTAAATAGTAAGGACTCTTACCGATTGAGCAATTAGCATCTTGAACTTCTACTTAACTGTGCCTAATCACCTATTTGGCTAGCTATGAAAATTTTATTATTAAAAATTAGATACTATGGCTAGAAAATAAAAACCTGTGCATTATACAATTGATAATCTTGATTTTTCACTGAGATAACTTCAAAGAAAGAGGAAAATTCAGGTTGTTTTAGTTGACAGATCCTTGATGAAAATCCGTACTAAAATTGTTATTAAAAGCCTTGTGCGATTGTAATATTTACATTGTCTGTTTTGTTCTTTCCTCTCATGTTTCTTATGCGGATTTGAGGGTTGCATTGGATTGTTGGAATGGTTGAATGCTGCAGTGGTGCAAAGAAAATAGTCCACAAATATGTGACTTATTTTTTGTAATATTTTTTTCTTGTTATGAAAAGAAAAATGTTGGTTGTTTTGAGTAGAAATAATAGGAAACATTATGAGCATTAGCTTGTCATTTTGTTGGCAATATATGGGATTTTTCATTTGTTCGGAAAAATCTCAAAGTTAAAGCTGTCAACTAAGTTTGGAATAATTGTGTTTAGATGAGCTTGAACTTTGTTTTTCTTGGGGATTAGTAGGAAAAAATTTATATGAGTTCTCATTTTTCCCTGTTTTCTTGAAAAGCAGAATGTCTATAACTCTCTCTCTCCATTTTTTTTTCCTTTTAAAAAATAATGCTTGAGCATGAAAAAGAATTACTTGAATCCTAGGTTATCTTCCTTTAGTGGTGATAGATTCATTAAGTGTATGATTTAGAGTCTAGATTGTTAATGAGGGTATAGGGCTTAGCTTAAATACTAGTTGTGATGGAGTCTATTAGTAGCTGATCAATTTGCAGTGCATATGAATGTTTTGTGACTAGGAAGTTAAAAGTTTGTGGTATGAACTTTAAAGTTGGAGACCAAGAGGTTGCCCTGATAGATACCTCGGGCATGATGCCCAAGTTTGCGTCTCACTATTGCACTATGTTACATGGTCTCTTCTAACTGTATAGAATAGTCGTATAGGACACTCGACACTTGGGTGAGGATACGAGATATATATCTGACATTTGTAGTTGGATAACTTAGTAAGCGTATGTAGTAACAAAAATGCTAGAAACCCCAAAAATTCTATCAAATGTCTCACAATGTGGGTTCCACACCCATGTGAGACATTTGTTAGAATTTTTGATAGAATTTTTAGGGTCTCTAGCATTACTTATGTGGTAATTCAAGTTAACCATGAAATTAAACTAAAGCCTCTATATTATGCTAGAAGCTCCATGACACCTTATGAACACCATTTTACCATCATAAATAAAGAAGTATATTAAGAACTATGAATATTTTGTTGTGTCCCCATGTCCTCAGACATGTGATTAGATGAATCGACCGCTTTGACACATAACTCGTATCCGACACCGGCACCCGAGTCCATCCCCTTCCCCCTTTTCCCTCCTACCAATTGTGAAAAATGAAACTTTGAAGTTGATAGTCGATGACCTATACTTGTCTTTTGACGGCTTATCTTATTGTTAATTTTAATTATTACCAAATACAACTACTGCATCTACATTTGGATTCTAGGTTTCTTTTATTTTTTTATTAGATATTTTGCATCCACCTGTGTTATATGGATTCTTATAAATTTGTAGAGTATCCATTTTGGACTTAAACACTTGTAAGGGTGTGTTGTGCGTCCTATATGCCTAGTTAGAGATATACCTGACAAATATGTATAAGTAATCGAGTTTATTACATAACTATGTACAACACTTGTATTTTATACATAAAAGGTTTTGTTTTAATTTTTAAAGATCATTTTACCGCCAAGTTTTAAAAAAAAATAGTTAAGAAATATGAAATAAACACTTGAACTCAGTTTGCACATAGCCAAATAGCTTTTTTTGTTCAATCCTATTGGTATGATTGAGTGATACTTCTTTTGAATGCTGTTGATTCCTTCTCTTCTTTTGTTATAGATGAATTTACACTTGAAGATCACCAAAACAGTCGCCTTAGAGGTGAAGACATCAGAGACTATTAAAAATCTAATGGCAATGTTATATGAGAAAGAAGGCATTTCAGAAGATATTCGGGAGCTCTTTTTCACCGGGAAGCGTCTCAAGGATGAGGACAAGCTGGTTGGTTACGGCATTCATACCAACTCCACTCTCCATCTTGTCCTCCGAAACCTGGGTTCAATAAAATTCCTAGTCTATATATGATCAGACGATAAAACACTTGAAATCAAAGCAAACACTTGTGATACCATCCAAAACATCAAATCCTTGATTCAGAAAAAAGAGGGCATACAATCAGATTGTTACACTTTTTTCTACAGTGGAAAGCTACTGAAAGATAACCAGACTTTGGTCTCTCTCAATATACAGCCAGAATCTATTGTTTGTTTGGTGTTTAATCAAAGAGACGTGCTGTCGATTTCTGTGAAAATGCCTCGTGGAGAGATCTTGAAACCCAAAGTTAAGCTCTTGCACACGATTAGTGATTTCAAGGCAATAATTGCGAGTATGGTTGGTTTTCTGGGAAGCAAGCAGCATATACTGTACAATGGAAGGAGACTCGAGGATGGGAAGACTTGAGCTTTTTATAAAATCAGGGAGAACTCCATCTTACACATGCTGCCTAGGCCTACTTATCCCTTTCAGATATTTGTGAAGGATTGTAATGGAAAATGGTTAATTCTTAATGTACGCAAACAGGACACAGTCAAGGATGTGAAGGATAACATTTTCGAGCAGCTGGGCGTGTCGGTTGATGCCTATTTTGTTCTGTTTGGTGGAAAAATTCTAGAGGATGACCGTGGTTTGGCTAGTTACAGTATCAAGAAACATTCCACTCTCCATATGTGTTTGCGCCACAGCTACAAATCGCTAAATGAATGCTATTGATCCTGAAAATATTGGAAAAAAAACCCGGTGAAGATGTATTCCGATTGCATATGCAGGATCATTTTTCTGTGTAATGATGGTTTTTTGAAAATGTTTTCAGTGTTTTATATGTTCCATGTTTTGTGACTAGCTATTTCGACTACTATCGGTTTTGGACATATTGCAAGTATGTTGTAATATGGATATATGGAGAAAAAGTAGCTCCAATGTGAATGTATGTTGCTTTACTTTCTGGTGTTCTTTGGTCATTGTGGTCTTGTACTCTCTTGTTCATACGTTAATATTCTAGTCTCAAACCATAAGGGAGGAAAATATTTTATTAAAAAAAAAATCTAGCTAAAGTTTAAAGGAAGACTGATTGACACACTTTGTGGGATTGCTTTATCTTCCCTAGTGGTGAGGACAGAGAAAAGAACTGTTGGTGAATATTGGGTGGATCCAACTGGTGGTTAAGCTTGCATGGATTCTCTGTCCCCCTCTCTCTCAATCGAAAAAGCAGGTGGGGAAGACCAACGTGTAGCAACTCTCTTTGGACGTGACCATAGGAGTCTTGACCAGTTGGAGAGCCAGACGGGCATAGGATAAGCCTAGATAGGCCCAGCAATGCAGGATACTGCACATCTCTTCTGTGAAGGGTTTGTTTTTAAGTCTCAATCTGTGATGCCCAAATTATAATGGAGCAACCTTACTGGTATACTATGCTCCATCCTTAACCATAATTCACATGCCGTTAAAAAAGAAAAAGAAAAAGAAAAAAAGGTTAGATGTAAAGATTGGGCTTAATAATTCAATCGAATCGTGTAAGATGCAGTGTCATTAAGTCATGGCTCAATTTGTGCTTCAAATGGGCAAATCAGGGTTTTATTTTCCTTAATTTGCGTTGTTCAAATTTTGATCTTAGTTTGATGTCTCGTTGGCAAGTTGGACATTGATAATGGTGACGGATTGACGAAATCTCAATTGAATTCTATGCTGTCTGCCATCTCATTCTGTTTTGAATTGAAATGAATCAAATACAAAAGGCTACATGATTTGATATGAGAGTTCTGTACAAAAATTTTGTTTATATAATATTAGTAGTGGTTAAAAATTATGGCTGCAAAAGATCTAAGGTGTTGAACTTGGTTATGAAATTGAGTGAGTGTTTGGGAAGTGAGTTTTTATGCAGGTTTTTTTAGTTGTAGGATATTATGGAGAAATTTTTTTTGGTGTTTGGGAAGATAGTTGAGTTTTTTTTGTGGTTGAATGCGATGCTTGTGAGAGAAAAAGTGAAATGATTATGGGATTTGATGTGATATTTTGTTTGGATTTGTTTTTTTTGGTTTTGCAAAAACTTAGTCTTTTAGTGAAAAAAATAAAAAAAAATCCAAAAAAAATTGTTGCCAAACACCACCTTAGTGTTTGGTCACAAGACAAAATAGCGTTAGTTATCGACTCAAAAAATGATCTTAGGTTTGTGAGAATATTATGTAATTATGGAAATCTATGTAGTTATGGAATTAGGTTGATTGTGAGCATTCGATTGATTATATTTTCTATTCTTGATTAGGGTTAGGATTCCTATAAATATTAGTTGTAATCTTTGTATTATTTACAAGTTGAATATGCATAAACATTCATAAACTTACATAAAATTCTCACAACTTACAAGGTTATGTTCAGATGACAAAAATGGGGAGGCGAAATGAGAATTTCATTCTAAGTCTCTTTCATTCAGTTGTTTTGGTTCGTTTAGAAATGAAAATGTGATTCCCAATTTGGTTCCTAAGATACAATTGAGATGTGTGAGTCCTATTCCCGCATCCCCATGAGAATTTCACTTTCTTGGGAGAATGTGACTTATTTAAGAATAATAAAGGGCAAACAAAATTAAATTATGTCATACTTTCATATCAGATTCCTAACCAAATCAAATGCGGTAAAATTCTTGATAATAAGATTCTCATTCTTACTCTCTAATTCATATCATCCAAACATAACATCAATTATGAGACAAGTGGTGTTGATTAGGAAACAAAGTGGTTCAAATTTTCTCTCTTAGATTCTCAACAACTGAAAATTGATTTGCAATGTGCACCATTTAAAAAATGTATACCATATTCTTTCCATTTCAAAATTGATAGGTACACTATCTACAAAACTACAACATTTCCACTCCTAAAATTCATATTCCATACAAACGCTTACATATGCTTCAGCAGTCTAATACGAGCTCTGTTGAGAGGGAGAAGATCGAGTGCACAAGACTTTTGCTAAAATGGGATTTTGAGATATGCAGTCTTACTCCAATCTTTGGAGAAACTGTTTCTGTGATTAAACTCCGTGTCACAAAGTATGCTAATGACAAGCCTTACTGCTAAAATAAAACAAAAAGAGTGCGAAAATTGCTGGCTCTCTGCTTGCATAAACATAAACAAGTTCTCAAATTCATCCTGGAACAATTGGCCTTCATAAAACTGTTTTCGAGTTCTTCAAAAAAAAAAAAAAATTAAAAACAGGTCACGAAAACAATAGCCTTCAAGGTAAAAGAGCAATCAGAAATCTGAAAGCAATCGTACTTGCCAAGGTGTTTTAATTTGGGAATCCTCAGGTGCCTCTTCTTGATTGCGTGCTTCAAGCCTTCAAACTGGATCAGAAATAGCCAAGTGTTGATCACAGAATTCAAAAACATTTGTGAAACTAAATAAATACACAAAACAGACAATATACAAGAGTGCTGCTTCAAATTTCTAGAGGAATTGTAGTGTCCTTCAAAATTTCCAATTTTTTATCAGTTTGATTTCTAGAAACAAAGAAAAACTTTTTGAGCATTAGTTCAACATTCAGGATTTTAAGCTTCTGAAATACCTAAAAAAGAAAGGGGGAAAAAAGAACAAGATTGTCTATCAATCATCAAGACAAGTGGTCCTAGTTCCATACTAAGGTTCTCCATCTAACGACATAATTATAGTACTAAACTCTTTATTTATATCTATAACTTATTCAAGCAAAGTTTAGTACATAACCAGATATGTACTTGGGACATTTAAGATTGTAATGACAAACTATTTTTAAGCATCACTATATAGTCTACCAGAAAAGTATGACATTGGTTATCAATTACCATTGTCCCAATAAGATCATCTAGCCATCCCGCAAAAGAAAAACAATTGATTGTTAAAATACTTCTTTCTGCAGATTTATCAACAAAAAAAGAAAAAAAAAAACTGCTGCAGTATAAGATGAACATATGTTTCTTTCATAAGATTAATGCATGTTTTAGTGTGTACTCGAGACAATAAAACGCAAATAGTTGAAGACAGAGGAACATGGCGAGGGGGAGTGGGAAGGGAAGAGAGAGGGGGACGGTCAGCCAGAAGTAATGACATTCATTAGACATCTCGTCAATCAGCACTCGCACTTGAGGAAAGAAGAATCTCAATTCATCTGCAAACATCTTCAACTTCTTGCAACTTCGAAGAAGAAAGATTGGGCATCGTCCTGAAAAAACTAGAAAACCCCTAGATGTTGATTTGTGATTATGTATCAATTTTAAGCAGAATATAACAATCTCAATCAAACAATCAAGACAAAGAGACACAACGATTTTACGTGGAAAAAACCACAATTGGACACCTCCAACTGTGATAAAAAAACCACGGGCAACAGCCACAAAACAATCCACTAAGAAGATACTCTCAATTACCTAGCGAATCCACGCCTAATTGAACCAACCTCTATGTGCCTCTTCCAACCCGTCTTCACCTCGGAATTGTCTTTACGATGAGCCACCCCGGAATCCACCAAAGCTTCAGGCTCGAATTCTTCAGAATCCACCGAAGAACAACTCTCTCTTTTGTAGAACAAAACACAACCTTTGATGTACTCTCTTTAAACCATGAGTTGAATACTCAATAAAACATCAAAGAAAACTCACAAAGTATCCCCAGATATAAACCCTAAAACCCAAAAAGAAGATCTGGAGTAGTAATCCTAAAATCTGACCCAACACGCGAATTTATAGAATTTGTCCCGCGATCTCCGCTCGAGCGCCCAACAGCCCGCTCGAGCGGCTTCAGCAAAATATGCGCGTGATATAACAGAGGTCTGCTCGAGCGCCATAAAGCCCGCTCGAGCGCGAAATCACACATCTCAGTACTTTTGCAGGCGACCAAAAACTGCTGGAACCAAGGATTCTCCGCTCTAGCGGGGTAATGTCCGTTCGAGCGGACAGGCAACTTTGAATGCATTTTTGCATTTGGCTTCGGGGGCGCTGCCCCTCGACCCCGCCGTGGCGCTGCCCCGGACCCGCCAAGGGGCGCTGCCCCCTGGACCCCCGCGAGCTGACCGGGCAGCTCGATCCCCGTCATAATCAGTGAAGTGGCAATCTTGAAAGTATTAGCATCACAAACTTCTCTGAAAGGCACAATTCGGGCTGGATTCGCATCTAAACACTCATAGCCTCACTGAAATAAATGTGCGAAAATAAATACAACTGAAAGGAGTTTTGTCAAACGAGGTTGCCAAGAAATAAAACCTAATAGTCCCTTCATCCACCCTCCGCGTCTCTAAGTTGTGCAAACCTTTGAGTTCTAGATATTTTAATTGAGGGAATCCTCTTGCAGAGCAAACCATTTTTTCCCCCACAAAGGCTTCATCTAAGTAGAGGCTCCTTAAGTTAGGCAACTTCTCCAGTGTCGACATAGGGTCTTCCTTAAGTAGAGATCCCTCGAAGCATAGCTGGGTGAGGCTGCTGCTCGAGTACAAAGAGATATTCATCTGATGGTCAGCAGGTGGTGCTAACACTCGTATAGGCCCCTGTATATCCAGTTTATGAAGATGGTGACACCCCAATAATTCTGTCAGAAGAGTTGACGACTCAGAGAAAACATCGAAGTCACGAATACAAAAGGGAAAGTGGCGGAGGAGCTGTTGATTTGGGTTGCTGATGCTGAAGAGATAGTTGATGATATCCTCATGTCTCCCCCACATTCTTGCTTCTCTTAGTTGTCGGAGATTGGTTAATTTGCCGAGGTCCTTAACATCACAATAATATGTATGGAAGTTTTCTAGCATCTCTAGGTTGACCAACCCATCCAATCATAATATGTCACCATTTCTTGTATGTAAGGATTGGGGAAGATAAAGATGTTGCAGTGGTTCCATTTTCTATAGCACATTCGGTATGCATGGTTGTTCAAGCATCCTCAAATCAAGGATCTGCAAATACCTCAACTTGCCTATTGATGATGGCAACTGGTTAAACCATGAATATCTTAAACCCAAGTATTTCAAGTGAATGAGATTTCCTATTGTTTTTAGTAACTTCATATCATAATTGCTAAAAAAGCGATGCCCTATTGCTTCAAGACCTAAAACTTTCAGCAATTTGAAATGGCTGAAAATTCGGGGTTTGATTTGTTCCCCGTAGTTGATGGCTGCAGTTTCCTCCATAGGACAATACAACTGACCGAATGTGCTGATTTTTTATTTTGTTTTGTTTTGTTTGAGGAGGGAAAGGCCTCCATCAACATTCTCATCAAAGATAATGGCAAGTCTGTGTATTTGACTACTGCGATATGACAATAGTGAAGGAGTATAGGAATATTCCTTTCATTTCTATGCCTCTTCAAATCAATGACCTTAAGAAAATTTTCCTCTTCAATCTTTAACAAACATAGGTACCGTATAAGGTTGTGAAGCTTGCATGATTTTAACCTTCCTTGGGACCTGATTGCTGGGTACTTTTCTATCTGCACCTTTGAGCCAATTCATCCAAATAACACTTTGCAACGTTCATCATTGTTTCTTCTTCCCCTTTTTCCATATCCTCCAATGATGATGGCAATATAATACCTTCAGCCATCCACAGTTGGTATAATTTCTCTGCTTGTATCTCAACGTCTTCTGGGTAATTTCCCAAACAAAGAAAACATCCCTTCAACAGATATGGCAAGTCATGATAACCAAGAGCCAACACCTCCATTACTCCTCCGTGTTGTTGTCCAATGCTTCTGCCCTTCCTTAGAATTGAAATTAAATTTTGATGAACCATCTCCCACTCACTTGAAGTATGTTCTGTCACTAAGATTCCACCTAGCACAACAATGGCTGGCAGTAAACCCCCACACCGTTCAATCATTTCCCTCACTAACATCTCCATCCTGACATCAACTTTGAAGTCTACAAAAGGAGCAAAGAGAAGATTTGTAGTTACAAATAAAATCGAAGTACTCCTTTATAACTACAATACCTTCACTTGTACATTTTTATGAATAGAATGTGTTTGGTGCAGCGTTCTAACTATAATTCTACCCCTTCATGTGAATCCTCTGTTTGGATACAACTTTCAAAAATTAATTCCATATTCACTTTTGAAAATATGTCTACCTGGTCATCCTGTCGGATGTCCCCCGGACCGCCGGACGACCGGAACAGTGGTTTTTTTTTTTTTTTTTTTTGGGCACCTGTTATTTTTATATTTTAAATAAAAAATATTTTCAGATTTTTTTTTAAATTTTTTTTATGAGTTTTGAATAGAATTTTGAGCTATGTGTTTGTGAAGAAAATTATGAAAAACAAAGATATTTCATTTATTGAAAGCTTACATTTCATACTTACAATGTATCTATATATAGAGGTCTAATGCAGAGTATTCTAGAATCTCTAACAGCCTAACAGAATTTGCATATTACAAGCTAGTTACAACTGCCACATGTGGACTGCATAACTGTTTTGATAACTGTGGCTGAAAGGTGGCGTGGCTTGTGGTTGAAGTGTGAATTGAGCTGAAAGGGTGTGCTTCTGCAACCGTGGCTGTATTGGCTCAGTTGACAGTTGGCTTAGTAGTCTCAACAGTCCCCTACAAGCTGATGGGCTGCTCAAAGACCATTAGCTTGTCCTTGAGGTACTGAAATCTTGAAACAGACAAGGGCTTGGTAAACAAATCAGCTAGTTGATCAACAGTAGGAATGTATTGGACAACAAACTGCTTAGCCAAAATTTTATCGCGCACAAAATGACAATCGATTTCGATATGCTTTGAGCGAGAATGAAATACGGGATTGGAAGCCAAAGCCATGGCAGACAGATTATCACACCAAAGCACAGGTATGGTTGGAGAAGAGATACCCATTTCAGTGAGCAACATTATAATCCAACTAAGCTCAGCAGCAGTATGTGCTAAAGCACGATACTCTGCCTCGGTTGATGGGCGGGATACAGTGGCCTGTTTCTTGGCAGACCAAGACACTAGATTATCTCCCAAAAACACACAATAACCGGAGATAAATTTTCTATCATGAATATCACCAGCCCAATTGGCATCTGAAAAACCATGAAGATCAAAAGAACTGGGAGTATAGTGCAACCCATGAGAGAGAGTACCCTGCACAAATCTCAGAATCCTTTTAACTGCAGCAAAGTGACCCACTGTAGGAGCATGCATGTGTTGACATGCTTGATTAACAGCCAAAGAGAGATCAGGTCGAGTGATGGTAAGATATTGTAAGGCTCCAACAAGACTCCGATAAAGAGCAGGGTTATCAAATGGAAGAGAAGCATTTGGAGGAGTGGGAGGCTTGACAGATATAGGAGACGAACAAGGTTTACAAGCAGAAAGACCGACTTTCAAGAGGATGTCCTTGGCATATTTTTGCTGAGACAGAAAATAACCGGGATTGGTAGACTGAACAGAGATACCAAGAAAATAGGAAATGTTCCCTAATTCCTTCATAGAAAAGGCATTATGCATATGAGTGATAAGTTGCTGAATATGGACAGAATTATTTCCAGTAAGTAAGATGTCATCAACATAGATGAGTAAGTACGTAATTGAGGTAGAAGTTCTGTGAATGAAGAGGGAGGAATCACATTTACTATTGACAAACCCTTGGGAAAGTAAGAAGGTAGAAAAGGTGGAATACCATGCCCGGGGAGCTTGTTTGAGACCATATAGTGCTTTGTGAAGTTTGCAAACATGAGAAAGGAAGGAAGTATCTACAAACCCGGGAGGTTGAAGCATAAAAACTTCTTCATCAAGAATGCCATGAAGGAAGGCATTGGAAATATCCAACTGGTTAAGAGACCAGTTATGAGAAAGAGCAAGGCAAAGCAAAATTCGAATAGTAGGTTGCTTAGCAACGGGACTAAAGGTGTCATGAAAATCCAGTCCTTCTTGTTGTAAGTACCCTTTGGCTACTAAACAATGAGGGAATGCACCAGATTTGGATCGAGTGGTCATAGGATGGATATTAGAGGAAGTCAAAGGTAAAGAAGGTAGTTGAATGGCAATGGAGTGAATAGGAATGGAAGAAGAAACAAAAGGAAGAGAATCAGAGGAAGGCTGATTTTGTGTCTGAATAATCTAATTTTGGGTCTGAGGATGAACAGGCTGAGATAAATGGTGCTGATGCTGTGACTGAGAGGAAGACTGATGCTGGGTCTGAGTATGTGGAAACTGTGACTAAGGATGGATATGAGGATGTTGAGATAAATGGGGCGGAGTCTGTGCAGGTGGCTGTGTCTATGCCTGCTGAAGCTGATGCTGCGACTGAGTATGGGCATGTCGAAAGAAATTCGGAGGCTGTGCAGGTGGCTGTTTCTGTGCCTGCTGAAGCTGAGTCTGTGCAGGTGGCTGTTTCTGTGCCTGCTGAAGCTGATGCGGCGACTGAGTATGAGCATGTTGAAAGAAATTCTGAGTCTGTGCATGGGGCTGAGTTTGTGCAGATTGTGGAGTCAGCTGAGTCTGTGCATGGGGCTGAGTTTGTGCAGATTGTTGATTCAGAGAATGCAGATTTGGAACCTGCTGATTCTGAGGCTGGGCCGGCAGATTGTGGGCTGAAATCTGAGAGGAATGCTGCTGAGTCGGTGAAACAGAGTGGGATTGATGGAGCTGAGAAGTAGACTGTGGAACATGGACCTGGGGCTGCTCTGGAGAAATGTGAGAAGAAGAAAGGGAAGGTGAGGAGGAAGGCCAGAAAAAAAAAATGTAAATGAGGAAGAGAAGGAGCAGGTGAAGAGGAGGAAGCAAAGGGAAAAATATTCTCATGAAAAACAACATGTCGAGAAAGATAAACTTTGCCTGATTTAGGATCAAGACACCGGTAGCCCTTAGCAAAAGGATGGTAGCCAATAAAGACACATGCCAGAGATTTGGGTTGAAGTTTAGTAGACTGATAAGGTTTGAGCCAAGGAAAGCATTGGCAGCCAAAAGTTTTAAAATAGGAAAAATCTGTATGGATTTAAAAAGCACTTCAAAAGGAGACTTGTGAGTAAGTTTGGAGGATGGAAGTCTGTTAATCAGAAAAGTAGCAATAGCGATGGCATCAAACCAGTAGTGCAAAGGAACAGAAGAATGATGGAGAAGAGCTGTAGCAGTCTCAGTGATATGGCGGTGCTTCCTCTCAGCAATACCATTCTGAAAGGGAGTATAGGGAGAAGAATGTTGATGAATAATTCCATGAGTAGTTAAATATGTGTTAATTTTGGATGTAAAATATTCTGAGCCTCCATCAGTTCGTAAAATATGTAAAGTAGTGGCAAACTGATTTTCAACATAAGCCTTAAACTCCATGAATTTAGCACAAACTTCACTCTTATAAGCCAAAGGATAAAGCCAAGTAAAGCGACTAAAATCATCAACAAACAAAACATAATACTTGTAACCAGAACTAGAAGCAAATGGGCCCCAAACATCACTATGGATGAGGGAAAGTGGTGCATTTACAGTAGAAGTGGACAGATGAAAAGGTAGCTTATGACTCTTAGCTATACAACAGTCAGTACAATCAAAAGTAGCAGACTGATGAACAGACTTAGAACAAGACAAGTAAGGCATGAGATGATTCAACTTTATTACAGATGGATGGCCTAATCTATTATGCCAAACAGAAGGAGAAACAGGTACAGTAGCATGAGAAGAACTGAGATGAGCATGCAACATAGGTGGTGAGATGGCAGCAGCAGAAAGAGATGGATTAAAATGGTATAGGCCATTGATATTAGAACCTTGATGAAGAACTTTCTTCGAAACCTTGTCCTGAATCACAAATGTAGAATCATCAAAGGTAATAGAACAGTTATTATCTTTGGCTAATTTGTGAACAGAAACAAGATTAGAGGAGATAGAAGGAGTATGTAAAACATTGTTCAATCAGAAGGAGAAATGCGGTGTAGGAAGTAAGCCATTACCAGTGTGATGAATAGGAATGGTAGTACCATCACCGACTGTTATTTGATCAGATCCGTGATAAGGATGAGAAGAAGTGAGATTATGCAAATCAGGTGTGATATGCTCAGTAGCTGCAGAGTCGAGATACCAAGGGGCTGAAGTAGAAGAAGCTGGATGAGAGGAAGCAACAAAAGCCTGTGAATTGTTCTGTGGAGAAGTGGTAGACTGAAATTGTGGATCCAGTCTATACCAGCAATCTAAAGCAGTATGACCATGTCCTCCACAAATTTGACAGATCAGAGAAGACGCAGATCGGCCGCGTCCTCGAAATGAACCACGGCTAACATAATTCTTAGGATGACTAGAAGAATAGGAAGAACCAGAATGTTGATTCTGTGAATGACTATTTGGAGATCCAGTTGAGCCATAGGAACGGCCTCCTCGTCCTACTCTAGAGTATCTTCCTCGAGATCGAGAACCTCGATAGGTATAATTCAAAGAACCTCGAACAGAAGAGAAGGCCACAATAGGTTCAGTATGATCTTTGTGATGTTTAGACTCAACATGTATAGCTTCAGAGATAAGCAGAGAACTCAGTTCATCAACTGATATGGATTCGGAACGAGCTCTAATCGTCGTCTTAAATGCATTATATTCTTCAGGCAGGCCATTCAAAATTAGAAGCACGAGATCTTCATCAGCAATGAATGCAGAGGCAAGAGCTAATTGACTTACTAACTCTTTGATTTTTGTGAGATATGCCTCCATAGACTCAGTTTTCTTGGTAACACTATTAAGTTTGTTCTTGAGTTGATGCACATGAGATCGAGAAAGTGTAGTAAACCTCTTGTGTAAAGCACTCCAAACCTCAGAACAACTGTGAAGATGAAGAACTGTGGAATAGATTGCAGGTGATAAAGTTGCAGTGATGCAACTAAGAAGATGTGCATCTACAAGTTTCCATTGAGAATAGGCAGGATTATCAACCTCTGAGCCAGAATCATCTTTGATTGTAACAGATGGACAAGGTGAAGTACCATCAACAATGCCAAGTAAATCAGTAGCTTTCAAAATATTCTGAGTTTGATTCTTCCAAATCAGAAAATTTGAGGCATCAAGCTTGACAGTGATAAACGAAGACAGATTGGAAATGAGAAGTGTAAGATTAGAAGGAATCGAATTTGAAAACATTGAATTAACTGAAACAAGAGGATGAATCAAGATTGAATACAAATGAGGATGAAGCAAAATCGAAGACAGATGAGGATCAACTCGCAAGAGATTGAAGCTCTGATACCATGAAGAAAATTATGAAAAACAAAGATATTTCATTTATTGAAAGCTTACATTTCATACTTACAATGTATCTATATATAGAGGTCTAATGCAGAGTATTCTAGAATCTCTAACAGCCTAACAGAATTTGCATATTACAAGCTAGTTACAACTGCCACATGTGGACTGCATAACTGTTTTGATAACTGTGGCTGAAAGGTGGCGTGGCTTGTGGTTGAAGTGTGAATTGAGCTGAAAGGGTGTGCTTCTGCAACCGTGGCTGTATTGGCTCAGTTGACAGTTGGCTTAGTAGTCTCAACAGTTTGGTTATGAGTTGTAAGTTTTTAAATCAAATCTCATATGTCACATCAAAAATTTCAAATTCAATTCAAAACTCATAACTAAACAAATTTTCCACACTCAAATCATTATTCCAAAACTCACAAACTCAAAATACAACTCTATTCTCAAATAACAATTCTAAAACTCTACAAAACACTACCGATGATTTTCTATTTCTTTCTTACCAAGTTTTCTTAAACATGTGGAAAAAATCTGCTAAGTATTTGTTGACTTGTGCACATCACAAATAGAAATTAGAAATTAGAAATTTGAAAAGATTAGAATTGATAAAAAATAATTTTGTTGGACATCATGTGTCTTTCATTTCTCATAAATTAGGTTTTATTTAATAACCTCATTGAATGCTTAAATATGAAACTTTTAGTAAATCATTTACTAATTGCATTTGACAATACACGGTAGGCTATCACCTTTACTTCGAAAATGCATGAACTTTTGAAGTCAAAGAAATTCGAAATCAGTTATGCTCTATATAATTTGGAGAATTTAGATTTTCAGATTTTTTTTTTTTAAACAAATGATCTTTTAGGTTTTAAATTTCAACAATTAAGCTTTCAACACTAATGACACATTACAAGAATTTCTTAGTGCATAACTTCTATTGAACAAAAAAACATTGTCCTATTTTTTAGTGCAAAAATTAATATTTAAGTTTTGGATTATTTGAACCATTGGAGGGGTAACCTATTCACGGACGCTATTGACTTGCTTGGGGGCCAAATGATCAATGATGCCACGTCTTGGGGATCGCATGGAAGGATTCCCTCCCAATAATCAGATTGAGACAAAGATACTACAAGTCTCTAAATAGGTCGAGGATAAGAGGTTAATAGAACCTGGGCAATCCCTTGATCTTAGTATTAGCGGCCAAGCCACACGATCCCCATGTCTTAGACTCCCAGCAAAGACTACAACACAACAATTAGGCTACACTATAGTCATGCACCAAGTCTCAAGGGGCCTCCTTGACTATACCAGGCAACCGGGGAAGACATCAGTTTGGGTATTTCACATATGAGAAGGAGATCTTAATTCGTAGACCTCAATTTTAATTTCTTGCCCTAACCTCACCATAATAGTTTTCGGGGTATCAACTCTGATGGAAGTACATGGGAAAGTCCCAAGATGAAGCTCATACGAGACAATGCTAGGCAGAACCAAGTGGTTTTAGTCTTTTGTTTTATTTTTTAAGACTCTTGATCAATCTCAAAGGTACTGTGAACTAATCTCTTGGGTACACTCATTGGTAGATTAGGGAATAATTATTTACTTAACACATTCTTCTTCTTTTTCTTTTTTTTTTTTTTTGGGGACAATTAGCAGTTTTCCTTTTCTTGCGGCTCAATCTCTATAAATTAGGGTTCTACCCTAATAGCAAATCAATGCAAAGAAGTTGGGGAAAATTGGCCAAAAGTCCACGTTGTAGACTGTTATGTGGCAGAGGTTCAAGAATTTATCTTTGTTGGTTATAGTGACACATGTGGTGGTAAGGACAATTTATGACATCTTTGGCCCTTTATGCGTATTTGTACTAAAAACTTTAAAATGCTATAGCTTCAACTATATAAATACGCTTTTAATAAAATTGATATTTTTGGATTCGTCTTTTTGAGATGTTTAAAACAAGATTCATATTGAATATACAATTCTAGAAGGAGGCAAAAAAAGAAAAAGGTAGATGTATCTATCCCATTTTTAAATTAATTTGAGGCAAGCCAAAGCCAAGGTAATCCATGGCAAGTAAACTATGTATTTGGTATCATGCAAACTATAGTTCAGCACAATGGAACGGGCACTTGACCCACCTTATGGATTGGATGACATAATTTTTTTGTCTTATGTTTCATGATTTATTCGAGAAAATTCAAATTCAAAGACCAAAAAAAAAAAAAAAAATTTTTTTTAATCTTATTTTACAGAAATAACCACCTAAAACTGCCTTTAGCTGTTTCATTTGAATAGATCTCGAAAAAATACATAGAATAAAAAAAATTCATCCACAATGGACCACTAAGTGCAAAGTTATGGCCTTTTGAAATTTGAACACCATAAACATTAAGGTTTTTTTTAAAGATTTCACAAAGATGAATCTAAAAATACAAATTTCATTTAAAATAGGATAACATAATTCAAGTTATGAGATTTTAAAGTTTTAATGTAAAACACACAATGGAAAGCTCCTAAAAAGTTTGTTGATATCAAAAGATGATCAGCAGGATTTTGAGAGGCACACTTGGGTAATTGAGGCCATTTTTGTCAAAGAACAAAGGTGTGTCCTTATGCGACGAACAAAAAGTTACTTCAAGAGTTTAATTGCCAAATCAAAGCACTTAATATGGTAGTAACACGAAAAAATCCTCTTTTGACTGTATTTTTTCCCTACAATTTTGTGCTTTAAACTCAAAATTACCAATTATAAGTCCAACAAAATTGGGTCGGTAAGAAGTAGCATAGGTTGCTCCAAAAAGAAAGAAAGAAAGAAAGAAAGTTACATATCACTAGACATCAAATGTAAATTGGCAATAAACTAACATGTACAATCTCTTTTTGAGAATACCTTCTTCTGAAATAGCTCCCAACTCTCTTCTTCATTTAAGCAGTTTGGTTCATGGAGGAAACAAGTTGGATCTATGTGCATAGCCACTTATTTATTACGAGTTGTAAGCAATATTTTACTGCCCAAACTTCCTTGTGGGAAGGCAGCTCTTAGACTATTCCAAGCATATGATGACCAAATGTCTTCTTTTCTTCTTTTTTTTCCGTTGGTCTCTCACCAACTTTGGGGTGCTAGCAAATGATAGGGTGAGCTCTGTGGTGCCAACCTAGTTGGGATCATTTAGCTCACTGTGATGCTTTTGCACTTCCCTTTCCTTTATTGATATTTTTTGTCTTGTATCTTGTACTTGCTCATTTCATCAATAAAGTTTCTTTTTTGCCGATCAAAGTGCTTCAAAGTAATGTATCAACTCTGTGTATTTTGCAAAGCTGAGTTTGAAACTGTGAACCATGTCATGGTGTCCTGCCGTTTTGCATCATCTGTGTGGCTTGAAATGTTGAATTGGTGGAACTGGAACTGTTGAAGGGTTGCTTCTATGGTGGGATGGAGAGGTGCTCAACAGTAAGGAGAGAAAGATTTGGAGGGGCATACCTCTAGTTGTGTTGTGGTCCTTGTGGAAGCTTCGAAATGATGTGGTGTTCAATGTTGCCATCCCTGATGTGGCTGTGTTATGTGAAGTGATAAAAGTCAGGGTTGCTCTGTGGCTGAGACCGTATTATTTAGATCATAGTTTTACAGTTCAGGATTTTGTGATTAATCTTAGGCAAGTGAGAAGGTGTATTTCAAGAAGAAGTGTCTAAGGAGGCAAATGTTATGGCTGGTATGACTGTGAAGTGCATTATCATCAGGGTGTGGAGGTTAGAGTCTGATCTGGGTGGACACTGGTTGCTGAGGTTATTGACTGATTTGGGTGGAACTCCTCTGCTGCTGTTTGAGCTTCTTTCTACTCTGTCCTCCAGGTTGTTGTTTGGAAGGGGGGACTCCTCTAGTTGCTGAGGTTATTGACTGATCTGGGTGGAACTCCTCTGCTACTGTTTGAGCTTCTTTCTGCTCTGTCCTCCATGTTGTTGTTTGGGAAGGTGTAGATCTGATTTGTCGCTCAGCAGAGTGTAGATGGTGGTTAAAACAGAGAGCTTGTCTTGTATTGGGGTGTTTGTTTTGCTAGGCTAATCTGATTTGTTCTACTGTTGGGCTAAGGGCTACTGATAAAAGTAGAGAGGTGTGGGGCAGGTTTGGTCTGTCAATTTGTTTACTCTGTGGTGGTGTGTTTATCTTTCAAGCTTTGATTTGTAAATGTGTTTTGGGTGGTGTACCTTTATATCTTTATGCTGTTTTGGTTGTTTTGGGGGTGTGGTTTGTATCAGGTTTGGGTAGTTCTCCATTGGATGAGGTTGTGTTGATGTTGTGGTTGGATCCTCACCAACTCGATTACATCCGCTATGATACATTTTGTACTCATCCTTCTTGTCTTGTATTGATGTAATATGTCTTTGTTTCATCAATAAAATGTCTCTTCTTTGCTGATCCAAAAAAAAAAAAAAAAAAAAACCACTAGGCATTTTTTTCTCCTGTTGGATTTGATAGAGTTTCTTGACAAGCTCTTCATCTCTCATATTTATGATTTGATCTTTCTGCTCTGGTACAAGTTTAGCAAAAATCCCTTCCAAAATATCTTTTCTTTGCCATTGCTGAGATACATAGACCCAAGCAAATCGATCAAAGTGGTTCTTAATATCTTTTTGATGGTTTATCTTCTTAACAAGGTGGCCTTTCCTAGACCACCCATGCCACAAATAGCAATAACCTGACATCTTTCGTTCACCAAGTGTTTCATTAATGTCTTCATGTCTTCTTGAAAGAAAACAAAATCTTCTTCAATAACATGGGAATAAGACCGCTGAAATTGAAGTTGCCTTGGACATACAGAACTTGAAAACCTTCTCTTTCCATCATAGCAATCAAGCCATAACTTTGTAAGCTTGAGATGAGTATAGTGATATTGCTTTTAATAGTTTCAATCTCAAAGCGAATCTTGTAGCAGCTAAAACTTCATTCAAGATGATGACAGATCTGATGAGGATATTTCGAAAATCTCCTCCTCTCCTCCTTGATGCCACTTCAAAGACAAAAGGTTCAAAAACAGCCTCCGCATTATAAGCAACTTCTCTAATTTCTGTGACCAAATTGCGGATCGTCTCCTGTTTATCTTGTTTTGCATCTACATCTTTCAAGAAGCATTACATCTGCCTTAAGTGTGCTCAGATTTGCTCTGCTTGATTACTGACACCATGCAAGAATTTTGCTTCACCAATAACTAAATCACCAAGCCCTTTCACAGTGAAGGAGACAAAAGATTCGGCCATCGCCCTTTGCCGGATTGAAGAGTACTACAAACTTAGATGCAATGTGTATGCACAAGAGTGTTTCTCATCTTAAATATTCCACATGTACATACATTCTCAACTGTGCAACACAAAACATTATTGCATACCAATTGAACTTCCAAATTATGAGTGCTCCAATGGCTTATGCTTTTAACCCATTTCACTCTCTCACAAAAAAGCCAAAAACAGTCAAAAAATAGCTTTTAACCATCTTTCCAAAACACCCCATATTTTATTTGTTACTATTAACTTTTATGTTTTCGTCAAAAATGAGTTTTTGATGTGATATGCTTTAACTTTGCATGAGAATCTCTAAGTTAGTTGTCTGTTAGCTTTTCCAATTTGGAAACTAGGATTTGGATTTGGAATTAGAAGTGGATCTGCAATCCGTAGATTTAAAATATACGTAAGGATTAGATATAAGGTCTTGAGCTCAAGTCTCCTAAGGGTCCGCTGGAGATTTGCCTAGTCATTAAACTTTAGGGCCTCTACGGATTAGTTCTCAACTGCCTATATACGAGTTTAAAATGATTGTACATTATTTATAGCACAGACTCTACAAAAGAATGTACAACTTATTTTATTTATTTATTTTGTTTTTTGTTGGATCGACAACAAAAGAGATAGCATTATTGAAAAGAAAAAGAAAAAGAAAAAAAAGAGAGTAATAAGGGGAAGGGACAAGTAATCTGCCAAAGAAAGAACACAAGTAAAGAAGAAAAAATAATAAACATGTCAAAATCACAATCTACAAAAGCTCACACCATCCTCCATTCACTTTAAACCCTTTAGAAATCAAAGCCCAAAAGGAGGTAAATAACACAATCTATCCATAAAGAATGATATCCTCCAAATACAACCTTAGATTTGAAATATATGGATTTAAAAAATCAATTGCTTGGATGATAAGTATACATGTAAGGATTTGAATAAAAGATTTCCAAATACTCTTATGCAATCCCCAATCTATAACTCATATAAAAAAAATATGCAGTTTGCATTTGTGGGTTCATATATATCATCACTAATCCTTGACTCAAAACTTGGGTTAGGGTTTGTTCCCTCTAGGTCTCAAGTTTAATACCCACTACCAACAATAAGCTCCTTAGGGCCATGTCCATACAGGGTTGAAGGCCTTGACTTTAAATGAACGGTAGAATTGGTCCTAAGATTAATTGAGGTGCCCGTAAGTTAGTCCGGATTATTAAAAATAAAAAAGAAAAACTTCACTCAAAACTATATCAAATTTAAATTTGGGTAAAAATAACTCAAAACATGCTCACTCAAACTTTATATGAAATTAAGTTTTACCCAAATTTTTTTCCAAATTATGGGAGACTCAAATGTTTACGCAAAATTTTTAAGATGCTTTTTATGGCTCTCAAATTTATCACTCAGTCATTAGTGAAATTTTTACTCAAATTTATGCCTAAATCTAAATTTGTCTAATTCATATCAAATAAAGTTTTTACTTAAATTATGGGCTAGAGATGACCTTAGGTTTTGTTTTATACACATGCACACAAATACATATATTTCTGGGTATGTATATATGTATATATTATGTGATGCCAGAGAGCTAGAGAGAGATAGGGAGACATTCCTTTGTTTTGTTTAAAACAGAGAATTGGAGAGAGAGAGAGAGAGAGAGAGAGAGAGAGAATACCCGTTGAGAGAGATTGTCAAAGCCAGTGAGGAAGGAGATTGCAAAAAGGTGATATTTTTTTTTAGTGATTATTTTTTTAAATTATGTTCAAAAAATTTATTTTTCTGATTGGTTGGTGTACATGAATTTTTTTATTTTTTATTTTAGAAGGGAGTAAAACTCCAAATAGACTAAGAAGGGCCAACGGCCTCCTTGGCAACCAACAAAGCAATAGAAGGAGGACAAGCCCCTATCCAGGTGCAAACATCAGAAGAGTGCACAACCATGCGAGCAAGACGGTGCACTGCTGTAACAAGCCCGCGGGGGACCTCGCTACAGCTCGGACTCGATTTGTGTCACGGTTCTTAATCTGAACCAAAGAGTCCAAATCCGGCAAATCGTTTTGAGAAAACAGATTTTTGAAAGAAGTGCCAAACATGGACTGCTTTGCCAGATACAGAGTCGCCACCTAAATATTTTATTTTGGGAAATTTAGGAAACCCTGACTCGTTGCCTAAGGCCACGTGTCCGTCATCATCAAAGTTGCCTCGGCTCGGGAACTTAGGTACGATTGGGGAAGGTCACTTCGTGAGCACCCCCGCTCGCCCGATCAAAGATCGGCCTCTACTAACCATGATATCTATTTTTGAAAACATTGTATGTTCTTATTCCGGTTATTAGCCTAGGTTACTATGTGATGCGCACAGCATACAAGTATAGACTGAGTCGCCTGAATTGGAACAAAACATTTCATGTTTATTTGTTTGAAAATGGTTTGATGGTGTTACCCGCAGGTAGGCTAAGACGTGGATTTGCCACCCTCGGGCGGGCTTAGAAAACAATGGTTTTGCCACTATCTAGTGGGCTTAAAACACACATTTGATGAATTGTTCCAATCCAAATAACCCAACCTTCACCCACAGGCATTCAGGCAGTTATATCACATAAGCACATAGCCTCATAGTAAGCATACTATTCATGGCAGTCACTCACACGCATGTGAAGATGCTAAAGCATAAAACTTACCGAGTACTCCAAGCTAAAACAGAAGCTACATTAGAAATCATGCATGATCCTAAGTATACAGAGATGCCTAATGCAACACATGCAAAAATGCAAACTATAGCAGGCTCGGCTATTCTAAACATGGTATATGGAATGCTACAGCTAACATGTATTCGATTTGGAATTGAAAATACAATGCAGTTAGTATGGTGCGCCGAGCCCGGTGCATGCAATACAGATGAATGAATGCAAACATGCTGTCATACTGTATGCTAATTGAAATATGCCCTAATCTAACCATCATAAGCGGATAAATAAAAGGGAGAAAGACGTGGGGTTGGAAGACATACAACACACACACGCACACTTATTACAGTTGTGCCCTCGCGCAGAGGGTCCGAATAAATATACAGTCCCCAAATAAAAGAATATTACAGTCCCAAATGAAAGAATGTTACAGTCCAAATATTACAGTCCAAATATTACAGATTCCTAATTAATGTACAGATTCCTAATTAATTAACAAATTAACTAAGAAAATAAATAAAACTGGCATGCAAGCCAGAGACTGCCTTGCTTCTGATGAATGATGTATATTCAGGCTGCCTTGCGCGGAAATCCACTGGGATGCCCCAATTAGCCTCTGTTTAGCAGTTATTCTTGGAAAGCGTGCCAAGCTCTGAAAAGTTGTTGATTCTTTATTTTGCTGCAACAGAGAGCAGGAAAGGGCATAGCAATGTATTTTCACAAATATACGCATGCCTCGATCCTCGTGCCACCAATCACGCATATCGAGGCATGATGGCCGAGGAGTCGAATTGCACAATTCAATATAGGATGAATGCACATGAAAACATAACTAAAACCTAACTCCATCATGGATAATTCGGAGTGTTGGTGACTTGGGAATTGAGACACGTTCCGTCACTCGGAGTACGAAACGCACCTCGTTTCCCGTGCCCGGGCTAACTCCTATCCCGAACACGATGCAATATGCATGATATGTATGAAATGCGACTAAGATACGATCCTAACATACACAATGTTATGGAATGGCATACACGCTACACGAGGTAATATACAACCGAGCATACACGATGCTATGGATGAAATGGCATACGCAATGCAATAATGGGCTTACAACAACATGAGAGAGCCTCAGCCACACTCACATAAGAGGCCATCAGATGAAAACAAGATGACTCGAAATGCGTGCACGCGTGCACGCAAACCGAGGACCGACCCTCAGGCACCGAAATGCCACTCTAATGAGACATGGCAAAAACATGGAATATGATATGCAAACATGCAAAAATCAGTAGCAAAATGAGGGGGAAAACAGCCCCGAAACGAGGCGAAAAGACACCCGATGCATGAAATTCCTCCCGAAATGCAAAACTATGTACATGAAATGGCTTACAGCTATACAAAGCATGCATAATTGGCACATGGAATGAAAATACAGAAGCAAGGCAGCCCCAAAATAAGCACTTTTACAGTTCAAAGCATGGCCAAACAGCAAGCACAAGTAGGGCAAAACTAGCATGCAAAAATGGGGATTAAAAGAGAGATAAAGAAGCAACTCATAGTTGCTGTCCCCAAACAGATTAGGGCCCTTCAACAAAGTTTAAGAGGGGCCCAAAACATGATCTTTTCCAGTTCTGAAAATAGCCCAAAAACAAACACAGGTATAGCTACACTCTTATGCAAGAAAAGGGCCAAAAGATGGCCAAAGAAGGAAATGGTAGATGCAAAGCCTAAACAGAAAAAGAATCTTCTACAATACTGAAGAGGGACCATAAATAATGCATTTTACAGTTGATGGCCGGACCCAAAACAGTATGCATGCAAGCCAAAAATATCATGTAAAATATGGCCAAAAAGAGGGATATAACACAAAGTATATAAAACATTCATCAAAAAGCCAAAGACCCTTAATGAAACATGACAAGGGGGTCAAAATAAGACTGTATTCAGTTCTGAAAATCGCCCAAAAACAGAAGCACAATAGGCTAATAAATCATGCAAAAATGGGGATTAAAAGAGGGATATAACACAAAGTATATGAAGGGTGCCTCAAAAAGTGAAATACCCTCAATGAAACATGAAGAAGAGGCCAAAATAAGACTATTTTCAGTTCTGAAAAACACCCAAAAACAGGCACAGGTATGGCTTCACTCTTATGCAAGAAATGGGGACCAAAGAGGGGTATAATGACAAGTGGCACATGGAGGTCCCAAACAGTGATGAGCCCTTCTTCAATGTTGAAGAGGGGATCAAAATAAGTCTACTTACAGTTTACATCATGCTCCAAAACAGATCACACATAAGCTAAAAATATCATGCAAGAAAATGGCATTCAAGGAGGATATTGAAGCAAGTGCAAGATGGGGGGCTCAAACAGGGTTGAGCCCTTAAGAAAAAGTGAAAAAGAGCTCAAAAGAAGGCCACTTTCAATTAGGGCCGGAGCTCAAAACAGTAAGCATATATGGCTAAGAAATGATACCAGAAATGGACCAAAAAGGGGGAAATGAAACTCACCCTTGAAGACAAGTCTTTAGCAACTCTTGGCTTGAGTTTGCAGCACCCTTAGGCCTTGGAGAACACCTTCAAACTTCTGGAATGGAGGATGGAAGGGTGGGGGTTGGTGGTGTGGAAGAAATGGTGGTAGAAGACTTGGAGGTTTTTGCTTGAAAGAGAGAGATAGGGGGGGATTTGTGTATCAAGGCTTGAAGACCAATTTTTCTAACCCCTAAAACCAGTGCTGCCTGTTGGTTATATGGACCAAAGAGGGAGAGACAAGGAGGGGAAAAGGTGGGGGAGAAAAGACCAAGTTCTCCCCCAACAGTTGTCCCCCGAATTGAGATATTTTCTGGGGGAAACAGCTATACAGCTGTAAAGTGCATTTTGCAAGGATCATGGCCGGCTAGCTTTTGGAGCTCCAGGTGGCCGGCCGGCTACCTCCCGTGGCCGGCCGGCCAAGGGTCAAAACGGTCAAGTTGAGTTTCTGGCCGGCCACCACAGATAGGTGTCCTTCCAGGTGTCCTCAACACAACCCTGTGGTTCAAAATTGGCAACTGTAAAACAGGAGAGAGAACAAGCCATTTTTAAGAGGGGTCAAAAGGGTCAGACAAGATTAGTGGCCGGCCACCAACTTTTAGGGTCCTCCCATGTGTTTACATCACAAATATGTGGTTAAAAGTTCAAGAAAATGGTCCAAGGGTGTTCAACATTGGCCTGGAAGTTAGAAAAACAGGCGTCGGAGGGCGCCGGAGGATCATAACTGGTTTGCTGAAACAATTTCTGGCCTCCTACCCTTCTATGGCCTTCCTGGTGATGAAACAAAGGTACCTGCCAAAAATGAACGAAAACCGATGCAAAACGAATGCTCGGGGACCAAAACACGTAGTTCGGGGTCCCGAAAATGGGCTGTTAAGCACCGAAAGTGGCATTTGACACCGAAGTGGGTTTTTCAGACCTCAGTGTCCCTCAAAAGGGATTAAATAAGAAGTATGCCAAAAATCAGAGCAAACGGAGATGGTTAAGCGGTCCCGAACTGAGGCACACGGCCAACGGTTCCGAAAAATCGGGAACCGGGCTCCGAAATGGGCAAAATGGCCTACGGCCACCAAATGTAGCCCACGGCCACTGAGAGATGGTCTACGGGACCTCTCCCTCCCCTCAGGAAGAGAAAACAGAGAAAACAAAGCCTGGTTCGCAAACCGAGGCAAAGCACAAAAGAGTCCAGAAGTCCGGAGGCAAGGCTCGCAGCCGAGACTCTAAAACTTCTGAACGAGCACAATATGCAATATCACCGAGCGCTCAATCGGTGACGTCTGAGTCTTAAGGTCGGTCAAAAATGGGGTGTCTACAGTTGCCCCTCTTTGACAGAACTCGAAAGTCATACATGTCGGGAGTGAATGTCAAAGCCTAGAGACGACCTATTTTTGACAAGGCCGAAGACTTAGACAAACAGGTAAGATAACAAAGATGTGCCCGCAGGCAGGGGGGCAAGATGCAAAATGATATGCAGGAAGATTTTGATAGTTGGACTTATACGTTACGCGAAGCCGGTTTGAAAATTGGACTTATACGCTACGCGAAGCCGGTTTGATAATTGGACTTATACGCTACGCGAAGCCGGTTTGATAATTGGACTTATACGCTACGCGAAGCCGGTTTGATAATTGGACTTATACGCTACGCGAAGCCGGTTTGATAATTGAGGATTCATGCAATGCACTGTAATGTAGTGGCTAAAATGCAATGTAATAGCTAAGAGGTAAAGGTACCTTACAGGGGCAATTGGCAATGACTTACCTCATGCTGCTGGGGATCTTTCGCTTCTTCTTGGTTGAACTGCAGGTACTACTTTTCTCCCTGACTATGGTCGTAGCTTTCCCTATTCTCCAACAGGGTGACAGACTAGGTTGGATCAGTATCCAGAATTGAGGTGCATACAGATGCTATCTCAATCTATGGGGCTGCCATACAAATTTCAAGCCGAGGATATACCCCTGGGTATTTAAACCAGACTTTAGTCTCGGAAATCCCGAACCTTTGCGTTCTAGGCATAAGCCATTCGAATTCTAGTTTCCACCGTCTCAGTTGGTCTCCTAGGAACTCACCGTAAACACAGGCAGGTGGCTATACCAGACCACTGGAAGTCATTCGGGCACGACAAACACCAAAGGAATTGCACCTTTAGAGGATTTAAGGTCTCCTAGACCGGACAGTAAAATAGATACGACGTAATAGATGTGGTGCAATAGATGCAAAGGGTGAACACACGCCAACCACGCCGGACTCGTGAGTGAAGGAAGAATAAAGAAGATTAATCAAGAGCGCGCTCTATGCATCCTAAGATAAATTCCAGACACGCTGAAAATCGTGTGAGGAAGGGGACAAAGAGAGAAACATAGGGACTTATCCCAGTGTTTCGGAATGGTATAAGCATTGGAACGTATTCCGAACGCTTTTAACCGAAGGGGGAGAAACATAGGGATGTATCCCGGTGTTTCAGAATGGTGTGAGCATTGGAACGTATTCCAAACACTTTTAACCGAAGAGGGAGAAACCTAGGGACGTATCCCGGTGTTTCGGAATGGTGTGAGCATTGGAACGTATTCCGAACACTTTTAACCGAAGAGGGATAAACATAGGGACGTATCCCGGTGTTTCAAAATGGGAGAGAAACATAGGGACGTATCCCGGTGTTTCTGAATGGTGTAAGTATTGGAATGTATTCCGAACACTTTTAACCGAGGAGGGAGAAACATAGGGACGTATCCCGGTGTTTCAGAATGGTGTAGAAACATAGGGACGTATCCCAGTGTTTCAGAATGGTGTAAGTATTGGAACGTATTCCGAACACTTTTAACCGAGGAGGGAGAAACATAGGGACGTATCCCGGTGTTTTAGAATGGTGTAGAAACACAGGGACGTATCCCGGTTTTTCAGAATGGTGTAAGTATTGGAACGTATTCCGAACACTTTTAACCGAGGAGGGAGAAACATAGGGACGTATCCCGGTGTTTCAGAATGGTGTAAGTATTGGAACGTATTCCGAACACTTTTAACCGAGGAGGGAGAAACATAGGGACGTATCCTGGTGTTTCAGAATGGTGTAAGTATTGGAACGTATTCTGAACACTTTTAACCGAAGAGGGAGAAACATAGGGACGTATCCCGGTGTTTCAGAATGGGAGAGAAACATAGGGACGTATCCTGGTGTTTCAGAATGGGAGAGAAACATAGGGACGTATCCCGGTGTTTCAGAAAAGGAGGTGTGAAACGTAGGGACGTATCCCGATGTTTCAAAAGAGAGAAACGTAGGGACGTATCCTGGTGTTTCAGAATGAGAGAGAAACGTAGGGACGTATCCCGGTGTTTCAAAATGGTGTAAGTATTGGAACGTATTCCGAACACTTTTAACCGAAGAGGGAGAAACATAGGGACGTATCCCGGTGTTTCAGAATGGTGTGAGTATTGAAATGTATTCCAAATGCTCTTAACCAGAGAAGGTCTAACTCATCGCACGCGCGAGGAGAAAGAATGATAATTGCAAGTGAAAAGGCGTATAACAATGCTAGTGAAGTGGGTACATAACAATGCAATGAATGAGCATAACAATGCTAGTGAAGTGGGTGCATAACAATGCAATTGGAACGTGCATCACAATGCAAGTGGAACGGGCGTGACAACGCAAATTTGGAACAAAATGCCGAATAAAGGAATACAAGCCTTAACAAGACCAATTCAAACACAACCTCCGATTCACCTCTCAGAAGGGTCACAATATATATTTCAAAAGGATATACTTCGTGCATGCCGACTGACGATGAGCTACGCATCGAAGACATGAATTGAAAATTCCGCAGAAACAATTTGAGCTGAAAGTGGGTTACTCTTGCTTATACTTCCAAAACACAGTTACTACCTTTCTTTCCTGGCAAGGACTGGTTTTCTGAGGGAGCACTTTGATTGCCATTCTGGCTTGAAGCAGACCTGATCTTGAGCTTGAGGTAGGGGCACACCCATACTTCGGAGTAGTGACAAGGCCTGAAGAGGTACATCCGGAGTACGATCACGGAATTTGCTGAAGGTGAAACACACTCAGATGCTTCGATTTTCCCTCTTTTCTTTTGCTTTACAGTCCGGAACCCATGTAGCTTCAGATAGGTCCTGGTTTTACTGTTCTCACATGACCTGGGTTGAACCCTGAGATTTTATGAAAGAATGAATCTTGTTTTGCACAAACATGAAGAATGGCACAGCACTCTAAGCACAAAACAATTTTATTTTTGAAATTAAGAAAAGAGTTCATAACCGGGTATTGAGCCTACGACTGAACACAGTGAAAAAGACTCAACAACGAAAAACAAAAGGTAAACAACCTAAACACATCGAGACACGCTCGGAACGACTCAGGACAAGAATCGAGACAAAACAAAAGACACGACACACAGACGTGCACAGGGAGCCTGTTTCACCGGGTATTGTTTCCCACCCTTTCTCATTTGTGGTTCTCACATCACTCGGCCCTCAAGCTCTGTTTTTTCTGAAAAAGCCATTTTCTCACTTTTCCTCTCATCGCACATCTCTCTATTCTTCGATCTCTCATTTTTCATCCCTCCCCTGGGTGGTTGATGGATAAACAGTAAATTGTGGGCTCCTACCCCTAGCATTCTGCTAGATTCTCTTTCTTCCGCTCACAGCTAGTGAATTCCTCCCACGGAAAGGTTGCGCTACAACTGGGTGTGTAGCAAATCTGCAGCTAACATCAGTTGATGATGCTTTGGTGGGGAGTTTGGACGTGATAAGATCTGTCCAGATGATGGATTGGAATATCCTGCCCCATTCTAGTTCGTGCTTCGCACTTTGCTTGATACTTCGTTGCTTGGAGGATGTGAGAGCTTTCTGCCCTTTGTTGTGCCCTTTTCTGGCGAATACGGTGCCCTTTCCGACAAGTAGAGTGCCCTTTCTGGCAAGTATTTTGATAAAGGGGAAAAGACAGAACGCCTGACTCAACTGTGCCCCTAGTTCATCATTTTGACCATTTTTTGTTTTTGACGTTCTGTTAAAACAATTTTGACCAACATGAGAGTTAGATTAACACACTTGTTCGATTTTTGATTTGAAATCATGCAAGTCAGGTTATGAGCACTTAAAATTTTCCTTTTTTGGGTCCAAGAAATGGTCTAGTTTGGGAAAATGAAATAATTTTCGAGAAATTAGTCAACCTCAGTAAAAATTTTCAAAAATTATTTTTGCAAACGGCCACTGCTGAACGAGCACGGAACCTACTCTTGAGATGCACAACCTCGGATCCATGGCAATGAAAAATTGCTCCTTGTCTGAAGGACACTGCATGGCAACGGAAAGTTGCCCCTTGTTTGAAATGACACTATGGCGTTTTGAATGGCAACAGAAAGTTGCCCCTTGTTTGGATAGCACTGCAACGCATTGTAGTCAGTCCTCAGAGCGACGGACACAACCAGACGCTCAGATGCAGAGAAGACAAAGATGACCAGAACCATCGCATGGACACAGTCGATTTGGAAGTGTTTATGGCTGGACTTCAGAATGAAGTTGCCTACGTATCCCAAACATGGGAATCAAGCCTTACGTAGTTCGGGGTTAAGGTATACTCGGGTATTAACCTCTCATTTTTAGGCTCTAACTTTTGCCAAGGCGCCCGTCGCGGGTTTTCGACCTTGCGAGCTTTGTTCTTCTTTCTTTTTCATTTTTTTTTCTCTTTTTTTTTCTTTTCTTCTTTTTTGCTTTTCTTCTTTTTTCTTTTTTCTTCTTTTTTTTTTTTTATTTTCTTTTTGCTTTTTGTATATAACTTTTCTTGCTCTAACTTTTGCCTGGGTCGCCCTTCCGGGTTTTCGGCCCAGCGAGCCTCTCAAAGGGTAAAAGTGTAACTTTGTCCATGTCAAATGGTTTTGAGATCCTGAAGTCATCTGAATCCAGGAGAATGGCTGCTGTTTTGCAAGAGGACTCATCTTCAGCTCTTCGAGCATGTCTGATATCTTTGCCCCTAGTTCGAGGGGTACTTCTGTTCTAGCTTTGCAAGCTTCTTCTGATCTTTTGATCTGACTTTCCTGGCCTCTTGTTCGAGGGTTGCTTCAAATCTGGCCACACAGGCCTCACATCATAGCTGACCGTTGAACCTTCTGAATTCAAGTTCAAGGTTTGGAAGCGAAGGGGTTGAGTCTCGAGGCTGAGAGCGATCCTAGGCTGCACAATCCCAGGAGCGATTCCACACAGGTTTTCGCAGGACCGCGCAAAACATTTTGTTTTTGAAAGTTTTTAAGAAAGCGACAAATCGCTCGCGCTGAAGATAGTGTGAAACCAGTCTGGATCAAGCCAGGGTCCTTCTCAGTACTCACGCTAACAAGCATGATTTCATTCATTAAGGGCTTGGCACGCCTCTCTTTCTCTCAAATGATCAAAGTTTTGCAAATCCCGAGGAATTCCTTCCTCTTCGTTTTCACCGCAGTGTTTAAAAAAAGTTTTGAACAATTTAGGTCGATACAATGATTTTGGGGTGCAGAAGAGTAGGCGAAAAGTACTGCCGTTTCACTCAAACTTTTTGGCACGACTGGCGCAAGGCAGAAGCAAACACAAGAGTGTGAAAATCATTGCTGTTTCATTCAAATCTTTTGGTGTCATTGGCTCCTCGGTAGAAACAGACTCACAAGGAAGCGAAAAGACAGACGAAAAACAAAAAAATGATATCCGAGGTAACACCCCCGGAATCACCCGACTTCTGTACAACAGGACTGACTCGATACAACAAGACAGACCCTACTGACTCAGTAAGGAAAGACTGACTCTGTACAAAACAACAAGACTGACCCAATACCGAAGTCAGACAGTACAAAAACCAGCATTCACAAATGCTCAAAACAGTGCATGCCATATACCATATCTGAAATAAACTGAACGCCGCCCGCAGGTGGTTCATCCCTCGATCACATCACATTATCCCCTACAAGTTCACTGATCAAGTGCCGATAGACTTTGCAGGACCTGGTGCGAGGATGACCCCATTGTCAAATAGATCCTGTACTTCATGGCGAAGACGGAAGCAGTCGTCAGTAGTATGGCCAGTTTGTTGATGGTACGCGCAGTACTGGGTAGCATCATGTGTAGCCGAAAGAGGGTTCGGGAGAGGCTGAGGCTCAAGGGGTTTGAGATGGCCTTGTCCAACAAGGATTTGGAAAGCTTTGGACAAAGGCATATAGAGGGCATAGAAGACCCTCCGACCTCGGGGTTGGTACTTCAAGGCTTGTGGATTTTTACTGGGCGCACCAGCAAAGGGATTGGCAGGTGCTGGCCTGGTTTGCCGATCTCTTCCGAGTGTAGGATTAGAGATAACAGGATCGTCTCTGGTATGACAGCCCTTCTCCCGATGTTCCCTTTGATTCAGACTGCCTCCAACTTGAGTAGCGAAAGTGTCATCCACAGCTTTTGCAACAACTGCGAGGACTTGCTCTTTGTTCAGTCTCTCGCCTTTCAAAGCCTTAACAGCGAACAGGAGATGTTCATGGGGATCCATGTCCGCCCCTATCTTGTTCCTTCCACTCGTCTCCACCTTGCCAAGGGATTGGCATTCCTTAAATACAGTCTGGTCCGAAATTGGGGAGCCTTTTGACATGAAGTTCCCGGTATGCGGTGTGGTCGATGATGGAACCAATGTCCCGGAGGCCAGATCTGTCACAGTTCTCTGAAGATCTTCGATCATTCTCTTCAGCTCAGAAGTAGTGGGCTCACGGGTTTGAGATGATTGAGGTTCGAGTGCATCCATCGTGCTTAAGCCCATGCTTTCCGGGATAAACATATCGGGTTTGAGTATATGGGTCGGGGTGTATATACTGGGGTTGTAGGTGGGTGACAATGTATGGCTGAGGTTAAGATGTGGATGAGGTACTTGGTCCTTGGGGTTTTGAGGTGGAACTATTGTCCGGTTGTCAATGAGATTCTGGATCTCATGACGACGGCGGTAGCAACCATCGGTGCCATGGCCGCGCTGTTGATGATATACACAGTATTGGCTGGGGTTATGTCTGGCAGGGAGTGGATTTGGCAAAGGTTGAGGATTAAGGGGTTTGAGATGCCCTCTTTCCATCAGAACTTTGAATGCGCTGGTTAGGCTCATATGGAGGGGGGTGAAAAATCTACCCTGAGCTCGGGCTGGGTTGGCTATTTGTAGGCTGGCCTTGGCAAAAGGGTCGGCTGTGGCGACTGTGTTGATTTTAGCAGGTTTGGAAATAGTGCTACCGCCAGCATTGGTACTCTCGACTGGGAGCCTTACAACAACCTCGGTGGACCAATCCTCAATGTCGTGAATGGAGTTAAGGTCCTGTGCCCTTTTGAATTGCTTCTCAAGGTTCACAATTTTCACTACAGTCGGATCGAGCTCATTAACATCGGAGAGACGAAGCCTCTCAGTAGGCTGCACTAGGGTTGTGGAAACTCGAGCTTGAGCTAACCCTTCTCGAGGATCTGGACCCTGCAAATCTTTAGCTGGCGAAAGTGAGTCAAAGTTTGGCTGGGGTCCCGAAGCTGGATGTGAGGCAGATGCCCCAGATGGGCGCTGCGTCTCAATACTGGTCTCTGCCTGCATGACAGTTCCCTGATTTAGCGCTGCTATCACGGCCACAAATTCTTCCAAACCCTGTGCCATCACGAGTCTACTGATGATGTGACTGGTGACTGTCGGATCAGATGAACCAATGAGCCCTGTCTGGCCTTTCTTTGCCTTGCCTCAGCGAAAGAACACTGGTTGCCCTTGAATTGAATCTCTGACCTAACAAAGTCTATCAGCACTAGTCCAATGTACCCGAGGGATATCGGAGCCTTCTGAAGCTATGGTTCCCAGACTACCTAGCAAAAGAGAGAACATGCAGCATCTCAGTCTGATTTCACCTGAACAGATATGAGCATAGTTGAATGAGTGTGCTCTCTACTGAATTCTGCCCAAAATTCTGCCAGTGAACTGATACCCTCAGGTAAAACTGATTCCCAAATACTGATGCCCGCAGGCCTAATGCCCAAACTTGTAGACTGATACATGCATTCCTATAGAGACGCACTCTAAAAGCACATAACAGATAAGTGAGAGCCAAAACACCCCTATGTTGGGGTAGGGTTTCCCTGTCCTATTTTGTCAGGAGCTAGGGTTTCACTACACACGTAGCGGTTTCAAACAACCTATAAACGGGTAAGCAACCTGTCCTAGTTTGGAATGGTCACTATGGATCCGAATATGCACTAGGTCGAATGGTCAAAAAGGGTGCCCCGGTAAAACCGGGGTTTGTGTTCCCATACTGGCAGAGCCCACAACCGGTCAGCCTTATGGTCATGCCTTGACAAGACAAGCCTCCGGCAAACCGTTCAGGAATAGCAGATGGCAAACACGGTGTCCTAGGCGCACCAATGCAAATGCAATGCAAAGAAACACACAAGTGTAGTCAAAACAAGATATCATGAGTTCGAGTCAAGTTCTCTAAATCCCCAGCAGAGTCGCCAGAAACTGTAACAAGCCCGCGGGGGACCTCGCTACAGCTCGGACTTGATTTGTGTCACGGTTCTTAATCTGAACCAAAGAGTCCAAATCCGGCAAATCGTTTTGAGAAAACAAATTTTTGAAAGAAGTGCCAAACATGGACTGCTTTGCCAGATACAGAGTCGCCACCTAAATATTTTATTTTGGGAAATTTAGGAAACCCTGACTCGTTGCCTAAGGCCACGTGTCCGTCATCACCAAAGTTGCCTCGGCTCGGGAACTTAGGTACGATTGGGGAAGGTCACTTCGTGAGCACCCTCGCTCGCCCGATCAAAGATCGGCCTCTACTAACCATGATATCTATTTTTGAAAACATTGTATGTTCTTATTCCGGTTATTAGCCTATGTTACTATGTGATGCGCACAGCATACAAGTATAGACTGAGTCGCCTAAATTGGAACAAAACATTTCATGTTTGTTTGTTTGAAAATGGTTTGATGGTGCTACCCGCAGGTAGGCTAAGACGTGGATTTGCCACCCTCGGGCGGGCTTAGAAAAACTGGTTTTGCCACTATCTAGTGGGCTTAAAACACACATTTGATGAATTGTTCCAATCCAAATAACCCAACCTTCACCCACAGGCATTCAGGCAGTTATATCACATAAGCACATAGCCTCGTAGTAAGCATGCTATTCATGGCAGTCACTCACACGCATGTGAAGATGCTAAAGCATAAAACTTACCGAGTACTCCAAGCTAAAACAGAAGCTACATTAGAAATCATGCATGATCCTAAGTATACAGAGATGCCTAATGCAACACATGCAAAAATGCAAACTATAGCAGGCTCGGCTATTCTAAACATGGTATATGGAATGCTACAGCTAACATGTATTCGATTTGGAATTGAAAATACAATGCAGTTAGTATGGTGCGCCGAGCCCGGTGCATGTAATACAGATGAATGAATGCAAACATGCTGTCATACTGTATGCTAATTGAAATATGCCCTAATCTAACCATCATAAGCGGATAAATAAAAGGGAGAAAGACGTGGGGTTGGAAGACATACAACACACACACGCACACTTATTACAGTTGTGCCCTCGCGCAGAGGGTCCGAATAAATATACAGTCCCCAAATAAAAGAATATTACAGTCCCAAATGAAAGAATGTTACAGTCCAAATATTACAGTCCAAATATTACAGATTCCTAATTAATGTACAGATTCCTAATTAATTAACAAATTAACTAAGAAAATAAATAAAACTGGCATGCAAGCCAGGGACTGCCTTGCTTCTGATGAATGATGTATATTCAGGCTGCCTTGCGCGGAAATCCACCGGGATGCCCCAATTAACCTCTATTTAGCAGTTATTCTTGGAAAGCGTGCCAAGCTCCGAAAAGTTGCCGCTTCTTTATTTTGCTGCAACAGAGAGCAGGAAAGGGGCATAGCAATGTATTTTCATAAATATACGCATGCCTTGATCCTCGTGCCACCAATCACGCATATCGAGGTATGATGGCCGAGGAGTCGAATTGCACAATTCAATATAGGATGAATGCACATGAAAACATAACTAAAACCTAACTCCATCATGGATAATCCGGAGTGTTGGTGACTTGGGAATTGAGACACGTTCCGTCACTCGGAGTACGAAACGCACCTCGTTTCCCGTGCCCGGGCTAACTCCTATCCCGAACACGATGCAATATGCATGATATGCATGAAATGCGACTAAGATACGATCCTAACAAACACAATGTTATGGAATGGCATACACGCTACACGAGGTAATATACAACCGAGCATACACAATGCTATGGATGAAATGGCATACGCAATGCAATAATGGGCTTACACCAACATGAGAGAGCCTCAGCCACACTCACATAAGAGGCCATCAGATGAAAACAAGATGACTCGAAATGCGTGCACGCGTGCACGCAAACCGAGGACCGACCCTCAGGCACCGAAATGCCACTCTAATGAGACATGGCAAAGACATGGAATATGATATGCAAACATGCAAAAATAAGTAGCAAAATGAGGGGGAAAACAGCCTCGAAACGAGGCGAAAAGACACTCGATGCATGAAATTCCTCCCGAAATGCAAAACTATGTACATGAAATGGCTTACAGCTATACAAAGCATGCATAATTGGCACATGGAATGAAAATACAGAAGCAAGGCAGCCCCAAAATAAGCACTTTTACAGTTCAAAGCATGGCCAAACAGCAAGCACAAGTAGGGCAAAACTAGCATGCAAAAATGGGAATTAAAAGAGAGATAAAGAAGCAACTCACAGTTTCTGTCCCCAAACAGATTAGGGCCCTTCAACAAAGTTTAAGAGGGGCCCAAAAAATGATCTTTTCCAGTTCTGAAAATAGCCCAAAAACAAACACAGGTATAGCTACACTCTTATGCAAGAAAAGGGCCAAAAGATGGCTAAAGAAGGGAGTGGTAGATGCAAAGCCTAAACAGAAAAAGACTCTTCTAAAATACTGAAGAGGGACAAAAAATAATTCATTTTACAGTTGATGGCCGGACCCAAAACAGTATGCATGCAAGCCAAAAATATCATGTAAAATATGGCCAAAAAGAGGGATATAACACAAAGTATATAAAACATTCATCAAACAGCCAAAGACCCTCAATTAAACATGACAAGGGGGTCAAAATAAGACTGTATTCAGTTCTGAAAATCGCCCAAAAACAGAAGCACAATAGGCTAATAAATCATGCAAAAATGGGAATTAAAAGAGGGATATAACACAAAGTATATGAAGGGTGCCTCAAACAGTGAAATACCCTCAATTAAACATGAAGAGGATGCCAAAATAAGACTATTTTCAGTTCTGAAAAACACCCAAAAACAGGCACAGGTATGGCTGCACTCTTATGCAAGAAATGGGGACCAAATAGGGGTATAATGACAAGTGGCACATGGAGGTCCAAAACAGTGATGAGCCCTTCTTCAATGTTGAAGAGGGGATCAAAATAATCCTACTTACAGTTTACATCATGCTCCAAAACAGATCACACATAAGCTAAAAATATCATGCAAGAAAATGACATTCAAGGAGGATATTGAAGCAAGTGCAAGATGGGGGGCTCAAACAGGGTTGAGCCCTTAAGAAAAAGTGAAAAAGAGCTCAAAAGAAGGCCACTTTCAGTTAGGGCCGGAGCTCAAAACAGTAAGCATATATGGCTAAGAAATGATACCAGAAATGGACCAAAAAGGGGGAAATGAAACTCACCCTTGAAGACAAGTCTTTAGCAACTCTTGGCTTGAGTTTGCAGCACCCTTAGGCCTTGGAGAACACCTTCAAACTTCTGGAATGGAGGATGGAAGGGTGGGGGTGTAGAAGAAATGGTGGTAGAAGACTTGGAGGTTTTTGCTTGAAAGAGAGTGATAGGGGGGGATTTGTGTATCAAGGCTTGAAGACCAATTTTTCTAACCCCTAAAACCAGTGCTGCCTGCTGGTTATATGGACCAAAGAGGGAGAGACAAGGAGGGGAAAAGGTGGGGGAGAAAAGACCAAGTTCTCCCCTAACAGTTGTCCCCCGGATTGAGATATTTTCTGGGGGAAACAGCTATACAGCTGTAAAGTGCATTTTGCAAGGATCATGGCCGGCTAGCTTTTGGAGCTCCAGGTGGCCGGCCGGCTACCTCCCATGGCCGGCCAGCCAAGGGTCAAAACGGTCAAGTTGAATTTCTGGTCGGCCACCAGAGATAGGTGTCCTCCCAGGTGTCCTCAACACAACTCTGTGGTTCAAAATTGGCAACTGTAAAATAGGAGAGAGAACAAGCCATTTTTAAGAGGGGGTCAAAAGGGTCAGACAACATTAGTGGCCGGCCACCAACTTTTAGGGTCCTTCCATGTGTTTACATCACAAATATGTGGTTAAAAGTTCAAGAAAATGGTCCAAGGGTGTTCAACATTGGCCCGGAAGTTAGAAAAACGGGCGTCGGAGGGCGCCGGAGGAACATAACTGGTTTGCTGAAACAATTGCTGGCCTCCCGCCCTTCTATAGCCTTCCTGGTGATGAAACAGAGGTACCTGCCAAAAATGAACGAAAATCGATGCAAAACGAATGCTCGGGGACCAAAACACGCAGTTTGGGGTCCCGAAAATGGGCTGTTAAGCACCGAAAGTGGCATTCGACACCAAAGTGGGTTTCTCAGACGTCAGTGTCCCTCAAAAGGGAGTAAATAAGAAGTATGCCAAAAATCAGAGCAAACGGAGATGGTTAAGCGGTCCCGAACCGAGGCACACGGCCAACGGTTCCGAAAAACCAGGAACCGGGCTCCGAAATGGGCAAAATGGCCTACGGCCACCAAATGTAGCCCACGGCCACTGAGAGATGGTCTACGGGACCTCTCCCTCCCCTCAGGAAGAGAAAATAGAGAAAACCAAGCCTGGTTCGCAAACCGAGGCAAATCACAAAAGAGTCCGGAAGTCCGGAGGCAAGGCTCGCAGCCGAGACTCTGAAACTTCTGAACGAGCACAATATGCAACATCACCAAGCGCTCAATCGGTGACGTCTGAGTTTTAAGGTCGGTCAAAAATAGGGTGTCTACAACTGCGAAATTTCCCTCACGTCGAACATGGGATAGCTTATGCTGACAAAAGTGGCTTAGTTCAAGCTATTTCTAAAATCAAGTGCCCATATGGTGATAAAGGAGCAGACCCCATATGCCAGCACAATGAGCATAAGGACTTCAAAATGAGGTTGATTTCTGGGCTAAACTGGTGCTCTCTGGTGTGCCCTGCATCAGATGCTGTCTGTTGCTATGCTGTGGTGATAGCATTGGTTAGTTGGCTGGTCTGCTATGCTTAGATGATAGCTGGGGTGTTGTTGCTGTTCTGCTGTGATGGTCTCTACCTGTGCTTGGTCTGCTGGTATGTGCTTCTGTTGTTGTGTTGGTTGTGTTGTGCTTATGTGCTAGATGAATGGTCTGCTCTAGATGAATGGCTGAATGCCTGCTGCTGTGATGAATTTGGCTGTTTTGATTGTTGCTGCTGTGATGTTATTTGGTATGGGTTAGGTGTTTTGTCTCTGGTATGTGTTAGTCTAATTTGTTGGTCTGTCTTGCTCAGCTCTGTTGACTGGTTCATCTAACAACAGAGTTGGTATGCTCAGCTCTATGGTGTTTTGGTCCTTTTTTTTCTTTTCTTGTTAGTTTCTCACCAACTCTGGGGTGCTAGCAAATGATAGAATGGGCTTCTTGGTGCCAACCTAGTTGGGATCATTTAGCTCATTGTGATGCTCTTGCATTTTCATTTTCTTTATTGGTGTAATATGTTTCGTACCTTGTACTTGATCCTTACATCAATAAAGTCCTTTTTTGCCGATCACAAAAAAAAAAAGGAGCAGACCCCAATTGTAGCGCCTTGATAATCAAACTGCAATCCCCTTCTAGTTGAAAAGCTGACCGACACAACTCCCTCACAAATTGCACTGCCGATAAAGCTGCATAAGCCTCCGCTACATCAGCATATACCCAGCTTGGAGCACGCTTCGAACAAGCAGTAATGACCTTCCCGCGGTCATCTCGGACGATCACGCCAACCCCGAGACATTGGAGCTATTGAAACCGCGCCCTATCGAAATTAACTTTGTACCATCCCAAACAAGGAGGCTGCCATAAACCTGCAGCAGGCCTCTGTCTAACACCACGAACCAAGCCCTGTGACGTCCCAAACTCTGCCACTAGCTCCGATAAAAAATCAACTGTATCCACTGCATTAGGAACTTTGTGGGCAAATAATGTTTGATTCCGGCATGTCCAGATACCCCAACATAGTGCAACAAACAAACAAAACGCTTCCTCATCACCATAAGCCCACGGCAGTTCGGACCCTTCAGCTGTTGGGGGGGTTTTGTGATATCAATTTCAACACATATTCGGAGCGCTTGACCCCAGGCCATTCCTCCCTCCTCAAAATCCATATCTACGAACTGTCCAAGTCTATTCCCCAGAAGTTGTCCAACCGCTCTCGTCATACTAATAAGCGGTAAATCATACACTTGCACCCAGAACGCCGCTGTTGAAAAAGTAATATGCGACGGTTGCCACGAATCCATAACTTCTTTGAGTAAAAGAAGATGCTTGTCAAAACTCCAAGGACCATTATGTAGCACCCTCCGTTTGTCAATAATATGATTAAATTGAAAAAGGAACAGGTTCTTATTAATAACCTTCGTCCTCATACCTTTCGACGGATTCCAGACCGATTCCATAGTAGCACGCAAAGCATTCGAGTTAAACGGTCTCATAGAAAGGACTTTTCCTACCAAACACAGCCAAGATTTCTCTTCGGCTAGTTTAAGATGATCATCTCCCACCACGACCGCCTCCTCCACCTCCTCCTCCACCTCCTCCTCCTCCTCAGTCAAAGCAATCTTGGTAAGTAGTGTTGGAGGTCACCCCATGTGAAAGGGGTGATCCTCATGTGAAAGCTGCAAGCTTGAAGTCAAGAAGTAGAAGGAAGGTGGGAAGATGGCTGTTGGTAGTTGGCAGCTCAATAACTTTGCTTCAATGACTTCATTTTCTTCTTTTTCTGTATAAATAGAGATGAGAAGGAAGGGAAACCAATAGACACAAAATAGAGGCAAGTAGTGAGTGTGTGAAGCGTTCTGTTTGTGTTATCAGAGTGAGAGAGAGAGAGTAAGCTATGTAGAGAGAGAGTGTGAATTGAGTGTGTAATCTCCTCTTCTAAATATATAGTGTTATCGTTCCCGTGGACGTAGGCCGGATTGCCGAACCACGTTAAAACTCTGGTGTTATTGCTTGGTTGTGTTCCTGGTGTGCCACGATTCCCAACAAGTGGTATCAAAGCCCGGGTGGTGAAAAATCGAGGTTTTTTCCGAAAGTGCCCAGATTTCGAAGTGACTGAAATGCACTTTCGACCATACCAGGAGGAAGCCCAAGAGGAGAGGAGTCCAGAACTGGAAACTACAGTCCCATATGTAACAAGTCCGCGGGGGACCTCGTTACAGCTTGGACTCGATTTGTGTCACGGTTCTAAGTCTGAACCAAAGAGTCCAAATCCGGCAAATCGTTTTGAGAAAACAGATTTTTGAAAGAAGTGCCAAACATGGACTGCTTTGCCAGATACAGAGTCGCCACCTAAATATTTTATTTTGGGGGAAATTTAGGAAACCCTGACTCGTTGCCAAAGGCCACGTATCCGTCATCACCAAAGTTGCCTCGGCTCGGGAACTTGGGTACGATTGGGGAAGGTCAGCTATGAGCACCCCCGCTCGCCCGATCAAAGATCGGCCTCTACTAACCATGATATCAAGTTTTGAAAACATTGTGTGTTCTTATTCCGATTATTAGCCTAGGTTACTATGTGATGCGCACAACATACAAGTATAGACTGGATCGCCTGAATTTGGAACGAAACATTTCATGTTTGTTTTTTGAAAGATGGTTTGCTACTCGCAAGTAGGCTTAAAATGCAGATTTTGCCACTCTCGGGTGGGCTTAGAAAAAAATGGTTTTGCCACTATCTAGTGGGCTTAAAACTCACAATGGAATGAATTGTTCCAATCCAAATAACCCAACCTTCACCCACAGGCATTCAGGCAGTTATATCATATAAGCACATAGCCTCATGGTAAGCATGCTATTCATGGCAGTCACTCACACGCATGCAAGGATGCTAAAGCATAAAACTTACCGAGTTCTCCAAGCCAAAATAGAAACTACATTAGAAATCATGTATGATCCTAAGTATACAGAAATGCCTAATGCAACACATGCAAAAAATGCAAACTATAGCAGGCTCGGCTATTCTAAACATGGCATATGGAATGCTACAGCTAACATGTATTCAATTTGGAATTGAAAGCACAATGCAGTGAGTACGATGCGCCGAGCCCGGTGCATGCAATACAGATGAATGATGCAAACATGCTGTCATACTGTATGCTAATTGAAACATGCCCTAATCTAACCATCATAAGCTGGTAAATAAAAGGGAGAAAGACGTGGGGTTGGAAGACATACATCACACACACGCACACTTATTATAGTTGTTGCCCTCGCGCAGAGGGTCCGAATAAATATACAGTCCCGAATAAAAGAATATTACAGTCCAAATAATACAGTCCAAATAATGTACAAATTCCTAATTAATTTACAAATTAACTAAGAAAGCTGTAAAACTGGCGTGCAAGCCAAGGACTGCCTTGATTCTGATGAATGATGCATGTTTAGGCTGCCCTGCGCGGAAATCTACTGGGATGCCCCAATTAGCCTCTGTTTGCACCTGTTCTTGAAATGCGTGCCAAGCCCCGGAAGACTGCTGATTCTTGATTTGCTGCAACAGAGAGCAGGAAAGGGGCATAGCAATGTATTTTCAAAAATGTATGCATGCCTCGATCCTCGTGCCACCAATCACGCATATCAATGCATGATGGCCGATGAGTCGAATTGCACAATTCAATATAAGATGAATGCACATGAAAACATAACTAAAACCTAACTCCATCATGGGTGATCCGGAGTGTCGGTGACTGGGGAATTGAGACACATTCCGTCACTCTGAGTACGAAATGCGCCTCGTTTTCCGTGCCCGGGCTAACTCCTATTTCGAACACGATGCAATATGCATGATATGCATGAAATGCAACTAAGATACAATCCTAACATACACAATGTCATGGAATGGCATACACGCTGCACGAGGTAATACACAACCGAGCATACACAATGCTATGGATGAAATGGCATACGCAATGCAATAATGGGCTTACACTAACATGAGAGAGCCTCAGCCACACTCACATAAGAGGCCATCAGATGAAAACAAGACAACTCGAAATGCGTGCACGCGTGCACGTAAACCGAGGACCGACCCTCAGGCACCGAAATGCCACTCTAATGAGACATGGCAAAGACATGGAGTATGATATGCAAACATGCAAAAATCAGTAGCAAAATGAGGGGGAAAACAGCCCCGAAACAAGGCGAAATGACACCCGATGCATGGCATGCGACTCGAAATGCAAAATTAGGCACATGAAATGGCTTACAGCTATACAAAGCATGCATAATTGGTACATGGAATGAAAAGACAGAAGAAAGGCAGCCCCAAAATAAGCATTTTTCCAGTTTATATCAAAACCAAACAGTGATCACAAATAGGGCAAAACTAGCATGCAAAAATGGCCCTAAATGTGAGATTAAGAAGCAACTCACAGCTTCTGGCCCCAAACAGATGAGGGTCCTTCAACAATGTTGGAGAGGGACCCAAAACATGATCTTTTACAGTTTATGGCAAACCACAAAAACCAGCACAGGTATGGCTAAACTCTCATGCAAGAAATGGGCCGAAAGATGGCCAAAGAAGCAAGTGGTGGTTTCTGGCCTTAAACACAAAGGGGCCCTTCAACAACATTGAAGAGGGGCCAAAAATAATGCAATTTACAGTTGATGGGCGGACCCAAAACAGTACGCATACAAGCCAAAAATATCATGCAAAATATGGCCAAAAAGAGAGATATAACACAAAGTATATTAAGGATGCCTCAAACAGTGAAAAACCCTCAATGAAACATGAAGAGGAGGCCAAAATAAGGCTGTTTTCAGTTCTGAAAATCACCAAAAAATAGAAGCATCCAAGGCTAACAAATCATGCAAAAATGGGGATTAAAAGAGAGATATAACACAAAGTATAGGAAGGGTGCCTCAAACAGTGAAGGACCCTCAATGAAACATGAAGAGGAGACCAAAATAAGACTTTTTTCAGTTCTGAAAATTTCCCAAAAACAGAATCATCCAAGGCTAACAAATCATGCAAAAATGGGGATCAAAGAGGGGTATAATGACAAGTGACACATGGAGGTCCCAAACAGTGATGAGCCTTTCTTTAATGTTGAAGAAGGGCTCAAAATAAGCCTATCCACAGTTTAAATCAAGCTCCAAAATAGATCACACACAAGCTAAAAATACCATGCAAGAAAATGGCATTCAAGAGGGATAATGAAGAAAGTGCATCAAGAGGGCCTCAAACAGTGAAAGGCCCTTAAGCAAAAGTGAAAAAGAGCTCAAAAGAAGGCCACTTTCAGTTAGGGCCGGAGCTCAAAACAGTAAGCATGTATGGCTAAGAAATGATACCAAAATAAGCTCAAAAAAGGAGAAATACTACTCACCCTTGAAGACAAGTCTTTGGTTGCTTCTTGGCTTGAGAAGTGGTGCCTCTTAGTTGCTGGAAAGCTCCCCAAACTGCTGGAAATGGAGTAGTGGTGGTGGTGATGAAGAAATGAGGTGTAGGACTTAGGAATTTTTAAGAAAATGAGAGAGATAGGGGGAGATATGTGTGTGCAAGCTTGAAGCCAATTTTTTCAACCCTTAAGACCAACCTTGGAGGCTGGTTATATAGACCAAGGAGAGGGAGACAAGGGAGGGAAAGAGTGGGGGAAAAAAGACCAAGTTCTCCCCCAAAAGCTATCCCCGGATACAGATATTTTTGGGGGAAAACAGCTATACAGCTGTAAAGCACACACTGCCAGGGTTATGGCCGGCCAGTTTTTGGAGCTTCAGGTGGCCGGCCGGCTACCTCCCATGGCCGGCCGGCCAAGGGTCAAAAGGGTCAAGAAGATTTTCTGGCCGGCCACCACAGATAGGTGTCCTCCCAGGTGTCCTCAACACAACCCTGTGGTTCAAAATTGGCAACTGTAAAACAGGAGAGAGAACAGGCCATTTTTAAGAAGGGGTCAAAAGGGTCAGGTAGAATTACTGGCCGGCCACCAACTTTTAGTGTCCTCCCATGTGTGTACAACACAAATATGTGGTTAAAAGTTCAAGAAAATGGCCCAAGGTTGTTCAACATTGGCTCGGAAGTGAGAAAAAACGGGCGTCGGAGGGCGCCGGAGGAATATAACTGGTTGCTGAGACAATTGCTGGCCTCCCACCCTTCTATGGCCTTCCTGGTGATGAAACAGAGGTACTTGCCAAGAATGAACGAAAACCGATGCAAAACGAATGTTCGGGGGCCAAAACGCGCAGTTCGGGATCCCGAAAATGGGCTGTTAAGCACCGAAAGTGGCATTCGACCACGAAGTGGGTTTCTCAGACCCCAGTGTCCCTCAAAAGGGAGAAAATAAGAAGTATGCCAAAAAAACAGAGGAAACGAAGATGGTTAAGCGGTCCCGAACCGAGGCACACGGCCAACGGTTCCGAAAAACCGAAAACCGGGCTCCGAAATGGGCAAAATGGCCTACGGCCACAAAATGTAGCCCACGGCCACCGAGAGATGGTCTATGGGACCTCTCCCTCCCCTCAGGAAAAGAAACAGAGAAAACCGAGTCTGGTTCGCAAACCGAGGCAAGGCACAGAAGAGGGTTCGGAAGTCCGGAGGTAGGGCTCGTAGCCGCAACTCTGAGGCTTCTGAACAAGCACAACATGCAATATCACCGAGTGCTCAATTGGTGACGTCTGAGTCTCAAGGTCGGTCAAAAATGGGGTGTCTACACCATACAACCAAACACGCGCCCTTACGCACCAGTGGAAGAAAGCGCGTTAAGACCACGCTCAACACGCACCCCACGCGCCGTCGAGAAGAAGAAGGCGAGTGGAGGCGCGCGTGTTTATGAGGTCAGCATGACGTCACCCTAAGCCAAGCTGAGCCGAGAAGTTAGCCAAGCCGTCAGCTGAGCCGCGCCATTGAGCCAAGCCGTGAGCCGAGTTGTCTAAGCCATGTTAACCAAGCCGAGCCCAAGCCATTGACTGGAGCTGCGTGGCTGACTAAGCTGCGTTGACCAGAGCCGCTGACCAAGCCGTGCCCTCAGCAGCTGAGCCGTAGATGTCAGCCCTTCTAGAGGATTGATTCGGTGCTTCTCATCAGTCCGGATTTTTCAGATCTGAACCGTACAGACTTGTTTTGGCTTGATCTGAGCCATTTGAGGTTCGATCTTGGTGATCCAATAGTGGTTTCCAATTATTTGGAGTGCTCCGGACACATCTGTACCATCATATTTGTGTTTTGAAGCCTCTATAAAAGAGAGATATGTCGATGGAGGAATCCACATCAGTTCCAGGGCCGATGATTCGGTTGAACGCTTCCAATTATGCGATATGGAAGCTGCGGATGGAGGACATCCTATATTGTAGAGACTTGTTTGACCCTATAGCGCTAAAGGGGGTTAAACCAGATGGAGACAAGGATGATGACTGGATAAAAACCAACCGGAAGACTGTCGGCCAAATCAGACAGTGGATTGATCACAGTGTGTTCCACTATGTTGCCCAAGAGACAGATGCTTATGCCCTATGGATGAAATTGGAAGGCATGTACCAGTCCAAGACCGCACGGAACAAAGCCTTGATAATGAGAAGGCTTATAAACCTGAAACTGAAGAGTGGTGTGTCTGTTGCTGAACACACTAGTGAATTCCACAGCTTTGTGAACCAGCTTGCATCAGTCAAAATGGAGTTAGAGGATGAGATGCAAGCATTATTATTACTCAGTTCCTTACCAGACAGCTGGGAGACATTGGTGGTTTCTCTCAGTAATTCTGCACCCAAAGGGAAGCTAACCATGAGGATGGTCATAGATGCCTTATTCAACGAGGAGGCAAGGAAGAGAGAGATGAGAGGAGAGCAGTCCCAGGCCCTTGCCATAGAAAGTAGAGGCAGAGATAGAGAAAGAGACAGAGGTAGAAGAAGAAGTAAAAGCAGAGGGCATTCACAATCCAGATAAGGCAACACGAGAAGGTGCTTTTATTGTGATCAAGAGGATTACGTAATAAGAGATTGCCCAGAGAAAAAGGCGAACAAACAAGCCAAAGAGAAGGCCAAGGGACACGGAGGTCCCTCAACTACAGCAGTTGCAGTGAATTCCTCTGACGATGAAGATGTGATGCTTACAGTCTCGTCAGAGTTGGAGACAACCAGCTGGATTTTGGATTCAGGGTGTACGTTCCACATATGTACGGATATGAAGCTTTTTTCCACTTAGCGAAGAGTCAGCAGTAGCATTATCCGGATGGCCAACAACACAGTGAACAGAGTTGTCCGCATTGGTACAGTGCAGTTCCTTACTAAGGATGGAAGAAAAGTGGTTTTATCTGAGGTCCGACATGTGCCAAGAGTACGGAGGAATCTAATCTCCCTGAGTATGCTAGATCTAAAAGGAAATTGTTTCTTATCTAGTGGCGGGGTTCTTCATGTACACAAAAACGATAGAGAAATGTTGCAAGGCAAGTTGTGCAACAAACTGTACAGACTGGAAGGAGAAGTTTTGACAAAGATGAGTGTTGTCAAACACCAGTTGAAGGGTACAAAGAGAGATCATACGCAACCAAAGCGTATGACTAAGCAAGGCTTTCATCAAGAATGGAAAAAAAGGTGCATGGGAACGCAAGGAGGCAGTTCGAAGGTGCACAGATCTGAGCTAGTGAAGCCAATCTTGAAGGAAGTTCAGAGTAAAGAAACCGAGTCGATAGAGACTATGCCAGTGAAGAAGAGAGTTTCTTTTGCTCCTGTGTTAGAGACATTTTGCAACCTCTCAAAAGATGCGTGGAAGGGAGGGATGCAATCTCGAGTCGCAAAGTGAGTTTTGCACGGCACCCCAGTAAGGGAGTGTGAGCACTATGCACGGAGTTGCATAGTGGTAGCTTGTACAGACTGGTGGAAGCTGTCTTGGCAGAAGGGCTAACTGTCAAACATCAGTACGGACGTACAAGTGAGACAGAACCAAACATCAGGGATTGCAACACAGACAACGGGCGTATGAGATCACTGGGAAGTTATTCTGAAGTGCAGAAAGCAAAGGCTGGTTGTTCAGAAATAAGCTCCGAGCAAGGAAAATTGAGGATGTTGATGTGTCAAACTCTGAAGTTTTCTAGTTGCTCCCGTGTTTATCGTGCAAGGAGTTGCATGGCAATGCAGGGCATCCAATCAAGGGGTGCCAGATATCTTAGCAGCAGGTTTTGTTGCGGATCGCCTCAAATGGGATGAGGGGGTGATTGTTGGAGGTCACTCCATGTGAAAGGGGTGATCCTCATGTGAAAGCTGCATGCTTGAAGTCAAGAAGTAGAAGGAAGGTGGGAAGATGGCTGTTGGTAGTTGGCAGCTCAATAACTTTGCTTCATTGACTTCGTTTTCTTCTTTTTCTGTATAAATAGAGATGAGAGGAAAGGGAAACCAATAGACACAAAACAGAGGCAAGCAGTGAGTGTGTGAAGCGTTCTGTTTGTGTTATCAGAGTGAGAGAGAGAGTAAGCTATATATAGAGACAGTGTGAGTTGAGTGTGTAATCTCCTCTTCTAAATATATAGTGTTACCCGTGGATGTAGGCCGGATTGCCGAACCACGTCAAAACTCTGGTGTTATTACTTGGTTGTGTTCCTAGTGTGCCCACGATCCCCAACAAGCAGATCATCCACCAATGCCTCCATATCAGTGCGACACTGAAGAAGATTCACCACACCGCATACAACTCACAGACTTCCACTCGAAAACAGAAAGAAACTTGCACGGGACAAGAGAGACCATGGCTTAATTTAATTAGCCAAAAACTTACTGCGGTGTAGATGAATTTAAAAGGAGAAATTGCAAATGTGTGCAAAAGACTAAAATAAAATTAGAAATTAATGATAAAATTTATCAACTTTAATAAAGTGATAATTTTTTTCGTGATTTTATAATTTTTTTGGGATCTTTTCACTAATTTGTAATTTTTCAATTCAAAAAGTTAATTTTTAAAAAAAAAATCCTAAAAAATTAACTTTTTTTTTTTTTCAGTGATTTCAATAGTTCACATGTTATTTGGATACAACCAATTTTCATATTAAATTTTGACTGTTGGATCTACTACTCAAAATCCTTTGCGATCAAATTTGATATAAAATTTGACTTTATTATTTTTTGACAAGGCATTTGACTCACCATTAGAGAAGAGTTTTTGAGATTTCTGAAAGAAAAAAAAAAAGTTTTGGCAACCCTTATGACTTTGCCTATTGGAAACACTCTTACAGTGTTTTGTTATGAATGATTGTGGTGATGAGTATAGCAAATTATCAAATTAAAGTTGGTTGTATGTGTTTAGTTATGTTCTAAAATGGTTTTGTTTACGATCAATTGTGATGCTTTTAGTTACGATCAAAAGGATATTCAGTTAATGCCACTATCAGTGATTCAAATTCATTTTGTAAAATAAACAATGGTTTACTTTCTCTTAGGTTGCATAAAATAGAATTTAACATACAAGCTTTTGGCATATTTGTTGTACACATTAGCCCCCTTCAATGCTTGTTGGATTGCCTAGAAAATCATAATTCTGGAATCATTCAAAGTAACACATCCATTTGCAAGATTTTCAACTTTTCACTAGTTTTTTTTGAAGCATAAAGCCATAATCCTAGTAGTAGCTAACCAAGCTAGAGGAGCATATGACAATGAAAAACTAAAATGAAGAAAAAAAAAAATAAAAAATCGTTAAGAAATACAACAAACTTTACATGCATAAATAAATTATGTATAAAATCTCTATAATTTACAAGGCTCGAATTCCTCTTGATTTCGCATCACATTCTTTCCCATCTTCATACATTTCCAAAACTGAATTTGGGCACGTCCCATTGTTATTTACCCCTTGCCCAGATCCAGGATCCGAGTATTGATTATTTCCGGTCAATGAGCTAGGACCTTTAGATTTAGATGATCTATTCGACACAACACTTGATGTGCCCTTGGATGTCTTTCCACGAGATTTTTTTGGCATCTTGGGTGGGTGCGGATCTTGAGAAGTTGAGTCCAGCCCGAGGTTGGAATTTTGGAGTCGGATAGCCCGTTTAGACGATTCTCGGGTCGGGGAATCGAAACTACCTGAATTCTTGTGTCGTCGAGGCTTATTTGGATCTCGGGTCGGGGAATCCATTGAATTGCTTCCCCGCCTAGATTGCTTTGGTTTGTTAGAACTATGTCGGGGCAGGCAGTCCAACGGGTCACCCGATGGCTTTGACATTTCCGTAATATCTTGGAGCAATGAATCTTGAATTCCCAAAATTTGTTCATTACACATACATGATAATTACAAAGGCTTTATTATATTACCAAATTTTCAGGAAAAAAAAACATAAGCAATTTTCTCTCCATTTTGGTCAGCAACAAAATAAATATATATGAGGAAATAAAAACAATATTAATATTCCAAGTCCCATTATTCATGTTTTTATTTTTTCAAGAAATTAGTAATATTACATACTCAGAAAATCATCCAAAAAATATATATTTACAGACCCACAATCATTTTGAGCATTTACACTGCATACCTCACTTTCGGAATAATTTTCAAGAAAAAAATTCATTATAAATAGCATTTTCTTTAAGAAATATCTCAACTCCACCGAGCTAAAACTTCGTATTGAAGCCATTTGTGGAGGTTCTAATTTTTTCTACTATTGTCTTTGGATTTTGAATTTGTAGATGAATTTTTTTTTTTTTTTTTTTTTGAAAAGATAGGCAAACAAATTTAAGCAAAAGAAGTTCATTTTTATTATTTTTTTTGGTTTTGGTTTTGTTGTTGGGTTAGGAAAATGAGAAGAAAATAAATAGATACTTGTACTACAAAAATTGATTTTTTGTTTAGCTATTCATAAAAATTGTTAATATTATAAGTAATTTCATTTATCTTGTAGTTTACTTTTCTTTCGATAAATTTAAGATAAAAATATAGCTTTAAAATGTAAATACTTAAAAAATAATGGTACAATACTTCCTTTTCTTACCTACAAAACTCTTCTTTTAGCTAGATTAATAAATAAATGTAGGATTCATTTGTTGTAAGAAAATGTGGTTATAACTATCCTTTTTTATAATTGAAATGTAATATATTTAAAATTCACTTTTTTTGCTAATTACATATTCTCACCTTACCAAATAGAGGAACCTTTTTTTCTTTTTTATTTCTTTAATAGATTGGAGAGGACAATGCATTAGAATAGAGATTTAGAACATGTACCTTTGGTCGATAAAGAATAAAAATGTCCTTCTAGAAAGAAGCAAATGAAAAGAAAAAAAAAATGGAAAAGCAAAAGAAAATAATACCTTTGTTTGGTGATTGCGCCTTAACTTCACCATTTGAAGACATTGAGGACACTTCTGGAGTACCTTTAAACTCATTCATCTGTAAAAGTTCAAAACTATTAAATTCTAATTATTAATACATAACACAAGAATAATGAGATCAATATTTGAGACTATTTGGTGCAATTTATCTGAATTGTTTATATATATATATATATATATTGAGAGTACGTATCAAACTATTTGATATAACTTTTTCTTGTAACTTATTAAATATAAATAACTTAAATAAGTTGAAAAAATTGATTATCTGAATGTTGGAAAAGAAATTCTTTTGACTTTTGGTTTCTAATTATTAATTTTTAGCTTATAATAAATTATACCAACGGCTACTTATAATGTTTAGATTGCTCCATCTGCCCCCAATCCTAAACCTGTGTATTTTATGGGTTGCTTATATTATTTTATTTTGAGAATTTTGTATCATATTGTGTGGTACAATTTCTACTTACATTTTATAATACAAAATTAGTTAAAGCTATGTCTGGTTTTGGCTTTTTGGCTAAAAAAGCACAAAAGATAAAATTGGCTACATAAGTCAATAAGACAAAATGTCACATTCAAACTATAATCATTACACATTTTTTCTCACAAAAATCAAAAAAGCAAAAAAAAAAAAAAAAAAACCAACGAGGCTAAAAAAGTCAAGCTAAAATAGCCAAAAAACTAGGCCATTTTAGCTCTTCCCAAACGAAGACTAAATTAGTTTAAAAAACTAAACTAATTATTGAAAAGTTAAGAGCGATATGTTTTTAGTTTCGGTTTTCTAATTATTCACTTTTTATTCACTTCAATTATTGTTAGGTTTTTGTGATTGGCAATTCTATTTGACAAAACTCCTTTCAGTTGTAAATTTATTCACTTTTTTGTTTCAGCAAGAATGTGAGTGTTTAGATGCGAATCTAATCCGAATTGTGCATATACAGAGGAGTTTGTGATCTTGAGGCTTACAAGCTTGCCAATTCGCTGATAATGTTATGAGATTGAGTTGTCATTAGTGCGTTCTAGCGGTCTGCGCGATCTTGTTTTCTATAAAGTGTGTTGTTCGCTGTTTTAGGTTTTGTGCCATCCATATTTTCAAAGAGGAATAAAATACAATGTGTTTTATATTGAAGAGTGTTTTATGAGTATTTTCTTGATGATTTAAGAGTGATCAATGGATCCATGAATTTTATAGAAACATCATCAAGGGATTTGTTTATTTTCTTTTATTCAAAAAAAAGAGAGTTGTTTTTCGGTGGATTCCGGGGAACTGAGGGTTGAAGCTTTGGTGGATTTCGAAGTGGTTCATCGTCGTGGATTCAACATCAGCGTTGTGGATTCAATGTTGGACAAGACAATTCCGAAGTGAAGACGGTAGTAGAAGAGACACATTGAGATCGGTTCAATTCGGACGTGGATTCGTTAGATAATTGAGAGTAAAGTTGTGTAATTTGTTTTTGTCTTCTTAGTGGATTATTTTGTGACTTTAACTTGTGATTTTTTTTTAATCACAATTGGAGGCGCTTCAATTGTGATTTTTTCACGTTAAATTGTTGTGCCAATTTGTCTTTAATTGGTTTGACTGAGATTATTATTTATTGTTTAAAAATTGAAATATAATCATAAATCAATATCTCTCGAATTTTTAGATTTTTCAAATTTTGTAAAAGGCTACACCAAAACAAACTATAAACCCCTTCACTACTTACAGAAATTAATCATGTGATAAAGAGAGAATATGAAACTGGGATATAAGAAGAGAGGGATAGAGATCTGGTCGGACTGAGAAGAAAATAACACTCAAAAGGGTAACTCCTGCCTTTGGGATGTTTTCTTGAAGTAAATACTTGTTTTCCTAGTCTTTTTTTCATCTATTTATCAATATTTAATAAAACTTATTTTTTATATAGACGGCATTCATCACAAGGTTTATGAGATGAGCAGTTCAAATTATCATTGTAAGTCTCGAGTGCGGCTAGAAAATGAAACATAGAAGAACATGAAAGATAGTGTTACGGAAGAATTTTAATAAACACCATTATGCATGGTTCTTATATGTTTGTCTTTCATTTTGATAAATTGTGGGTGGTAATTACTTATAAGGGAAGTGCTAAAAAACAAATAAAGAATAATAGTAATAATAATAAATAGATAAATAAATAAAAAGACATACCCAACTTGGTGTATTTGCAGATGGGCCATCCCATCCAATGTGTGCAACATGTTTTACATCTGTGGGGTTGCCAATCACTATTTCTTGTTCCTTCTCATTCTCTGCAAAGTTATCACAAATTGTAAATAGAAATGATAGGAACACAGAAAATATGTTAAGAAATTTATTGCAAAAAGTGATGTGTTTAAATTTTATTTTGAATATGGATTCACATTGAAATGAATTTCAACAAAATAATATTGTTTTGAGTATTTTTCTGAATAAAATTTTGAAATTTTTAGCGTTGTTGGTTTGTAAAATATGTACTCGAAAATTTGTATTATCTCTCAATAGAAATTGCATGGTAATTGAAAGAAAGATATTTTTAATTTTAATTTTATAGATATATGAATATAGAGGAAATGAAAAGAAATGAGGAAGTCATGAAACACAAACCCTAGTTATGTGTTTCTACCATTTTCTCAGAAATCAAATGGAAAATTTCAACAAAAAATTACATTGAGAAAAAGGAAATGATACGTACCAAATATTTGCGTGATGTATTTGAAACCCTTAAAAATGCCCTTCATCGCCATTAGAGCAAGAAACCTTCCACCTTTGAGTTGCTTTTGTCGGACCCTATGGTGCTTATGATCCTCTAATTAAAAACAATAAAATAGAGAATATTTGATTCAAAAGGCTTGGATATATAGAGACATGATGAATATAAAACAAAATAAATCATTTTTGTATGAAGATATTTTAATCGAAACATATATGACCCTTAGCAAAAGCAAAAATACAAACAAAAACAAAATAATAATAACAATAAAAAGGATAAACGAAAAATCGCGCCTTCACCTTCAGAAAAAAATGGGAGACAATGCCATGGAGAACCCGATTTTCGCAGCAACAAAATTACACCAAATTCTCCCACCAGTCCCGCATAATTCCATGAAACAAACATGGTGTCATCTCTTCAAATGATTGTAACGATCAGTAAATTTTTTAATCCAAAAAACTATAAATTTTACAAAAAATTATTGAAAATACTTGATTGATCTTTGCATGCAAGAGGGAGAGAGGGAGTGTATGAATTGAAGTTTAAAATTTTTATTTAAACACAAGATTTTGTTCAATTTTTTTTGGGTGGCAACGCGTATTTTCTTTCAGTTCCCAGTTAATCAAAGCCATTAACAGCCAGATTTTTAGGGGAGAGTAAAAAAATGGAAGAGCTAATAAAGCTCTAAATGGCTATTTTTAGGTTGATTTTTAAGTTTTTAACTGTTCGTATTTTGGAGACATAAACATCATTTGCTTGTCTTTGTCTTGAAAGTAATAAAAATGTTCAAAAGATTTATTTAAGCCTCCGTTTGGGAAGTGGATTGGCTTTTTGGCTTTTTTAGTTATTTTAGCCTGAACTAAAAAGCTTGGTTTGAGAAGGGCTTTTTGACTTTTTGACTTTTTTGACTTTTTTTTGTGAGAGAAGAGTGTAATGATTATGGGTTGGATGTGATGTGTTGTTTTTTGTGGCTAAAATAGCCTATTTTGTCTTTTGTGACTAAAATAGCCAAAAAAGCCCCAAACTCTTCTTGCCAAACGAACCCTAAAGAACATTGCTAAGTTTTAATTTATGTGGGATCCACAAAAAAAATTTAAAAATCATTCTGCATAACTTTTTTTTCTTATTAAATGATGGCCATTTTGATCTTGTTATAATTTTTTGTAGAGTAATAATTGGGGGGTGTTTTTTCTTATTAAATGATGGCCATTTTGATCTTTTTATAATTTTTTGTAGAGTAATAATTGGGGGGTGTTTGGCAACAAAAATTTTAGTCTTTTTTAGGTTAAAATTTACAAAAAAACAAGATAAAATGTCACATCAAATTTATAATCATTTTATTTTTTTCTCACAAACATTACATTTAACTACAAAAAAATTCAATCATTTTTCTAAACACAAAAATTTTAACTTACTAAAATAACTAAAAACTAAAATAATCTATTAAAATAACAACTTCTCAAACACTCACAATGTATTAATTAAGCAATTGGTCCAGTCATTTCAAAGAGCACACCTCTCAAGCTAAATTTAAATTTCAAAAATGCAATCTGATATCATTCTAGATGTGTTTTTTTTTTTTTTTTTTTTTTAAAGAAAGTTTACAAAATTAGATGAATGGTGCAACATAACAGTGATTTCGTGGTGCAATTTATGGAATTGCAATCTTATATTGGTTCAGTTTATGAAATTGTTCGTAATTTCTTTCTTTTTTATTTAAAAAAAATTAAAATTGCATCAGAGTGTTTAGTTTAGCTTTTGTTCACAGTTTATGAAGCTAAATAACTTAAAGAAGCTGAAATAAATTGATTATTGAAAAGTGGACAGAGAGATGCTTTTTCTTCTTAATTATCAACTTTTAACTCAAAAAAAAAGAAAAAAAAATACACCAAACAAACTCTGCGGCCCTTTCTAATGACTGCGTCAATCAAACTTTTAAATATCAACCTGCATGCATCGATTTTCAATCATAATAAAATAGTTATAAACAGTGTGGGGACATATTTTTAAGTAGTCCACGTAGTCGAGGTTGTTAGTCGAGGTGTCACGTGGACGGACCACAGTGCTGAGATATGGTGCGATAATAGCGGAATTCGAGATATTTGCATAGAGGATTAGAGTCCTAAATGACATCAAGCTATTTGCATAGAGGACTAAAGTCCTAGATGACATAAAACTACTTATTTGGATAGAGATGAGACTCTTGAGGGAGTTCATCTTAATCTGAATAGTGTGAGTTGTGATAAATGTTATCTTGTAAAGGATAAAGTCCCATGAAGTAAGACTTCTAGGGTAAGTGGGACACTGATCATAAGTAAGGCATCTCGTGGGTCTAAGGTATGCTTTATTTGAGATGTTTTTATGGTTTCATTGTTGAAGTTTAAGTACTTGTATTGATATCTGTGAGAGATAAGATTACTTACTTGATCGTCAGAGTGCCTTCGGGTGAACAAACCACTGCGATATTCTCATATTCTTGTTGGCAGGTACTCGGGCTTAATATATTTTGTCGGTGCTCTCTAGCTGAGTTTCCTGTTTGGTTGTGTGGTTGGAAATCAACATGCACAATTTGGCGCCGTCTGTGAGAACTTAGTTAGAATAGATGGCCATCATCGTGCAAGATCAACATGTCGGCAACGACTAGTGTAGCGAAAATGGAGAATGTGTTGACATTAACGGAATGAAGACCCTTCCAGAAGGAATGCAAAGACAAGGGGCATGAGCGCTCTCAAGGAGATGACTTTCAAGTATAAAAGGATCAGCCTAAGTGAGCAGATCCCGGATTCCAGATCCCAGATCCCAGAAGACAAGATCTCGGCTTAGATGAGTAAGTCTGAGAAGACAAGAGCTCAGCTTAAGTGAGCAAATCCCAGATCCCAGTTCCTAGAAGACAAGATCTCAGCCTAGATGATTAGGTCCGAGAAGACAAGAGCTCAGCCTAAGCGAGCAGATCCCGGATTCCAGATCCAGAATCCCAGATCCTAGAATACAAGATCTTGAACTAGATAATTAGGTCCGAGAAGACAAGAGCTCAGCCTAAGTGAGCAGATCCCGAATTCTAGATCCCAGATCCCGGATCCCGAATCCTAGATCTTAGATCCCAGAAGACAAGATCTTGGCCTAGATGAGTAGCTTCAAAAAGACAAGAGCTCAGCCTAAGTGAGCAGATCCCAGATTCCGAATCCCAGTTCCTAGAAGACAAGATCTCAGCCTAGATGATTAGGTCCGAAAAGACAAGAGCTTAGCCTAAGTGAGCAGATCCCAGATTCCAGATCTCGAATCCCGAATCCCAGATCCTAGAAGACAAGATCTCGGGCTAGATGATTAGGTCCGAGAAGACAAGAGCTCAGCCTACGTGAGCAGATCCCGGATTCCAGATCCTGGATTCTAGAAGACAAGATCTCGACCTAGATGAATAGGTTCGAGAAGATAAAAGCTCAGCCTAAGTGAGCAGATCCCAGATTCTAAATCCCAAATCACAGATCCTAGAAGACAAGATCTCAGCCTAGATGATTAGGTCCGAGAAGACAAGAGCTCAGCCTAAGTGAGCAGATTCCAGATTCTGGATTCCAGATCTCGAATCCCGAATCCCAGATCCTAGAAGATAAGATATCGGGCTAGATGATTAGGTCTGAGAAGACAAGAGCTCAGCCTAAGTGAGTAGATCCCAGATTCTAAATCCCAGATCCCAAAAGATAAGATCTCGGCCTAGATGAGTAAATCCGAGAAGACAAGAGCTCAACCTAAGTGAGCAGATCCCGGATTTCAGATCCTGGATCCCAGGTCCTAGAAGACAAGATCTCGGCTTAGATGATTAGGTTCGAGAAGACAAGAGCTCAACTTAAGTGAGCAAATCCCAGATTCCAGATCCTGGATCCCAGATCCTAGAAGATAAGATCTTAGCCTAGATGATTAGGTCTGAGAAGACAAGAGCTCATCCTAAGTGAGCAGATCCCAGATTCTAGATCTCGAATCCTGGATCCCAGATCCTAGAAGACAAGATCTGCGCCTAGATGATTAGGTCCGAGAAGACAAGAGCTTAGCCTAAGTGAGTAGATTCCAAATTCCAGATCTCGGACCCCAAGTCCTAGAAGACAAGATCTCCGCCTAGATGAGTAAGTCCGAGAAGACAAGATCTCAGCCTAAATGAGTAGATCCCAGATCCTAGAAGACAAAAAAGAAGCATGCAAGATCAAATTGAAGTTGGCCAGGTTCTGCCTGTCGGTAGAAGGCCATCTGTATAGAAGGACTTTTACTGGACCTCTATTGCGATGTGTACATCCTTCCCAGGTTGAAGTCTTTTTACACGAGATCCACGCAAGGGGCAGATCCCTTGCCCACTGAGCTATATCATAGGGATTCTGGTGACCCTACATGCAAAAGGATGTCAAAGCCTATGTAAAGAAAGCATAAAAATGTTGTTGGAATCCATGATTGTGCGATAAGACCAAAATGTCTTGTGGCGATGTTCCTATGGTGAACATGACGAGTAACTTAGACTTATCATATAGTAGAGTTGAATTATACTTGCATATGATAGAGTTGAACTAAGTTGGCGATATTTCTGAATGAAACATGATGAGTAACTTAGACTTATTATATGACAACGTTGAATTATACTTGTATATGATAAAATTGAACTAAGTTGGCGATGTTTCTGAATGAAACATGACGAATAACTTAGACTTATTATATGGCAGAGTCGAATTATACTTGCATATGATAGAGTTGAACTAAGTTGGCGATATTTTTGAATGAAACATGACGAAGACTTATTATATGGCATTGTTAAATTATACTTGCATATAATAGAGTTGAAGTAAGTTGGTAATATTTTTGAATGAAACATGACGAATAACTTAGACTTATTATATGGCAGAGTTCAATTATACTTGCATATAATAGAGTTGAACTAAGTTGGCGATACGTTTGAATCAAACATGACGAATAATTTAGACTTATTATATGGCAGAGTTGAATTATACTTGCATATAATAGAGTTGAACTAAGTTGGTGATGTTTCTGAATGAAACATGACGAATAACTTAGACTTATTATATGGCAGAGTTGAATTATACTTGCATATAATAGAGTTGAACTAAGTTGGCAATATTTCTGAATGGAACATGACGAATAACTTAGACTTATTATATGGCATAGTTGAATTATACTTGCATATAATAGAGTTAAACTAAGTTGGCGATATTTCTGAATGAAACATGACGAATAACTTAGATTTGTTATATGGCAGAATCGAATTATACTTGCATATAGGCCCTGTTTGATAGGGTTTATTTTCAGCTTATTTCAGCTTTTAGCTTAATTTAAACTATTTTGATGTGTTTAGTTTAGCTTAACAATACAGCTTATAGCTTTTTGTAAGTAAAAAATCAACTTATTCTTTGAGTGGGGGAGGAGAAGCTTAAGTTATAAGTAAAAAATCAGCTTATGTTCACAATTGTAAGGTATAAGCTGTTAAACTATAAGCTATAATCACTTTCCCACCGCTCTACCAAACAGGGCCATAATAAAGTTGAACGAAGTTGGCGATGTTTCTGAATGAAACATGATGAATAACTTAGACTCATTACATGACAGAGTTGAATTATATTTGCATATAATGTAGTTGAATTAACCTGGACTTGCCATATCGGCAGAGTCAAACTCAGAATGGAACTAAGTTCATTAATAGAGAAACTAAGGTTGAAACACCTCGAGCAGCCTTTGTTTGAATATGACTTCGGCAAAAGACTATAGTCACATGCTTAATGTGAACTTAAATGGATCTTAGGTTCACATTAAGGGGCAGGGAGCTGGAGTGATGAACAAACTTAAGAGTTTGACACTTGTTGAAATTTTCAGAAATGGGCTTAAAACTTGTTGAAATTTTGGAGAAATTTACGTTGGAGTTAGCCGATGCAATGATGAATAAAGTATCTGAGGTACATGTTATCCGAGGTGACCAACCAGGTTGTCAAAACTTGGAAAGGGGGAAGTCTTAATAGAAGATAGCGTATGGAGGTAAAAAAACAATAACACTTGTAAAAATATTTTTGTTTTTAAAGTGTTAGCCGAGGTATGAAAATGGTTTGCTGAGGCAAACAGTCAAGGTTTATCCGAGATATTGTATCCCGGAGTTATTATACAGTTAAGGTACACTTTGAAGAAATGCAAAAATATTCTAAGTTTGGAAGCATGAAAAGCATGAAAGAAAGCAGCAAACATGCATAGAAGAAAAGAAGGCATGCATTCAACACTTGGAAGAAAATATAAGACTTGCATTTAGAAAAGAAACTTGTTCAGAGACAAAAGGGGTACATCGGCCAAATATAAAGCTAACATTTTTCAAACAAAAGATTACAGCTGCCCAAAAGTAAGAAGGAAAAGTACAAAAAGGAGGAAAAACCAAAGTTCATGCATTTTCCACAGTCTGCCCTGCCTTGGCAATTGGCGTTGTGTCAGCCTCGGCAGACAGCTGGGCAGATTTTTATAAAGAAACTGATTTTTATAAAGAAGTGCCAAACATGGACTGCTTTGCCAGATACAGAGTCGCCACCTAAATATTTTATTTTGGGGGAATTTAGGAAACCCTGACTCGTGCCTAAGGCCACGTGTCCGTCATCACCAAAGTTGTCTCAGCTCGGGAACTTGGGTACGATTGGAGAAGGTCATTTAATGAGTACCCCCGCTCGCCCGATCAAAGATCGGCCTGTACTAAACATGATATCTTGTTTTTGAAAACACATGTGTTCTTATTCCAGTTAATTAGCTAATCTTATTATGTGATGCGCACAGCAAACAAGTATAGACTAGATCGCCTAATTTGGAACAAAACATTGCATATTCATTTGAAAACGGTTTGAAGTTTGCTACTCGCAAGTATGCTAAAATGCGGATTTCAATGAATTGTTCCAATTCAAGTAATCCAACCTTCACCCACAGGCATTTAGGCAGTTAATCAACTAAGCAGTTAGCCTCATGGCAAGCATGCTTTCATGGCAACATTAACACACATGCAGTATGCTAAAGCGTAAATACTCACAGTGTACTCCGAGCCAAAACAAAGAACTAGTTAGAAATCATGCATGATCTTAGTACATGTTAAGATGACTAATGCAACACATGTGAGAATGCAACTAAAATAGGTTCGGCTATTCTAGAATGTCATGTGAAATGCAACTTGGTACATGTATTCAAATTGGAATTGAAATACAATGCAGTTAGTATGATGCGTCGAGCCTGGTGCATGCAAGACAGATGAATGGATGCACGCATGCGAACATAAGGTATGCTAAATGAAATATGCCCTAAAACTAACCATCGTAAGCGGTTAAGTAAAAGGGAGAAAGAAATGGAGGTTGGAAGACATGCATCACACACACGCACGCTTATTACAATAATGCGCCCTCTTGAAAGAGGGACTGAATAAGAAGCTAACCAGTTAATCTAAGCTAATTAAACTAATTATTACATAACAAATTAATTAACTAATCCTAGTTAACTAATTATTACAAAACGAATTGAATAGCTAACGCATTAACTAATTAAAGTACAAACCAAAGCAAAAGCGAGCTATCTAAACATGGCAGTTAAGGAAAATAGTAAATCAAGAGCCTCAGAGGGAGAGGAATGCATGCAAGCTCGGTCGCCTCATTCGGAAATCCAATGCGATGCCTCGATTTGCCTCTGTTTTCATCTGTCCTCAGAACTCTGCACCAAGCTCCAGAAAGATGAAACTCCACCTAGGGAAACCTGTGGGAGGGTGGCCGACCACTTTTGGTCTCTCCAGACACCTGCCAACCACTTTTGGTTGTTAAAAAACCAGAAAAGTGGTCGGCTAGCTAGTTTTTCTGGCTGGCCGGCCAGTTGTTGCTGCTGAACTGCAATTTGCTACAACAGAGAGCAAGAAAGGGCATGGCAATGTATTTGCAAGATATGTGTGCACAACCACTCTCCCTATCATGTCATGAACTCAAGGGGGTGTGGTTCTCGACCCTTGGGCCACCAATCACGCATTTCAATGCATGATGGCCGAGAAGCGAAGTTGCATAATTCAATGTAAAATGAACACACAAGTAAACACATAAAGCCTAGAACTCTATTATGTATGATCAAGAGCGTCGGCGACTCAGAATTGAGGCACGTTTCATCACTTGAAGTATGAAACGTCCCTCGTTCCTCGTGTTTGGACTAACACCTATTCCAAACAACAATGCAACACATAACATAGCATACACAATGCGACTCAAGCATACAAACATGGGAGGGATAAACATGCAAACATGTAATTAACATACTAGCACACACAATGCGAATGAACTATATGGCATACACAATGCAATGACTAACATGGCATACTCAATGTAATATGATCATGGCATACACAATGCGAATCAAGAGCATGGCATGCGCAATGAAAACGACAACATAACATGCACGATGTGATGTGACATGGCATACACAATGCTCAATGGTCTTAAACCGAATGTGGGTAAACCTCAGCCATGCCAAAATAGAGGCCATAATGCTAAAACGAAGACACCGAAAACACATACAAGCATGCATGCCAATTGGCTCACCAATTAAGGCACTAAGGTGCAACTCTCAAGAACACTTAAAGAGTGAAAAACATGGAAGTGTAGCAACACTAAGTGCACTGAAATGAGGTAAGAAATAATGCCAAATCATTCAAACAACACAAGTATGGCATGCTAGGGTCCTTAAAGCATGAAGCTAGTAAAGAGGACTACAAAGGAGGCATGCAATACATGACACAAATGCATGAACTAAGCATGGACAGAGCTCAAGTAGGTTAAAATAAGGACCTAAACATGCCGAGACGAGGGCCCAAAGGCCTAGGCATGCAAGCATACAAGCCAAGGCATAAACTAGGCAACAATGCATAACACTCAAAGGCACTTAAAGCATGATTGGGGTAGGAATAGAGCAATGTTATAAGCCAAAATAGTAAATGAAAGATGTCTAATGAGCTGTGACAGTCTGTATGCAAAAAGACTTTTCATGACATATGCACATTTAGAACAAAAACAGTTTATACATACATCATTTACAGGCATTCAGGTTAGGGACCAAATCCCCACCATAACAGTACAGTACAAATATCACTCAATCTATACATAACAGAGACAGACAGGGTGAATCTGAGACACCCCAAAAGCAGCCTTAGCTTGAACAAATCTGGAACCTTGAAGTGAGGCGCAAAGGTTGGCTTGACAAAACAAAAGCTTAGCCTGACGCTCCTAGCAACGGTCCGGTGGCTATACACCTACATATATATATGAACAGTGAGCTAAAGCCCAGTAAATGACATATGCGTAAAGAGGTTAAGAATGAATGCCCTTTCAATATTGAAAACAGTCATTTATTAGTATATCAGTCGTTCAGTTTGTGGCTCATATCTCATGCCATAACAATCATTCAAAAACTATAATAGTCATATGTGGTACATCCAATAGCAAAACAGTACAGTAGGTCTTAATAGACCGAACAGTCAGTTGATGGTCATCATATCAGTAAACAGTAGTGGTTCCAAACATGGGAACCGACAGAGATCTCTGTGACAGTAGCAGTACAGTACAATAACAGTAAATTGCTATGGATGCCACGAATACAGTTCATAAATAGGACAAACATTCATTTAGTAAGAAATATCATTTCAGAAAGCAGTACAGTTGTTCATTCAGAAAATATTCATGATTGAACATATCTTTACAAAATAGTTACTCACAGAGCACTGGGCTATAAGCAACTAGAGCATCCTCGGATGCCAACCCTACACAGTTACAGAACGAATACACACTAAGCTACACAGTTGGGAAATAATAACTTAATCCCTAATTTGCCTCGGTGTGGTTCTACATCAATATCCTCATTAAGATATGTTAAACTAGGCCTAAGAATACCTAGGATGGAATGAGGATGCAAAGATGCATGTAAAAACACTTTTCAAAATTTTTAGAAAACAGGGGTCTCGCACGAGCGTGGCTTTCTACGCTCGAGTAGACATGCAGACAAAGGAGCTCCGCTCGAGCGTGACTTTCCTCGCTCGAGCGGACTGCAAAAGTACTAGATGGGTGAAATTCACGCTCAACGGGCGCTCGACCCCCGCTCGAGCGTGAGACACAAGTCCTTGCTCGAGCGTGCATTCCCTCGCTCGAGCGGACTGTAAACACATGTAAAGTACTGGATACACGCATTTCACACTCGAGCGTCACTTTACTCGCTCGAGCGGACTGCATGCACACAAAGCGTACGCTCGAGCGGGAGTTTCTCGCTCGAGCATGGGTCCAAATTCTGGAATTTCTAGATTGAACCTCCAAGCTCAAAATCAACATCTAAAGCATCAAATTCGATCCTTTTGGGCTAATTTTCTGAAAAACACTTGTAAACTCATAATATGACATGTTTCAAAGATCAATTTGAGAAATCAAAGGCCAAAGGTAGTTCAATTAAACACAATTTCAAAGAAGTTTTCATGAACATGAAGAACATATGACATGCATGAATTCTAGTGAATTCTAATGCCTCAAAACATGATCCAAAGCAAGATTAAACTCAAAACCATGATGAACTCATGGACTAGAACAAGAATGTAAACTTGCATGCAAGATTTCATGAAAATCAACTTCAAAATGCAAGAATATGTACATGCATGCATGATTCAAGCTTCAATTCAACAATTTAAGCCATAACTTGGCTCTAAACTCCAACAATCCTCTAAACCATGCAAGAACCAACCCAAAATATGAACAAGAGGGTAAATGTCCTACCTTAGGTCTTGAATTCAAGATATACAAGCTCAATTTGCAATCTACACTTCAATTCCCCTAAATTCCAAGCAATTCTTGAAGAACTCAAACTATCTCTTATCTCTCCCTCTCTCTAGTCGGTTTTGCTCTTAAATGGTTGAGGAATAACATGTACAAATCAATAAAAGGCTCATGAAAGTCCACTAAGTGACATTTAGGTAAATAACTCAAGTTGATGCATTTTAACTTCATTAATGTAATTTAATCATACCAAATCACATTTCAATTAGACATGCCATAAAATCACGTAAATTCTAACTAGCATAAAACATTACTTGATTTCAGATTAGGCCGTCGAGAAGGCCTTCAATTTACAGTTTAAAGTGCAAAACATGAACAGATCATTCAACAGTCAACAGATAGAAATGCACTTAAGCTATACACTCAATCAATCAGTTCAGGATTTTAGTCAATCAGTCATTTAACATGCTTAATCATAGATTAACACTAATCAGTGGTGAGGGTTGTCACAGTCTCCCCTCCTTATAAAGAGTTTGGTCCTCCAAACTCGAGTTACCTTCATTCTAGAAGAAAACAGGATTCAGTGGGAACAGTTCAGGATATCTCTTGATCATATCGTCTTCCCTTTCCCAAGTGGCATACACGCCACTATGGTTTTGCCAGTCAACTTTCACCAACGGAATCTCTTTATTCCTTAACTTTTTGATTCGTCTGTTCACAATCTGAATAGGTCGTTCTTCGTAAGTGTAGTCATTACTTTGCACTACACGGGTAGGCTCAATCACATGGAAGGGATCCCGTAGGTAATCCCTCAACATTGAAATGTGGAACACGTTCTGCATATGCTCCATTTCAGGAAGAAGCACTACTTGATACGCCACCGAATTAATCTTTTCAATAATCTCATACGGTCCGACATATCTCAGCGCTAACTTACCCTTGACTCCAAAAACGGGTCTACCCTTTCATTGGTGTCACTTTAACAAAAATGTGATCACCTATTTCATATTCTCTATCTCGTCTTCGGACGTCCGCATAACTTTTCTGACGGCTTTGTGCGGTTTTCAATCTCTGTTGAATCAGTTTCACATTTTCTGTGGTTTCCTGCACCATCTCGGGCCCAAGCAAAGGCCCATCTCCAACTTTTGCCCAGCAAATCGGAGATCAGCATTTTCTACCATACAAAGCCTCAAAATGCGCCATACCAATGCTCGAATGAAAACTGTTGTTGTAGGTGAATTCAGCCAACGGTAAGTGGCTTTCCTAATTTCCTTGAAAATCAAGGACACATATTCTCAGTAAATCCTCCAGAGTCTGGATGGTTCTTTCTGACTGACCAACTGTCTGAGGATGGTATGCACTACTCAGTCTCAGTTCATTACCCAATGTTGTCTGTAGACTTTGCCAGAATCTCGATGTAAACTTTGAGTCCCTATCAGAAACAATGGACACAGGCACTCCATGCAATTTAACAATTTCATCAATATAGAGTATAGCCAATTTGTCCGCATTATAAATTGTTTTGACAGGTAAGAAGTGAGCAGATTTAGTCAATCTATCAACAATAACCCAAATTGAATCCATACCTTTACTGGAGCGAGGTAAACCAACAATGAAATCTATAGTGATATGTTCCCATTTCCACTCCGGTATCGGTAAGGGTTGCAGTAAGCCTGCTGGTCGTTGATGTTCGGCTTTGACTTGTTGGCAATGAAGACATTTCGACACAAAGTCAGCAATTTCTTTCTTCATTCCCGGCCACCAGAAATTCAATTTTAAGTCTTGGTACATTTTCGTATTTCCTAGACGGATAGACAATTTTGAATTGTTGCCTTCTTGCAGAATTCTTCTTTTCAGTTCAGAATCACTCGGTACACATAATCTTCCCTGAAATTTCAGTACATTGTTTTCAAATTTGAAACCCGGCTTCGGTCTAGATTCCCGTTCATCAATGATCTTCTTCAAGAAGTCATCCTGTTGTTGTTTCTCTTTAATCTCTTCAATCAGTGCCGGTTGAGCAGAAATAACGGCTATTGTTCCACCTTGTTCACGCAAAATAATCTCAATTTCAAGTTTTTCAAGGTCACATAGCAATTCTTTCTGCCCGATGAGTAAACAGGCTAAATTTCCGATCGATTTCCGACTCAATGCATCGGCAACGGTGTTAGCTTTTCCTGGATGGTACAAAATTTGCAAACTATAATCCTTTCTCAGTTCTAATCATCTCCGCTGTCTCATGTTCAGTTCTTTCTATGTGAAGAAGTATTTCAAACTCTTGTGGTCTGTATACACCTCACATGTTGCCCCATACAGGTAGTGATGCCAAATTTTCAGTGCAAACACTACTGCAGCAAGTTCTAAATCATGGGTCAGGTAGTTCTTTTCATGCGGTCTCAGCTGTCGGGAAGCATATGCAATAACTTTACCATTCTGCATTAAAACACATCCCAAACCCTTATAATAAGCATCACTATATACAGTATAACCATCCGTACCTGAAAGTAAGGTGAGAATCAGTGCAGTCACTAGTCGAGTTTTCAACTCTTGAAAAGCTGATTCCCTCTAATCGGTCCAGTCAAACGATATCCCCTTCTGAGTCAGCTGTGTCAGTGGTAGGGCAAGTTTAGAGAAATCTTTGACAAACCTTCTGTAATACCCGGCTAAGCCTAGAAAACTTCAGACTTCGGTAACATTTGTCGGTCTAGGCCAGTTCACTACTGCTTCAATTTTCTGTGGGTCAACTGTAATACCATCCTTACTGATCACATGTCCCAAAAACATCACACTATCTAGCCAAAATTCACATTTAGTTAGTTTTGCATAAAGTTTCTGTTCTCTTAGGGTCTGTAGGGCAATGTTCAAATGGCGTTCATGTTCTTCCGTGCTTTTGGAATAAATCAAAATGTCATCTATAAAAATAACTATAAATTCATCAAGGTATGGTTTGAAAATTTTGTTCATAAGGTCCATAAATGCAGCAGGTGCATTGGTAACTCCGAAAGGCATAACAAGAAATTCGTAATGTCCGTACCTCGTTCGAAAGACAGTCTTTTCGATATCCCCTGTCTTGACTTTCAACTGGTGATATCCAGATCTAAGATCAATTTTGGAGAACACTTGGGCACCCTGTAACTGGTCAAATAAATCATCAATGCGAGGCAATGAATATTTATTTTTCACTGTTACCTTGTTCAGTTCACGGTAGTCAATGCAGAGTCTCAGTGAGCCGTCTTTCTTTTTCACAAATAAGACTGGCACGCCCTGCGGTGAAGTACTGGGCCTGATGAACTTCTTATCTAACAGTTCTTGCAGCTGAACTTTCAACTCTTTCAATTCGGTAGGTGCCATTCTGTACGGAGCTTTAGATACAGGCTGTGTACCCGGAATCACATCAATGGTGAACTCAATCTCCCTATCAATCAAATCCCTTGGCAGATCATCTGGAAAAACATCTGGGAATTCTCTGACTATAGGAATACTGTTCATATCAGTTTTAGCATCAGTAGGTACAGTCAATACACAACACAGATACCCTTTACATCCCTTTTTAATCAATTTAAAAGCTTTCATAGACGAAATCAGATATGGGGGAGGTACTACTCCAACTCCATTAAACACAAATTCAGGCAATCCAGGTGGATGGCAAACAACTTGTTTTGTTACACAGTCTATGGTAGCATGATATTTTGTTAACCAGTCCATTCCCAATATCACATCAAAATGATCAATATTCAATGGCAGTAAATCAATATACAAATGTGCATCTTCAACAATAATCTCACATGCAGGGTACATATAAGCACAAGTCATGGATCCTCCAACAGGTGAAGATACAGCTAATAGATAGTTCATAGGTTCCAATGGTCTATTTAATTTTCGCGAAAAAGCATGCGATACATATGAATGTGTAGACCCCGAATCAATAAGAACATATGCATTTTGAGCACAAATTGAGAGTATACCTGACACAATGGTTTCGGTATTCTGCACATCTCCCGGTACGAGTGCGAACACTCAGCCTTGCCTCATAGGCTCTTTTCCAATAGCTTTGGGTTTGGGTTTCGGTGGAGCAGTTAATGCTGCGGTGCTAGGTGCAACTTTGCTATTGCCTTGGGAAGTGGAAGGGCAATCTTTAACCAGGTGGCCCACCTTGCCACACCTGTAACAAGCACCAGAGATTTTATAACAAACCCCCTTACGATTCTTACCACATTCGGAGCAGCGCGGTATAGAACGGTTTCCTTGACTAGAACTGTTTGTTGACCCCGTGTTCTGCTTTTTGTTTAACGAACTGTTCCGGCCTTTCTTAAATTTAAAACCCGTCTCTTACCACGCCATTCAGACGCTGATATTTCAGTCTGTTTCAATGCCTCGATGTTCGACTCAGCCATGATTGCTCGGTCAAGAACATCCACATACTTCAGTAATTTCAAAACGTTGATTCTGTCAAGAATTTCTACATTAAGGTCGCCTTCAAACTTTCTGGCCTTTTTGTAATCAGTATCAACCATGTGCGGTGCATATCTGGCGAGTTCAGTAAACTTTGACTCATACTCAGCCACGGACATGGTACCTTGTCTCAACTGTTCAAACTCGGCTACCTTGCGGTCTCTGACACACTGTGGGAAGTATTTCTCAAAGAAGGCTCCCTTAAACTGAGCCCAAGTCATAATAGTGTCGGTGTCACGGACAAGCATCCACCACCTTCTAGCCTCTTCTTGTAAGGTGAAGGTAGCCATTAGCACTTTGTGTGCTTTAGAACACGAAAAGACTTCAAACAGTTTCTCGGTCTCTAGGACCTATGCTTCGGCCTTTAGCGGTTCAAGGCCTCCTTGGAATGACGGTGGTTTCATCTTACTGAACTTTTGTGTTAGAGCAATGATGTCATCATTAACATTCTGTTCCGGCTGTACCAGAGGAGGTGGGGGCTGTTGGTTCTGTTGTTGTAGCCTCAAGGCCTCAGTCAACATTTCAACTATTCTTTCTAATCTCGCCATTCTGGCGTCAGATGATTCAGTTTCATCAGTAGTTCTTGCATTCTCCATTTCACTATAGGCAATTATGACAATAATAAACATAGCTAGTTGCATACTTAAACACATTAACACGTATATTCATGTCATGGCCACACACACTTTCCATGCTCATGTAATGTCCTAATTACTTTTCTAGGACATCCTATAGCTCATTTGGACACGTGTGTGCGGTATAACTCGTGGTTTAATATCGCTTTGATACCACTCTGTCACGACCCAAACTCGCCCCTATGGGTTTAACACTGTAACCGGCCAGTAATCCGAGATTACCGAAGGCCTACTTAACAGTAAAACAGTAATACAAAGTATAGGGGCTGGCGGAAGCCAAAACAGTAAATGAAAGATGTCCAATGAGCTGTGACAGTCTGTATGCAAAAAGACTTTTCATAACATATGCACATTCAGAACAAAAACAGTATATCATATATCATTTACAGGCATTCAGGTTAGGGACCAAATCCCCACCATAACAGTACAGTACAAATATCACTCAGTCTATACATAACAGAGACAGATATGGTGAATCTGAGACACCCCAAAAGCAGCCTTAGCTTGAACAGATCTGGAACCTCGAAGTGAGACACAAAGGTTGGCTTGACAAAACAAAAGCTTAGCCTGACGCTCCTAGCAACAATCCGGTGCCTGTACACCTTCATATATATGAACCGTGAGCTAAAGCCCAGTGAATAACATGTGCATAAAGAGGTTAAGAATGAATGTCCTTTCAGTATTGAAAACAGTCATTTATCAGTATATCAGTCGTTCAGTTTGTGGCTCATATCTCATGTCATAACAGTCATTCAAAAACTATAATAGTCATATGTGGTACATCTAATAGCAAAATAGTACAGTAGGTCTTAACAGACCGAACAGTCAGTTGATGGTCATCATATCAGTAAACAGTAGTGGTTCCAAACATGGGAACCGACAGAGATCTCTGTGACAGTAGCAGTACAGTACAATAACAGTAAATTGCTATGGATGCCACGAATACAGTTCATAAATAGGACAAACATTCATTCAGTAAGAAATATCATTTCAGAAAGCAGTACAGTTGTTCATTCAGAAAATATTCATGATTGAACATATCTTTACAAAATAGTTACTCACAGAGCACTGGGCTATAAGCAGCTAGAGCATCCTCGGATGCCAACCCTACACAGTTACAGAACGAACACACACTAAGCTACACAGTTGGGAAATAATAACTTAATCCCTAATTTGCCTTGGTGTGGTTCTACATCAATATCCTCATTAAGATGCGTTAAACTAGGCCTAAGAATACCTAGGATGGAATGAGGATGCAAAGATGCATGTAAAAACACTTTTCAAAATTTTTAGAAAACAGGGGTCTCGCACGAGCGTGGCTTTCTACGCTCGAGCGGACATGCAGACAAAGGAGCTCCGCTCGAGCGTGACTTTCCTCGCTTGAGCGGACTGCAAAAGTACTAGATGGGTGAAATTTACGCTCGACGGGCGCTCGACCCCCGCTCGAGCATGAGACACAAGTTCTCGCTCGAGCGTGCATTCCCTCGCTCGAGCGGACTGTAAGCACATGCAAAGTACTGGATACACGCATTTCACGTTCGAGCGTCACTTTACTTGCTCGAGCGGACTGCATGCACACAAAGCGTACGCTCGAGAATGGAGTTCCTCGCTCGAGCGTGGGTCCAAATTCTGGAATTTCTAGATTGAACCTCCAAGCTCAAAATCAACATTTAAAGCATCAAATTCGATCCTTTTGGGCTAATTTTCTGAAAAACACTTGTAAACTCATAATATGACATGTTTCAAAGATCAATTTGAGAAATCAAAGGCCAAAGGTAGTTCAATTAAACACAATTTCAAAGAAGTTTTCATGAACATGAAGAACATATGACATGCATGAATTCTAGTGAATTCTAATGCCTCAAAACATGATCCAAAGCAAGATTAAACTCAAAACCATGATGAACTCATGGACTAGAACAAGAATGTAAACTTGCATGCAAGATTTCATGAAAATCAACTTCAAAATGCAAGAATATGTACATGCATGCATGATTCAAGCTTCAATTCAACAATTTAAGCCATAACTTGGCTCTAAACTCCAACAATCCTCTAAACCATGCAAGAACCAACCCAAAATATGAACAAGAGGGTAAATGTCCTACCTTAGGTCTTGAATTCAAGATATACAAGCTCAATTTGCAATCTACACTTCAATTTCCCTAAATTCCAAGCAATTCTTGAAGAACTCAAACTATCTCCTATCTCTCCCTCTCTCTAGTCAGTTTTGCTCTCAAATGGTTGAGGAATAACATGTACAAATCAATAAAAGGCTCATGAAAGTCCACTAAGTGGCATTTAGGTAAATAACTCAAGTTGATGCATTTTAACTTCATTAATGTAATTTAATCATACCAAATCACATTTCAATTAGACATGCCATAAAATCACATAAATTCTAATTTGCATAAAACATTACTCGATTTCAGTTTAGGCCGTCGAGAAGGCCTTCAATTTACAGTTTAAAGCGCAAAACATGAACAGATCATTCAACAGTCAACAGATAGAAATGCACTTAAGCTATACACTCAATCAATTAGTTCAGGGTTTCAATCAATCAGTCATTTAACATGCTTAATCATAGATTAGCACTAATCAGTGGTGAGGGTTGTCACACTTCCAGAGCAACAACTGGTCGACCATAGGTGGGAGAGGTCTAGAGCATGAGAGAAGACTAGTGGTGTGGTGGCTGTCCAGAAAATGTGGCCCAAAGGTCAAGCAAGCCAGTTATCCGACCAGAAAACTGGCTGGCAGAAGGAAAAGTGGTCTCCAAGGAGAAAAAATGGTCTCCCACCCTTGTACCACCTTCCAAACAAGGAAAACACGGTTTGTACCAAAAACGAACCAAAATGGATGCAAGACGAGAGATCGGGAGGCAAAGCACGCGGCCGAAAGCCCCGAAAACTAACTGACGAGCATCAAAAGTGGTATGCCACCACAAAAGTGGTCTCCCGGACCACAGTGTTCCTCTAGGTAGAGGCAACAAGGTGTGGTTCGAAAACCATGCCAAACGGAGAACGTTAAGCAGTCCTGAGCCAAGGCGCACGACCGAAGGCTCCAAAAATCGAAAACTAGTCTCCAAACGGGAAAAGTGGCCTACGACCACAAAAAGTGGTCTACAAGACCACTCCCTCCCTCCGAGAAGAGAAAACAAGATTTGGTCCACAAACCGAGCCGAAGCACAAAAGAGTTCAGAGGCTTGGAGGCAAGGCTCTCAGCCAAAACTCCGGAGACTCGAAACGAGCACAACATGCGCCATCACCGAGCGCTCAATAAATGATGTTTAAGTCTTAAGGTCGGTCAAAAATAGGGTGTCTACAGCAGATTTTTCAGTTTGGATCTCGGCGTCAATCTCACGCAGTGTGTCATCTAGGCTCTTGTTGGCAGTCTCAATCTCGGCCTCAGAAGTGGTTTTTTGAACCTCATCCTCCTCATCTTAAGTCAAGCCAAGGACTTGCTCATTCAGAGTTGGGGACTTGGCCCCAGCAGTAACTTCAGATTCTTTCTCAGCAACCTCAGCCTCGGCCTCTTCCTTATCTCCGGCCTCCTAGTCATCGGCCTCTTCTACTTTCTCGGCCCCATCCTCAGATTGGTTGGGAGAGGGAGGGAAAGGGACATTGAGCTGACCCATATCACGGAGGGGTGAATCCTCGGGAACAGACATCTTATTGAGGGCTGTCATCTAGTCTAGATAGTAGCCTTTGTTGCAAGCCATGTTGACTTGTTTTTTCGGCCTTAGCAATGACCTCGGCTTTGGTAGCAGTAACTTGGTCCACTTGCTTCATGTGCTTCTCTTTCGAGATATTGAGTTGTTGGAGGTATGAGCATGTTGGATTCACTATAAGGAGATAGAGTGGATTGTATAGTTATGACGTCAAGGATGTGTAGACACCCTATTTTTGACCGTCCTCAAGACTTGGACGTCATCGTTTGAACACTCGGTGATCATCCATGTTCGTGTTCGTTTTGAGTTCTCGGAGGTCTCGGCTACGCTCCTTACCTTAGGATCTCTCGACTGGCTTGTTTTGTGTTTGGTTTTGCGCCAAACACTTGTTGTTTTGCTTCTGAGAGCAGGGAATGGCTTGTTGGCCATCCCCACACCTCACCGGCCATGGCTTGAGGCCACTGGCCCTGTTTTGTTACTACCGGCCATTGGTGATAGTCGGTCGGCACTCTTTATGGTCGGCCGACCATTATTTTGGTCAATTTGTCATTTTTGGCTGGCCGACCACTGTTCATCTGCTTTTTGCAGATATTTTATGCCAGCTGTGATAGCTGGCATCCACAATGCCCCCCCTCCATACATGTGTATGGAGGGATTTCCCTCTTGCTTAGCTTGTTTTGTAAGTTTTGCAAGATTGGAATTCCTATAAAGGGAGGGCTTCTCCTCCCTCCTCAAAGGTTCCAAAAGTTCCAGAGGTCTGATATTAGGCTTAAAGAAGTCCTATATCTATCTATCTCTATATCTCCATCTCCTTTTGATTTGTTTGTGTATAAAGGTGTTTTGTTCTTAGTTTTGCACTAAGACACATAGTATTACACCATACCTTGGTTGTTGAGGTGCCAAAGGGTTGTTTTTGGAGTTTTTGAGCTGGTTTTGACCTAAGGGGGCTGCTGGAGTGGTCTTCTTGAAGAAGGTCTTCAAGGGTAAGAACCTTACCCATTTATTCTCTATTTTTGCACAAGCTTTTGACCTATCTTGCATCTATTTTTGAGCTTAGTGCATAACTAATAAAAGTTCTGATTTTGTGTGTTTTAGAACTTTGTTTAAGGTTACTTTGAGGTTTGGGGTTGTTTCCCCCCTCCAAGGCCTTGTTAGGCCTTGTTTAAGGCCATACCTTTTGGCCCTCGCTTTGAGCTTTGCATGATCTCTCTACCATTGAAATCCAGAGGATTTTCAGTGGTGGAAAGGTGGTTTTGAGGTCCTAAATGGGAAAGGGCCATCCCCTCTTCATGTTACCTTTGATACTTGCACAAATGACTTGTGTTGTAGCTTGTATGCCTAGCTTGCTTTAGCTTCATTTCAGCCAGTATTTGTGCTTGTTTTATCATGATATAGCACTGTTTTAAGTTGGTTTAGACATACCATGCATGCTTTGCATACTTGTCTTGTAATGCCATGAAATTGCCTTAACATGCATCATGATGTACCATGACTTTCTAGCATGATTTTGGCTTAGCTTTGTGAAGTTTTTATGCATGTTTTGGTATGCTTAAGGTCTGATTTTGGTTGTTTGGGTCATCCATGACTTGCTTTGTATAGCTACTATGCAACCTAGCTTGTAGGCTTTGAGTATTGGATCCTCTAGCATGCTTTACTTGCATTATTTCAGTGACTTGGAGTCACTTACCATGTCATTTCAGCCCATATGGCATGCTTGTTTACTCACAATTGATGATTCTTTAATGTTTTAAAGAGTTTGTGTTTCATGCTCCATGTTTGTGCCATTGTGTATGCCATAATGTGTAGGCATTTGGGATGCCATCTAAGTGTGTCTTTGGCCTTGTTTTGGTCTGCCTTGGGACTGTTTTGAGTCCCTTTGGCCCTTTGAGGCTTGGTTGGCATGGTCATGACTTGAGCCCCTTGGCTAGCCATGAGCCTTGGACCTTGTTGCATGCTTTGCTTGATTTGTTTAGTTGGTTTGGCACCTTTTCTAACATGATTTCAGAGCTTACAATATATGACATTTGTCCATGTTTGTTCCTTTTAAGTGTGCTTAAAAGTTGCCTCTTTATGCTTAAGTATTGGACCATGTATGCATGCATGTTTGTATGTACATTTGCCTCCATTTCCTTGGTATATTGGCCACTGTTTTGAACCTAGTAGAGAGCTGTCCATCTTGGTGTAAGTCCATCATTTGCATGTTGTTGCATGCTCGCCTTGCGTGTTGTTGCATGCTCGGCCTATCACATGTTGTTGCATGCTTGAATCACTTTGCATTTGGCATGCATTATCTTTGTTAAGTTGCTTTACATGTTTCCATGCTAAATCCCCTTTACATGTTGTTGCATGTTTGTCATTAGGATTGTTGTTACATGCCTCGTATGCTTGTTTGCTTAGGTTGTGTGCCTAGTACACATTGCTTGTTTGCATGTTCATGTTGCATACTTAGCTTGCATGCTTAGGATGCATAACATTGTGCATATCATGCATGTCTTGCCTCTTGATCAAGCATGATAGAGGTTGGGTCCTTTATGTGTTTTGTGTGCATTCTATTTGACATTAAAATTGCACACATTCGCCTCTTGGACCATCATGCATTGAAATACGTGATTGGTGGCCCGAGGGTCGAAGACCAAACTCCCTTGAGTCCATGACATGATAGGGAGGTTGGTTGTGCAAACATTTGATGTGAAATGCATTGCCATGTCTTGTCTGTCCTCTGCTGCTGTCAAAACAGGGTTCTGCAGGAAGATATGGTCGACTGACCATTTTCAGTGCCGATCGACCAATAATGGATGGCTGAGGGCATCATAGATGGTTGATGACCACTTTACCATGGCCGGTGACCATTCCTCTTGGTCGGTGACCTTCCATAGTGATCAGGGAGTGATGCTGAAGCATCCTTGGGACTTGTGCAGTCTTCAGAGATGCAGAACAGTGTAAACAGAGGCAGCTTGTACATGGTGGTGGATTTCCGAGCGAAGCCGAGCACGCATGCATTGGACCCTCTTTCCGAGGCTGTTTTACCGCTTTATTAGCTTAGTTAATTTGCTTAACTAGTTAAGTGGTCTGTAACTATTTAATTAGCTTGTTAGTTAGTTAAATTTGTATTATTCTTTTGGTCCCTCCGAGAGAGGGCAATTTGTAATAAGCGTGCGTGTGTGTGATGCATGTCTTCCAACCCCACTTCTTTCTCCCTTTTATTTAACCGCTCATGATGGTTAGTTTTAAGGCATATTTGATTTAGCATACCTTATGCAATGCATGCGTGCATCCATTCATCTGTATTGCATGCATCGGGCTCGGCGCATCATACTAACCGCACAGTATTTCAATTCCAATTTGAATACGTGCATTGAGTTGTTGCATTTCACATGCCATCCTTAGATTAGCCGAGCCTATTCTAGTGGCATTTTGTATGCGATGCATTAGCCATTTTAACATGGACTTGGATCATACATTAATTGCTAACATGTTCTTTATTTTGGCTCGGATTACACTGTGAGTGTTTATGCTTTAGCATATTGCATATATGTGAGTGTTAACATGAAAGCATGCTTGCCATGAGGCTAATTGCTTAGTCGATTTACTGCCTGAATGCCTGTGGGTGAAGGTTGGGTTGCTTGAATTGGAATAATTCGTTGAAACCCGTGTTTTAGCCTACTTGCGAGTAGCAAACCTCAAACCATTTTCCAAACAAAACAGATATGCGATGCTTTGTTCCAAATTAGGCGATCTAGTCTATACTTTTATGTTGTGCGCATCACAGAGTAAGATTAGCTAAATAACTGGAATAAGAATGCATAATGTTTTCAAAACTAGATATCATGGTTAGTAGAGGCCAATCTTTAATCGGGCGAGCGGGGGTGCTCATAGCTGACCTTCCCCAATCGTACCCAAGTTCCCGAGCCGAGGCAACTTTGGTGATGACGGACACGTGGCCTTAGGCAAACGAGTCAGGGTTTCCTAAATTCTCCCATAAAAAATATTTAGGTGGCGACTCTGTATCTGGCAAAGCAGTCTATGTTTGACACTTCTTTCTAAAAATCTGTTTTTCAAAACGATTTGTCGGATTTGGACTCTTTGGTGATTTATCAATCTCACATTGCATATTGTGAGATCAGATTAAGAACCGTGACAATTTGAGTTCGAACTGTAGTGAGCCCAAATGAACAGAACGGGATTCCCTCCCGGGACGTTCCAGGACGTTCGGGGACGTCTACAGGATGTCAACAAGAACGTCTTCTACTACAAGAGTTCGGCGAGACATGTTGTCATTGGTTACAGCGATGGTTACTCACAGATAAGGCAATTGGAAAATTAGCAAGGTCTAAGGCTGGAAGCTTAGGACCTCGGTGTTTCCTGTTCCTGGTTCTAGCTGTAAGATTGTCTCTATGTCAGTGTTTTCACTGCCATTGAGATGGTGGGTTGATGTGTGGAGCAGCTGATAAATTGCTTGGCTATTAGTCTGGTTCAGCTGGTAAAGTTTGAACCTTGGGCATAAAGGGAGTTTTCATAGTAATGAATGCTTCAAGAACAGCAATGATGGTTTGCAGAGGCCAAGAGAAAGAGAATCTAAGGACACAGATAGAGATGAAATAGGAAGATGAAATGGTTTTGCAGGAATTAGAAAAATATGGCAAAAAGTTATGATTTCGAGAGGGAGAACTGATGTGATTTGTCACGTTGTTCATAATACAACTATATTGATTTGTAACTTTCACTTTAGGATTGTACACCATGGATTTAATTATTTGTAATTTTTACCACAGAATGGCGTAACTTTTACTCGAGTGAGTGATGAAAGGGGAATTTTCTTTTTTCCATGTAGGATTCATTTTTTATTTTTATGAATTAGATTTTTTGAGAACTCTAAGAAACTAGATTCTAAAAATGAATTGAGAGATTTTCTTTTCTTTTTTTTTTCAAACATAATTTTTAGAAATAGTTTTGCCAAAGGATTTGTTTGATCATTATCAAGTTGTGCTACATTTCTCTAATTTTGCACCCCTAATTCCATCCCTAATAACGTGGCTCACTGCTATGTGAAGTGGTCCTACATTTTTGAAGAGAGTTGATTGCTTATTATTGTTTGCCACCTCATTAGAGGTGTAATTGGGGGTAATGAAATGAGAGATAGGGCATTTCTCTTAAAGTTCACTTGGAAGGGTAGGTTTTACAGTCCTTTTCATATTTTCTTAACAAATCTAATAATCTTTTTAATGAAATTCGTATGCATATAAAAATGATATTGGCTGTACCAGGCCAAGATAGCACAAGTGAATATCCGAAATATTTTCAGCAATGCGACGCACTCAAAAAAGACCTATAATTTGACAAAGAGAAGAGCAAAAGGAAAATATTTTCTCTCGTACAATGTCGGGTGTATATAATAGCCAAGTACAAGTAAATTAAATCAAAAGAATGTATGAAGGAAAAAGTTTGATAGAGCAGTGTTAATTAGCAATTGAAATGGAAATTATTGAGAATACACTTTGTCCAAAGATCCAAAAAAATGAAAAATAATCTTAAAGAGGACTAGAAAGAAGAGTGAGAAGGGTTGAACAAAATCAAGAACCACTTGTAAGAACACCGTTTCCATCATGAAGCTTTCAAGCTATCCAAGCCAACTTTGGCCTGCACCAAGAGAGTATAGATTTTAAAATTATTGATTTTTCTTATTTGGGGGAAAAGAAAATCACTTTTTTTCCAGTCAAATATATTACATATATATATATATATATACTCAAACTTTTGCACCTTTGGACATAGATCCTCTCTCCTCAAAATCCTATGCCCTGTCTCAATGCACTATCAGTTGCACAATCGTATCTCGATATTCCCAATACATTGTGTGGATAGGAGTGCATTGGGAACAAGGGTATAGAGATTTGAAGACATAGGATAATTGGCTCTATCTTTCTCCTTTTGATGGAGGATCACGTCCCTTGGCTATGTTTGGATCATGAATTTGTAGAATGATTTGTAAGAGAAAATAGAAAAGTTGCAAAGAAACTGAAGTGATAGAAGCTAAATTTGTCATTCTACCTTGTCATCATATAATATCCTCATTAGCATCTTGAATCTACTTTGTCATTCTTTCCCTTTCGTTGTGTTTAGATCATGGATTTGTTGTGAAAAAAAAAAAAAGTAATAGAAAAGGAAATGTACGTAGGAGAAGTAATTTTCTACACATTTTCCTTCTTAGTTTTTTCACCTCTACAAATCCATAATCCAAACACAAGATTAAGCAAGAGTCAGCTTAACAACAAGCCAAGAAGTCCTTACCAGAAACTTGTGGATCTCTTGAAGAATTGGTGTAAAGGTTGTGCAAAAATTTTCCATATCAGCATGGATATCCCCTGAGCCACCTATCACCTCCATGAACTTCTTCCTATCAGGAGCAAGCTTGATAGCAACCTGTGATTCAATTTTAAATGTCAAAATCTCTACAAAGGAAAAGAAATGCTCTAAGAATTAAAGAATAGAACTAATGCTTTTTGACAGAACAAGAGATGGAAAGAAAGGACAGAAGAGAGTGGATATTAAAAAGTTGGCCAACTGTTTTTGAAAACTGTTTTCGAAATCTTTTTTGAATCCAACCCACTTTCTAGGGAAACATTAAAAAGTTGTTTTCGAATTTTTGAAAACTGTTTTCTCACAAAAATAAAAATGATGAGCATTTTCAAACTTTTCAAAAACATGAAAAAAGAGAAACAAAAACACAACTAAACATGCCTAAATTCTGTGAAAAAGGGTGGGTAGAACAGTAGAATGCATCAAGGAGTGACAAATATGAGAACAATGAATAAGATTTCAGAAAGCACTTAAAAGGAGGCATTTAAATCCTATTGATTATCGGTTCAAAAAATCAAGTGTCATATTATGAGAAATATGACTATAAGGCTAATAGGAAGTCTGATCTTATTTCTATCAAGGAAATGCACAATCTGATTGAGTAGGAATCAGAAACATTACAGTGAAACTTGAACTAGCTAGCCAGCCATGCCATTTCTTCAATGTCTTGCTATAGGAATCGGTACAAGCTTGTGTCATTGTCCAATCTTGATGGTCATGTAGGTTCCGAAATAGCTCCACCAAGAAATCCATTGCTCTGCAGAATCACCATGACAACATCATACATCTAGAAGCATCTAATATTTTGGAAAGAAAAAAAAAATTTGTTTGGCAAATAACAACATTCCGTTGTTATTAAAGTTCATTTACCCTAGAAATCATCAAAAACGAATTTACAGATGACATTAATTTTTTTAACACGACAAGCAAATAGCATAATCATATACCTTGTCAACCAAAGAAGACCATTTGAACAACTTGATGATGATTTTGTCGTTTTTGTTTCAACTTCTGCTTGTACGAAATTGAACAAGTAGTTGTATTTAGTTGTATTGGAATTGTATCTAGATTCCAGCCTCTGCAAGTAATACCAGTATTGAACAATTAACTGAATTCAGGATTGAAAGCATAATATGAGGATGCAGAAATTTCATTATACTTTATTTAACTAGAGAAATGTATATAATGTAGGTTAGCATTTATGTTTTCCAGTTAGACTTCGTCAAACAAAATATATAGAAACCCAAATCCAAAATCTTTCAAATTGAGCTCGACAAATTTCTAGCCAGTACAAGACTTCGAGACCATGTTTTAAACTAACATTATTAGGACAACAAAGAACAAATTCAATATTTACCCAATAGTGCCTTTACAATCTTTTGCCAATCATAAATTGGCATAGTGTGACATGTTAACTTTTATTTATGTATTTTTTTATTGAAGAGGATTATAATTAATTGAATGTAAACGAGCATATAAGTGAAAATTAAGAAGAAAAGTATCTTACCGATATATTACCGCCAATATCGGATTTCACAACCGTCATTGCCGCTCCAAATTTGTCTGACATCAGAAATTTAAAAAAAGTTCAATGGATTGCCAAGCCAAAGGCCCAAAAAAGGACTTAAGAGCAAGTTTGTAGACAAATATAACTCCGAAAGCAATGCATAACGGTATAGGAAATTACAAAAGAGAAGAACAATGTTTTGACACTGACAAATGTTAGCATTTGGAAATGCAAGATCATGCTTTATTCAAAACTTCTTTTTATTTTGTTTTGTTTTGTTTTGTTTTTTTTTTTTTTTTTTGGTTTTAGTTTTTCCTTTTTCTTGTCCAATAAAAAAAATCTGTCTAAACCATAGAAAAAGAATAGTTACACTGTTTGGGACAACTTCTCCATAAAGCAAGGGCTTTTGTAGAATGGACTTTAAAGGAAGTCATTCAAGAAAAGTTCTTTTGATATAAAATTATGTTTGGTAAGTGCACTTTTTAAAAGTGCTATATGAAAATTTCATTTTTGAATATTTTAGTAATTTTCCCAAAAAGTCCAAAGAAATGAAAATTCATGACAATGAAGGTCATGTAGGTCAGTATTATAGAGACAACACCGTCATATAAAAGTTTTATTTAAACGAGTATTAGACTTCATGAGAAGTCAATCACAAAGCCACCGAATGGAGCTTCCACAAAACGGCCTTTTAGAAGCATGCACTTTTTAGAAAAGCTCGTGTACATAAACTCACCAAGCAACCATTAAATCTTTGGAAGGACTTTTAAAGCCCGGAAGTCCGTTTTGCATTTCCGCCAAACACCCATACAACTATGAAAATAACTTCCAAGTGCACAGAAAATCTAAAAAATTCTAATTAAAAACTAAATGGTTTGAGCAACAATAAAACAAACTATGAAAACTCATGAAAACTCTTCTTGATTGAAGCTATTCTCTAGCTAAATTACCAAAAGGCAAAGAAAAGCACACCTAGAATAGGCAATATGTGTTTGCAAACATCTAAGAAAGGCTCTGTCAACAGTTCTCCTCTGTCAGACTTGACATTCTTCATTCCCTCCAAAGCAAGGCTAAACACAGTCCCCTCCATTTTCAAGGTTTACTGCATAATTTAGATATTTAGATAAGCAAACATGTTATTTAGTAATTAACTACACAAGTTCACATAAAATTTCTTTATCTCTGTGATAAAAACTGCATCACCCACTAACCCAAATCTAATGGAGGATTTTTATATGTTTGGCCCTTTTCTCATTTTAGTCCTTAAAGTCTTTTTTTTCTTTTTTTCTTTTTTCACTTTGATTATTCATGTTTCAAATTTTTTCTAAATTAATTAACTTCTGTCTAAAATTAGACAGAAAATGATACATTAACAGTCAAATAGCATAAAAATATTTTATTATATATAACTCACACTTATATTATAAACTTAAATCTCAATATAATAATATATTTTTTGTGTCATGTGATATTTAAGGTGGCATTTTTTGTCTATTTTGAACAAAAGTTATTTTAGGAGTAAATTATAAAATAAAATAAAAAAACTTAAAACACGAACTGTCAGAGTGGGAAAAAAAATGACCAAATATAAAGAAGAGTAAAAGAAGGTTGGCTGATTTTTTATTACAAGTTGGTGGATTCTAATTGTGATTTTTCCACGTAAAAAATCTTTTGTGTCGTTGATGATTTTCTCTTACTGTTTCTTATCAACACTGATAATGGTTGCTTCATTTTTAATTAGGCTACCTAAATCAATAATCACGTTAAATGGGACACATTTAGATTTCCAAAAGAGTTTGAATTTTTATATTTAGAAACAATATGAAGGGAATAGCAAAGGGAGTAGCAAAGGGAGTAATGACATATGGGTTCAAGCTTTTACACACAATTTAGATATAGATTATATATTTATCTTTCTAGTATCGAACTTTTATGATCGATCTCTACTTTGCAGTATGAATGTTATGTCTAGATCTATACATAACTTATCTTTGGTACTTTATTTGGAGACTTTCCTTTGTTTTACACCAGGTTTTCCCTTAGTTTGGTGTAAACTTGTTGATGATCTCCTTATAAGTGCCGTTTAGCCATATTTACTTTAATGGAAATTTGTGTACATATATGGGTTCGAATCTCATAAAAAAATGGATATATATTGATAAAAAAAAAATGGATATATGGGTTTGAATCTCATAAACATCCTAAAAAAATATTGATTAAAATTGTGTACATCTTATCATCTTCAGATTCCATCGATGGGATCATAATTTGATCATATTTACATAATTCAAGAGCCAAACAGATATTGAAACACATTGGTTCAAATCCAAAGCAAAATGTACTAATCATGAGACGTGAAATGAAACTGCATATATATATACACATATACATATCTCCATATACATCAATTAGATCAGATCAGTTTAACATTAATACATTGCAGAGATAAATCACAGAAAATGAAATTAACATAAGAAAATGTAGAGAGAGATAGGGATTAAGATATGAATGAGGATAACCTGAGATTGTGAAATGCAGAGAGAGAGAGAGAGAGAGAGAGAGAGAGAGAGAGAATTGGATTTGATTAAAAAGTGCCTATATATATGCAGATTATGTGTATATATATATATACACACATTAAATTAAGATTTCGTTGTCAAATTAAATTAAATTAAATATTGAGTGAATGAAGCTGAATGAGTCGTTGTCACGTCTAACGGTTTTGAAAGTAATACCCGCTACTTCTGCGATATGCTCCCCATGTAGGCTCTGTTTGGTAGACATATGCTCCCCATGTAGGCTCTGTTTGGTAGAGAGTGTCGTTTTTATATTATTTTTTTATTTAGTTTGTGTCAAAACATAATTTCGGTTTACCATATTTATGACATAAAAAATATCTTAAATAATTTTTTAAAATTTAATTATTTAAGAGTTGAAAAGGAATACTTTTTTTTTTTTTTTTGGCGTAAGTAAAAATTTTTGGGTAAGTGAAAAGGAAAGGAATACTTATACATTCTATTTATCATTTTTCCCCCCTTAAAATTAGACCAAACAAGCGCATAGACAAAAAAAAATAATTCTCATAGCTTATGGGCTGGCCCAGCCCTAAAATATATGAGTTGGGCTTGTGGCGAAGAGTAGAACTGGTGGCCCAAACTGAAGGACTGTGAATGCAGTTATGTATTTCAATAAATAAATAAAGTTAATTTTTATTTTTTATTTTTTCATATTTTAATATTCAATTCTAATTATTGTAATGCACATCAAAATTTAATTTTTTAATTTTCTTAATTTAATAAAAAAAACTTAATTAAAATTATATTAAGGCATAGAAATGGAAAGAAAAATAAAAAGAAGCAGAAATGAGGGAGAGGGTGAGAGATGATGAATTAGTCTATCAAAGAGAGAGAGAGAAAGTGGGTGAGGGAGAGAGTCGAAAGGGGAGAGAGAGAGAGAGAGAGATGAAATGTTTGAGAAGTTGAAAGGATTGAGGAGAGAGAGAGAGAATCACAAGAGTAAACGAAGTTGTCAAATCTCTGTGAGAGAGAAAAAAATAGAGGAATACATTTTTCTTGAGAAAATAGATATGGCCTTGGAAAACATATATGGAGTGTGGGGATATATTTTCTGTATACCAACACGTGGCATGGTGACGCCGACGTGTCAGCCGAGGTGCCACGTGCCCTGGTAGTTAAGCCGAGGTAATCTCGGAGAAGCCGAGGTCATCTCCGAAGATATCGGAATCCGAGATATGGGGCAAGAGTCCTAAGGCACAAAGAGGATTGAACCAAGATAAAGATAAAACTCTCAAGGAGTTTATCTATATCATTTAAAAGAGTCCAGAGTAAACAGTGAACTAGAATCCATAGAAGTCATACTTCTAGTGGGACTTGGATTGAGTATATTATAAAAGAGAGGCACCCCCATGGGTCTAAGGTATGTAACTTATACTTTGAATATTCAATTTAGTACTTGATTATCTTTGAGAGATATACTGACTTGATCGTCGGAGTGCCCCGGGGTGGAAGAACCACCGCCGGAGCTTTTTCTTTCTGTTTCAGGTTACTTTAGCCATCTATTCTGCTTGTGCTCTCCAGCTGATCACTAAACGGGCAGTGTGGTCAGATTTTCACCCACACAATTTGGCGCCGTCTGTGGGAATCGAAGGAAGAATAGATGGCCAGTAACGGACAGCAGGAAAATATTGGGAAGGACGCTCCCACTGGGAGGGACAGCCCAATTGATCTCGATATCGAAGGAGATAACCGCAATGCAGAAGCCCGTGACCAGGGTCACAGAGAGAACGACGTCATCCCAGAAGGCGACACGTCAAAAAGAGCTAACCAAGGAAAATACTACAATGAAGATAACCTCCAGGTATGGAGGGACAGGTGCCTACGGAGGGATGAGGAAGTAAAGGAACTAGCAAACAAGTTGGCGGACCTCCAGTCAGTCGTCAACTTCATGATGCAGAATAATGTTATGCAGCCACCATACCCGCTGCAAGATACGCCGATGCCAGCGAACAACACTCAGAAGGAGGTAAGAAAAACAATCCCCGAGGTCCCTTAGCGTACCAGAAGCGGAAGGCATTCACACCGACCTTCCAGGGAAGTCGGACGGGAAAAGCCGAGGCAAGAGGAGTCCCGACGGACACACCACATGAAGAATCCAGACCCCAAAGAACATCGACATGTTCAGGGGCAAGTACTCCATTTTGACACATCCCACGAAGAAAGATCCAAACGACCCCACCACGAGGCCGAAAGCAGTGTACCAAAAAGACTAAAATCCAAAGACAGCCAAGCTCCAGGGAGGAGCAAAGAAGACTTGAGGGACTACCTCAAGAGGAGGCAACAGAATGGAGAAGCCGAGGTAAACTCCCCAGTGAAACCAAAGACAGCCTTCTCGGCGGAACTGGACAAATTCGAACCACCCAAAAGATTCAGTATGCCGAGGTTTCAAATCTATGACGGTAAATCAGATCCGAACTTTCATGTTGGGTTGTACCTAAATTCAATGGCGCTATATAGCGGAAACGAGCCGTTGCTCTGCAAAGTATTCCCCTCGTCCTTTGGGGAAATTGCATCTGATTGGTTCCACAAGTTACCAAAAGGAAGTATAAAGACATGGGAAGGCTTGGCCGAGATGTTTGTGGCCAGATTCGTGACCAACAAGCTGCAACCCCTGAGGGTTGATGCTTTGATGGCTCTACGAATCACCAAAGAAGAAGGCCTCAGGGCCTATGCGAAGAGGTACTACGAGGTGTTCAACCGAATACCTGAATGCAACCAGGAAGTAGCAGTCGTATCCTTCAAGAACGGCCTGAAAGATGACTGCCCACTACGGAAATCTTTGGCAAAAACATTGCCAAAAAGCATGGAAGAACTCATGGCAAGGATTGAGAAATACGCCAGGGCCGAGGAAGATACATCGGGAAACAAGGAGGTGAAACAAGAAAAGGGAAACGGCTCGCCAAAGCGAGGCCGAAACAACAATGGACCGACCAAACAAGAAATAGAATTGAGAAATAAACAGGCGGTAACAACGGTATTCCGGATCCCAATCCATAAAATCTTAGATCGGATTCGAAATCAACCTTATTTCAGGGCTCCAGCAAGAGCACCAGGGGAATTCATGGGAAGGAACGTTGGTAGACGTTGCGCCTACCACAATGAAGAAGGGCATCCAACTCAAGGTTGCAAAGCCTTAAAAGCACACTTGGAAGACCTAGTAAGACAAGGCCTTCTGAGGGACCTGGTCGACAAGGCCAGAACGAGGGAAGAACAGGCAAGGTTGCCTCAAGCACCAGCGGCACCCCCTCCCCCAGCACAACTACCACAAGCAGGGGAACCGAGGGTGGTTAATGTGATCCATTCAAGGGTCAACGAAAACGAAGTTAGAGGAGAAACCCAGAGGGTAAGACATTTACAGCATATCTACCAAGTCGGGGAAAAGAGACATCGGCCAGAAGAATGCCAAGGGCCAATGATAGCCTTTACTGAAGCCGACCTAGACCTGGTCCAACATCCGCATAATGATGCCTTGGTAGTATCCCTCCAGGTTGGGGAGTGCCAAGTAAAACGCATCCTAATAGACCAAGGCAGCTCCTGTGACATCATGTACGTCAGATGTTACAAAGAGCTAGGCCTTCACCCCGATGACCTAGAACAATCCAGCGGCCCGATGGTCGGCTTTAATGGAACGCCGACATGGCCACTGGGCGCAACAAGCTTGGAGGTACAAGCCGGCACTAAGAAGATCAGGACGGAATTCCTGGTAATTGACACACCTTCACCATACAACATCATCCTGGGAAGACCGTGGTTGCATGCAATGGGGGCAGTTCCCTCGACGTTGCATCAACTACTCCGGTTCCCAACAGAGCATGGGATTGAAGAAGTCAGAGGGGATCAACTACAAGCCAAAAATTGCTCCATGGCAGCAATAAAATCCACCTGTAGTATACGAGAGCCCAAGAAAGCAGAAGTTGAAGACGAGGACATGGAAGTCCTAGAAGACGTCGGGAAAGAACCAGCCGAGAAAAGCGAAGAGGCGCTAAAGAAAATCCTCGTCCAGGAGGGCGACGAAGAACGGTTTTTTCTTCTCGGCTCCGGCTTAGCTAGAGAAGAAGAAAAAGAAATGGAAGATTTTTTAAGGGCAAACATAGAGGCGTTCGCCTGGACACCTTATGAAATGCCTGGCATTGACCCCGAGGTCACTTGCCACAGTCTGAATGTCGACAGATCGGCAAAACCTGTGATTCAACGAGCCAGAAGGCCGACGTTAATGCACGTCAAAGTAGTCGAGGAAGAGGTAGACAGACTCCTTGAAGCCAGGGCCATCCGAGAAGTCCAGTACCCAACGTGGCTGTCCAACACAGTAGTAGTAAAAAAGAAGAATGGCAAGTGGAGAGTTTGTGTAGACTTCACCAGCCTCAACAAAGCTTGCCCAAAAGACAGCTTTCCTCTGCCCAAAATCGACCAACTGGTAGACGCCACCTCGGGACATGAAAGGATGAGTTTTTTAGATGCATACAGAGGGTACCACCAGATTGCTATGTACCCTCCAGATGAGGAGAAGACCGCGTTCATCACCCCGAAAGGCCTGTACTGTTACAGGGTAATGCCTTTTGGGCTGAAAAACGCAGGAGCAACCTATCAGAGGTTAGTGACAAAGATGTTTAGACACCTGATTAGCAAAACGGTAGAAGTTTACATCGATGATATGGTCGTAAAGACCAAGGAATCAAACGGTCATCTTGCCGACCTAAAAGAGGTCTTTGACATACTCAAAACATATCGGCTCTGACTCAACGCCTCAAAGTGCGCATTCGGAGTTGGGTCAGGTAAATTCCTAGGATATCTGGTAACAAGAAAGGGCATTGAAGCCAGCCCAGACCAAATCAAGGCCATCCTGGAACTACAGAGCCCAACATCGGCAAAGCAAGTTCAAGTGCTCACTGGAAGGGCCGCAGCCCTAAATCGATTCATCAGCAGAAGCTCAGACAAGTGCAGACCCTTCTTTAACCTGGTGAAAAAAGCCACAGACTTCCTGTGGACAGAAGAATGTGAAGCTGCCTTAGCCGACCTAAAAAAGTACTTGACCACAACCCCGGTCCTTTCTAACCCAATCCCAGGGGAGGAATTGTTTTTGTACTTAGCAGTCTCTGAACACGCAGTCAGTGCAGTGCTAGTCCGAGAGGAAAAAGGGGAGCAAAAGGCTGTCTATTACGTAAGCAAAACTCTGGCTAACGCGGAAACAAGGTACCTACCACTGGAAAAATTGATGCTAGCCTTGGTAATGGCCTCAAAGAAATTGAGCCATTACTTTCAGGCACACAAGATTGTGGTTCTAACAGAGCACCCACTGAAGTCCTTATTACATCAAGGAGACTTAACAGGAAGAATAGCAAAATGGGCAGTAACACTAGGCCAGTTTGACCTAGAATTTAGGCCAAGAACAGCAATAAAGGGCCAAGTTTTGGCCGACTTCGTCGCAGAACTCACACCTGAAGCCATCACACCTCGGGCTCCGTCGAGCCAAGAGGAACATTGCCCCGACAAGCAAAAAGAATCCCAGTCAAAGACAAAAAAGCAAGAGAAAGAAAAGCTCAGACCATGCAGCATCTACATCGGCGATTCATTCAGACTATTCGTCGATGGAAGTTCAAACCGCCAGGGAGCAGGAGCAGGAGTACTGCTGATATCTCCAGATAGAGAAATTGTAGAACAGTCCATCCGTCTGGGGTTCAAAGCCTCCAATAATGAAGCAGAATATGAAGCATTAATTGCAGGGCTAAAGCTAGCAGCAGCAGCAGAGGCAGACGAGGTAATTGTTTTTTGTGATTCACAATTGATTGTTAACCAGTCAACAGGGGAATTTGCAGCCAGAGACGAAAGAATGTCGGCATATGCAAAGGAAGTCATCCGACTGGCAGCCCTATTCCAGAACTGCAGATTACTCCAAGTAAGCCGAGATGACAACACCCACGCCGACGCGTTAGCCAACTTGGCCAGCTCAATTCAAACTGGAAAAACAAGGACAATTATGATCGACTACATGTCGGCCCCGAGCATAGATAAACAAAGCATCGAACAAGAAGCAATGTGCGTGGGCCTTGGACCAAGTTGGATGGATGCAATCATTGCATTCCTAAAAGAGGGGAAGCTGCCAGAAGACCATAAAGAAGCACATAAAATTAGGCTGAAATCGGCTAGATTCAGTCTAACAGCGGAAGGCCAACTCTACAGGAGATCCTTCACTGGACCACTTTTAAGGTGCGTACACCCTTTGCAGGTTGAAGATTTCCTTTACGAAATTCATGAAGGAATTTGCGGAAGCCATGCAGGGGGCAGATCGTTAGCCCACAGGGCCATTACCCAGGGGTATTGGTGGCCCTACATGCAAAAGGACGCCGAAGCCTATGTAAAGAAGTGCGAACAATGTCAAAGGTTTGCACCTTTGATACATCAACCAGCTGCCGACCTAAACCCAGTATCCAGCCCTTGGCCGTTTGCCCAATGGGGCATGGATCTGGTTGGACAACTTCCCCAAGCAACTGGGCAAAGAAAATACTTGCTGGTAGCAACAGACTACTTCACAAAATGGATAGAGGCAGAACCTCTTGCCAAAATCCGAGATGTGGATGTCAAAAATTTTATTTGGAAAAACATAATCACCAGATTTGGGATTCCTAGAGCAATTGTTGCCGACAACGGGACACAGTTCGACAGCAAACTCATCAAAAACTTTTGTGCAAAATTCAAGATCAAGAATTATTTCTCAACACCAAGTTTTCCTCAAAGCAATGGGCAAGCAGAAGCATCCAACAAAGTAATCCTGGATGGAATAAAGAAGAGGCTCCAGGCAGCAAAGGGAAAGTGGGTGGACGAATTGCCCAACGTACTTTGGGCATATCGGACTACGCCGAGAAGATCAACAGGAGAATCCCCATTCGCCATGGCATATGGCACAGAAGCAGTCATCCCATTGGAGATCGGCATCCCAGGGATCAGAACCCAGGGAGTAGAGAATGGCACCAATGACATACTCTTAGCCCGAGACCTGGATTTATTGGAAGAACGAAGAGAGAAGGCTGCAATTCAGCTCGCAGTATACCAACAACAGCTTGCCAGAGCTTACAACAAGAGAGTCAATCCAAGAGATTTTCAAGTTGGCGACTTAGTCCTAAGAAAAGTCGTCGGGAACAAGAGGGATCCCAGGGAGGGCAAGCTTGGCCCAAACTGGGAAGGACCCTACAGAGTTACTTCGGTACTTGGGAATGGAGCATATCGGCTTGAAGACAATGAGGGCAAAGCATTGCCCAGACCTTGGAATACTTGTAATTTGAAATTTTTCTATCATTAGAAAAACATCATTGTTTAGCCGATGTAATCAATAAAGTCTTTTCAGAATCCTTTCAACATGATCGATTGATAAAGTTATGCACGGATGTTTTTGAAGACATATCAAACTCAAAGCTAAGCTGATTCCTTAATCCACTTGTTGAAATTTGTAGCAATTTACAAGTTGGAATTAAGCTGATTCCTTATCTTCACTTGTTGAAATTTGTAGCAATTTACAAGTTGAAGTTAAGCCGATGTTATTCCTTAATCCACTTGTTGAGATTTGTAGCAATTTACAAGTTGGAATTAAGCTGATTCCTTATCTTCACTTGTTGAAATTTGTAGCAATTTACAAGTTGAAGTTAAGCCGATGTTATTCCTTAATCCACTTGTTGAAATTTGCAGCAATTTACAAGTTGGAATTAAGCTGATTCCTTATCTTCACTTGTTGAAATTTGTAGCAATTTACAAGTTGAAGTTAAGCCGATGTTATTCCTTAATCCACTTGTTGAAATTTGTAGCAATTTACAAGTTGGAATTAAGCTGATTCCTTATCTTCACTTGTTGAAATTTGTAGCAATTTACAAGTTGAAGATAGGCCGAGGTTATTGCTTAAAGTTCTCATAGCAATATGTGGGTTGTTTAAACCTAAGGGAAGATGCTTAATACTTGTTGAAATTTGTAGCCATTTACAAGTTTATGTTAAGCCGACATATGATCACCCGCCGAGGTATACAGTAAGTTACAGGTTAAAATAAAGACATAGTATATTGTTCATTACTTGTTAAAATTTGTAGCAATTTACAAGTAGGTAGGACTAAGATTGCCATTTAAATACTTGTTGAAATCTATGAAAAGATTGCAGGACAGTATCTTGCCGAAGTAAAAGTCTCATGGTTATACCCGAGGTATATAACCCCGAGAAGATTGCACAAAGGAAGCAACATGCAAAAGATTAAGCAGTCAACAGAATAGCGCAAGATCAAAACATCCAAAAGAAAGAACTGTTACAGTTACATGTTGAAGAAACCACGTCGGCCAAAAGAAAGAGTTTTGCATTACCCAGAAAGTACAAAGTGCAAAGTACAGAAAAAAGAAGGAAAAAAGTACAAAAAACATTTTCAAGATTCTTCAGTATCAGCCACTGCAGGAACGAGGACCTCGGATGATTCAGGTGGAATCTCCTCAGCCACTTTCTCCGCTTGTATTTCGGCATCTATCTCTGCCAATGTTGTGTCAAGACTTCTTTCAGTCAGAAGGAGGTCAGATGATAGATACCCTTGAACAGACTCCCTGGGCACTTCCTCAGCATCATCAACCCCCTCATCTTGAGTTAAGTCCATAACCAGCTCAGCGGGAGAAGGGGACTTGACTTCGGCAGCATTCTTGGGTTTTCTCACCAAGGCCTCACCATCATCTTTTTCTTCATCTTCCTCCTTGGCCTCGGACTCTGATTCACCTTCAGGAGGAGGTGGAGGAAATGGTAACGGAATAGCGTCGGCCTGACGCAATGGCGAGTCAGCAGGAAGGTCAAGCTTCTTTATCAAGGACATCCAACCAAGGGAAAATCCCCTGTTGCATGCCTGCCTGACTTGAAGCTTGTAGTCTTCTGCAACGTCGGCCATACCTTGAGCATAGGCCTTTTCATCGGCCTCTTTGATTTCGGCCTCTTTGGTGGCCAAAGCTTGCTGTAGTTCTTTCTCCGCTTGGGCCTTCTGAACCTCGGCCTCTCTTTTCTCGGCCTCAGCAACCTTTTTAACGGCCTCAGCAGCCTCGGCCTTCTCAAGAGCTAGAGTTTGAACCTTAGTTGCAGCCTCGGCTTGATCCTCCAATTTTTTCATTTTTGCTTCAAGAGACCTGATCTCTCTCTTCATAGAAGATGCTTCTCTCTTCATATCAACCAACCTTTGACGATTTTCAAAGGCTTGCATGGAAAAAGAGTGGGCATGCTGAATGGCCTGCAAAAAGAACAGAAATATGAGACAGTACTCTCAGTGAAGAACGGAAGAAAGAATCACAAGTACAGACAGAAATACTTACTTGAGCAGAGTGTTGGAGCATCAGAGCGTAATTTTCATACTCACTAAACTTGGCATTTCGCTCCAAGTCATTTGGTAGAAGAAGAGCAGTGCTAAGGGCGACAGCAACGTTGATATCATCAGCACTTTCACTAGCCATGATAGGCCTGTCCTCCAGGGATAGATCAGGGGCCCAGGGGACGTCGGGCTTCTTCGAAGCCGAGGTCTCCGCAGACGATGACCTTGGCCTCTTTGTTTGTGTAGACCCTGAGGGTTGGCCCTCAGCAGACCTTTTGGTTGAAGTAGAGGCTGATTTTTTGCTTTCAGCTAGCTTCGAAATCGGCAGAGCATCCTCAGCCTCGGCATCTGTAGCCTTGGCCTTAGGCTGAGCCTTTTTTACCCTCTTCGGTTTGGGTGGAAGCATTGTTTGCGTTGGTGCGGCTTCGGCGTCAGTTGGAATGTCGGCGAGAAGATCTTGGACGACAGGCCTTGGACGAACCATTTCGGCTGTTTTTACAAGCTTTCTTCGGCGTTTACGTTCAGGAATTGGTACTAAGTAGGGGGCCGAAGTTGAGGGAAGATCGGCTGGGTCAGATGTGGATTCTTGATCTGTTCGGGATGTAGAGGCAGTTAAGGTTGTGGCTGTAGGTGGAGAAAGGCTCTTTTTCCTTTTTCTTGGGACGTCGGGTAAGGTGGATTTGTATGTAGGGATGAAGTTTAGTAATACTGGGGCTTTTCGTTTATGGATTGGGAGGCCAAGAAGTGTTTTCAGATCTGTTCCTGGGAAGAAGGATTGGCGAAAATTTTTCGGTGGCTGATGAAGATCTGCAAAGAAACGGGCGTCAGAAATAAAATATTAAAATCTTAAATAAAAACAACTAAGTGTTGACTCAGGGCTCTTATTCTTGCCCTCTGTAAGTGTTCGAGGAAGAGGGTAGAGGTGGACATCTTCATCTGGGCCAAATTCCCAATTTCCAGAAGCAATGAGAAAATCATCTCCAGCCCCCTTGTTGGAGTCTGGGAGGTCGGCTATAATTTTGTACTGAGTGGATCTCGGCTTAAGGTAATAGACAAAACCCCTATCCTTCAGATCGAGAGGGCACATGGTATAACAATATTGAAGGTCGGCTAGGGTGATTCTAAGGTTTTCTTGCCTAGCTAAGGCAATAATACCGTTAATTACCCTATAGGAATTGATAGTAAGTTGCATAGGGTTCAGCTTATAGAAATGGAGAACTTGACGAAAAAGGGGATCGAGTGGAAGCCGAAGTCCACATTCGGTAAAAGCAACTATTGGAAAGGGCATTGAATGATCTGTGGGCACGATGGTATCATTATCCCCAGCCAATTTAAGATGAACGTCGGCTGGGATCGAGAATTCTTGCCTAAAGTATTCAAGTTTTGTCGGGGTATTTACCCTATGCCTCCACATACCCATTATGTTGGATTAAACTAAGAGGAATATGTTTCAGGAGATGGGCGTTTTTCAGGTTTCCCTAAAGATTAAGGGTTCTATAGACAAATCCCAAATCTATAAGGTATGAAGATAAAAATCGAGGGCACAGATCTGGGGCAGATACAAAAAAGAGAAAACAAAGATGAAGTTTTAGATTCAAGAACAGAGGTATAGTTCTCAGAAACAATAGAAATACAGAAAAAATCAAGGACAGCGGCAAAGAGAATGATGAAACAGCATAGAAGTTCAAGGTAAAAGCCACAAATTCAAGATACAAATAAATCCAAGACCTCGAACAAGATCGGTAATGGCAACAGACAGACAAAAGCACATAAAGAGAATGGAAAAATTAAAGAAGAAGATCTTACCAGGACAAATGAAGCCAAGGCTGTGCTCACCGAACTCAGAACTTGATTGCAACAGCAAAGAGGGCTTTTGTAAGAATTAAGAGCGGTTCCAGAAGAAAGAATGAGGCAATGGCAGATTCAAAGACGAATGAGCTTTTCAGAGAGAGAGGGAGCGAGAAGATGGAATGCAAAAGTGAAGAAAAGATAGAGGCAAAAGAAAAGTTTTGTCAAAAATATGAAACGACGGCAAAATTAGGGCAATCATTACGCCTAGGGTAACGCACGCGTCAGACGGCGCAGACGAAATGAACAGACAGCTTCAGGCGCGTCACTAACACGCTCCAATAAAGACGAAACACGTAAGAGAAACAGTTAGAGATGCATGACAGCTCATGCGCATGGGAGAATACGATCAAAGCCTTGTTCTCCGAAGAGAACACGTCGGCTGAAAGTAGATAAACTTGGCAAAATAGTTTTTGAGCCATTACTCAGGAAAGAAGCGATAAAATTTCGGAATAGGTTCCATCACCTCAGAATGCCGAGGTAATAGAACCTAGGGGGCAGTTGTGGGGATATATTTTCTGTATACCAACACGTGGCATGGTGACGCCGACGTGTCAGCCGAGGTGCCACGTGCCCTGGTAGTTAAGCCGAGGTAATCTCGGAGAAGCCGAGGTCATCTCCGAAGATATCGGAATCCGAGATATGGGGCAAGAGTCCTAAGGCACAAAGAGGATTGAACCAAGATAAAGATAAAACTCTCAAGGAGTTTATCTATATCATTTAAAAGAGTCCAAAGTAAACAGTGAACTAGAATCCATAGAAGTCATACTTCTAGTGGGACTTGGATTGAGTATATTATAAAAGAGAGGCACCCCCATGGGTCTAAGGTATGTAACTTATACTTTGAATATTCAATTTAGTACTTGATTATCTTTGAGAGATATACTGACTTGATCGTCGGAGTGCCCCCGGGTGGAAGAACCACCGCCGGAGCTTTTTCTTTCTGTTTCAGGTTACTTTAGCCATCTATTCTGCTTGTGCTCTCCAGCTGATCACTAAACGGGCAGTGTGGTCAGATTTTCTTGAAAGGATTGAGGAGAGAGAGAGAGAGAGAATCACAAGAGTAAACGAAGTTGTCAAATCTCTGTGAGAGAGAAAAAAATAGAGGAATACATTTTTCTTGAGAAAATAGATATGGCCTTGGAAAACATATATGGAGCATTATATATCTCTCAGATTTATTTGAGATGGTATATATCTCATGTCAAACTCAAAAAATGTGAAGAAATTATTGATAAAGGGATTAGGTGAGTTGTCATACAACTTTGACTTGGAAAGGACAAGTTATCTTGGAAGTTTAACTCATTTAGCTTATCAAGGTAACTTAAAAAAATTGAACAACTAAAATAATATTTATTTATTTTTTATATATATATGGGTTAGATTGGGTTTGACCGATATTTTTTAATTAAATCCGATATCCGACTGTAAATTAACATTTTTTCATGAAATCTATCCATTGTTGACCGAATGGTCTTGCAAAACCGTCTGTGGCATGCACAGGTCGGGCGGGTCCACGGATGGTTTGATTTTTTGCATACCCCTACTTGGGAGGATAAAAAAAGGACAAAATTAAAATTTGATGTTAGGACAAAATTGTAATAAAATAAAATAAAATAATAGAAGGTCCAAAGTAAAAAAAGTAAAGGCATTTAGTAGTCCTCTTAGAAATATAAAACATGCGCCCGGTCTGTTGATCGGTTAGAGCCATGGGCCTCTGAGCTTGGGCCCCAAACTTTACGGCTAGCCAAGCCTGTCTTATTGCTGAGGCTTAGACATAAATATGCAAGTTAGATGTATTTGATGGTACAGATTTAATTTTAAAAACTCAATGAATTTTGACACATATTTAAATTTGATCTATTTAATTTTTACCCGATTTAATTGAGCAGATCAATAGTCCAAACTCAAGTAGCTTCATTTTTTTTATTATTTAGTTTTAGAGTGAAAATAAATTTACCAAGCAGATCTCAAAATTTAACAAATTTTAAATGTGTTTACATATTAAATTTGATTTGTTTACGTATGAAATTCAACTTAAATAAGCTTAAAACATGAGAGTCTAACACAAATAATTTAGTTCATTTTATAGTGCCTACGCATAGAGCAAGGAAGATTTTTATTTTCTTTTTAAATTTGTGTCTTTTGTAGTAAGAATGCTCATTTCATTACCATTGCCATTGCTATGTTATTTGTAAAAACAAATGTCTTGTATTAAATTGCCAATTAAATGGAACAAAATTTTAAATGACATGTTTTGAACATTGTAATTTCAGTTAGAAGATAACAATTATTGTTTCACACATATTTTTTTTTTATCAGCAAAATAAAACTTTATTGATGAAAGAGGCATAATACATGCAAAATTACATCAACAAAGCAGGAGAGTACATAGAGCATCATCGCTAAGCTTAATGATCCCAACTAGGTTGGCATCGCAAAAAAAGCACAATCATATGCTAGCACACGACCCAGGATTGTTTCACACACACATTCAATTACTTATATTAGAATTCAGTTGTTAAGGTCTTGAATTCAATTTTTTTCATGTATGATATATATTGTGATTTTTTATCCCTTTTATGAAATTCATTCTTGAAAAACCATTGACCATTTTTAACAACATTTCCAAACGCTTATGGTGAGGAGCCAAAGTCCGTGCGACCTTCCTACAAGCTTCAATGGTGTTCTGTTTTTTATTGTTTCAGGACCAAAAAAAAACCAAAGTGATACAAAACACACAAATTATAAGGTCTTCGGTAGACACCTCATAAGTATTTCCACAGAAATAAGAACAACATTTTCTTTGAAATGGGTATTTCAACAAAATGACTTTTCTCACTCACCAAACAAAATTTCCTAGTGCAACATTTGTTAACAATTAGAAAAGCTTGGGTGGGTATTTGATGGCATTCTTGACAATTTTCTTGGAGGCGGCATCACCAAGATCAATGCCGCAGATATCAGCCAACCTAATGAGGTATAGTAGCACATCAGATAACTCTTCCCCTAAATGCTCCTTCTCTGATTCTTCCCAATTTGGTAAGCCTTTATCTACCTCTCCTCTCCATTGAAATATCTCTGATAGCTCTCCCACTTCACCAACCTACAATTCATCAAACATGAAAGTAAACATTTAGATAAATTATCCCTTATTTTTGTGATGACTAGGAACTCCTCCAAGGTAAGGTCACATTGGACCCATTTATACATAGTAAAAATCCTAAGATGCTTGTGGGAAGTCGAACTCAAAATCTCGAGATTTACAATTGGTTCTACACCTCTCTTAAACCATTGGATTACTGTGGGCTACAAATTGTCAATTTGTTACCTACTAATCCAAGCCATACACATTATCAATAAAAGATTCTTAAGAAACGCATTTTGAACTAGTGTTGGGAAGGAAAAGTTGGTTAGGAGATTTCGCTTACCACTTATACACATCTAGCAATGAGAAAGTCTGGGGGCATAAAAAAGCCACATAATAGACACAAGAATGGACATTCACACATTCACTCACCCTTATGTTTGTTTTTTTTTGGTGTGTGTATGTAGTAAAGTCGTCAAGTGAGTGCCAATCAATTAGATTCCTATGTTTGATACATGGTGAGCACAAGTTGCCTTTTCCATATATGCTGTTAGTGTATGATTAGCTTTAGCATGCTAGTGTATGATTATGTCCCGTAAACTGTCCCGACATTGATTCCGGTCAGCTTCTACAACGGTCCGACATGACCCCGTAAACTGTCCCGACATTGATTCCGGTCAGCTTCTACAACGGTCCGACATGACCCCGTAAACTGTCCCGACATTGATTCCGGTTAGCTCCTACAACAGTCTGACACAACCATACAGTGTCTTCACCAACGGTTCGACACGCCCATACAGTGTCTTCTATCCTATTTTCCTGTTTTGTTACTCTCTCCAAACTCAAGTTGGCTAGTACCTATCCTCCTTGAGTTTGAGGGGGGCTGTTAGTGTATGATTAGCTTTAGCATGCTAGTGTATGATTATGTCTGTTAGTGTATAGCTTTAGCTTTATATCATGTTAGTGTATAGCTTTAGCTTTATATTTTATAATGTACAATGCATCACACTGTAAGTGGGCATCCAATGCTCAAATTCTCTCTATAAAAGAGAGTGCATTCCCCTTGTAAGAACTCTCAATACAAAATTCAATACAATATTCAATACACAATTCTTTCTCTTTCTTTATACATAAAACTAATATATGCCAGGTTCAGCCAATTGTATATGCTTTTTAATGTCAAAATCTTGTGACAACTACTTGAGATTTTATTCCTGTATGATTGTTATTGTCAAGTACATTAATCTTAGCCATCACTTAATAGGTCTGGCAAATAAAGTAATTCATAATCATAAAAAGAAAGCATTTGGCTCTTTCCTTCCTCTGGCATAGGTAATTAATAATCATAAGATTAATGATTTTGTTACAATGTGTGTTCTTGGAGCATATATTAACAACATTAAAAAGATTGTATACATTTTGTATGAAAGTAAATGAAATAAAGAATTTACAACATTTTTAAGTATTCTAAACATGTACGCTAAGGACATACGTTAACAAGACTCATATATTAATATACAATAGAATAGACTTGTGTTAGCGAAAGGTACTGGTACAAGTGTCATGAGATTAATTTGGGATTTTGAATGTAATTTATGCAAAAGGAGATTAGTTGTCGATTAATTCACAGTAATTACTTACATGGCATCCATGGATACCTATATATATAGATGTATATGACATGTTGCAACATTAATTTACCACAAGGGCTTCACTTATGTTTGGATCGAGTGATTTGGAGAGAAAAGAAAAGAAATGAAGAGATATGTATTTCTCTTATTTGTTTGGATAACTTAAGTGGAGAGAAATGAGGAGAAACGGAGAGAAACTCATTTACCTTATCACCCTCAGTTTCAATCTTTCCAAAAGTGGAGAGATTGGAAGAGAAAAGAAACCAATATATTTTTATATTTTCATAATACCAATTTTGTCCCTATAAAAATAAAAGAAATAAAATGATTGAAAATATAAAAAGGTTATTTTGATAATATAACATAAAATAATTTCTTTTATTTTCTTTTATGAAATCTAACTAAACAAGAAAGAGAGAAATCACAATCATTTCTTTTCTTTTATTTCTTACTTATCCAAACAAGAAGGAGATAAATCATAATCATTTCTTTTCTTTTCTTTTCTTTTATACCTTAAGTAATCTTTTTTTTTTTCTTTTCTCTCTTAGGTTCCCAAACATAACAAAATGTACACTCATAAATATTTATAAATAAATAAAAAGGCGACTCAATTTACGAAATTCTTGCTAAAACAGAGTTTGGAAAAGTGATAAGATGTACATAGCCTTACCCTCATTTTTTGAGAAGCTATTTTTTACTCAAATTTATGCCCTCAAAGAACAAAGTTTATAGTTGGGCAAAAACCACCATTTATATACAAAAAAGGAAACATGATGACTGAATCTTAACAGAGCAATTGGAACCTAGAAAATTATCAAAGCATATAAAAATGCACTAACCAAAAAAAAAAAAATTTACCATAGCAAGGAGTAAGTTCCTAGGGCTGTGGTACTTTTCCCAATCTCTAGCCTTGGCAAATTCTTCAAGTTTCTTAGAGAGGTCCTTCAAACTGATGTCCATCACCTTCCTCTCTTGCATCACCTCTCCTCTACCTCCCCCTCTGCTCACTTCTCTTGAGCCCCCACAAAGAGAAGAGAGGGAGGACTCTCCTAGCTTTAAAGCAAAGAACTTCAAAACAATATGTCAAAGAATATATGTATTCTAAATTTAAGATAAATATCGAAAAAGAAAATGGCTTAAAGTTGAAAAAGAAAATGCTTTTGCCCAAATTAATTTTGGCACAAAAAATGTTTTGTACATGAGATTCCTCATCCCTACCCACCATGCAAAATGGCCAACTTTACTACCTTACATTAATTGGAGAATATTCCACTTTCACCTCAACCATCTATATATGAGTTTATATATTTATCTTTAAAAATGGAGCTAAACCAAACTCAATGACTAATATATATGTAACTTGAAAAAGGGAGTAGGAAAAAACTATTCTAGGGTGAAGAGGTCCATCCAAAATGAATGATGGTGTTAGGTCGTTCATTTAATTACTCAACTACTCCCTCAGTTAGTTAGGTGTATTTTAACAAGTGTAGATTATTTGTCTCCCTCTTTGGCCTATTTTGAGAAGTGAATTTTTTTTTTTTAATTTATTAGCTTATTATATATATTAAAAAAAATATAAAAAAATAGAGAGGTGATGTGACGTGGCCTAAATATGCCAAAAAATTTTTTTGCCTTCCCAAAAGTGGCTCATCATTTGTTTTAAGGCTACCCTTGAGGGAATGTGGGCAAAGCGGCCACATTGGGTTCTCAAATTCTATCTAAAAATTAGGATTCCCGAATAATTGGAATCCTTTTGTTATGTTGGTTCAATGAAATAAATTGGAAGGAAATAAATCATTCTACCATAACATCTATTCTCATGTTTGTTTCACTTAAAAATTATAAGAAAATGTATTATAAATATAATCATCATTCACCAATGTGAGAGAATAATCATTCTATAGAGAGGTTATAAGAAATGACCATTTGATTCTATCCAATTTCATTCAAGTCAATCAAACACTACATTATAGTATTAGCAATTTAAAAATGAAATTTTACAAAAAAAACAATTGAAGTGGTAAATTATTTAAAAGTAATTGGTGATTGTTTGCCAAATGTATAGATTATTTATACAATATTGTTGACTATACTAATTACAATTACTTTTGAAGAAATAAAATTTTAAAATTGAAATTGATCAAATTTTACATTCAATCAACTTCACCACAAAAAAAAAAAAAAAAAAAAAAAAAAAGAGTTTAAATAAATTAACAACGTTACCAATCGAAGATGTCCAAAATCTATCTCAATCATTATGATTTATGTCAATTATGAAAACGTATAAAATTGTTCAAGAAATATGTGATAAACAAACTATAAACGATTTACTCGTTAATATAATATTTTCGAAATGGATTTATCACATAATATTTTAAGTGATTTGTGTACATACTCGTAAAAATTAATAAGTTTAGTATTTATATGTGTAAGCAAATTTTGTGTACGTGCAAATATATATATATATATATATATATATATATATATATATATATATATATATTCACTATTTTTTTTATAGATAATTTAATATATGTGTATATATATATATATATCTATCTATCTATCTATCTATACTATATATATAGAATGTAGTAGTGTTTCCAAAAGCCTTCAAAATGATATTCTAAAATTCTCATAATTTTAAAAAATACGTGGCAGCTCTCTTTTTAGTTTATAGTTCATTTCCTCCCCTCTCAAAGACTTTCGGAACAACAAAAACTCCTAGCAAACCCATCCATAAAAGCTGTAAAAAAAATATATATATATATATATCAAGACTTTCACTCTCCCACAACTCCTATAATAGATACATATCGTCTCCCACGTATATCCCTCTCCCACGTTTTGAGAACAATAAAAACTCCTAACAAACCGATCCATAAAAGCTGTAAAAAAAAAAAAAAAAAAAAAAAACCTATCCATAAAAAGCTATAAAAAAAAAAAATCAAGACTTTCACTCTTCCACAACTCCCACAATAGATACATATCCCTCTCCCACGTTACTCTCCCACCTCAAACAAATCTAAAAACAAAAAACACCTAACTATCTATATCCTATAACAGATAGATATAAAGACTTTCATTCTCTCACAACTCCTACAATAGATACATATTCCTCTCCCATGTTACTCTCCTACCATCCCTCTCCCACGTATATCCCTCTCCCATGTTACTCTCCCACCTCAAACAAATCTAAAAATAAAAAACACCTAACTATCCATATCCTATAACAGATAGATATAAAGACTTTCACTCTCCCACAACTCCTACAATAGATACATATCTCTCTCCCATGTTACTCTCCGACCTCAAACAAATCTAAAATATAGTTCATTAACTTCCTTCATCAGCAGTGAACACCAGCAGTCCCTGAATTCAGCAGTCCGCCTCTCGATTGAATGCACGTCTCAGTTCTTCTTTTTCTTTTTCTTTTGCTTTACTAATTTATTTTTTGTTCCAAGCATTTGTGATTTTGTATTTTGACTATAAATATTGCACAAAATTGTAGTGTGCATGTCCCTGTTTTTTTTTTTTCTTTTGCTCTGAACATGTCTCTGTTTTTCTTTTCATATCTATTTTTCTAATGTTTCTTTTCATATCCGTTTAAATGGAGTGGAAATTTATGATAAGAAGTTAAACAAATAAAAAAAGAAGTGAAAGTAAATTTTATTTTCTTATATACAGTTCACAAGGATATATGTTTATATATTTTATTGAGAAAGTTGCAAGGAAATTGGAAGATTATACAAAAGCTGGCTACTTTGATTCCTTTCTTTTCATATCTGTTTTTCTAATGTTTCTTTTTGTATCCGTTTAAATGGAGTGGAAATGTATGATCAGAAGTTAAACAAATCTATACCATATCTATAAGCAAATGTAGTAGAGTATGAGAATTCTCCAAACCCTTAATACTAAATTCTTATGAATTCTCTCTTTTACGTGCCACCTCTCAAGTCTCTTCTCCCATTTTTTTTAATTTTTAATCGTTTGTCAATTATCAAAATCTCAAAAGCCAAAAGGATTATATATATTTAAATAAAATGATAAATATTTAGATATGAACAACAAAGAGGTAAAGATAAAAATATAAAAAATAAAAAGATAACTATTTAAATTTTAACCACAAAAATAATATAAAGAGTCAAATAAAAGATAAAAAAAATAACTAAATAAAAAATATTACGGGTCCATTAATTTTAAAAATAAAAAGTTAACTATTTATATATGAACAATTAAAAATATTTAACTAAAAAAATATTACGAGTCAAATAATTTTTAAAATAAAAAGGTAATTATTTATATATGAATAACAAAAAAATAGAGATGAAAGAATATACAAAAATAAAAACATAACTATTTAGATTTGAACTGCAAAATGAAAATTTAAATAAAAGATAACAAAATATTTAAATAAAAAAAAAAGATTAAGATTGGGATATAAATATCCCAAAAAGATAATAATTTTTTTAACGATCTATATTTATCTTTTATTAGTTTATTATAAAATTTTCATATGTTTCAGTTTAATCTTTTTAAAATTTATCTTCAAGTTGAATTTAATATTTTATTTTTTTAAAATCATCAATTAATTACACATACAAATTTTAAATATGATAAAATTTCATATATATCTTTTGTTTAAGCATAATATTAAAATAAAAAAAATAGTACAAGTCAAATAATTTTTAAAATAAAAAGGTAATTATTTATATATGAGCAACAAAAAAATATTGATGAAAGAATATACAAAAATAAAAATATAATTATTTAGATTTGAACTGCAAAATGAAAATTTAAATAAAAGATAACAAAATATTAAAATAAAAAAAAAAAAGGATTGAGATTGGGATATAAATATCCCAAAAAGATAATAATTTTTTTAACGATCTATATTTATCTTTTGTTGGTTTGTTATAGAATTCTATATATTTTAATTTAATTTTTTTAAAGTTTATCTTCAAGTTGAATTTAATATTTTATTTTTTAAAATCATCAATTAATTATCCATACAAATTGTAAACATGATAAAATTCCATATATATCTTTTGTTTAAGCATAATATTTTCAATATAAAAACAAGTTTCTGCAAAAGAAATCATGAACAGAAGATTAGGGAAAAACAATCAACATTGAGCCATTTCTAATCCTTTTTCGGTACCTAAAAATCTTAAATATATTTTTAGGAACTCATTTCCTTTGAGATTTAAACCACAAATTTTTTCTTCTTCTTTTTTAATTTTTTTTTTATATTTAGATTCAAAGTTTGAACAAATGGAAGATATCTCATATTTAAAATGTTTATTTTTTTTTGAATAATTTAAATGTTTATATTCTTTATGTTTATCAATTCAAGTTTAATGCATTTCCAAACTTTTTTTTCTTTTTAATCATTCCAAACCTATTTGTGTTTAATGAATCAATATAACCAAAAAACAAATAGCATGTAAAAAAAATTTAACCATATAATGGGAATTAAAATTAATTTTATTTTAATTTATTATATTATATGGGATGATTAATGTAATATCTACTATTGATTAAACAAAATTAGTGTTACTTTTATTTAATATATTAGTCATTTTGATTAATTACAACATGCCTTTGTTACTCTATTTTTGATTGTCTGAAGTAATTCTTAGATAAATTAGTTATTATATATGTAATGATTTACTTAATGTATGATAGTTTTTAAAAAAATTCAATAATGTGAAATATTAAATATTTTTTAATGATGTGAAATAAGATTTACATACACAAATTAAATAAAATATTAAGAAATGCAATCAAATAGCAAATTCTTTTTAGTAATTATTGACTTTTTAAAATCTCGTGCATCGCACGGGTGACCACTAGTATATATATATATATATGAAAGTCCCATTTTTTAACTTAGCCTTAGGTCTCGAATAGGACTGGCCGTGATTTGTTTCATATCAATCATCACATATTTAGGCCAAGTTTGGCATCTCTCCAAAAAGCTAAAAAGTTAAAAAGTTATTCAAAAGTTAAAAAGTTATCACTATTTACCAAAAAAAAATATTAAAAAATTAAAATACATAATATTAAATACCAATCAACTTCACGGCAGCCAATGTACAGACCTGAAAGCATAGGAATGAAAGGAAAAAAAATAATATATTACTTGTGTATTTTCATTAAATTGAATAGTGTTGTTCGGCCCGTGGGAGCCCACCATGGGTCCTGTTTTTCTAATCGGAACCGCCAATGTGTAGAACTCGTCGAGTACTATGTGCCTATAAAAACTCACGTCTATCGGATATCTCTAACTACATGATCAAATTAGTTTTGTATAAAAAATGGATGGTGTTATAGTTAACATGTGACAAAAAAAACTAACACGATCAAATAGCTATCGATATTCAATGAACGTGATTTTTTACTAAAATATAGTATTCGACGAGTTCTACACATTGAACGGTTCCGATTAGAAAAATGGGACCCGTGGTGGGCCCTCATGGGCTGAACAACACCGTCCAAACAAAGGCCGAAAAGTAGGCAATCTTTTCCCATATCCTTTTCAGCCGAGGCACTGCCCAACCGTACGGATTCATTAATTATCTTTTCCTACACACTTATTTATACAATATTTTAATACACATTTTTTCATAAAAAGTCAAAAAGTTAACCCAAACATTTATATTTTTTTCCTCAATTTTTTAGTCCAAAAAGACAAAAAGTACACTTATTTAGAACACCCCAAACAACCCCTTATCATGCCACTAAAATTAATTATTAGAAGAGTATGAGAAACATAATACTAGTTCAAAAAATAAGACAAATAATCTCACACCATGCTCCAATATATAATTTTGTAAGAGTGAATAACCTAGTTATATGTTATTGTGGAGGCTGAATAAAATCATCGAGGAAGAGGCCAAGGCATCCGGTTGAGACATCAGGCCGAAGGTAATTCGGCCCTGACTAGGGGCTCATGAAGCCAAATATACGAATAGGCCATATAAGAAGCCGAATGGGAGCTAACACTCAACTGGAGGGCCGATTAAATAATTATGTGCGAGATCAAGAGTGGGCCCGATCCTTAGGCCCATACGTAATATAAAAAGGGAGGAATGTTAGCCAAAGGGAGGTATGTAAAAAAACAAACAAGATAACTTGAGATGGAAGTAAATTTGAGAAGATACTAACTTGTCCATCGGAGTGCTAATTCCGGCATTCCCGACCGAAGTGTTCATCCATTTTTCAGGTAGTAATCAAAGGATCAAGAGCATGTAATTGGATTCAAGAATATTTTCAAACCACTTTACCATAGTTACTTTTATATATATATATATATATATATATATATATATATATATATATATATATATATATATATATATATATATAAAGTTGATGAAAAAATAGGTAAATCCTTCTTGAATAAACAAAATATACTGTGATTACTTAAGCAACAAAGCTCCAAGTAAGGAGTGTTCTTGTTTGTAGGGCATGCAAAGTAGGAGCAACTCTAGCCCTGTTTCTCATTTTGACATGTTTAGTACTATATTTTAGTAGATTATAGTATTAAAATATTATAATTTAACAATCTTACTTTGAAATGATATTATGTTAGACTAAAATCTTAATCATGGCCATAGTTTATTTGCAATGAGCAAATATACGGTTCTTACATTTTTTAACTAATGTTTGCAACAAAAATTATGTCAATCCAAATATTTTTTAATTTTTTTTAATAACTTATTGTCACTAATAATATTTTTGGCAATGGGGAGTAATTGTTGTCGCAAATATTCCCGATGCGAAAGGCTTGTCGAACCTTATCATCTCAACCATTCTAATTCCTTATCACTAGGTACCAAAATGGGATTGTCAAAAGAATTCTTAAAACTTTATCAAATATTCTACCTTAATGATTGTGCTTAAGACTTTCAATAATATAAATTATCATTCTAAACAACATTAAAGAATCATTGAATCTTTTTTATTAAAAACTTATTGAGGATTAAGAATAAATCAAGCTAGAGAATATATTAAGATAGAAAGCAAAGAAAATCAAAGAAAAGTAGAACAATAGATCATAAACGATTTGATTAGTTTAGAAAACAAAAAGAAAAGAATGTGAAGGTGCAATTAATTTGGGTATAGTTTTACTAATTATGTAACTAATGTTGTTTGCTGATATACATCCAAGAAAAAAAACAAATTCAAGATACAAGGTATAAATCATAACTTTGGAATTTTTTCTCAAATTTCTCAGGTCAAGTTTTTCATCAAATTAAGTTGAAATTTGTCCATGTTAGTTATTTAAAGCCTTGAATATCATAAATATTGAAGACAACTCTCAAAATTAAGTTAAATTTTATTATAAACAATTGTTGAATGGCACACATCTTTTTCGTTTTCACAAATTTATCCATAATCTGAATTACAATTAAAAATTTTTATTTCTGAATATTATCCAAAAGAACAACTTCACAAATTGGATAGCTACCTTCCAAGTTGTGCATACCCATGTACAATTAAAAAGGATAATTTTTCTAAAATGGCTTTTATATGTTTTTTAAACTATTTTTTTAGTGTTATCAAATGGGGTATTAGAGAGAAAAAGAGAGAGAGAGAGAGATTCATATGCTTTTTAGATAAAAGTAGGAGGTAAGAAGACGCATATTTACCTTCAGCTTAGAAAGAAAAGAGGAAAAAGTTCGTGACTTTAATGCATATTCTTTAGTAAAAACAAAAAAAACAAAAGAAGGTTGCCTCACACTTTCGGGCATTTTTAATTTAGTAATACTCAAGATTTATGATTAATGATCAAGTCTTTTTCCTTAGCCTATGATCACAAGGAATATAAGTGGGTGAAATTTTGTAACAATTTTTTGGGTCTTGTGAGGCCCAAGAGTAACTAGCTTTGTTGACTCATGAAATGCTTGTGTCCGTACTATCCGTATCTCTAATTGTTCTTCCACCACCCATATTGCAAATAGAAAAGTGAAGAGCAATTAGTTGAGTATTGAGATAGTTATTTGATGAACGTAAGGGTAATTTAGGTAAGTAAAATATGTTATATACTTGAGAAAATTACATTTTACCTCCTTAAGATTATGTCAAAAAGCACAGTGCCTCCCTGAAGTTTAACCCAAAAACCTCTTAAAATTATTACCAAAGAGCAAAAATGGATGGTTGTAATAGCAATGTTAAAAAGACATAAATAACTCTCTTATTTCTCTTCTTCTCCGTTTTTATTTCTCTTCTCTTCTCTCACCACCATCCCATTCCATGAAAAACCCACAATCATCACTTGCACCACCATCCAAAATCACCACCAGTCCTCTCTCTAAAAATAGTTCAAATCCACTTTCACTACCATTACCACCACCACTAGCACTTCTCTTACTAAAAATAACTCAAACTTACTTTCCACTATCATCACCACCATCACGCCCCTCTTACTAAAAATATTTCAAACTCACTTTCTCTTTCTTCTATATATATATATATATATATATATATATATATATTATCTTCACACCATGACCATCCATTAGCAACTGTTGGGTCAATCCCACATCGATCAGGGAGGGACTCCCATTTCCACCTTATAAGCGCACTGGCCCCTTCTACCTGTCAATAGGCCTTTCCCCGAGTCGGAGGGTCCACGGGAAGGATCCACCCCCATTTCAAAACCTTCCTACTGAGCTTGTTGTAGATGCAATTCGGAAGACGAATGACCGTCAATCCGTGGGGCGTTTGGATCAGTCCGACCCATCTTACACCGATCAAGTTGTATTATCAGCAGCAAACACCATCACAACTTGCATTTGTTTTATGATTTGAATTAGTAACAAACCCAACCCATGGAGTGAGACAATTAATGGAGTTTAAACGGTTAGTTCTTTGAAATAGCTATCTCCATGAATTTTTCGTTTCTCTATTCTTCTGGTTGAATTTCCTTTCATTTACATCAACCTTTGCATCCACAAATTAACTACAATTTGAATTCATAAAACAGAGGCAAGCTTCTAAGTTGTGAGGAATGATGAAGCTTCCAAGCTTGCCCTTATTTTTCATATTATCTGTTCATCCTTTCGTTCTTACATAGTATAGACCCTTTCTGTTACGTCCCAAAATTCGAACAATTAAATATTAAATTAGGACTAAACCCCAATCAACATTCCATCATCTAAATCCTAGAGGTGAAACAAAAAACCAAACGTCAACCAAACTATCCACCATAATTTCATAACTAACCAATACCTCTAACATTAAAGTAACAATAAATAGTCAAAATAATTTAAATAATGTACGGTTACAAATCATGCCAAATTATCCCAATACTAAAGTCATAAAAAAAAATAATAAATACATAAACTAATATCAACCCTAAGCTCAAGAAAATAAAAGAAATCCAAGAGATATGTCTAAAAACTATAATTGCTCTACGTCACCACCGTAGCTCCAACTAATCCTGTAAAGGAAGCTCGACTGCGCTCAAACAGAACGCCCCTGAGTTGCTAAGAGACAAAACGGGTTAATATACATGTATACTGGTATGAGTACAAGATTTAACACCCACGTGTCTACCAGACACAAACAAAAATACATTCAACTCTTGTTACGGGACAAGACAAGTAGTTTCATCCGCACCGAGACGAATGTGTAATTTCTCGAGATACTGTGGCATTTAGTTTCTTGCCCGTACACAACGAAATATAAATTGAGTATAAAATATACAAAATATAAATAAAAATATGGTGGGTTAGCCCTGCATAAAAAGTTAGTATGACTCACCATCCTGAAAAGAAATAAAGTTAGTATAATTTAATCCTCAGTAACTTGCTGAAGAAGTATAAAATGCACCGTTTCATGCTTAAATAATTCGAATTGACCAAAAGAATAAAAGTTGTACAGAATCAAATTTCCAAAAAGACAGTGCAGACGAATTTAATAGAAACTGAATAAGTTGAGAGAAAAACTTAATAGAATATCCTAACCGAATTTTGATCGAAAAATCTGGAACTGAAAACGAAAAGAAGTTACTGTAAGATGAATTTTTTTGAAAAAGTTCAAAACACGAAAAATGTTAAGAATAATGTTTTACTTCAGTTTGCGCGAAACCAATAAAAATGAACTCATTTCATAGGTTAAAACAACCTCTAAAATCTGTATTGCTAAAATGAATCAAAACTACAATAACAAAGATTATCCGATTTTAAGTTCTAATCGATTTTTTTAATAAAAAGTTAAACCACAAAAGTTGTCTAGAATCATGTATACATGTCTCTGCTCAAATTTTATAATTTTTCGAGATCGTTTACTATTTTTCAACATGTACAAATCAATACAATTCACACTATACCAATAAACTCATAATTAAATTCTTTGTATCTTAACTCCACCACTTCGGCCTCCACTTCCGGCCTACACATATATCCTATGTGTCTCCCGTATATCTAACACCGCTCTGAAACCAAACTTGCACAGGGATATCGTTCTGAGTTTGACCCACACTCCCCGGATGGTTAGCATATACGTACGTGTGTAAATTAAAACACTCGTCTACTCATGAGAACGAGGCAACAATATACATATACAAAACATCTCACTTATGAGAACAAACATAACAATGCCAAGCCTAAGGCATTCAAATAAATCTCATAATCCTCACTTTTTTTTTTTACACTCTTTCTCACCAACACTTAAATAAAGCAACAATCTATGGAGTCATGGTAGAGTATAAGAAATTTATCTATGGGTTCCTAATTAATTTTAATTTCATATAACCATGAATGTAATTACAACCATAAAATAAATCTATATAAAAACTCTAAACCTGACATATACAACTAATCAAAATAATTAAAATTAATCAATCATCTACATGCAAATATGAAATCAATTCAACATCAAATAAATAAAAACAACGAATTAAATATAAGTAAAGGAAAGTGAGTTTTGTACTCATAATATTTTTTTGAAGATCAAAAAATTGTTTGAAGAACTAATGAAATCACCAAAACAAAACCTTAATTTTTTTTTTTTGCCCTTTCCTCTTCTCTCTCTCGCCGGTCTCTCTCTGTCGGCACTAGCTCTCTTTATCTCTCAGCTTTCTTGGATGAAATAACCTCTTGATTTTGATTAATCTCTCTCTCTCTCTCTCTCTCTCTCTCTCACACACACAAACACACACACACACACACGGGTTGCTCCTCCCTGATTCTCTTTTCTTTTCTTTTCTTTAGTTGATAACCTAATCACTTATTATATTATTATGTAACCTAATAATTATCATATTATATAATATAAATACAACATAATTAAAATATAAATAAATATGATATATATATTTTATCAATATATAAAACACTTTTATTATTATTATTATTATTTATAAACAATATAAATATATCAATATTTAGATTAATTATCTATAATTAAATAACACATTAAATTAATTAAATACCACATTAAATTCTCATGTAGTCATGTAATTAATAAAAAAATAAAATAATAATAATAATAATAAATAATGACTTACGAAAATCAGGGTCACTATACTTTCCTTCCCCACCTCTTTGGTCGCAACACCTCAGCTGCCCCACCTCGGCCATCACAACCCCTCATGCCTTCATCACAGACCCTTCCCCCCGCGTCAAGATCCTCTAGGGTAAAATATACTATGAAAACTTAAGCAACAAAGCTCCAAGTAAAGAGTGTTCTTGTTCCTAGGGCATGCAAAGTACGAGCAACTCTAACCTTGTTTCTCATTTTGGCATGTTGTAGTACTATATTTTAGTATATCATAGTATTAAAATATTATAATTTAACAATCTTACTTTGAAACGATGTTGTGTTAGACTAAGATCTTAGTAGGTGTTTGGATTAACTTAAAAAAGGCAAAAAGTTAAAAAGTCATTACAAAAGTAAAAAAATTCATACTATTCACAATTTTTTTGGCGGGAAAACAGCAACACTAGTCAGAGGCGAAAAAGACCAAAATGCCCCTTTGAACAAGAAACATGTACCAAAAAAAAATATTATTAAACTTTGTACATATTCACAGGTCAAGCCGTCCCGCTATCCCCCTAAACCACAAAGTCGTACTGGTCATCACGTGACTGTCTGTCAATACCCATAACCCCATGGGGACAATACGGTAATTTCTATATTTTTTACAATATTATAATGCACATTTTTCCGTAAATAGTCAAAAAATTATCCCAAACACTCTTATTTTTTTCCCTACTTTTTTTAGTCAAAAAGTCAAAAAGTGTACTTATATAAATCATTCCAAACAACCCCTTAATCAGGGCCATAGTTTATTTGTGATGAGCAAATATACGGTTCTTATATTTTTTAACTAAATGTTTGCGACAAAAATTATGTCAAACCAAATATTTTTTATTTTTTTTAAATAACTTATTGTCACTAATAATATTTTTGGCAACAAGAGTAATTGTTGTCGCAAATATTCCCGATGCAAAAGGCTTGTCGAACCTTATCATCTCAACCATTCTAATTCCTTATCACTACGTATCAAAATGGGATTGTCAAAAGAATTCTTAAGACTTTATCAAATATTCTACATTGATGATTGTGCTTAAGACTTTCAATAATATAAATTATCATTCTAAACAACATTAAAGAATCATTGAATCTTTTTTATTAAAAACTTATTGAGGATTAAGAATAAATCAAGCTAGAGAATATATTAATATAGAAAGCAAAGAAAAGTAGAAGAATAGATCATAAACGATTTAATTAGTTTAAAAACAAAAAGAAAAGAATGTGAAGGTGCAATTAATTTGGGTATAGTTTTGCTAATTATGTAACTAATGTTGTTTGTTGATATACATCCTAAACAAATTTCAAGATACAAGGTATAAATCATAACTTTGGAATTTTATCTCAAATTTCTCATGCCAAGTTTATCAAATTAACCAAAGTTGAAATTTAGTTATTTAAAGCCTTGAATATAATAAATGTTGAAGATAACTCTCAAAATTAAGTTAAATTTTATTATGAACAATTGTTGAATGCCACACATCTTTTTCGTTTTCACAAATTTATCCATATTCTCAATCAAAATTAAAATTTTTTATTTCTGAATATTATCCAAAGTACAACTTCACAAATTGGATAGCTACCTTCCAAGTTGTGCATACTAGGGGTAAGCAGCGGATATACCAATCCGTTCAAACCGACCGAACCAAACCGATCTGCCGCATTTTGGACGGATACATCATGACGAGCGGACGGTTGCGAATTGATTTTTTTCAATCCACCTAGTTTTGGACGGATGACGGATTTGAGGTTCATTTGGCGGCAACCAAACCGCCAAACCGCGAGCACCCCTAGTAACTTGTAAGACTTTGTGTTTTCAATTTGTTTAGATATTTTGTTTATGTTTTCAATTAAAAAAGAGCTTAAATATTTGTTGAAAAAGAATTTTCAACTTGAATATATTTTTTGAATTGAAAAATATAAATGTATTATTTATCTATATCTTTTGGTTTCTAAATCTAACTCTAAAAAAAATAAATAAATAAATAAACAGATATAGATATAACAATATAGAGGCATACAATCTCTACTATAACTCTGTTCATGGTTTTGGTGGTTTGAATTATTTTTATATTTTAAGAACCATATATTGTAATACTTTATGTGGACGAGACATGCTGTGATTGTAGTATGTGGATGAGGCATGTAGTGTTTATAATATTCTAAACTATCAAACTTTCTTTCTTTGGATGAGGCATGTAGTGATTGTAATATATATATATATATATATATATATATATATATATATATATATATATATATATTTCTTTTTGAGGAAGTGCACAAGTTGAATTATGTTGAAAATTTATAAAATTTTAAACCGCCAAACCGATTCGCATCCATCCGCCAATCTTTTCAATCCACATCCGCCAAATTAGGGGATGGATGCAAATTGATTTTCTCCAATCCGCCAATCTAGTGGACGGATGGCGGATTAGAGGTTTCGTGGCCGTAACGAACCCGCGCTCACCCCTAATGCATGCCCATGTACAAATAAAAAGGATAATTTTTCTAAAATGGGTTTTATATGTTTTTTAAACTAATTTTTTAGTGTTATCAAATGGAGTATTTGAGAGAGAGAGAGATTCATATGTTTTTTGGATGAAAGTAAGAGGTAAGAAGATGCATATTTACCTTCAGCTTTGAAAGAAAAGAGGAAAAAGTTTGTGACTTTAATGCATATTCTCTAGTAAAACAAAACTTCAAAAAAAGAAAAAAAGAAAAAAAAAGGAAAGTTACCTCACACTTTCGAGTTTTTTTAATTTAGTAATACTCAAGATTTATGGTTAATGATCAAGTCTTTTTCCTTAGCTTATGATCACAAGGAATATAAGTGAGTGAAATTTTGTAATAATTTTTTTGATCCTATGAGGCCCAAGAGTAACTAGCTTTGTTGACACATGAAATGTGTGTGTCAATACTATCCGTATCTCTAATTGTTCTCCTACCACCCATATCACAAATAGAAAAGTGAAGAGCAATTAGCAGAGTATTGAGATAGCTATTTGATGAACGTAAGGGTAATTTAGGTAAGTAAAATATGTTATATACTTGGGTAAATTACACTTTATCTCCTTGAGATTATGTCAAAAGACATAGGTAGCGTTTGGTAGAGTTTTCTAAATATGATTTGAGAATAAAATTGTATTTTCAGTTTATGAGTTTTGGAATTATGATTTAAGTGTGGAAAATTTATTTGGTGAATGAGTTTTAAATTGAGTGGGGAATTTTTGATGTAACATATGATATTTGATACAAAAACTTACAACTTATAACTAAACACACAACTCAAAATTTTATTCAAAGTTCATAAAAAAAATTAAAAATTCTGAAATTTTTTTATTTAAAATATAAAAAATAACATGTGGCAATTGTTTAAAAAAAATGCACTGTTCTGGTCAACCGGCCGAACGTCCGGGAAGACGACCGGTATTCCCAAATTTTCCCGCATTGGATAGAGTTTTCAAAATGAGTGTGGAATTAATTTTTGAAAACTCTAAACAAACATCGTGTGTAAACTAAAGGGTAGAACTAAAGTTTCAAAACTCTACCAAACAGAGCCATAGTGTGTCTCTGAAGTTTAACACAAAAAACCCTTAAAATTATTACCAATGTGCAAAAATGGATGGTAGTTACGGCAATGTTAAAAAGACATAAATAACCCTTTTATTTCTCTTTTATCTTCATTTTTATTTCCCTTCTCTCGTCTCACCATCATCCCCTTCCATGCAAAACCCAGAATCATCACCAGCACCACCATCAAAAATCACCACTAGTCCTCTCTCTCAAAATAGTTTAAACACACTTTCACTGTCATTACCACCATCACTATCACCACCATCACGCTCCTCTCACAACAAATATTTCAAACCCAATTTCTCTTTTTTCTTTATATATATATATATATATATATTTATCTTCATTCATCACACCATGGCCATCCATTAGCAACAAACAACATCACTACTTTCATTTGTTTTATGATTTGAATTAGTAACAAACCCAACCCATGGAGTCGGACAATTAATGGTGTTTAAACGGCTAGTTCTTTGAAATAGCCATGTCCATGAATTTTTTCTTTCTCTGCTCTTCTGGTTGAATTTCCTTCCATTTGCATCAACCATTTGCATCCACAGAATAACTACAATTTGAATTCATAAAACAGGGGCAAGCTTCTAAGTTGTGAGGAAAGATGAAGCTTCCAAGCTTGCCCCTGTTTTGCATATTATCTGTTCACCCTTTCGTTCATACATAGTACAGACCCTTTCCTTTCCCACCTCTTTGGTCGCAACACCTCAGCTCCCCCACCTCGGTCATTGCAACCCCTCACCCCTTCATCATAGACCCTTTCCCCCATCATTTGTCGGCAAGGGAAATGATTTGGGAAAGAAATGGGGCAAAAATATTTTGGCATAAAAATGTCATTTTAAAATATTTAAAAAAAAATCTAAAATATTTTGTAAGTGGAATTCATGCACAGTTAGTTAGGGGCGATCATATATCCCTTTAATTTGACCGAATCGATTCTATCTAATTAATTTTGGACTGATGCGTGTCTTTCAGCGGACGGATGTAGATGAAATATTTTAAAATTCATGGATACAGTTCGGATGACAGATCAACCATCTCGCATCCACATGAATCTGATCCTTCCATAGATGAAGTTCAAAAAAAAAAAAAAAAAAAACTGCTAACAAGTAATAACATAGGATAGAAATAATAAAATATATATTTTTGTGAAAATGAAAAATAATACCTTAAAAAAAACATACGTGATGCCATGGCTTATTATAAACAAATAATACATATTTTTTTCGATTATTAGTTATTGGAGATTATAAAAGTTATGAATTATAATTCAAAAAAATGCCCAAAATTTGTAAAGTTCAAATCGCCAAACCGATCGCATCCATCCATCAACCTATATGGCCCGTTCAATTCGCATTCGCCAAACCAGTGGACGGATGTGGATTGATTTTTTTCAATCTGCCTAATTTTGGATGGATAGCGGATAGGATGTCACCCGATCCAACCTGATTCATGATCACCTCTACCGTTAATTTAAACAGAAAACGTCATTTTGCATTTTGATACTAACTTCAAGGGGGTTAAGTATAACAAATGAAACTATAGGAGTTTCTGTAACAACCTCACTTCGTAATTAGCTCATAATCCATGATTAAGAATACTAATGAAGTAATTAAGATGGAATTATGACTTAATTGTGCATTTTATGTGTTATATGATCTGTTTTCTGAAATGTTATTTTGTGAATCATAAATGAATGTCCAATTTTCTAAAATGTATTCATGGCATCCTTAGCATCATGTGTATCTGTTATCTAGTATCAGGGTTTCACGTAGGTTCCATTTATGGAACTGGTTATGTATAATCACTTATCTATTCTGTATATGGTTTTTTATCACCATATGCTCTGTATAAAGGTTTTTATGACCACCTACTCTGCACGTGGGTCTTTATGACCAATTTGATCTGTTAGAGTTAATGGATGTACCACGTATGACTATATGCAAAATTTGAATAAGTATATGAATCTGTTTTTGATTTCTAAATCTGTTATGGACATCATTCGTAAAACCTTTACTCTGTTGTTATTCACTAGATTCCAGCTCATTATTTTATATGCATATAGGTGATCAGGCGCATGACCAAGTTTGAGGCTTCCAGTCTAGATCCGTTTGTGTCAGTCAACCAGTGCGCCTCCCGAGGAAGTTTCGAAAGTCTTTGGTGGTCAAGTTTTTTGTGGACATTGTTGTATGAGCAAGTTTTGATTTTTATTTTCTTTTCCTTTATTTGAACTACTGCGTGTATCTTCTGTATGTAAGGCTGAAGTCATATTATATGAAAATAAGTTTGAAATGTTCTATCACATTTAAGTCTGCACAGCTCGATGGACATTTTATATTTGTATTTACTTCCACTAGCCCCTTATTTTGCTAATCCATGTCAAAGGCCTTTGGGAATTCCTAGATTACTGGCCAATTACGACACTAAACCTATAAGGGCGGGTTTGGGTCGTGACAATTTCGTATTTTTTGATCTAACTATAAGGAGGTAAAATGTAATTTAGTCGATATACTTTCACTTATACCAATTGAGATGTTTACATTGTAATAGTATAGATAGTATAGAAAGATTATTGCATGTTTAGAGAGTGTATTGTCATGATAGCGCGTTTCTATACGGTGATTTATTTGAACAATAAAATTTATGTTATATTAGATAGAGATTTGAAAAGTAAAAAAAAAAAAAATTAAGTTTATATTTTTTTTCATATAATATTAGATAGGCTTGTCGAACCTTATCATCTCAACCATTCTAATTCCTTATCACTACGTATCAAAATGGGATTGTCAAAAGAATTCTTAAGACTTTATCAAATATTCTACATTTATGATTGTGCTTAGGACTTTCAATAATATAAATTATCATTCTAAACAACATTAAAGAATCACTGAATCTTTTTTATTAAAAAATTATTGAGGATTAAGAATAAATCAAGCTAGAGAATATATTAATATAAAAAGCAAAGAAAAGCAAAGAAAATCAAAGAAGAGTAGAACAATAGATCATAAACGATTTGATTAGTTTAGAAAACAAAAAGAAAAGAATGTGAAGGTGCAATTAATTTGGGTATAGTTTTACTAATTATGTAACTAATGTTGTTTGTTGATATACATCCAAAACAAATTTCAAGATACAAGGTACAAATCATAACTTTGGAATTTTTTCTCTTGTTTCTTATGTCAAGTTTATAAAATTAACCAAAGTTGAAATTTTTCCATGTTAGTTATTTAAACCATTGAATATAATAAATATTGAAGATGACTCTCAAAATTAAGTCAAATTTTATTGTAAACAATTGTTGAATGGCACACATCTTTTTCGTTTTCACAAATTTATCCATATTCTCAATTAAAATTAAAAAAATTTATTTCTGAATATTATCCAAAGAACAACTTCACAAATTGGATAGCTACCTTCCAAGTTGTGCATACCCATGTACAAATAAAAAGGATAATTTTTCTAAAATGGGTTTTATATGTCTTTTAAACTACTTTTTTAGTGTTATCAAATGGGGTATTTGAGAGAGAGAGAGAGATTCATATGCTTTTTGGATAAAGGTAAGAGGTAAGAAGATGCATATTTACCTTCAGCTTTGAAATAAAAGAGGAAAAAGTTTGCGACTTTAATGCATATTCTCTAGTAAAACAAAACTTCAAAAAAAGAAAAGAAAAAAGGAAGGTTACCTCATACTTTCGAGCATTTTTAATTTAGTAATAGTCGAGATTTATGCTTAATGATCAAGTCTCTTTCCTTAGCCTATGATCACAAGGAATATAAGTGAGTGAAATTTTGTAAAAAAAATTCCGGTCCTGTGAGGCCCAAGAGTAACTAGCTTTGTTGACACATGAAATGTGTGTGTCAATACTATCCATATCTCTAATTGTTCTCCTACCACCCATATCACAAATAGAAATGTGAAGAGCAATTAGCAGAGTATTGAGATAGTTATTTGATCAGCATAAGGGTAATTTAGGTAAGTAAAATATGTTATATACTCGGGTAAATTATACTTTACCTCCCTGAAATTATGTTGAAAAAACACAATGCCTCCCCGAAGTTTAATGCAAAAATCCCTTAAAATTATTATCAAAGTGCAAAAATGGATGGTAGTAATGACAATATTAAAACGACATAAGTAATGACAATGAAAATGGATGGCAGTAATGACAATTTTGCTCTAAAAGAATAGATTTTGAGGAAGACTGAGGGAGGGTGGTGTTAGGTCAGCTGAAGCTGGTAGAGGTAGATGAGAGGAGGCCAGAGGTGTTAGGAATAAGGACACTCAGAAATCAATCACACACACAAAAAGGAGACACAAGAGATTTACGTGGTTCGGCAATAGCCTACATCCACAGAGAGATATTTCTCACTATAGAATTATCCCAAAGGGAGATTATAACTCACACCTGACAACCCTCTATAGAATTCACTCTCTTACACAAATTATACACTCTGTGTTGCCTATATCTTCTCTTCATCTCAATTTCTATATATATACACAGGGAGAAGGAAACAAAGTCAAGGAAAGAGAGTTATTGGGCTGGCTACCACTTGCTATCTTCTTTCCTACTTCTTGACTTGGAGAGTCACCTTTCACCTGCCATCTTCCCTCCTACTTCTTGACTTGGAGAGCCACCCTTCAATAACAGCTCCATGTGGGTTGGAGCTAACAATTCTCTCTCTCCACGCGCATACAGATAACTGACTTCTCACTTGAAGTCCATCTCCAGTCAAATTCTTGCAAACTTCCAGTTTATTTCTGGTGACAACCTTGGTCATCATCTCAGAAGGATTCTTATCCGTGTGAATCTTCACTAGCTTCATCAACTGCTTTTCCATCACTTCTCGTATCCAATGGTACCAGATATTAATGTGCTTTGTACGTGAATGGTACATGGAATTCTTACCCAGATCAATTGTACTCTGACTATCACAATGTACCTTGTATTCTTCCTGCTGTAGACCTAATTCTTCAAAAAACCGCTTCAATCACAACATTTCCTTTCCAGCATCTGCGGTAACAATGTACTCTACCTCTGTTATAGATAAAACAACACACTTTTGTAGTTTGGACTGCCATGAAACAACTCCCTTTGCAAAGGTGAACAGAAATCCTAATATAGATTTTCTACCATCAAGATCACCCGCCATATCGGCACTTGTTAGGGTTGAACAACGGATATACCGATCTGCCTAAACCGACCAAACCGAACCGATCCGCCTCATTTTCGATGGATGCATGATGACAAGCGGACAGTTGCGGATTGATTTTTTCCAATCCGCCTAGTTTTGGATGGATGGCGGATTTGAGGTTCATTTGGCCTCAACCGAACCGCCAAACCGCGAGTACCCCTAGTAATTTGTAAGACTTTGTGTTTTCAATTTGTTTAGATATTCTGTCTGTGTTTTCAATTGAAAAAGAATTTAAATATTTGCTGAAAAAGAGTTTTCAACTTGAATATATTTTTTGAATTGAAAAAAATAAATGCATTATTTATCTATATTTTTTGGTTTTTAAATCTAACTTTAAAAATAATAAATAAAAAAGGTGATATATGTTGGTTGGTTTTGTTTTCAAAAACAGATATATATGTAACAATACAGAGACATACAATCTTTACTATTGCTCTGCTCATGATTTTCGTGGTTTGAATTGTTTTTATATCTTAAGAACCACATATTGTAATACTTTATGTGGATGGGGCATGCTGTGATTCTAATATGCGGATGAGATATGCAGTGATTGTAATATTTTTTTGAGTCATTGACTGTAATACTTTTTTTTTTTTTGAGAAAGTGCACAAGTTGAATTATGTTAAAAATTTATAAAATTTTAAACCGCCATACCGATTCGCATCCATCTGCCAATTTGCCAATCCGCTCAATCCACATTCGCTAAATTGGTAGATGGATTGTAATAACCCTCACCACTGTTTACCGAATAACCACCGATTACCGTTAAACTGAACTGATTATGACTGATAATCGAACTGAATGAAATACTGAACTGACTGACCGACATTTGAAATTGAAGTGATTGAGTACATCTGTGTGAATTACATTCTATCTGTTGATTGTTTATTTGATCTGTTCGTATTTTAGTGTTTAAATTGCTAATTGAAGGCCTTATCGACGGCCAAACTAGAAATTGATTAGTGTTTTATGATCATCGTAATTTATGTGATTTTATAGCATATTTATCTGAAAATCGATTTGGTATGATTAAATTAGGCTAAATGGTGGTAAATTGCATAATTTGACTTATTTACCTTAATGCCACTTAAGTGGCCCACTACTTGGATCATCTTTGAGCCTCATTACACTCATACATAGACATTTCATCAGCTCATTCATTAGACTTAATCGACCAAGAGAGGGAGAGGGAGAGAAATTGAGCTCTATCTTGTGAATTGCTTGGAAATTGAAGAAATTGTCGAAGAGATTGTATATTTGAGCTCCCTTCTTGAACTACAAGACTTAAGGTAGCTCCATTGTCTTCTTGTTCATGTTTTGAGTTGAGTCTTGCATGGTTTAGAGCTAAGTTGAAGTCTAGAGCCAACTTATGGCTCAAATTGTTGTGTTGAAGCTTCATTGTTGCATGCATGTACATATATTGAAGTTTTGAGGTTGTAGTTCATAATTCCTCACATGCATGTCCTTGTTTTGAGAGTAGTTCATGAAATCATCTTGTTATGAAAGGAATTGGCTCCTTAGAGCACGAAATTGAAGCTTTGAATTGAGTTAAGCTCATGCATGTTTGCATGTTCATCTTGTTCATGAAATTGAGTTTGAATTGGACTACCTTTGGGCCTTGATTTCTTAAATTGACCTTTGAAACTTGTTAGAATATGAGTTTTGAAGCGTTTTTTGGAAAATTAGCCCAAGAGGATCAAATTTGATGTTTTTAAACTTGGTTTTGAGCCTGAGGTTTCGAATCTGGAAATTCCAGATTTTGAACTCACGCTCGAGCGGGGCGACTGGCGCTCGAGCGTGAAATTCGTGCTCCCAGTACCTTGCACTGTTTTGATGTCCGCTCGAGCAGGACCTCGTGTCTTACGCTCGAGCGGCTATCGAGCGCCTGATCGAGCGTGATTTTCACCTATCCAGCACTTTTGACTATTTTGCAGACCGCTCGAGCGGGGTAAGTGACGCTCGAGCGGGAACCTTTGTCTGCATTTCCGCTTGAGCGGTGTGAACCGCGCTCGAGCGGGACTCTGTTTTTCTGAAAATTTTAAAAATGTTTTCTAAGTGCACCTTTGCATCCTCTTTCCATCTTAAGCATTCCTAGGGCATAATTAAGGCATCTTAAAGAGGATGTAGATGTAGAAACACATCGAGGCATTAGGGATTAAATTATTATCTCTTCCGACTGTGTAGCTTAGTGTGTGTTAATCTGTAACTGTGTAGGTTTGGCTTTCTGAGGAGACGCTCTAGCTTACTGTAGTCCAGAACTCTGTGAGTAACATCTGTGTAAAGATATGTTCAAAATGATTATCTCCTGAACAATTGAACTGTACTGCTTTCTGAACGGATTACTGTTAACTGAATGAATGTATGTCCTATATTCTGAACTGTATTGTGGCATCCTTAGCACCTACTGTTTACTGATACTGTTACAGAGATCTCTGTCGGTTCCCTCGTTGGAACCACTACTGTTACTGGCTGATGGCCATCATTTACTGCTTGGTCTTTTTAGACCTACTGTTTACTGTACTGCTATGCTAATGGATGTACCACATACGACTGTACTAACTGAACGACTAAAATACTGATTTAATGAACTATTTTCATTACTGTAAGGACATTTATTCTTAACCCCTTTACGCATTGTGTTATTCACTGGGCTTTAGCTCACTGCTTATATATATATGTAGGTGTTCAGGCACCAGACCGCAGCTAGAAGCGTCGGGATTATCTCCAGTTTTGTCGAGCCAACCTACGTGCCTCAATGCGAGGTTCCGAGTCTGCCATGCTATGGCTTAGGGGTCTTTTATTTCCCCCTTCTGTCTCTGTATCTATTTTGTGAACTGTATAGACTTATAACACTGTATTGTACTGCTCTAAGGGATTGAGTCCCTATTCTGAATGATGTAATTATTGTATATACTGTTCTGTACTGTTAACGTTTATACGAATGAAAGTCTTTTTGGCATACAGACTGTCACAGCTCATTGGACATTATTTATTTACTGTATTGGCTTCCACCAGGCCCTGTACTCTATTTTACTGTATTACTGTTAAGCAGGCCTTCGGTAATCTCGGATTACTGGCCGGTTACGGTGCTAAACCCATGGGGCCGGGTTTGGGTCGTGATAGAGTGGTATCAGAGCGATACTTACCACGAGTTATACCGCACACACGTGTCCAAATGAGCTATAGGATGTCCTAGAAAATTGATTAGGGCATTACATGAGCATGATAAGTGTGTGATATGACTGACTGAATATATGCTAAAGTATGAACCTGTATAAATAGTGACTGCTTAAATTGATAATTCTTATAACTGCTTATAGTGAAATGGATAATGCAAACACTGCAACTGAATCCTCATCCTCCGAGGCCAGAATGGCCAGACTGGAACGAATGATGGAACTGATAACTGAAAGATTAGATCAGCAACAGAATCAACAGCCCCCACCTCCTCCTCCGGCTGTACTGGAACAGAATGTGAATGTAAATGATAGAGACATAATGGCTCTCACCCATAAGTTCAGCAAAATGAAACCGCCGTCCTTTCAGGGAGGCCTCGAACCGTTAAAGGCTGAAGCATGGGTTCTTGAGACAGAGAAATTATTTGAGGTGTTCCCGTGCTCTGAAGCACACAAGGTACTGTTAGCCACCTTTACTCTGTAGGAAGAAGCTAGAAGGTGGTGGATGCTTATCCGTAACGAAAATACTGTTATGATTTGGGCTCAATTTAAAGGAGCCTTCTTTGAAAAGTATTTCCCTCAGTGTGTCAGGGATAGAAAAGTGACTGAATTTGAACAGCTGAAGCATGGCACAATGTCCATTGCTGAATATGAAACAAAATTTACTGAACTTGCTCGTTATGCACCACATATGGTGGACACTGACTACAAGAAGGCCAGAAAGTTCGAAGGCGGCCTTAATGTTGCAATTCTTGACAGAATAAATGTTCTGAAGCTACCGAATTATGTAAATGTTCTTGACCGAGCCTTGATGGCTGAATCGAATATCGAAGCATTGAAAACTGAAACACCAACGTCTGAATAGCATGGTAAAAGGCAGGGTTTCAAATTCAAGAAAGGCAAACATAACCCATTGAATAAGAAACAGAATACGGGGTCAACAACTAGCCCCAGCCAGGGAAGTGGTTCCATACCACCCTGTTCTGAGTGTGGTAAGAAGCACAAAGGGGTCTGTTACAAAATATCTGGAGCTTGTTACAGGTGTGGCAAGGTGGGCCACATGGTTAAAGATTGCCCCTCTGCTCCACAGGGCAATAGTAAAGCTGCAGCCAGCGGCGCAACATCAAATGCTCCACCAAAACCGAACCCCAAAGCTACCGGGAAAGAGCCTATGAGGCAGGGCCGAGTGTTCGCCCTAGTACCGGGAGATGTACAAAATACGGAGACGGTTGTGTCAGGTATCCTCTCTATTTGTACTCAAAATGCTTATGTACTGATTGATTCGGGGTCTACGCATTCATATGTGTCGCATGTTTTTTCGCGAAAATTGAATAGACCCTTAGAACCTATGAACTATCTGTTAGCTGTATCTTCACCCGTTGGGGGATCTATGACCTGTGCATATATGTATCATGCTTGTGAAATTATTGTTGGAGATGCACATCTATTTATTGATTTACTGCCACTGAACATTGATCATTTTGACGTAATATTGGGGATGGACTGGTTAACGAAATATCATGCCACCATAGACTGTGTAACGAAACAAATAGTTTTCCGTCCACCTGGTTTGCCTGAATTTGTGTTTAATGGAGTTGGAGTAGTACCTCCTCCGTATTTGATTTCATCTGTGAAAGCTATTAAATTGATTAGAAAAGGATGTAAAGGATATCTGTGTTCTGTATTGACTGTATCTACTGATGAAAGTGCTAATGTGAACTGTATTCCTATAGTCAGAGAATTCCTAGATGTTTTTCCAGACAATTTGACAGGGGATTTGATTGACAGGGGATTTGATTGACAGGGAGATTGAATTTACTGTTGATGTGGTTCTCGGAACACAGCCAGTTTCTAAAGCTCCTTACCGAATGGCTCCAACCGAACTGAAAGAACTGAAAGTGCAACTACAAGAACTGTTAGACAAAAAGTTCGTCAGACCTAGTATTTCACCGTGGGGCGCACCTGTTTTGTTTGTAAAGAAGAAAGATGGCTCACTGAGACTGTGTATTGATTACCGTGAACTGAACAAGGTAACTGTGAAAAATAAATACCCATTGCCTCATATTGATGACTTATTTGATCAGTTACAGGGTGCACAAGTGTTTTCTAAGATCGATCTCAGATCCGGATACCATCAGTTGAAAGTTAGACCAGAAGACATTGACAAAACTGCTTTTCGAACGAGGTATGGACATTACGAATTTTTAGTTATGCCTTTCGGAGTTACCAATGCACCTGCTGCATTTATGGACCTTATGAACAGAATCTTTAAACCATACCTTGATGACTTTATTGTTGTATTCATTGATGACATATTGATTTACTCCAAAAGTATAGAAGAACATGAACATCATCTGAGACTTGCCCTACAAACCCTAAGAGAACAAAAACTGTACGCTAAACTGTCTAAATGTGAATTTTGGCTTGATCATGTTATGTTTTTAGGGCATGTTGTTAGCAAAGATGGAATGTAGTGAACTGGCCTAGACCAACAAATGTGACAGAAGTCCGAAGCTTTTTGGGACTAGCCGGGTATTACAGAAGATTTGTCAAAGATTTCTCCAAAATTGCCTTGCCGTTAACTCAACTGACACAGAAGGGGCTATCATTTGACTGGACTGACCAAAGGGAATCAGCTTTCCAAGAGTTGAAGACTCGACTCGTGACTGCACCAGTTCTTACCTTACCTTTAGGTACGGATGGTTTTACCATATTTAGTGATGCTTCTCATAAGGGTTTGGGGTGTGTTTTAATGCAGAATGGGAGAGTAATTGCCTATGCTTCCCGACAACTGAGACCACATGAAAAGAACTACCCGACCCATGATCTGGAACTCACTGCAGTAGTATTTGCACTAAAAATCTGGCGTGACTACCTTTATGGGGCAACATGTGAAGTATATACCGACCACAAGAGTTTGAAATATTTCTTCACACAGAAAGAACTGAACATGAGACAGTGGAGATGGCTAGAACTGATTAAAGACTATGACCTACAGATTTTGTACCATCCGGGAAAAGCCAACACTGTTGCCGATGCACTGAGTCGGAAATCGACTGGAAATTTAGCCTATTTGCTCACCGGACAGAAAGAGTTGCTTTGCGACCTTGAAAAGTCTGAAATTGAAATTGTTTTGTGAGAACAAGGTGGGACAATAGCTACTATTTCTGCTCAACCAGCATTGATTGAAGAGATTAAAGAGAAACAGCAACAGGATGACTTCTTGAAGAAGATCATCGAAGAAAGGGAATCCAAACCGAGACCGGGGTTCAAGTTTGAAAATAATGTACTGAAATTTCAAGAAAGACTGTGTGTACCAAATGATGCTGAATTGAAAAGAAGAGTTCTGCAAGAAGGCCACAATTCAAAATTTTCTATCCACCCAGGGAATATGAAAATGTATCAAGACCTGAAACTGAATTTCTAGTGGCCGGGATTGAAGAAAGAAATTGCTGATTTTGTATCGAAATGTCTTTATTGCCAACAAGTTAAAACCGAACATCAACGACCCGCAGGCTTATTGCAGCCCTTACCGATACCGGAGTGGAAATGGGAACATATCACCATGGATTTTATTGTGGGATTGCCTCGTTCTAGTAAAGGTATAGACTCAATTTGGGTTATTGTTGATAGACTGACTAAATCTGCTCATTTCTTACCTGTTAAGACAATTTATAATACGGACAAATTGGCTATACTCTATATTGATGAAATTGTTAGACTGCATGGAGTGCCTGTGTCCATTGTTTCTGACAGGGATTTGAAGTTTACATCGAGATTTTGGCAAAGCTTACAGACTGCATTGGGTACTGAATTGAGACTGAGTAGTGCTTATCATCCTCAGACAGATGGCCAGTCAGAAAGGACTATCCAGACTCTAGAGGATTTACTGAGAATGTGTATCCTTGATTTTCAGGGAAATTGGGAAAGTCATTTGCCCTTAGCTGAATTCGCCTACAACAACAGCTATCATTCAAGTATTGGTATGGCGCCTTTCGAGGCATTGTATGGCAGAAAATGTAGATCTCCGATTTGCTGGGCAGAAGTTGGAGACGGGCCTTTGCTTGGACCTGAGATTGTTTATGAAACGACTGAGAAAGTGAAACTGATACAACAGAGACTGAAAACTGCGCAGAGCAGACAGAAGAGTTATGCTGATGTTAGAAGACGAGACAGAGAGTATGAAGTGGGTGATCACGTTTTTGTGAAAGTGACACCAATGAAAGGCCAGACTCGTTTCGGAGTCAAAGGCAAATTAGCGCCAAGATATGTCGGACCGTACGAGATTATTGAGAAAATCAATCCGGTGGCGTATCAAATTGCACTTCCTCCTGAAATGGAGCATATGCATAATGTCTTCCACGTATCTATGTTGAGGGACTACCTCCGAGATCCTTTTCATGTGATAGAGCATACTCGTGTAGTGCTGAGTGATGACTACACTTACGAGGAACGGCCCATACAGATTGTAAACAGACGGATCAAGAAGTTGAGAAATAAAGAGATCCCGCTAGTGAAAGTCGACTGGCAAAACCATGGTGGCGTGTATGCCACTTGGGAAAGGGAAGATGACATGGCCAAAAGATATCCTGAATTGTTTCCACTGAACCCTGTTTTCTTCCAGAACGAAGGTAACACGAGTTTAGAGGACTAAACTCTTTATAAGGAGGGGAGACTGTAATAACCCTCACCACTGTTTACCGAATAACCACCGATTACCGTTAAACTGAACTGATTATGACTGATAATCGAACTGAATGAAATACTGAACTGACTGACTGACATTTGAAACTGAAGTGATTGAGTACATCTGTGTGAATTGCATTCTATCTGTTGATTGTTTATTTGATCTGTTCGTATTTTAGTGTTTAAACTGCTAATTGAAGGCCTTATCGACGGCCGAACTAGAAATTGATTAGTGTTTTATGATCATCGTAATTTATGTGATTTTATAGCATATTTATCTGAAAATCGATTTGGTATGATTAAATTAGGCTAAATGGTGGTAAATTGCATAATTTGACTTATTTACCTTAATGCCACTTAAGTGGCCCACTACTTGGATCATCTTTGAGCCTCATTACACTCATACATAGACATTTCATCAGCTCATTCATTAGACTTAATCGACCAAGAGAGGGAGAGGGAGAGAAATTGAGCTCTATCTTGTGAATTGCTTGGAAATTGAAGAAATTGTCGAAGAGATTGTATATTTGAGCTCCCTTCTTGAACTACAAGACTTAAGGTAGCTCCATTGTCTTCTTGTTCATGTTTTGAGTTGAGTCTTGCATGGCTTAGAGCTAAGTTGAAGTCTAGAGCCAACTTATGGCTCAAATTGTTGTGTTGAAGCTTAATTGTTGTATGCATGTACATATATTAAAGTTTTGAGGTTGTAGTTCATAATTCCTCACATGCATGTCCTTGTTTTGAGAGTAGTTCATGAAATCATCTTGTTATAAAAGGAATTGGCTCCTTAGAGCACGAAATTGAAGCTTTGAATTGAGTTAAGCTCATGCATGTTTGCATGTTCATTTTGTTCATGAAATTGAGTTTGAATTGGACTACCTTTGGGCCTTGATTTCTTAAATTGACCTTTGAAACATGTTAGAATACGAGTTTTGAAGCGTTTTCTGGAAAATTAGCCCAAGAGGATCAAATTTGATGTTTTTAAACTTGGTTTTGAGCCTAAGGTTTCGAATCTGGAAATTCCAGATTTCAAACTCACGCTCGAGCGGGGTGACTGGCGCTCGAGCGTGAAATTCGTGCTCCCAGTACCTTGCACTGTTTTGATATCCGCTCGAGCGGGGTAATTGGCGCTCGAGCGGGACCTCGTGTCTTACGCTTGAGCGGCTATCGAGCGCCTGATCGAGTGTGATTTTCACCTATCCAGCACTTTTGACTGTTTTGCAGACCGCTCGAGCGGGGTAAGTGACGCTCGAGCGGGAACCTTTGTCTGCATTTCCGCTCGAGCAGTGTGAACCGCGCTCGAGCGGGACTCTGTTTTTCTGAAAATTCTGAAAATGTTTTCTAAGTGCACCTTTGCATCCTCTTTCCATCTTAGGCATTCCTAGGGCATAATTAAGGCATCTTAAAGAGGATGTAGATGTAGAAACACACCGAGGCATTAGGGATTAAATTATTATCTCTTCCGACCGTGTAGCTTAGTGTGTGTTAATCTGTAACTGTGTAGGTTTGGCTTTCTGAGGAGACGCTCTAGCTTACTGTAGCCCAGAACTCTGTGAGTAACATCTATGTAAAGATATGTTTAAAATGATTATCTCCTGAACAATTGAACTGTACTGCTTTCTGAACGGATTACTGTTAACTGAATGAATGTATGTCCTATATTCTGAACTGTATTATGGCATCCTTAGCACCTACTGTTTACTGATACTGTTACAGAGATCTCTGTCGGTTCCCTCGTTGGAACCACTACTGTTACTGACTGATGGCCATCATTTACTGCTTGGTCTTTTTAGACCTACTGTTTACTGTACTGTTATGCTAATGGATGTACCACATACGACTGTACTAACTGAACGACTGAAATATTGATTTAATGAACTATTTTCATTACTGTAAGGACATTTATTCTTAACCCCTTTACGCATTGTGTTATTCACTGGACTTTAGCTCACTGCTTATATATATATGTAGGTGTTCAGGCACCAGACCGCAGCTAGAAGCGTCGGGATTATCTCCAGTTTTGTCGAGCCAACCTACGTGCCTCACTGCGAGGTTCCGAGTTTGCCATGCTACAGCTTAGGGGTCTTTTATTTCCCCCTTCTGTCTCTGTATCTATTTTGTGAACTGTATAGACTTATAACACTGTACTGTACTGCTCTAAGGGATTGAGTCCCTATTCTGAATGATGTAATTATTGTATATACTGTTCTGCACTGTTAACGTTTATACGTATGAAAGTCTTTTTGGCATACAGACTGTCACAGCTCATTAGACATTATTTATTTACTGTATTGGCTTCCGCCAAGCCCTGTACTCTGTTTTACTGTATTACTGTTAAGCAGGCCTTCGGTAATCTCGGATTACTGGCCGGTTACGGTGCTAAACCCATGGGGCCGGGTTTGGGTCGTGATATGGATGCGGATTGATTTTCTCTAATATGCCAATCTGGCGGACGGATGGCGGATTGGAGGATTCGTGGCCGCAATCGACCCACGCCCACCCCTAGCATTTGTAAATCCCTCAAAAATTGGTTTAGCTCCCCCAAAACATAGACACATCTTTGAAGTTCCCTTCAAGTACCAAAGAATCCATTTAACCACCTTTCAATGCTCCTTTCCTGGATTGGAGAGGAATCTGCTCACAACGCCAACTGCGTGAGCTATATTTGGCCGGGTACACATCATTGCATACATCAAACTTCCTACTGCGAAAGAATAAGGGATTACCTTAATTTCTTTCCTTTTAGAGCTAGTCGTGGGATACAAACGTTTTGTCACCTTGAAATGGTTGGGCAGTGGTGTGCTGACTGGCTTGGCATCTTTCATGTTGAACTTTTGAATCACCCGTTCAACATATTTCTCTTGTGACAGCCATATCTTCTTGGCTTTCCTGTCACGAACAATCTTTATGCCCAAAATCTGCTGTGTTGGGCCTAAATTCTCCATGTCAAAATACTGCGACAAGTCCTTTTTCAACTTGTTGATCATAACAGTATCCTGTCTGATGATCAGCATATCATCGAGATATAATAGTAGGATGATGAAGTTTCCATCCGAAAACCTTCGAAAATATATACACTGGTCTTCTACCGTTTTTGTGTACTCGTGATCCACTATGAATGAATCAAACTTCTTGTACCATTGTCTCGGTGCCTGCTTCAGGCGATAGAGACTTTTCTTCAGTTTGCAAAATAGATTCTGTTCTCCTTTGACTTCAAATCCTTCTAGTTGCTCCATATAGATCTCTTCCTCTAAATCACCATGGAGAAATGCAGTCTTGACATCCATCTGTTCTACCTCTAGATTCAAGCGAGCTACTGATCCCAGAGCTATTTGAATGGAAGTCATCTTCATAACTAGGAAGAAGATCTCATCAAAATCAATTCCCTTCTTTTGCCCAAAACCTTTGACCACCAAGCGAGTTTTATGCTGCAACAGTTTACCGTTGCCATCTTTCTTCAACTTATATACCTATTTGTTTTTCAAGGCTTTCTTGCCTCTTGGAAATGAAACAAGTTCATAAGTGTGGTTCTTCTGCAAAGAACTCATCTCCTCCTTCATGGCTTGCATCCAACAGCCTTTCTCTGTATGACTCTTTGCTTCTAAAAAACTCTTAGGCTCCCCCTCATCAGTAATCAAATATATACTGAGAAGCGAGATATTTGGTTGATGGTATGGCAGCTCTTCCAGATCTCTGCAATTGAGGCCCAGTTACCTCTAGTTGAAGGGGTTGCTCCCCTTGCTCAACACCATCTTCATCCTAGTCTTCATTTTTTTCCTTATGATCCTCAATTTCTAGCATAAGATCCTGCAACTCTGGCACTTCTTGTTATACATAATCACATCTAGCATTTTTTGATGGCTTAGGAGGTGGTAACAAGTCTGGAGTGATGACATCTCTAGACTTTGTAGATTTTTCAAAATCTACTACTATCTAGTTTTCCTAAAACACGACATCTCTGCTCCTGAACATCTTCATGTTCACTGGGTCCCACAACTTGTATCCAAATGCTATATCTGAATAGACCACAAATATGCATGGAGTGGACTTGTCATCAAGCTTTGTCTGTTTTCCTTGGAGATGTGCACGAACACCTTACACCTGAAGACACTTAAGTGAGAATATAATACCTTTCTTTTGGACCAAACTTTCTTAACTATTGCAAAATTCAATGGAACTAAAGGCGACCTGTTGATGAGATAACAGGTTTTACAGGCGGTTTCAGCCCAGAATGACTTTGGCAATTTTGCCATTTTGAGCATACATCTGACTCTTTCAACAATAGTGCGGTTTATCCTCTCTGCCACCCCATTGTGTTGTAGGGTTCCAGGAACTATTGTCTCGTGCTGAATACCTCTGCTGGCACAATACCCTTCAAAAGCATTGGAAGTGTACTCGCCTCCATTATTTGTGCGAAGACACTTCAATTTCTTCCCGGTCTCTCTTTCCATTATTGCATGGACCTCTTGAAAGTGATGGAATACCTCATCCTTCGTTTTCAGGAAATACACCCACAACTTCCTTGATGCATCATCAATGAAAGTCAGAAAATACTTGCGGCCGCCATGTGACTCTACTTCGATTGGGCCACAAACATCCGAGTATACCATACTGAGCACTTCTGTTTTCCTTTTGCTGGTTGAACTAAATGATACTCGATGCTGTTTGCCATAAAGGCAATGATCACATGGCTTCAGGACAGTCCCTTTGGATAAGGGTATCCTTTATTGCTTTGCCAACAAATGCAATCCCTTCTCACTCATGTGAGCTAGTCTTCTGTGCCATAAGTCCGGTGACTCTTTATTTTCTACTGCATTAAGACTTCTCAGATAGATCTTCGTTTGTGTCTTGTATAGTGTTGAAGACATCTCTCCTTTGGCGATTGTCAAAGCTCCTCCTGTAAGCTTCCAACGGCCATTTCCGAATGTACTTGTGTAGCCTTGTCGGTCCAGGGCACTTTTGGAGATAAGATTGAGGTGCAAATCTAGAACATGCCTTACATCTTTGAGAACCAACTTGTGTCCGACATTAGTCTGAATACTAATGTCTGCAATGCCCACAATCTTCGAATAACTAGAATTCCCCATTCAAACAGTGCCAAAATCTCTAGTGTTGTACGAGCTGAAGAGTTCTCTATGGAAAGTGGCGTAATAGAATGCAGCTGTGTTTATCACTCATTCTGTGTAGCTGTGGTCAGCCACGTGAAGACAGTCATCCTCTTCACCAACTGCAAGAAGTATTTCATCAGTTGTTGTCGCTGTCGTGTTCTCATCTCCCTTTGACTTACTGCTTTGGCCTTTATCTTTCTGGCTTGGCAGTTTCTTTTTATGTGACCCTCTTGGCCACAGTGAAAGCAAGTGAAGCTGGAGTTACCATGACTTTTATTGTCTCTAGATTTACTCATGTTGTTCCATCTGCCGCTACTCTTGCTTCTTTCTCTGCCTCTTCCTCTACCTCTGTCTCTATCTCTATCTTTTGTGACAAGAGCGTGAGACTGATTACCTCCCATGTCTTTTCTCCTTGTCTCTTTATTGTACATGGCGTCTGTGACCGTGCTCATGGTCAGTTTCTCTTCTGGTGCAGAGTTGCTGAGAAAAACCACCAACGTCTCCTAATTGTTCGGTAAAGAACTGAGCAATAGTCTTGCTTGCATTTCATCGTCCAAGGACATCTTGACGGTTGCAAGCTGATTTACCAAATTTTTGAATTTATTGGTGTGCTCGGTGACAGACATACCATTTTTCAACTTCAGATTTACAAGCCTTCTCATCACCAAGGCTTTGTTCCGGGCTGTCTTTGACTGGTACATTTCTTCTAACATTGTCCACATGACATATGCATATGTCTCCTGGACAACATGGTGGAATACACTGTGGTCTATCCATTATCTGATCTGACCGACAATCTTCTGGTTCATCTTTATCCAGTCTCCATTCTTCTCTACTTCCAATTTAATCCCTTTTAGAGCAATATGGTCAAACAGGTCTTTACAGTATAGGACATCTTCCATCCGCAGCTTCTAGATTCCATAATTGGAAGCATTCAACTTTATCATCAATCTTGAAGTTGATGTGGATTCCTCCATCATCTTCTTACTTGTACAAAAAATCTGAATTATCCCAGAGGGAGATTACACGTAGTTTGGCAATAGCCTACGTCCATGGAGAGATATTTCTCACTATAGAATTATCCCAGAGGGAGTTTACAACTCATACCTCACAACCCTCTATAGAATTCACTCTCTTACATACAAATTACACACTATGTGTTGCTTATATCTTCTCTTCCTCTCAGCCTCTATATATATACACGGGAAGAGGGAAACAAAGTCAAGGAATGAGAGTTATTGGGCCGGCTGTCACCTGCCATCTTTCCTCATACTTCTTGACTTGGAGAGCCACTCTTCAATAACAGCTCTATGTGGGCTAGAGCTAACAAGAGGGTGTCGGCGGTCGCGGTGATGGAGTGTTCATGTTGGTGAGGGCCACCGGAGACTTTGGATAGGTCTGAGAGAGAGATAGAGAGGTGAGAAAATGTAGTGTGTGTGAGGTCCAAAATCAGAGAGAAAGAGTGCTAAAATTTGGGAAATTCGGGTCATTTGGGGGTTGAAAATTCGAGTTACAAAGCTTTATTGTTTCCTTATATATATATATATATATATATATATATATATATATATATATATATATATATATTTTACCTCCATTCATCACACCATGACAAACACCATCACTACTTGCATTTGTTTTATGATTTAAATTAGTAACAAACCCAACCCATGCAGTTGGACAATTAATGGAGTTTAAACGGCTAGTTCTTTGAAATAACCATCTCCATGAATTTTTTCTTTCTCTGTTCCTCTGGTTCAATTTCCTTCCATTTGCATCAACCATTTGCGTCCATAGATTAACTACAATTTGAATTCATAAAACAGGGGCAAGCTTCTAAGTTGTGAGGAATGATGAAGCTTCCAAGCTTGCCCCTATTTTTCATATTATCTGTTAATCTTTTCGTTCATACATAGATAGTATAGACCCTTTCCTTCCCCACCTCTTTGGTCGCAGCACCTCAGCTCCCCCTACTTCGGCCATCGTAACCCCTCACCCCTTTATCACAGACCCTTCCCTCTATCATTCACTGGAAAGGGAAATGATTTGGAAAAGAAATGGGGCAAAAAATATTTTGGGATAAAAATGTCATTTTATAATATTATAAAATAAAAAAAAATCTAAAATATTTTGTAAGTGGAATTCATGCATAGTTAGTAATGGGCGATCATAGATCCGTTCAATTTGATCAAATCGATCCAATTTAATTAATTTTGAACCGATACGTATCTTTCAATGGATGGATGCAGATGAAATATTTTAAAATTCGAAGATACGGTTCGAATGGAAAATCAACCATCTCACACCCGCATGAATGCGGTCCTCCCATAGATGAAATTCAAAAAAAAAAAAAAAAAGAAGCTGCTAACAAGTAATAACATAGAATAAAAATAATAAAATATATTTGTGAAAATGAAAAATAATATCTTAAAAAAATATGCGTGGTGTCATGGCCTATTATAGACAAATCATACATATTTTTTTAGATTCCTGGTTATTGGAGATTATAAAAGTTATGAATTATAATTCAAAACAATATCCAAAATTTGTAAAGTTTAAATTGCCAAACCAATTGCATCCATTCGTCAACCCGCACGGCCCGTTCAATCCGCATAAGCCAAACCAGTAAACATATGTGAATTGATTTTTTTCAATATACCTAATTTTAGACGGATGGTGAATTTCGTGATCACCCCTGCCGTTAGTTTAAACAAAAAAAAGTTATTTTGCATTTTGATACTAACTTCAAGGGGGCTAAGTATAGCAAATGAAACTTTAGGGGGTTTTCACATTTTTTGATCTAATTATAAGGGGGTAAAATGTAATTTAGCCAGTATACTCTCGCCTATACCAATTGAGATGTTTATATTGTAATATGTAGGATAGATAGTATAGAAGATTACTGCATATTAGAGAGTATATTGTCACGATAGTGTCTTTCTATACCGTGATTGATTTAAACAATAAAATTTATATTATATTAGATAGAGATTTAAAAAGTAATTAAAAAAAAAATTTTGAAAAGTAAAATTTATATTATATATATTTTTTCACATATATATATATATATATGTATATGTATATATTTCAAATCTCTACTTAAACTCATGATCTAATTTAGTATTTATGTTATTATTCACATTATCTCTAAATATTTTTTTAGTATCTTCTCAATTTGCTTCAAAATCCATTTAATATTATTTTTATTTTATGCGAAAAATACTTTTTTAAATATTCAAAATAACAATTTTAATGTAGTTAAAAGTGAATTACTTTTAAAACAATTCTAAAATAATTTTAAAAAACAATCCATCAAACAAGATTTTTACATTTTTCGAAAAATAAAAATAAAAACAAAAGCCTAAATGGTTTCTTAGAAACTTTTTCATTTGGGTAAATTACAAATACACTTCCTAAAATTTCTTTAAAATACGAATTATCCTTTATAATTTTGAAAATTACAAATGTCTTCTTGTCAAAACTTTTTTATTTAATAGAAAAAAAATTCTAACCATTCTTTTATGCAATAATAAAATTATTAGAATTGTTAATTAAAATATATTTATAATATTATTAAAAATTATTAATTAACTAAATAATTTATTAATAAAAAAAATGAGTAACTCGTTAGGCGATTATAAATTTGAACAAACGAAATGTAATTTTTAAAGATGATGTATTTGTAATTTACAATTTTCATTCAATTATTATTTTTTTTCCTAAGAAAACTAATGAATCATCTCATAATGACCCAAACCCGGGCCTCAGAGGACATAAATACCCGACCCTGTACAGCAATTCCGATCTATCAACCCTAGATCGGACGGTCCATAATACACTATAAAACTATCTCAAAACCCAAGCTCTGCTCAACCTTCATTTCCTCTAATCCGCCTCTCTCTCTGGTCACTTGTAAAAAACCCTAGCCCGAAATGGTGACTCTCTCTCTCTCTGATCTATTGATTTGTTTGTAATTTCTGAATTCTTCAACTTCGAATTGTGGTTGTTGATTTGATTTGTTTTATGTGATTTGATTTTGTGTAGCCGTTCAAGCGTTACGTCGAGATCGGGAGGGTCGCCCTTGTGAACTACGGCAAGGACTATGGGAGGCTCGTCGTCATCGTCGACGTTCTCGACCAGAACAGAGTAATGTTTCTTTTTTTGTTTGGTTGCTGAGAAAACTAAGGAAAATTAAAGAAAATGTTTACAGTGTTCTTAGATGCTCATTTGAATGTATTGGTAAATATCACTGTGAAATCAAGCATTGCGTTGTGTTTTTTTTCATGATGATGATAACTCGATGCTTTCATGTTTAATTTGCCATCTAGTATAATAAATTTTATGGAAGAAATTATGGGTTTAATATCTATTTTATAGCATAGATTTCAGTACGTTGGAGGTGCAAAAACAAAAACATTAATATGATCGTTAAAATTGAGGTTATAAAATTTGTGAGTCATTGGTGGCTAAACAGCTATAAAAATTTGCTTGTTTATGGTGTTGACGTTTCATTTATTGAAAATATTGTTTTTTCAGTGTCATGAATGGTTCGGTCACAAAAGGCGGTGCTGTACTTTCTGGTCTCTCTGTTGTTTATCTAAACAATGTTTTTGTGGCCACTTTTGGTATGTTGTAGTAGACATTAAATGGGTAGACTTGACAAATCATATCAAGTATACTGTGTCCTGGGGGAACATTTTTGTGTTGATCGGCCAGTTTTTTTCCTGCGATATTTAAATTTTAAAACAAGTACACTCAGTTTTATTTATGAAAATTGGTATAACACTGATAACAGTAAGTTTTATGGTCTCCAAAACATTTGTTTTCCTGAAAGACTGACTTTTGATGAATTCCCTTCACTCTTGGATGAGTTAGTTTGAGATCATGTATAATTTGCTTATGATTTTGGAAGTGTAGAATTTCAATTTTGGCGTATGAAATATGCAGGGATCATAATTTTTAAATGTAATTCGACAGAAAGTTATGTGTCCCCTCTTTATCTTCTGCATATTAAGACATCACATAGACAGGTCAATGTTAATATGGAAAACTTACTAGTATTACTATTAAATCTTCTTTTGTAATATGGCTCAATCTGAGGGAAAATGAAAGCCAAATAATGAAATTGATACCTTATATGGTTGTTTCAATCCTATTATGTTGTTGCTGGAGTCATGCTTTTGAACATTAGACTAAATTTGAAAGCCACCAAACGACCTTGAAAAAATTGACTAAAGTTTTCTCTCCCTTGATCTGAGCAAAAAAAGAAAAAATGAATAATCAAACTCATTTTTATACAAGTTTGTAAGGGAGTGGATAGAGTTTTGGGGATTTTTTTACTCATTTAAATTTGTTATGGGCAGTGTTGTTAAAAGCGCACCTAGGCGTAAGGCTCATCGAGGCGCAACCTGTGCGACTGAACTGGTCCCAGGCGAGGCGCGTTGAAGAAGTCGCACGCCTTAGTCGCGACTGGAAGCAGGCAAGAGAGGCGCAAGGCTCGCGCCTAGGTGCGACTGATGTTTACGCCCTAATCTGCCTTCTTCTTCGACTTAGATCGACTCTCTCTCTCTTCCCTTCTGCCTTCTTCGACTTCGATCGACTCTCTCTCCCCTTCTGCCTTCTTCGACTTCGATCGACTCTCTCTCTCTCCCCTTCTGCCTTCTTCGACTGGCTTCTTCGATTTCGATCGTCTCTCTCTCTCCCTCCTTTGACTTCGATTGTCTGATCTGATGGTCATTTTATTTTATTTTTTCTTCTTCTTCTCTCCTTCGCTGATCAATCTGCTCTGCTCTGTTTTTTTTTTTTTTTTTAAAATTATTTATGGTCTCGGTTACAAAATAAATTGCAAAATAAATTGTATTTTTTCCAATTAGAAAATAAATTGGTCTCTGTTAAAGAAATACAAAATAATTTTTTTTTTACAAATAATTAATTAACACACTGCTATTGGTCTTTATTTTTTTTACATTACATTATTTTCTAAATTGACACATTACATTACATTAATTATTTTTTAAATTGACACATTACATTACATTATTTTCCATTACATTGTATTAATTAATTTTCCATTAATTAGTACACTATGCTAATGTGTAATTTTCCATTATACATTATTTTTCATTACATTACACAATTAATCACACTTACATTAAACAATGATTAGTCTATGTTAATTTTTTTATTTTTTACTAAGACTGTGCGCCTTACTTCAATAAAGCCCGCGCCTCGCCTTGCGCCTTGTGCCTAGGCCCTGAGAGACCTTCAACGCCTTAGTGCGCCTTGAGCTTTTAAAAACACTGGTTATGGGTAAAGAGTAATGGCCGGAGATGCCCTAACATGACATGCTTGTTTATTTGGCATTCCCATAATGATGTTTTTTTTTGGGCATATACTCATTATCCTGATGTTGACCTAGATACAAGACACATTGGCAGTACCTTTACGAATTGCACCTCTTTTCCACCTTGAAACTGTTCCTCTTCATTTTACAAAGCATTCATCACTGATCTTAGTAATTTTCATGTAATGTCTCTGCAGGCTCTTGTTGATGCCCCTGACATGGTGAGATGTCAAATGAACTTTAAGAGGCTCTCTCTCACAGACATCACAATTGACATCAAAAGGGTCCCAAAGAAGAAGACACTAGTTGCAGCGATGGAGGCTGCAGGTAAAGACTGATAAAAAGTTGATTTTTTTCTTTCTCTAGTTGGGCACTATATATCAGATTTAACTGTATTTGTGTGATGGCAGATGTTAAGAACAAGTGGGAAAATAGCTCCTGGGGCAGAAAGCTGATTGTGCAAAAGAGAAGAGCTGCTCTTAATGATTTTGATAGGTTCAAGCTCATGTTAGCAAAAATCAAGGTTGGTTGTCTGATATAATCGCAAAAATTTGTTTGAAGAATCTCTCCCTATTTAGCACTTCGTATTCCTTTTACATGTTGAACTAGCTAATAAGACTAAACAAATTATGCATGTGCAGAGGGGTGGTCTGATCAGACAAGAGCTTGCAAAGCTGAAAAAGCAGAACGCAGCCTAAAAGCATATTACATTTCTATGGAATCCCCAATTTTGTTATGAATTTTCACAATTTGTACTGTTGTCCAGTTTTCATTTGTTTCTTACTGATTAAGAGTGATTCAGAGAGTTTAAAGTCTTAATGAGAACTTTTTGTGTTCTGTTGCCAGTTTATCTTTTTTTGGTTTGATTCTGTTTTTGGTTTAAGCTTCATTTACCCATGTGCTCCTAGAGCGCGCTTGCTAAATGGGAGTGTTACTTGGGAAAGCTTGATAGTTGTGAGGTACTGACTAACATCCAATTGAATCAGTTAAATACCTACAGCGGCACATTGCATACAGATGGGGGCATGCATGTGGTTCAATTCTGAACTTTTCCTGCAATTTAGGGCCTTGGTTTGTGGTGGAAGCTCTCATGCAATACAAGGCCTTTCTCAGAGCTGAGGTACAGATGTTGAATCTGTCTCTGGAAGATGAGGTTGCTGTTGAGGTTTTGATATGCAATTCAGGGTCTTTCTCAAATGTTGAATGTATCTTCTCTGGAAGATGGGTCTTCATTTGATACTGGCAATTGAAGTCGAAATTTTGAAGGCCTTTTCTGATTTTGTTTAAAATGACGATTCAGATTCTTTTGGGAAATATGAAATATCTATTTCGGCAATTGTTTTAGTTGTTGTAAGGAGGGCGTGCAGGGGTTGAGTTAAGAATAATATTCAAATCAAACCGGTTTTGGTGAGTTTTTTCACCGGCTGCGAACTCGCTTATAATCAAAATCGGTAAGTTGGAAGGTGCATTTCTCTACGCAATTTGTTTAGTTTTAATTTTTTTAAGGTTGAGTTTTTTTATTTACTATATTTTTTTTAAAAATTTTTTTAGTGAATCTTTTTTAATTTTAAGTAATTTTGTTACTTTTTAAAATGAATTTTACTTTGATATATTTAAGAAGTAAAATATTTGTAAAAAAATAATTAAAAAAATTAACAAATACACAAAAATATGGAAAATATATATATATATATATATATATATATATATATATATATATTTGTATTTTTAATATTTAGTAAATTTTTTTAAAAAAATTCAAAAATATTACATTTTTTTTAAGGTCCTTGATATTAAAAAAAATTCAAAAATATTTATATTAAGTGTATTTCAAAATTAAAAAAATTATTTAAAATATTTTAAAAAATAGGTATTTTTTTTAAGGTCATTGATATTATGATTTTATAGTATAAAGGACATCAAATATTTTCATGATATCTAAGGTTCCTCAACATCAATCCAGAGAAAATTGGTCCAGAGAAAATTGGTTCAGATAAAATTCAAATCAAAGAAAATTGGTCAAGAGAAAATTCAAGTCAGAGAAAATTAGTCCAGAGAAATTTTGAATTTCTCTGGCCTCCTTAGCCTTTCATGGACACTGCCAGAGAAATTTTTTTAGCCTTTCATGGACTCTAGAGAAATTTCAAATTTCTCTGCCGTGGGTTTGATCCTCCACCAAATGTTGTTGAAAGCTTTCACTGTGTCACAGATAGAAGGTTCTAAAAACGCTCCCAAAGAAAATTACTTCTAACCCAGAGAAATTATGAACTTTTCATAGAATTTCTTTGGGTTCAACCGAGAGAAAATTGAAATTTCTCTGCAGAGGAAGAAGTCTTGGAAATTCAATGAAATCAAATCTAATAAAGTTGATATAGTTGAAAATTTCTCAGAATTCATTCATCAAATTCCACTTGACATTGAAATCTTTCTTCACAACCATAAAAAGCAGCAAGCAACCTTCATCATCATCATCATCGTCATCATCTTCTTCTTTCTACATCATCTATAGCAGCACCATGAAAGCAAAATAAGTAAGAGCACTTTGATAGCATCAACACAAATGCACAACAAGATAAATGATTAACTGGAGATAGCAAGAGGCAATAACAAAACTTCCAGAGAAATTTGAACAACCTAGAAACCTACCAGAGAAATTTGAACAAACCAAAGATCTACCAGAGAAATTTCAACAACCAGAGAAATTTGAAAGAAACTAAATTGCAAGATATCTCGGAGGAGAATGAGGGGCGGCATATGAAGCTTGAGAAGAGCTTACCAAGCCAGAGAGAATATGAACTGGAAAAGGAACTGAAGAAATCAAAAGACAACATTGAACATTTGAGGGTAAATTTGATGGATAAGGAGACGGAATTGCAAAATATATCAGAGAAAAATGAGATGTTAGAAAATTGAAATTTCTCTGCAGAGAAAATTGAAATTTCTCTGCAAAGGAAGAGGTCTTGGAAATTCAATGAAATCAAATCTAATAAAGTTAGTATAGTTGAAAATTTCTCAGAATTCATTCATCAAATTCCACTTGACATTGAAATCTTTCTTCACAACCATAAAAAGCAGCAAGCAACCTTCATCATCATCATCATCATCATCTTCTTTCTACATCATCTGTAGCAGCACCATGAAAGCAAAATAAGCAAGAGCACTTTGATAGCATCAACACAAATGCACAACAAAATAAATGATTAACTGGAGATAGCATGAGGCAATAACAAAACTTCCAGAGAAATTTGAACAACCTAGAGACCTACTAGAGAAATTCGAACAAACCAAAGATCTACCACAGAAATTTCAACAACCAGAGAAATTTGAAGGAAACTAAATTGCAAGGTATCTCGGAAGAGAATGAGGGGCTGCATATGAAGCTTGAGAAGAGCTTACCAAGCTAGAGAGAATATGAATTGGAAAAGGAACTGAAGAAATCAAAAGACAACGTTGAACATTTAAGGGCAAATTTGATGGATAAGGAGACGAAATTGCAAAATATATCAGAGAAAAATGAGATGTTGAAGTTAGAAATGAAGGGAAGAGAAATGGGGAAAGTTTGAAAAAACACATCTAGAGGCAAAGCCAGCAAGGACATAAAAAGCAAACTCACACTTTGTAGGGAGAGATTAGGGAGAGAGAAATAGAAGAGAGTTTCCAGTAAGAAAGAGAGAGAGAGAGAGAGAGAGCGGAGTCCTCTTCGTCAGCCTGTCGATTGCCGCGATTTCGTTTCGGTGCTTTCGGAGTAACTCGTTGATTTGGTCTGATAGCTATGAGCAAGCTCACAAGGATGAAGGAAGAAGCTAGGGTTTGGGGTTGATGTAGGAGAGAGAGAGAGAGAGAGAGAGAGAGAGAGAGAGAGAGAGAGAGCAGAGAGTGAGAAGAGAGAGACTTCTTAAATTTCTCTGTGATATATGAGTTTGGGATTGAAGGACCTTAGATATCAAAAAATAATTTTGTGAATTTCTTCCATTACGAAAAGTGGGAGAGGGACCCTAGACTAATTTTTCCTAAAAAAAATCAGTAAAAAAAAAAAAAAACGCAAAATAAATCTTAAAAAGTGAAACCAAAACGGTTTAGGCTTGGAAACTCTTTGGGGTTAATGGGTTGGTCTATCAAACTAACATAACCTGTATATGACATAAACCGGCTGGGTCGAGTTAACGGTGGGTTGTAAACTTAAATTAGCCCGCCTAATTTTATCTTATGATCAACCCAATCCGCCACCTCTCCCGAACCTCAGATCAAAGTATCACGCAAATTTGATGGGGCTATCAAAACTAGAAGAAAAAGAAGACAATTCCTTGCCAAAAAAAAAAAAAAAACCATCCATTTTTTATTTGATTACCCATAGAAAAGTAAATTGATACAAGTAAATTTCATTTCCTTTCTCTTTTTTCCTCCACAAATTCAAGATTCAAATATTTAAAAAAAAAAAAATCACAAATGAGAAGATCTAACAGTGAAATTCCACTGACTAAATATATGTACATTACCCTAAAAAGAGTAGAAGCCTTCGATCCATACATCTTTCAATTAACTCAGTTAAGCATTGTCCTGCTACATTTAAATCTCTATAAATGAACTAATCCAACTGGGTCATAAAAGAAGATTTCCCTGGTAAACAACAATCTACTTTTGTGGGATCAAAATTTGTAACAATCTATTCTATAATTATTCAGTTGTTAAGGCAGTTAATCCAACCTTGTGTATAGGAGGGTTTTCATCCAAATCTTAGTTTCTAGACGCTGTCTTTCATCCGGGTGACTCCATAGAACACGGAGAACCTCTGGAGGAAAGACCAGTGCTGGCTGAGCAATTATCCGGCAATCATCTACCTTCAATCCATTTAATCTGAATATGGAAACACACACACAGCAGAAGTTGAGTTAAATACACTTTTGGTCCCAAAGTTCTGAGTTTTGTGTCTGTTTGGTCATAGGATGTTTTAATTGTGTCAATTTAATCCGTAACTTGGCCAATTTGTGTTTAAATGCTCACAACATTGTTTCCACCCAAATTTGAACATTACCTTTGCTTCTATTATGGTCCAAAATTGTCACAATACCTCATCAAAATTTTGTAACAGAAGCAGAGGTATTGTTCTCCAAATTTGGATGGAAACAGCATTGGGACCATTTCCAACACAAATTGGATAAGTTGGAACCAAAATTGACTCAATTGATACATCGGAAACCAAAATGAAACAGAGCTTGTACTATGGGGACCGACAGTACATTAACCCTTTTAATGCACAATGACACTGAAAATTTCTTAAAAATGCGTATGCACTCACCTGTTAAGAATCTTTAACATGTTTGGCCATTCAGAAAGCATGAAATGCACATCCCTGATTTCCTTGTGTCTAAAAACTACAACCTTGACCTTCCCATAACTCCTGCATATGGAAAAGAGTTTCTTTTTGGCTTCCGCTGAGTACAGATTCGAAATCCTCACAACTGTTGTCCTTGGTACATCAATTCTGAAGATCAATAGTTGTTTGCCACGTACATTTATCAAATGCTTTTCAAGTGCCCTTTCTTTGGCATCTTCTGTCTGTCAAGTAATCGACACTACCAGGCGTAAATGACTTGATAAATAAACATGTCCAAACCTCACTTTTTGTTAGTGTTGTTGAAACAAATTCAAGCATGACTGTTTGGTTGTGTTTTCGTTTTCTGTTTTCTGTTTTCTGTTTTTCATTTTCATTTTTCTTGTTATCAGAAACAAAACTACGAAATTTCTTTTTTTTTTTTTTTTATAAAAAAAATTCATCTTTTTCATTTTTGTATGAAAACAATTTCCAAAACTTCAAAAACAACTTTTCGGTGCTTTCAAATACAGCTTTTCCTCACAGTTAAGATGGCAAAATAGATGGGAAAATGTAGAACATCGAACCTTGAAAATAAGTAGAAACCCTCGAATTAGCTGGTGTAATCCAAAATGTTTCAAGGACAAAATGTTTATAGAAACAATCTGGAATTTAGAAGATGAAACTAATAATATGTGGAATACAATGGCGAAATTCATTAAAAAAATATTCCAAGGGTATGTAGATAACAAAGTTATTTAATAAGATTACAATTACTTAGAAAATGTATGATAAGTGGAGAAAAAGTATTTTACAAAGACAATTATAAAGGTATTAAGTTGATGAGCCATAAAATAAAATTGTGAGAGTGATTGAGCAACGCTTAAAAGAGTTGCAACAACAATGTTATAAAATCAATTTGGATTCATAAGTGATATACTTACGAATTAGACTAATAGAAAAATATAGAGATAAGAAGAGAGGTCTTCATATGATTTTTATAGATTAAATAAAAAGACACTTATGGTAAGGTGCTTGAAGATTTAATATGGCAGGTGTCACAGAAGTGACAAAGGGGTATATTAATGCAATAAATGACACATATGATGGGACTATGACTACAGTTAGATCCCATCTAGAAGAAACAAATGAATTTATAGTTACTGTAGAATTGAGTCAAAGGTCACCGTTAGTCCTTACCTATTTGCCCTTTTAGATGAATTCAGTACACATTTAGAATGATATCTCAAGGTCTACGTTGTTCGTAGATATGATAGTCCTAGTTGATGAAACTAAAAGAGGAATTAACACTAAATCAAAAATTTGAAGATAAACTATTTGAGTCAAAAGGGTTGAAAATAAGAACTAAAACTGAATAAATGAAATTTAACTTTAGTCATAATAAAAGTAGAAATAACAGGGAAGTGAACATAAAAAACCAGGAGACCAAAAAGGGAATAATTGCGCTATCTAGTTTCGATTGCTAACAAAGATGGAGAGTTTGGAAATTATGTGACCCATAAATCAAATTGAAGGGAAAATTTATAGAGCAACTATAGGCCAATAATGTTTTATGGAATAGAATCTTAGGCGACTAAGAAACAAATTAATAAAATGAATGTAGTTGAGATGATGATGTTAAGATAGATGCGTGGTACAATCAGGAAAGACAGAATTACAATTGAATACATTCATGAAATGGTAAGAGTAGCACCAATTGAAGATAGGTTGTGAGAGAACAAACTAAGATGGTTTTGGCCATGTACAATGAAGAAGTCGATACAACAGTAAGGAAGAATGATACGACTATTTCTATAGTTAATGAAAATGCCAAGGAAGGAAAAGATCCAAATTAACATGGATGTTGTAGTAAAACATGACATATAAGTTAATTTTATTTAATTGAGAATATAGTCTTTGACAAAGTAGAATGACAAGAAATATTCATGTAGCTGACCCCAATCGATTAGGACACAACGCATTGATTTGGTAAAGCAAGTCAGAGAATTGCATGAAAAACTCACCTCGAATTCCACATAAGCAACAAAACTTGAAGAACCAAAGAAAATGCCAGATACATTGCTCCCACAAAAAGCAAGAGCTTCTTCAATATCATGTGACCTTATGTCAGGGGTCAACTGCTTGATCATCACTGTTCGGGTGGGATTCTTCACTAATGAGCTAGGAACATCAGGATCACCAATCAGGTTAGGAATTGAAGTTTTATTAGGCAGATTCTCAGTGGAACTAGCTGCTTCAACAATAACATTCTGCATCCCTTCCTTTGTCTGCAATAGAACCAACTGCAACAGTTAGAAGAATAAGTCTAGAAACAGAGAAACCGATTACATAACTGGACACAAAATGCATATGGATGGATAAGATTTTCTCAAAGTCGGTCCTAACAACAAATTTTATAAAATATTGTCCATTCATATGTACTTTGTATTCCATTCCATTCTGTGTTTGGTTTACATGTTTATAGCAGAACCTCATTAAGATTTTCTTTCCGGCAGATTTTTTTTCAGCCAAAAAATGCATCCTAAGTATTATATAAGTATTTTTTGCTCGTTAGAAGTGTAACCTGTGGGCTTGGTTTCAACTCTATGTAATCAAAGGCTGCAATATCTGCATCACTTTCTTCCTTATCCCCACTCTTAGAATTTGTACTAGACACATTGAAGGGAACCCTTGTACCTGGATCACCCCCACTTTCCTTGAAGTTGTTGCTCTCCATACCCATATTGTCATGAGATTTAATAATAGATTGCTCTTTACGGTGCTCCTTAAGACAGTCAATTAAACTCTTTATATCAAAACTTTTTACCATATCCCTTCTTGTTGCTTCATTTGAATATTCAGGACTATTGATCGTCACACTATCATCCTTTTCACCAGTCATCTCCCCTGCTGCTCGATTATTCATTCTCCTCATGAAAAGATCAGCTAACCCTGAAATCTTTTGGGCACCATCAAATGATATCGAAGGTGTAGTATTCTTCTCATTGTCATTAGTATTCAATGAGGTTTTGGATGATGGAACAATAGGTTCACCAAATTCACTATTATTCTTCTCTTTACCCGTTGAAATATCCTTCTCATTACTGCGAGAAATCACTTCAGCTTCAGACAACTGAACTTTACATGCAGGTTCAGCATGCTTTAGAGAATCTGCATAATTATGCATCTTAATAACCTTGAAAGCTTCTCGATTGACATCGTCTGGAGAAGAACATTCCTCTGATATGTTAGACGTTACATGGGTAGTATTCTTCTCATTGTTTTCAGAATTCACCAAGGACTTTAATGATTGAACTATACTTTCAGATTCACAAAGTTCAGTATAATCTGCAATACCACATGTCTGAACAATCTCAAAAGCTGTTGCATTGATTATTTTTTTGGAAAAGTTTTCCCCCAACATACAAGATGTTGCAGTCGATGAAATGTTATTACATTCAGAATTGATCACTGTACTTGTGGGCTTGCCAAGTTCAATATTACATTTACTATTATAAGTTGTAATAATCTCAGAAGCTGTTGCATCAACTGTAGAATCTGATGTATCACTGGTAGTGCGATTTTGGAGTTGAGAATTTTCCAGCAACTTTTCCTTTATCTTGGTGAGAATGTCTTTCAGAGTGTACCATGATCCTCCCACGTTGTTTTGGACAAGTGTTGGTTTAGGGAAAATCCCTGGATGTGTTTCCATATATCTGTGTAAATTCAACCATGACAACAAAAAGGGCATCAGAGAGCTTATACTTATGTTATTTTGGTTGATTGGAATGAGGTGGAATGGATTGATCATTTCATCAAAATGCCCATTCTCATGTTTGGTTCACTAAAGCAATTATAAAAAATGCATTGCAAATGGAACCATCATTCAACATTGTAAGGCAATGGTCATTCCGAGGGTAAGGAATGACCATTCCATTCCAATCTACCTTCATTCCAGTGAACCAAACACTGCCTAAGTAAAATAACTTGTTTCGGATATGAATCCAGTTGCAGTAATGAAAAATGACAAAAAGCTCACAGGTATATGCAGATAGGGTCAATACTCATACACACCTCAGCTGAACTTTAAGCAGCAGTTGAATCAGCTTGAGACGTTAAAGAAGAGGCATTCATAAGGCCTCTTGTGAAAGTTTTCAAATGGGCTAATGATGCTAAAACCTGATTAATTGCAAAGTGAAGCATCACTAAAGCTTCAGTGGCATAGACACAGACACAAGGCACAGACACAACAATTGTATCCGAATATGCCAATATTGATATTGGGTGTCTCACACTCAGTTTTTTTGTTTGTTTGTATACACTTGTGGTTGGATTTTGAGAAATATCCAAGTTGTTTTAGTTTCTGTTATTCTAGTTAAACTTTTGCTTCTATTTTCCCATGAACAACATCAATCTTTGTACTTTATGGCACTCAATTTATTTAATATTCTCACTATATTGTCTCCTTTTGTCTAATTGAGCCCGAATCAACACATTTACACTTCAGAATCCAACATTGTTCATAGAGCTAACAAAAATGTGGGAGCAAAAAACAACATAGCCTATCACGGACACGTGGCATAATCATGCTAGTTTGTTAGGCCATTATGGTTGAGGAAATTGAGGAGCATCTCTCAACTATACAAGCGGATGGAGCCATCCATGCTATATATAAATGACACAATCTCCACAACGTAAGACAGACAACAAGACAATAACACACTTTTATATATATAGTAAATCATTTTACTATTACATTCATTGAAGTTGTTCTAACTTAGGCATCAGAGTGCCCACTCGGCACGGGCCGACGGGGCACCAACACTGTCTTGTTTTACAGGTTGAAGGCAGGTTCATCATCTCTTAGTTGATCTCTTCAACAACAGTGTAAGTCCAATTTTTTTCCCCACACAAAAACCACCACAGTTTTATATACACAGACAGGGGCATGTGTGTGTGCTCCGTGCATGTGATGTGAGTATGCACACGAACAGATTTATCTGAGTTGGGAAAAGAAAAAAAAATTCTAAAAATGTAAACTATTTATTTTCGGCAAATTCCATTTTCTGATCACTTGTGTTTGGTTGGAGGATTTGATAAGAGAAATAGAAATGGAAAAGAAAATACAATCCCAGTTTTTGTTTGATTATAATAGAAAACATAAGGGAAAAGAAAGTGAGAGAATTTGAATCCTATTCTTTCTCTTGTTCTTTCTATTTCCCTTTCCCTTTCTATTTCTCTCATCAAATCCTCCAACCAAACACAGCCTTAGGTAGTGTTTGGTTCACTGAAAAATGTCCATTCTCACATTTGATTTATTAATTACTGATGAAAAAAATGCATAGCAAATGAAATCCAACAATTTACTTTTATTCTATAGGAACTAAATAACCACTCCATTCCATTTTACCTTTATTCTAGTGAATCAAACACTAACATAGATTTAAAGCTATCAATCATAATACAAATCAAACTTAAATTCAACACTTAATAGATTATCGTAATGGGGTTTTTTTTCAAAAGAAGCTCACTTTTTCACGAATGATTCCACAGCCACCGCCCTCTGCTCCTTCGACAGACTAGGTTTCTTCGACTTCCCAATCTCAGCATTAGAACAAGAAGAAGAAGAGCTACACTGTCTTGTTCCTTCCACAAGTCCTGCAAGCAATCCTATCAAAAACCACTGTAATCGATTTTAAGAAGGAAAAAAAAAATGTAGAGAATCACATGGTCTGAAATGGGTATTTTACCGATTCTTTGCAAATGGAGTCCTGATTTTACTTGAAGGAGACGAGAGAGGACCATTTGAAACCCTTTTCTCTCTGTCTCTCTCTCTCCGAGGAAGAGAGAAAAAAAGTGTTCTGATAATTGTAATCACTTGTTTTAATATCAATTTTAAAAATATATATTTGTCATTCATTTGTTTACAAACTGATTTTAAATCATGAATTATAATTATTGGATTAATATAAATTTTATTAATATAAATTTTTTTTTATATTTATATATTAAAATCTAAAAAAAAAAATTGATCAAATTATTAAAATATGACCCATTAATTCTACGGGGCCAAACTGGATAAGTGAAGTCAATTTAAAAGGGTAGGGAGATTCTATTTACACTAAAAAAATTATTAAGTATTCTGAATTTTTAAATATATTCTGTTTAATTATTTAGCTTGCGTTTGGTTGTATTTTGTAAATGTGATTTGAGAGTATGAGTTATATTTTGACTTTGTGTGTTGTAGAATTATGATTTGAGTGTAGAAAATTTGTTTGGTAAAGAGTTTTGAAAATAGTTTTGGAAAAGAGGTTTGATTTGAGTGGGGAATTGTTGATGTGACATTTGATATGTGATATAAAAATTTACAACTCATAATTAAACATACAACTCAAAATTATTTTAAAGCATATAAAAAATTTAAAAATTTTTAGAAAATATTTTTCCCGATTATATAAATCAATTGCAAAAAAAAAAAAAAAAAAATTCACTGTTTTGGACGACCGGTCGGACGTCCCGTTCCCTCAAACGCCCCCTCTGCAACAAACAGAATGGTTTGACATATAGACAGAGCTTCCGGCAGAGTTTTGGAAAATTAATTCCAAAACTCTTACCAAACATCATGCTCAAACTCAAGTATTAAAAACTATTTTCAGAGCACAAACAAACAGAGCCTTAAAATTTTATTTTACTCTCATTATATCTTATTATATTTTTCAAATTATTCTCAAAGTAAATCCAAATAATAAATAATAAACAAATTAAAAAAATTAAATTATTTCAAAAACTTTTCAATACATAAAATAATTCTCAAATACAGCAGGAAAAAAAAAAACACAACTTATAAGCACATACGCATTATAAATAAAAAAAAAAAAAAAAATCTAACTTTTACATAAGCATTATAAAACTTTTCAAAACAGGAAAAAAACTTTTATATTATAAATTATTCACAAAAATCCTTGTAGAAAAGTAAACCCAAACTTAGGGCGAATTACATTAACAGTCCCTATAGTTTGGGATTCGTGTCACTTTGGTCCATGACTTTTCAATTGTGACACATTTAATCCTAAATTTTGAATCTTGTTCCAAATAAGGACAATTGAATATATCATTGCTTAATTTCAAGGGTAAAATTGTCAATTTGATAAAATATAAACTAATTTGACAAAAATAAATGTCAAAAAATATTTTTAAATTTTTTAAAATTATATCTACCAACCAAAGATAAAATTATGTAAAATTGATAAATCTTTAGACATTTATTTATTTTACAAAATTAATTTTTATTATGTATTTGGATGATGATCATGTAATGAGTGGTTGTTAAGATTTTAATGTGTAATCGATATATTTAATATATGAATTATTTTTAGTTTTGGATTTTTTGATTTAATGGATTGGTTTAATAATGATATCAAAGTTGTCCTTATATTTGACTTTTGAAAAAATAAAAACTAATTTAATGAAAATAAAAACAATCACCCATTACATGATCATCATTCAAACACATAATAAAAATTAATTTAGTAAATAAATAAATGTCTAAGAAATTTATCAATTTTACATAATTTTATCTTTAGTAGGTAGAAATAATTTTTTAAAATTCAAAAATATTTTTTTGACATTTATTTTTGTCAAATTAGTTTATATTTTATCAAATTGACGATTTTGCCCTTGAAATTAAGTAATGATATCTTCAATTGTCCTTATTTGAAACAAGATTCAAAATTTATGGTCAAATGTGTTACAATTGAAAAGTTAAGGACCAAAATGACACAAGCTTCAAACTATAAAGACCATTAGTATAATTCATCCCTAAACTTATAAGCACATAAGCATCAGACACTAACAAAAAAAAAGTAGTTCTCAAATAATGTACTATTTAAATAATAAAATAAGAACAACTCCAATAATATGTTATTATTAATTTAACTACTGGGCCCTTTAATTTTTGTCAAAAAAACGATATAGAAAATAATTGATGGTGCTCTACAAAAATTGTGAAACCCCTTTATATGAATACTTACCTCCTTTTTGATGGATTGTTTCAAAAAACTATTTTGATTATTACTCTCATTCATTATTTGATTTTGTTAAAACTTTCTTCTAGGGTTTAGGGTTTCAAAATAATAAAAAATAATGATATTGATGAGGGTGGTGAGTTTTGGTAGGGTGGATTGAAATTTTGAAGGGAGGATGACGAAAAAGAAGAAGAAAAAAAATAATTTTGATATTTTTGAGAAGAAAATACAGAGATTTGAATATGAATAATTGATTAGGGTGTATCATGAGGGAAAAAAATTATTGTAGGGTTTAATATATGTTGCTCTTATTAGTAAATTTATATTAGGATATAATAAAAATTAAAATTTAAGAATTTAACTTAGGCATACTGAGGCATATTTTGGATTCAAATAGAATCCCCCAAAATGGCACCATGCAATCGACTTGACGGGCAAGCCAATTTGGGCTTGTGGGCAAACTGCGAGTATCACTTTGATGATTTGAATTATACATTTTTTAAGAGTTATATAATAAATTCAGACTTAAATACTTAAAAATTATTCTGAATTATTATTTTGTGATTCAAATTCATTCTATATATGTACCTTACACTATACAAATTCAATCTCAATCACATGATAAATTTGGGATAGTTGAGGTGGGTATATAAAATTATTTTTTTTCCATATTATTTGCTTCTAAAAAAAAAATAGAAGCTATATTTTAAAGTTATATTTATCATCCATATTTTAAAGGAAAATGCATTACAATTATATGACTCGTCAAATGCTTTTCTTTTCGAGAATGATATATAAAAAAAACTTAAAAATTGAATGGTCCAAATTATCGAATTACAATGCGTGAAGGATCAATAGCCCAAAGCTCAACTATTAGGAATGGCAACGGGGCGGGGCGGGGCCGGGGATCACCCTCCCCGTCCCCGATCCCCGAAGACCAAAAAATCCCAGTCCCCGCCCCCGATCCCCGACAGGGACACCATCAACCCCCCCGCCCCCGCTCTTTAACGGGGATCGGGTTTCCCCGACTCCAAAAAATCCCCGACCTGTTTTTGTTTTTGTTTTTGTTTTTTTTAATTTTGTTCAACACAGAAACACAACAATTTTTTTTTTTTTAAAATCTGTTTCTTCATGATCATCAACAATCATCATCAACTTAAAAATAAAAAACTTAAAAAAAAATAATCTGAAACACAAACATACACACAAACATATCTATCATCATCTTCATCATCAACAACTTGAAAAATAAATAAATAAATAAACAAATCTGAGTGATGATGAATTGGTGATCAACAACTTGAAAAAAAAAACAAAAAACAGATCTGAGTGATGAAGTGGTGCTGCGACGGAGGAGGGAGTGCTTAAGCCGTATGCCGTCGTCTAGGTCAAACACCGGAGCTGCGACGGAGGCCGGATAGAAGTGGTGCTGCGACGGAGGAGGGAGTGATGTCGAAATCTGCGGCGGAGGACGGGCAGAGGCTGTGTTGTTCAGATCTGCGGCAGAGGATGTGGTGGTGGAGGATCGACGGACTGAGGCCGAACAGAGCCGCCGTGGCCATTCTTAGGGCTGTGGTTGCAGGGGTTCTGCGAGGAGAGAGAGGAGCCGCCGTAAGTGAGGGAGAGACAGACGATGGCGATGTGATTCGTGGAGGAGGAGAAGAGATGTGAGGAATGGAGAGAGAGAGAGAGTAGATCAACTTTATGAGAGAGAGAGTAGATGGAGATGAAATCAAAAAAAGTCTAAATGAATAAATATATATATCTAAATGAATAAAAGATAGGAATGACCGGGGATATATAATATATATATATATATATATATATCATTCGGGGGGACCAACGGGGCGGGGCTCGGGGCCGGGGCGGGCCGGGACTGAAACATGTGTCCCCGTCCCCGGCCCAAATATCATCGGGGATTTTTTTTTATTACCATCCCCGGCCCGTCGGGGGTATTTTTCGGGGAATAACCGTTATATTCGGGATCGGAGGATCGAGTCCCCATCGGACCGGTTTCAAATTGCCATCCCTATCAACTATCCAATCCTATGGAGGCAAATCGAGTTTTTTCTTTTTGGGTTTTCTCTCCCATTGCATGTGTCATTTTCATTTTATGGGTATCAAAGGAAGAAAACTCAAAACACTTAAGTTGCTATAATTGGGTAGTTCAAAAATCCACTTGGGCCTGGACTTTCTGTTTTTTTTTTTTTTTTATAAATATTTTTTGTCTAATTGTTTAAGAGGTTTATTTGGAGGCGTTATTAGAATACTTAAGATGGTTGGGTTGTATTTTACTGATCATTCTCTCTCTTTTTTAATTGTTTTTTTTTTCTTGTATATTTTATACTAGGCTTTTACTTTTACATTTGGTAAAATTGTTTAAAAATAATAATAAGACAAATAGCCCACTAAAAAGCAAACTTTTAAATCAAACCAAGCTTCATTTGGCCAGGAATTATGAAGATTGTAATATTTGTAATATTATTTTTATTCGAAAGAATGCAAACTTAATATAATTGAAAGAGTAAGTTATTGACAAACTTTATTACATGGCTGTTGAAATGAATATATTGAAACACAAAATAAAATAAAAATGAAACAAACATACACAAATTATTATAAAAAAAGAACAACGTAGAACAAGTCTTAACATTGGGGGTAGATCTAGTGGAGGGGGAGGTAATGTAGTTGATGGTGTTGGCCCATTCTCAACCTCAAAAGCCATCGACAGACCCCATGGCAAGTGTGCATCCATGTGACAATGCATTAACCATATACCTGTATCTATCAAATTTTTCAAAAAGCATAATTTAGTATACGAAAGCTTATGTACAAGTTAGGAATAATGTGGTATAGCACATTCACTCCTACATGAACCTTCGGAAACATTTATAGCTACGTGGTATATATATTAAAATTGTATATATTAAGATGATAAAGCCACGCATGATTGATCATAAATACTTACCGGGATTGTTTGCCTGAAATCTAATGACAACCCACCCTCCAGTTGGCACACCAATGGTGTTACGTGCTTGTGGATTGATGAGATTGAACTTTTTAGCATCGTTTATTGGGTCATAATTGCCAAACCCTTGAGCCAACACATGGAAGTTGAATCTATGCAAGTGCATAGGATGCATCTCTATACCCAACAAGGCTGTGTTCTGCAACACCATCTCAACAGTTGAATTGAACTTAAGTTTCTTCACTTTAGTTGACTTTGATGTCATTATGATTGTTCTATTGCGCTTGTTGTCTGAGTTTGTGTAGTTAAAAACCAATGGTGGTTGATCAGGGAAATCGGTGGTGTAGATTCCATCAACATTGTTGAAGAAAGCTTGCAACATCAACAACTTGGTAGGGAACTGGAATGATGCATTGTTCATGCTCGCAGCTGATTTTTGGTCAAATAACCCTGCACAAGTGTTATTTCTTTCACATGGTATTAAACCCAAGCTTATTGTCACAAACATGTGTTCATCGACTTTGAGTGGGACTGAAACCCAATGAGGTGCATTGACAAGTGCAGTTAGACTAGTAGAGAACTTGTAGGCTGTTGGTGTGTCATCGAAGGCTGGTAGGACTGGCATTTGTGGAGTCAATGATACAACATTCTTATAGACAATGATCCCTGTGGTGGATGTGAAATTGTCAGCTATATTTTGTGAACTAACATATTTATGTGCTTCCATTTAGTAAGAGGCCGGTGGTTGGTTGACAGTGAAAAGTACATCCGTGGTTTGGCCAGCAACAATGACAATGAAGTCAGTGACCATGGGAGTAGTGTAAGTGGCATCAACGGCAACAACTGTCAAGTTATGGTTGGCTATTTTGAAGAAGAATTGATTGTTCATTGCCGCATTGATGATGTGTAGGAGATATGTTTTTCCTTGTACCACCATCAATTTATGTGTGTCTAGGAAAAAAAAAAAAACAACCATATGTTATATAAAAGTGAGAGATTGGACCCAATGAGTCACATTGACATACATGTTTGGAATATAAAGTGTTAGTTGGTAGTACTTATGATTTGAAGAACATGGATAGAGATCACCGGGTCGACCATTGATGGTGAAAGCATCAGAACTGTTAGGTGCACCTCCAGTTCCTTCGTTTTCGACGTCAATTACATTTGCATTCCACCACTCTCCTGCAAACACACTTTCATGGATTACTACTACGTACATTTTGAATAATCTCTTGCCATAATTTGTATCCAAAAAAAATATCTTGCTACATAAAAATTAATATACCCGAACTTTGTGTTTCTTATATCAAACTTTGATGTATTTCAAATATGTTTTATAATCTTCTAATGTATGCTACAATGCTAATATGATATTTCAGATTGTCTATTACTATGAAAATTTTCAAAATTAGTAACATTTTACATGATTTTTTAATAAACTAGCAAAAAGAATTATTGCCTTTGCATGTAATAGGTCCACTATATTAACCACCTTTGCACATGTTAATTGCCAATTATCAGCTATCATCATGAATGTAGTAATTATGAAGCCTGAGAGAATTTGATGGGGAATAAACAAAGGTTTAAGTTCAAAAAACAAAGAAAAAGAAAAAAGATGTAGGCACCTAAAAGAATTGGGAATTCTCTATAGGGTTTTGGAAATTGGTACGAGTGACCAGTTCTTGGGCGGATAATTAATGTTCCATAAACGGTTGCACGGAGCCATTTACTGTGTGCGTGTCACCAGATAGTCCCTTCTTGTCCAATGATGTTGAATTTGTAAGTGTAGCTACAACTAGGACGTATCGGACATTGAGTTGCATATTCAGGTCCTTCTGCCTAAGCACTCATTAGCTAAAATATTCCATGCCTGCATACATATTAGGGCAATGATATAAGTATTTGATATTAATAGCCCTAATAATAATAATAATGATATTTGATAACATTCAATTCCATAGGCTAAAATGGATAAATTGTATCAGAATATATTCTAATCAATAAATAAAAAGTCAAGGTAAATCTTCCAGAGAGTAGTTGAAAGTGAAAAACAGCTAACCTGTTTTTATATAAATTAAGTTTCAATATATATATATAATTTAAAAAGACATATTACCAGTGAATGATAAGGTTGTAAGGAGACTTATTAAAAACATGAACAACAAGAGTGTCACCTTCGTGAACTCGTATTGTTGGGCCAGGGAGGCTTCCACTTATTGCAGTGATTATTTGCTTTTGGCATAATGGATGGACAGTCAAATTTTTCACCTGAAAAATGAAATCAACTATATTCAATAAAAGTGAACTTTTAAGTTTAAGAAAATATGCATATATATATATATATATATATATTGTTGTATATAAGCTATGATATATATAATGTGTGTGTGTGGCGTGTGTCATTTTAGAAAAGGAAAAGATAGGTTGGTAAACTGAAGTTGATAAAGAATTTAAAGTAAGAAACTAAGAATAGGATAGTAGATTTTGGGCTTAGAAAAGCACTAACAAATATATTAAGAATGACTAAGATAATATATAGATGTCAAATGTAAGAGGGTCAGGGCTATCATGTTCATTGTAAAAAATAAAAAATAAAAAATTCACAAAACAAAGAAATCTTTAAAAAAAAATGACTGAGGAATATTTTTTGGCATTATGACAAAATTCAGCAAAAGAAAAAATGAAAAATAAAGGCCAGAGTTTATTGGGTTATCGCCAAAATAACCTATGTTAACTTAACATGTAAGTCTAGCATACCCGAAAAAAGTACAGAGCAAAGTAAAAAAAAGCCCCACACCAACTAACAAAAACTATAGATTGAGAAAGTTAAAAAAAAAAATGATTGAAATGTGTAAGACAGAGTACTTCGAAAAAATGCTCCACAATTTTGGCAGAGACTAGTGAAGAAGCTAGAAGGGCTAAAGCGAATGTTAGCAAGAACACAAGACGTGCCATTGCCAAACCAAAACAATACATGGAAAAACAAAGAAACCAAGATCAGAACAAGCTCTCTATCTCTCTTTCTATCTAGAAGTGCTCAAGATATCTAGGACGTGGCTTTATGTGTATTTCATACAAAGATCTTGTTTGTGTTTGTTATGAATTTCATTTCCATAAGGTCTAGATATATATAGTGGTTGTGGCTAGAGACTTAACCTCCCATGATTGCGTGAGTAAGAAGTATCTATGTTTTTCATAGGTAAATGAATTAGACTTTTGCATGTGTCAATGAAAACTAATGAAAGAGCAATGTCATAGAATCTTCATTGTTGAAGCAAATATAAGGATTTTGAATTAAAAAAATTTGAGATTTGGCCATGTGACTGCCTCACAAGGACAAAAGAATTCACTATCTGGATATCTTCCTTACCTACTATTGGTCTGGATTTTACGCGTATTCATGCCAATAAATGTTATTAGATATTGTTAGTATAAAACTAAAAAATTAAAAAAAAGTATATAAAAATTTATTTTCTAAACTCATTTTTAAAATCCAATGAGGTGTAAAATAGATTATTGACGAATGACAAGAGAAAATATGAGATACAATGAGAGTTATTTTGCATATTCTAATAGACTATCGTATTATTGGATTTGAAAAGTAATTCTAACTTTTAGATTAAGTAACAATACTAAAAAAATAACATTAGATTCATTTTTAGCATTGTACATCCTTTAGTGTAAATAAGAGGCGGGAGAGAAGCTAAGTCTATCGTCATAAATTTTTTTTCATTTAGTGTTTGAGTGTCCAATATACATACCATATGTACTTGCGTAAATTCTCACAAATATACATAAGTTACCTTACAAAATCAGGTAAGTTCTCATAAATATATGTAAGTTGTGATTTTTCAAATTTTTATGAGTTAACTTATGTATGTTTGTGAAAACTTACACAATTTTATGAGATTGTGATTTCTAAAATTTTTATGAGTTAACTTACTGTTGGCTACATATTTTGTACAAGCCAATTACAATTCGACGCGTGGCAAAGTAAGGGTAGTACGGGAAGACTATTCAAATCTTTGATCTTGATTGTACACGTGTCAGTTAATATTGGTTGTTACGAGATCTGAGTAGCAGTGGATCAGCAGAGAGATACAAAGTGATGTGGCATCGTCGGTTACTCACATTTGAATTCAAATTCAAGAGGGAAGCCTAACTGCAAGTGATGGCGTAATGGAGCTAATCTTGAGGCAACATGATCAGCAATCATGGAGGAGCAGTTCAACGGTTGGAAATACAGTTCGATGGTTATCCTTAAGCAGTATACATAGTAGAGAAGGCCCCAGAAAAAGCCCTAGACTCAGATCCAAAAAACCAATCTTATTCTACTTTATTTAGTTTTACATATCCTGTTCTTTACATTCCAGTACTTTAAATTCTGCACTGCACTTTATTCATAGGAGTAGTTTAAAGTAGATTGTCGCTGTAAACCTCTACGAAACTGAGTTTGAATCATTGTAAGTTTTTCATTTTAATGAAATGCTTTAGTTGTTCTTTATTTGATTGGTATTCTGTTTAATTCTCCTAAATCAAACCACCAGTAAAAGTCCTCTTCATTGAGGCTGAGAGAACTAAAACACAATCGTCTGATAATTGGTTGGCAATTAAATTTCTATAAGGACTGATTGATCTTTGCTGGCACGCTTGCAATTATAATAATAACCTTCAAAAGCCAAAAAGCCAACATATATTTTTGGCACGCCCGGTGGGACAAAATTGAAATGGCTAGACGTAAGAGACAAGGAGAAAATGAACGCTTGCAAGAAGGCGTGGAAAGAGAGGTAGAGATACCTAATCCAGTGATAACACATCCTGTGGAAACTCCCATTTTATCAGAACCTATGGTCGAATAGACTAGTACTTCAGAACAAATACCATATGTTCGTAATATTGGACGAGACCAAGGAATTGAACCATCCACTGTCCCATCTACTCAGTTAATGAATCCATGGGGTGGCTTAATAGATGCAATGGGACAGCAATTAATGAACACAATGGAAAGGTGGGCAACATCCTTTTTGGATCGAATGAATAACCACCAACTAACAAACGTAAGACACATAGAGGAAACTTCAAATGTCCCTCAGCAAAGATTGGCTAGAGATAAACAGCCTATGCAAGTTAATGGACATTCTGATGGTCAAACTAGTAATTGGAACCATGAAAGACCATCACCTCAGTCTTGGTACGAATCTGTTCCAAGGCCTGTAGTAGGTTAAAATGTCTCAGTACTTAGCAGTGAAGCTATGCAATTTGGTGGAACTGGCCCAGTACAAGAAAATGGCACAAGAATGGTTCCAAATCCCATGTTCGAAGCCATACCTGGCACAAGGGGGTTCACTAATCCCTTATTCGAATTTATACCCGGGGGGTTAGAAGGTTTTCCTACAAATGGAAGAGACACAACACCAGTTCCAGCACCTTTCGCAGGTCCCTTCGTAGGACAAATTCAAAGTGGTTACCAACACCCCCAACAGCAACCTGCACCACAGGGACAACCAGTCCCAAACATGCCACCTTATGGACCAAGAGGACCGCAAGCACAAGTTTGTCCACCTCCTGTGTTTGTTCTTCCAGCGGTGGTTCAGCAGGCACAAAATATGGTCCCTAGGGACCAAATTGCTGACATCGTTAGGGAGATGTGTGGACCAATGGCTCGGGGGGTCCAGACTCCTGTATATAGAAAACCATACCCAGAATGGTTAGATATGGTACATGAATACCCAAGAGGTTTCAGGATACCAGATTTCGCCATTTTTTATGGGAATGGGAACCAGTCAACAGTAGAGCATATCGCTAGGTTCGCTGCTCAATGCGGTGAATTCACTAATAATGACTATATGAAGCTGAGACTGTTCCCAAACTCTCTAACTGGGGAGGGGGGCATTTGTATGGTACATTAACCTTACACCTGGCTCAATCCAAACTTGGCAACAAATGGAAGAGGAATTTCATGCCCAATTCTTCCAATCGGAGCCAGAGGTTTCCATGGCAGACCTGGCAAGGTTGAGTCAAAGGCCTGAAGAGAAGGCTACTCAGTTTATTGCCAGATTTAAAAGGGCTCGAAATAAATGTAGAGTCATTTTGCCAGAGCTAGAATTCGTAAGATTGGCTCAAAATGGTTTAGAGTTTAGACTTCAAAAGAAGTTTGACTCAACAGAGTTCAGGGACTTAATGGAACTGATTTACAAAGTATCTAGATATGAAGCATTACTAGAAGAGGAGCAAGATCGAAATAATGCATCATACAAGACATACTACAAAGATCCTAACTATGAGATTGATGCAGCAGAGATTGTGGAAAAAGAACCTATGATCTGTGAAGCATTAATTCATAAGGATACAACAATTGACCAGCGGTTTAAAAAGAAAGACCTTCACAGGAAATACTCTTTCGATTTAACTAAGGCAGATGACATCTTTTATCATTTGCTTGCGGCCAACTTCCTTAAGTTACCAAAAGGGGTTAAAATTCCATCTCTTGATGAACTTAAAGGGAAAGTATATTGTAAATGGCATAATTCTTGGTCTCACTCGACTAAAAACTGTGTTGTTTTTCGAGACAGGATCCAAGAACAAATTCGGAAAGGGAGTTTGAAATTCCCAACCAAAGCTGAAAAGGCCATGGGGATCAACAGTAATCTATTTCCAGAAATTGGAGAGGTGGCAACCAATGTCATTATGCCAGATTTTCAGTCTTTGAAAGAATTGGAAGAAGTCAATGTGTAGATGCATGTGGCCAACCAGACAGCTATCAAGAAAGACACTGGAAATCTACCAGCTATTGGACAAGGTTTCTCGCACCAAAGGGAAGACTCTGAGGAAGAAGCACTGGATGACGATTCCTTAGAAGTAGCTGTAATGCAGAGGATGTGTCCTAGGTGCAGACTAAGCTACAAATGGTTGAAAGGACTCCCGATTGATGGGAAGCAATACTACAAAGATGTGCAGAGACGTCCTAAATCAACCAATGCTTACAATAAAAGGCCATATCCATCTGGCGTCAGGCAGCAGCCGTTGAGGGTTGAACCAATAGTTGACATGATGCTTTCCAAAGGCAAGAAGCCTTTACATGAATCCAGGCTAACTAATTATTAAAGAATGGAGAGCAGTTATTCTGGGAGGAGATTGGAGAGAAGTTCAGTTTATGGGATTAAAGTCAGAGATTGGTCCCCTAGACCAGCCTCACGCAAATCAGAAAGTGGACACCTTCATCGAAGGCCGGAGCTAGGCCCAAAGCATGAAGTTAGGACCAAGCAGTGGCCTTTGCAGCTAGCTTCGAAGAAGGTTTCGAAGGAGGAAGGAAGTAGTTCAACTGCAGGGTCAGTAGGTTCGTGGGTACTTGGGGTCCCAGACTGGTTTGTAATGCAGAACAAACCTAGGGAGGTGTCTACCCAGAGAGAGGTTGCTGGAAACCAAGGTAGGATGGTCAAACCTCCTGTGGTGGCTCCAAACAATTGGGTCTTGCTTAAGCACCCAAAAACAAAGGAACCAGATATGGTCCCCGTGATTTCCAGATCACAAAAGAGAAAAATTCAGCGTAGGTACACTCAGTACCAGCGAGACCTGAAAGAGAATGGTGAGAGTTCTTCATTGGTACAGACAGAAGGAAAGAAGAATCCAAAGTCAGACTATACTCCAAAACCAACTCTACAAGGCAAAATGGGTTGCAGTAGAGAACAGTTGGCCAAAGTTCACTCTGAACTAAAAGCCAAAGAGAAGTCCAGTTTAGCGGGATTGGAGAAGGCATTGATGGAAAGTGACAGCGAGGCAGAGACAGAAGTTGGCTTAGGCCAAAAGAAAGAAATGGTTGAGGAAGAAATGTTTGAAGCCTTCATGGCTGAACAAACATTTCTGGTTGAAAAACCAGTCGTGACAGACCATTCAAAGGATGAAGTACCAGAGAACAGCATGGAGAATGCTTCTGAAGTGACTGAACAAGGTGGCCAAAAGGAGAAGCAGACATAACCAGTTATCCAATTTGGCTCAGTGTCAGTGAACATGGTACATATACTACCGCATGAATTCTAAGCTGGAGATGAGAATCAAGAGGGGCAAGAAATTGACTCAATTCCAATCTCTAGTGAAGACTCACAAGTGAGTATGGTACAAGATAATTTCGGAATGGTCACCCCAATGGAAACTGAATATGAGAGTGAAGAAGTGGTAAGTATTAACCTCTCATATCCTTTTGAGTATCCCTCAAATTCTATGATACAGCATGTTAAGCCTTTGTATATTAAGGCCTTCTTCGATGGGATACAGTTGAACCGAGTCTTAGTGGATAATGGGGCAGCGGTGAACTTACTACTGAAATCTTCCTTGAAGAAATTAGGGAAAAGGAATCTCAGGTTAATCCCAACCAGTACAACCATTGCTGGTTTTGCTGGGGATAAACAGATGGCCCAAGGAATTCTACCCAGCAACCTAAGTGTGGGGACTGCATGACGGCGTTCTTCGTCATCGACAGTAATGCTAAGTACAATGCTTTACTTGGTAGAGATTGGATCCACACTAACAAATGTGTATCTTCCTCTTTGCATCAGAAAATAATGATGGCCCTAAGCAATGGAGAGACAGAGAAAATTGATGCAGATCTTCAACCTTTCATAGCCTGCACAGACTTCGCAGAAGCCAAGTTGTATATTGAGAGAGTGACACCACTCAATATACTGAGAAAATCTGATGGCTCAGCCGAAGTAACGGCTGATGAGGAAGTGACACACGTGAAGCACTTAGTCCAGGAAAGTGCTGATGAAGAGGTGGTCGTTAAAGATGACAATGATGCCAGGTTGTAGGCAGCAAGATGAAGCACCAGAAGCCAAGTCTTTGGCTTTAATTAAGTTTTCAATATTGGATGTAAAGTTAATAGTCCAAAAAGTGCAGGAGCAAGAGAAAGAAGCCATGATAATTGGCTACAAGCAGTAGCAGCAACAAGCCAGAGTTTTGGCCCTTGATAAATACTGTGCACTGGACATAGAAACAAAAGTCCAAGAAATACAGGAAGAAGAAGCCTTGTGGACAGACTTCGTCTATGAGGAGGAAGGTAAAGAAGTTGAATCAAAGAACCTGGGAACAGAACACAGCAAGGAGATTGCATCGAAGCCAGAAAGAATCAAAGAAGGAGCTCCAGTAAGTTCTCAGATACAAGACCCCTTAGAAGAAATAAATTTAGAGGAAGGTGCTGTACAACAACCCATTTATATAAGTGCTTGATTGAATACTCTTGATAGGAACCAGTTGTTGGTTATTTTGAGGAGATATAAAGATTGTTTCGCATGGTCTTATAATGAACTACCAGGATTGGATAGGTCATTAGTGGAACATAGGCTCCCTATGAAGCCGCCATATAAGCAAAAACCAAGAAGAATGGGTCCAGAAGTTATTCAGAAAGTTAAGGAAGAAATTCTTAGACTACATAAGGCAGGCTTTATTAGGACAGCCAGGTATGTTGAATGGCTATCTAATATTGTGCCTGTAGTTAAAAAGAATGGTAAAATGAGGGTATGCATTGATTTTAGAAACTTAAATCTAGCAACTCCAAAAGATGAGTATCCTATGCCTATAGTAGATTTGCTGGTAGACAGTTCAGCAGGGCATCAAATTTTATCAATGATGGATGGGCACTCTGGTTATAACCAAATCTGCATTGCGGAGGAAGATGTTCACAAAACAGCATTCAGATGTCCTGGAAATATTGGCACCTTCGAATGGGTTAAAATGCCATTCGGTCTGAAGAATGCTGGGCTACATATCAGAGGGCCATGAACACTATCTTTCACGACCTCATTGGAGGATATTTAGAGTGTTATATTGATGATATTGTAGTTAAGTCCCAATCCATGGAAGAGCATGTGTTTCACTTCGAAGCAGCTTTCGAAAGAATGAGAAAGTTCAAGTTGAAACTTAATCCTCTTAAGTGTGCTTTTGGTGTATCATCTGAAAATTTCTTGGGCTATGTAGTACACAGGAAAGGAATACAGATTGACCAGAATAAAGCCAAAGCCAACATTGAAGCCAGACCCCCATCAAGTAAGAAGGAATTACAAAAGTTCCTTGGACAGGTTAATTTCCTACGAAGATTCATTTCTAACACTGTAGGAAAAACTAAAGTATTTTCTTCCTTGTTAAGGTTAAGAGATAAAGAGGAATTTGTATGGACAGCAGAGCATCAAATTGCTTTCGAAGGAATCAAAGCCTACTTGGCCAACCTTTCAGTGCTGATGCCACCAAAGGCCGATAAACCTTTGAAGTTGTATATAGCTGCAGCAGAAGATTCATTGGGAGCTTTCTTAGCCCAAAACAATGAAGAAGGCAAGGAGCAAGCTGTTTATTACCTTAGTAGGTTTTTAAATTCTTGAGAATGTAAATATTCAGCTGTAGAAAAGCTTTGCCTTGCATTGTATTTTGCCGCAATGAAATTAAAATATTATCTTTTGCCTACAACTGTCTTGGTAATTGCAACCACATATTTGGTTAAGTATATGTTAGCTAGACCTGTGTTGAGGGGAAGAATTGGCAAATGGGTATTAGCCTTTTCAGAATTTCATTTAGAATATGTTTCCCAAAAGGCAGTGAAAGGACAAGTTTTAGCCAATTTTTTGGCAGACCATCCATCTTAAACAGAGAGCCAAGAGATAATGGGACTTGGTATGGCTAGTGTTGAGCCGTGGAAAATGTGGTTCGATGGATCAAAAGCCAATGGCCTAACTGGAATTGGTTATAGTGATTAAGTCACCACAAGGAATAGAAACCACACATGGTTTCAGAGTGGATGAAACTACTTGTTCTAATAATCAAGCCGAATATGAAGCCTTGATAGTGGGATTGGAAATTCTTATTAGATTACAAGTACATGCAGTTGACATATTTGGAGATTCTCAATTGGTGGTTAACCAAGTGAAAGGGATTTTCAAATGTCAAAGTATAAGCATGTTACCATACTATGTTGTTGCATAACATTTGCTCTCTCAATTTCAAGTAGCAGATGTAACTCATGTCCCAAGATTCTTGAATAACAGAGCTAATGATGTGGCTTAGAAAGTTTCGAATTTCAAGAGGAGGGATAATACTCAAAGGGACATAAGCCAAACAACATACCAGAAATCTATACCACCCTTAAATAAAAGGAATGTGGTCCTGGAAGTCAATCATAACGACTTGCAGGAACAAGATTGGAGGCATCCAATAATACAGTACTTGGTTGGCCCATCCTCAAAGGCCAGCAGAAAATTTAAGTTGCAATCTATGCAATACATCATATATAACAATGATCTCTACAAAAGGGGGGGGAGATGGTCTATTGTTGGAATGTTTAGGCCCAAAAGAAGCATTAACAGCTATGGCTGAGGTTCATGAAGGCATCTGTGGTGCTCATCAGCCTGGTGTAAAAATGAGATGACTGCTTCGAAGGCATTCTTACTATTGGCCAACTATCCTTAAAGACTGCATAGAATATGCAAAGGTTGCCATGCATGTCAAAAGCATGGCACAATAAGGCATGTGCCCATAACTGACCTGCATGCAGTAGTAAAGCCTTGGCCATTCAGAGGATGGGCCATGGATATGATGGGGAAAATACACCCACTCTCTTCGAAGCATCATTGTTTCATTTTAGTGGCTACTGATTATTTCACCAAGTGGGTCGAAGCTAAACCATACAAAACTGTAGACCAGATTGAGGTCATTGGGTTCATCAAGGATTTAATCCATAGGTTTGGCATCCCACAAACTATAACTGTTGATAATGAGACTGCATTTGATGGAAAAATGGTGAGGTCTTTTGTGGCTGAGTTTGGAATTAGCCTTGTTAATTCCACCCCCTATTATGCACAAGCCAACGGCCAGGCTAAATCATCCAATAAGTCCTTGAAGAAAGGAATACAAATGGTTGTGGAAGACAATCCTAGAGATTGACATAATTTATTGTTAGATGTAGGCTTATAAAAATTTCCCAAGGTCAAGCACAGGAGTTACTCCTTATGTCTTGGTGTATGGACATGATGCTGTATTGCCTGTGGAAATTAATGTTAAGTCTTTGAGGGTAAGATGCCAAGACCAGCTAGATCTTGAGCAATACCATCAGAGTATGTGCTTGGAATTAGAAGGAATAGATGAAGCCAGAATTCTGGCATTAAATAGCATTCACCTTGGTTGGTTTCCAGTTTTCCAAAACACTTTTCAGAAAATTCTACTTTCTTATTTTCTGTGTTTTTTTTGTTTTTACTGAATTTTTTAAATATTTTAAGCAATTTTTTTACTTTTTAGATACACCTAACATAAATACACCTAAAAAGTAAAAAAATTGTAAAAAAAATCTTTTAAAAATTCACTAAATACCAAAAATACAAAAAAAAAATACAAGAATTCAGTACATTTTTTTGTATTTTTTTGTATTTATTAATTTTTTAAAATAATTTTTCACAAATTTTTTACTTTTTAGATACATCTAAGTAAAGTGCATCTAAAAAAGTAAAAAAATGTTTAAAATTTATAAAATATTCACTAAAAACAAAAAAATACAAAAACCAAAAAAGTCAATTTTCAAAAAACTTAATCTAGAAAACTCAAACCAAACACAGTGATTCTTTTTCAAAAGAAGAAAGCAGCCAAAATTTACAATAAAAAAGTCAAGCACAATGGCTTCGATGAAGGTGATTTGGTGTGGAAAACCATACTCCCAATAGAGATTAAAAGCCATAAGTTTGGCAAATGGTCACCTAACTGTTAGGGGCCATACCAAATCCATAGAGTCCTTCCTTTTGGAGCATACCATTTGAGAAATTTGAATAGATATGTACATCCCAAAAAGATTAATGGCAGGTATTTGAAGTCTTATTTTCCAACTATATGGGAAACACAAGGAGATAAATAAATGCCAAGTACAAGAACACAAAAATACTCAAATGATAAATAAGAATTTATTTTTCATAAAGAGTTGAATACATTATGCTATAAATTGGCCCAAAAATCATTACAATGCCTCAGTTGTTCTTTTACAACAGATGTTCTAGTTTTAAAAGATGAAAACAACTGAATGGCTGTAGTCATTTCTTGCTTTCGATCGGCCAGCCCTTGGTTGGTGATCAGCAACTTGGTATCGGTTCGGGCTAAAGCCTGGTTGACTACAGATAACTCCTTCTCAAGTTGAGCCTTCCTCTCCAATAGTTGAGTGCGAAATTGGGAGACAGAGGAATGTTGACCCTTCAGCTCTGATATCTCAGCATGTACTGTTGAAACAAAGTCCTAATCTCTAACCAATGTCTCCTCTGCAGCCTTGGCAGCACAACAAATATTGATATAGAAGTCAATAGTAGCTGCTGCTTGAGATAGATGACTTGAGACAGACATGCTGGATTGCTCAACAATTTTGTAGCACTGAAGGAAGCCATTCCTTATTATAGGTTTCTCTAGGGCCTCGAAAGGAATCCTTGAGAAAGATGTCAATAGTTCTAGGCAATTGTCCAAATCTATCGGAGGTGTAGAAGGCTTACTACTGGAAGAAGGACTCTGAAAAATTTCTAGTAAAGAATAAGCCAAAACTAATGGCTCAGCTTCATCATTGGTTATTGGAGAGGTAGAGGGCGTGTCAAAGAAACTGGCTAGTCTCGCCTCAAAGATATCTACCTCAACCATGGACATGAGGAGTGTAGAGAGGGTAGTGGTTGAAGGCATAGAAGATTGCATGGGGATAGGAGAAATAGGTGAAGCATCTTCAGCAGTCTCTATGGTCCTAGCCACCAATAGATCAAGAGAAGAAGGGCTGGAAATAGGCAGAGGTAATAAACCATGAGTCGGAGAGCTGCCAGCACCCTTTATAGGAGAATCAACTGCTATCAGAGATGGAGTAGCTGTTGGAATTTCCTTGGGAGAAAGAAGAAAAGCGAGGTTTGAAAGAGAACCGAATTGAGGAGGGTCGAAAGTCAGATGGGGAAGATATGGAGTTAACCCGAAAGAAAAAAATTTAGGAATGATTGGTCTCAAGGAGAGTACATCAAATGCAGGCTTGGGAAGTGGAAGGATGATTTGAATAGTCTTCACGTTCTGCAGATGATCAACCTCAACTGAAACTGAGGGAGTCCCCATTGGAAGAATAGAATCAGTAGTTGTTGCTGCGAAAAGAAGAAGAAATGCAAAGTAATGTCAAGTTTCAATACCAAAATTTGACAAGGAAAAACAACAGAAGCATAAAAGAAATTACTTGTTTTAGAAGTGTTGGCAATAATAGGAGAGCTACGAAGGGAGTAATGTTCGGCAATTTGTTGCCTTCTTGCAGTTTCCTTTTGTAATGCATCAGCAGCAGCAGCTTCATCTCTCAGAAATTGTTGCTGCCGTCTCTTCTCAGCTCTCTCGAAAACGATTATGGCCTTAGAGTGTTCTTGCTCCACTGCTTTGGCAGCTGCCTCATATATAGGATCTTCGGCAAAATCAGAAGGAGAGATAGTGATCTTTCTTTTCTTTTTTCTCTGTGTTGTTGTCTCATCTTGAATCAAGTTAGAAAGGACAGTCACTCTTTTCTTTCTTTTCAGGGGTGATTCTTGCTTTTGATTTTCTTTTTCTTCTTCTTCTTCTTCTTCTGCTTAAACCTCAGGTACCTCCTTTTCGGGCTCAAGTAAAAGCTTCCTTTTCTTCTATTGTCGTTTACTTTTGAGGAGATTTAGAGCCTGAGTCTTCTGAGGGAATTCTCCCTGTAAGGCATCCGCACCACCTTCGCAAAAGAAGAACTAAAGACAAGGCTAAGAGCGTTATAAAGAAGGCAAAAGGAGAAGAAACAAGGGTGTATACCTTTCTTCGAAGCGGCTCGGGTGATTCTAGGAGGGGTTGAGGCAGCAGAGGCAGACTGTGGAGTAGCAGGCACAGGAATTTGAGTAGTAAGGGCAGTGAAAGAAGTAACAATTCCAGCCCCTTTGGGCTTGGGCACATCCAACACCATCAGTAGGTCTTGAGGAGGAATGGCCAGGTATACTTTCATCTTAGTCGCCCACCAGTTGTGGTACCTCTTCAACATGTTACCTTGAGGAAGAAAAAGGATATACTCAAAATCGATCAGGTCTTGTATAAACTTAGAAGTTGCCTCTTCTAATCTGGACCGTCGAACTTTCAAATCCCTGGTGGTAAGGCTTAAATTGGTGTTACTACAGAGGGGTATTGGGACCCCTTGTGAGAAGCCAAATTGTCTAGCAAATTGAGCAGGACAGTAGGGCTCAACAATGCATTTATAAGCCCTGGGGTTCAAGGTCCCAATGAATAATTCTCTAGGGATTAAAATAGAAGCCCATATGTCTTTATGAGCAGGTGAAGCGCAAAGCCTATCACTTAAGAAATTCTTCAACCAAAGTGGGCCAATGGTGATGGGTTCGAAAGGACAGAAGTAGTAGGAAGGAAGAGAAACTGGAAGTTGGTGGAAGAAGGAGAAGTAAAAAGCAAAAGTAGAAGGATAAAGTGAAGTATTGGCTAGCCTCATGCCATGAGTAGGAGGGTTGGGTTCGAAAAATTTAAGGCATTTGGATTGTAACTCAGTGAAATAAGCAAAAAGCCAAAGCTGAAGAATCCAGAATGGCCTCCCTTGATTGGCATCTAAGGGTTTCTCACAGAAAAGAGAACAAGCTCTATATACGTGACCTAGAACATATGGAGCTAAAGCCACTCTCTTCTGTAAAACAAGGGCTTTGGCAAGAGGGCAAATTTGGGCATGATTCTTTGAGAGGAAGTGCAGAAAAGGAATTTGCAAAGCCAATATAATAAGAAACAGAAGAATTCCTTATCAGTCACAGGACCCTCTCTTCTATTCTCAGCCTTGATAAAGTCACTATAGGATGAGTTAAGAGAAAGAAGGGAAAAGGAGACTGCTAGGTCAGGATAATTCGGTCCAATGGGGGATCCAATGGGAGATAATCCTAAAAGATGGAAAATGTCAAGGACATTAGGGGCCATCATCCCACATCTAAATTGGAAGAAATTAAAAACAGAGTTCCAAAAGCACAGAGCAGCAGGAATCAAGAAAGGGTCTTCAGGAATAGTTAACGTGGATAATCGGAGGGCATCTAAAAGGCAGAGTTCTTGAAGATCCAGAGTCCTATTAGGTATAACTCGATCATACCATTCTTGCCACTCTGGTCTTACTGTGGGCCAACATCGGTGGGGGCGATTCGTCTTCCAGTTCCTCCAGTCAAGGCCACCTTCGTAAATAAGACAATGGTCTTCTAGACGAGGGTATAGAACTGAAAGCTCAGTAAGAATCTCCTTGAATATTGGCCCAAGCACATAGTCTTGTTGCTCATGGCGACGAAGGATGAAGATATGTCCATCGATGGCACTTTTCTTCCCAGCTTTGTACTTCTCACATTCTACATCGATGATCCTCTCCAGGGTTACAGATGGGCTCGCACGCTCTATGACTGGCACTTTCAATAAAGAAAAAGCCATTGATAGAACACTTTTTCGAAGGATGAAGCTGAGAAGGGAAGTAAAGAGAAGTGGAAGATCGGTAGAGGTAAAGGGTTTGTGTATTGTGCAAGCGAATGATTTCAGAGCACGGAACAAAAAGGGTTTTAAAAAGGAAACTTTTGTGTCCGAAAGACATGTTGCATAATTTGTTAAGTACTGAGCTTCCTCCAATATTGATACTTTTGGAGGGAAAAACACATCCCAGATGTTGAAGCCAGCTTCGAAATAAGTATTTGGCTTTGAAACCAAATTTTGGCGCCAAAAGTCGAATGACAAATAACTTTGAAGCTAAAAAGCCAGCTTCGAAGCACATTTCATACTTATGGATGAAAGAGTGTTCGTATTAGTTTACTTCGAAGAATTAAAGACCTGTTTTAGTTTTCTCAAGGAAAGTAATGTCCTTTGAAGCAAAACTTAAGATCCCTTAAGGGTGGGAATTGCTGTTCGAAACATCAGGACCAATGATTGGTTTGTATTTAAGAAAGATTCTCTTTCTAGACTAAAACAGTGCAGCCCTAAAAAGGAACTTTCATTTTTTGGAACTGTCAATGGTCAATTTAAAACTGATTGATCATACTGACCATGACCATATGTTGGTTATGATTGAAACAAGCTTTAAGGAGTAAGATTGTTAAATTCGAAGCACCAATTTTAAATAAAAAAAAAATCAACAAAATTATTAACTATATTCCATCAATTGGACAGGTTCATTGTTGGTTCTTTTAGTTTTTCATTTAAAACAGTCGAGTCCAAGTTTGAAGGATAAGCTTGTTCAGTTCGAAACCTCTGAATTTGCTTTTAAAAGAGAAACAGAGATAAGATCAAACCATAGCAAACAAAGAAAAGTCTTAGTGGTATTAAAAACCAAAGCAATTACATCGAATGGCCCTGTTTGGGTACAAACTCAAGCTCATAAAAATAGGGAATAGAATAAATGACAAGATCATGAAATTTAGTCCAACAATGATCAATGAATTTCTATTCTTTCTTTATTCTATCCTCTATTTCTTCTAACATTGACTGCATAAGTTGATGTGCTCTTACTTCGTAAAAAAACTCTTCAGCCTTTATTTCGAATGCTGTTTCTCTCAATCCTTGTTCCAATTCGTCCATCTCTAAATCATCCTAGTACGCAAAACCTTTGTTCTTGAAATCATCGAATTCTTCAATGAAGTTCTCCACTTCGTACTGGGCATGAATTCGAAGGGACGAAAGTTGGTCTAAAGATTGTGTGGTGGCCATAGAGGTCCGATGCCAGTGGAGAAGCAATGGAAGTTGGTCCAAAAACATATGAAGCTCTACTTGGGCGAGGGGATTGAGGACATGACCCTGAGTCAGAATATCACAAGCCCATCGAAGGTTCTCGAGAGGGACTTCGTCCTCAAGAACATTGAAGGGCAAATGAGAGAAAGCCGTGAGCAGAAGTTGAGCTTGCTTTCGCTCAGCTGGAGTAGGGGAAAGTGGAGGCTTGTAAGGTGAAAAGATCTTATCTACGGAGAGGGCAAGCCTCAATCTCTCTGTCCAACAAGGATTTGGCAGGGGGGAAGGTGTGGATGCTTCTATTTGAGGAGGTGGAATAAGGGCAGAAGGAACAAGGGCATTAATATAATCGAGCCAGTCAGAAGAACAAATATTCACCTTCTGGGCTAAGAATGATGGATTGTACCCTTATGCCTCTTCTAGGCGTCGGGCGGCATGCACTATCTTTGTAGGTATGGAGGATGTATACCATGCCACAAGCAGATTTTCCTCCAAACTGTGTCGATGGTTAATGGGCACGTAGGGATAGACCACCGAGCTTCGTGCATAAGAAGGGAACTCTAAAGGGTCAGTAAATTCGACAAAGTGATGGTTGATCCGTTCTCTCAAATCACAAGTCTTAGGTTTTGACCAGCTTGTCCAGTCGGACGCACCAGAAGAGGAAGAAGTCGCAACCTTGTCCCATGCAGAGGGTTGTGAAGAAGAATTTCCCATGTCCATATTTGCAACTTTCTGAATCAAAGGATTGAGAGCAGTTTGTTCGTAGTCTAAGGGTGAGTCAGAAGAACTTCCCATGTCCATATTTGTGAGTTTCTGAATTGAAGGATTAAGGGCAATATGTTCGAAGTCCAAGGATTGATAATTTGCAAAGGCATCCATGACCTGAATATGGAAAGGCGGGTAAAGGTGGCTAATTAATGCATGGAGATTCTTTTGAGAAGGAACAGCATCGTCATATGACTCTTCGTGTGTTCGATCATTGGAGGAGAAAATTGATTCGGCCATAAAATGTATCAGTCTGTTCAAATGCTAAGGTGGTGGGGGGTTCAAAAGATTGAAGGAGAGTTTAATGCAGTTACATTTCTGGGAAAATGCAAAACCCATGCACGTTCTAAGAAGTGGGGAAAAGACCTTGATCCACTAATATCACCAAGTATTGGGTATATTAGTGCGGGGGGTAATGTTGGCTACATATTTTGTACAAGCCAATTACAATTCGACGCGTGGCGAAGTAAGGATAGTACGGGAAGACTATTCAAATCTTCGATCTTGATCGTATACGTGTCAGTTAATATTGGTTGTTACGAGATCTGAGTAGCAGTGGATCAACAGAGAGATACAAAGTGATGTGGCATCATTGGTTACTCACATTTGAATTCAAATTCAAGAGGGAAGCCTAACTGCAAGTGATGGCATAATGGAGCTAATCTTGAGGCAACATGATCAGCGATCATGGAGGAGCAGTTCAACGGTTAGAAATATAGTTCAATGGTCATCCTTAAGTAGTATAAATAGCAGAGAAGGCCCCAGAAAAAACCCTAGACTCAGATCCAAAAAACCAGTCTTATTCTACTTTACTTAGTTTTACATATCCTGTTTTTACATTCCAGTATTTTAAATTCTGCACTGTACTTCATTCATAGGAATAGTTTCAAGTAGATTGCCGTCGTAAACCTCTACGAAACTGAGTTTGAATCATTGTAAGTTTTTCATTCTAATGAAATGCTTTAGTTGTTCTTTATTTGATTGGTATTCTGTTTAATTCTCCTAAATCAAGCCACCAGTAAAAGTCCTCTTCATTGAGGCTGAGAGAACTAAAACACAATCGTCTGATAATTGGTTGGCAATTAAATTTCTGTAAGGACTGATTGATCCTTGCTGGCACGCTTGCAATTACAATAATAACCTTCGAAAGCCAAAAAGCCAACACTTACATATATTTGTGAAAACTTGTACGATTTTATGAGATTGTGATTTCTCAAATTTTTATGAGTTAACTTACATATATTTGTGAAAACTTACACGATTTTATGAGTTAATTTAGGTATATTTGTGAGAACTTAGACAAGTGCATATAGTAAGCATTTGCACACTTAAGAGTTGCCCATATATTAGATCTCATATATGCATGATGAATAAGGCTATCAAACCTTATTTTAATGATCTAAATTATTTATCTTATTAGTTTTATGTGTAGATCAATAATATAATTTTCAATTAATCCTACAATTACTATAGCCATAGAATTTTATAATATTTGTTTACAAAAATGAATGGTTATTATACTTTTAAAAATAAACTATCTATTTTTTTAAGATAGTGTAATCAAGTTATATGTCTACAATTATTGTATTAATTTTATTATTATTTTTTTAAATAGATAATCTGCATACAAGATTTGACAAGATGATGTACAGTTTGATTAGCAAGTGAGATTCATAGTGAACTCCACAAATCCAATTCTACGGTAAGCCTAGTCTTAGCTTATATGTCACCGTTACATTGATAACATACATAAATAATGAAAAGAACACAAAATAATAAACAAAATGAATAAATCTAAATGTACATTAGTATTTATAAAATGGAATATAGATATAAATTTACTATTTATCTCATATCTCTATGTTATTATGTGAAAATCAAATATATTCATATAACTAACAAAACAAAATAGATAAGAAAATATGAATGTGTTTGTGTAATGTGAAGGGCATTGAAACGTTATGTGTTGGTGTTGGTGTCGATGTCCTCGTTTTTGCTTAATCGCTCAAAAATACAATGGAGCTCTTCATGGTCTACTTTAATACCAAGTCCGAATCAACTACTCTCAAATTAACTTTTCCCTATTCTAGAAACTTTTTAAACTTTTAGTTTAATTTCATCATTACTATCTCTACTAATACTGATCCAAATCAACTAATCCTGACTGTTTTTTAACTTCTAATTTTTTTTTTTGTTGCACGACTCAAATTCTAATTTTAATTGCATCATTAATGTTTGGTTTGACAATGCAAACACCGAGATCAGTTTCTTATGACATTTGTCCTTTTAAATTAATGATTTCTTCCATGGGCAGTTATTATATAAGAGCTAGAAAAAATGTACATTTAAGGAAAATTCTAATAGTCAATTTTAATACTGTGGGGACATATTTTCTGAGTACTAACACGTGGCCAAGGTGACGCCAACATGTAAGCCGAGGTGCCACATGTCCTGGTCGTAACGCCGAGGTAATCTCGGCTAGGCCGAGGTTATCTCCGAAGATTTCGGAATCCGGGAGAAGCGGATAAGGGACAAGAGTCCTAGAATGAGGAAGGACTTCAGCCTGGATAAGGATAAAGCTCTTAGGGAGTTTATTTTTATCTATTGGAGAGTCCAAGATAAGCACTGAACTGAAGTCCATTGAAGTTAGGCTTCTATTGGGACTGGGTTTGTATTGACTATAAAAGAGAGGCACCCCCATAGGTCTAAGGTACACAATTTATATTCTGAACAGTGAGTTAAGCACTTGATTTATCTTTGAGAGATAACTGACTTGATTGTCGGAGTGCCCTCGGGTGGATGAACCACCGCCGGAATCTCTTCTTTCTATTGCAGGTCAATTAGGCGTCATCTATTCTATCAGTGCTCTCTAGCTGAATACTGAGTTGGTAGTGTGGTCGGAAATTGACACACAATTTGGCGCCATTTGTGGGAAAGAAAGGAGAATAGATGGCCAGCGATGGACAGAAGGATAAGGTTGGGGATGAACCCCTGCTAGGAACGGTAAACACGTTGATCCTAATATGGAGGAAGATGCTTGCAACGAGGAGACTCAGAACCAGAATCACGGAAAGAAAGACGTTGGCTAGGATGGCGACGTGCCAAAGAAACCAGATCGAAGTGGGTACTACAACGAGGACGACCTCCAGGTATGGCAGGATAGATGCCTGCGGAGGGATGAAGAGGTGAAAGAGATGGCGAACAAATTGGCAGACCTGCAATCGGTCGTCAATTTTATGATGCAAAACAACGTCATGTAACCACTGTTCCCGTTGTAGGACACGCCGATTCCAGCGGCCAATGCCCAGAATAGAGGGCAGAAAACAATCCCTATAGCCCCCCAGCACACCAGGAGTGAAAGACACTCTCACCGGTCTTCAAGGGAGGTCGGGCGAGGAGAGTCGAGGAGGGAAGAGTCTCGAAGGACACATCGCACCAAGGAGGTAGACCCCAAAGAACATCAGCATGTTCAAAGGCAAGCGTTGTGCTTCGACACAACTAATGGAGAAAGGTCGAAGAGGGCTCACAACGAAGCCGAAAGTAGTGCACCAAAAAGGTTGAAATCAGGAGATAGCCGAGCTCCTGGACGGACAAAGAAGGACTTGAGAGATTACCTCAAGAGGAAGCAACAAGATACCGAGGTAACCTCCCCTGTTAAGCCGAAAACACCATTCTTGGCGCAGTTGGACAAATTTGAGGCCCCAAAAAGATTTAGTATGCCGAGGTTCCAGATATACGACGAAAAGTCGGACCCCAACTTTCATGTCGGATTATACCTGAACTCGATGGCACTATACACTGGGAACGAACCGTTGCTCTGCAAGGTGTTCCCCTCATCCTTCGGAGAGATTGCATCAGATTGGTTTCACAAATTGCCAAAGGGAAGTGTGAAGACCTGGGAAGGCCTAACCGAGATGTTTGTGGCCAGGTTCGTGACAAACAAACTACAGCCATTAAGGGTAGATGCTTTGATGGCTCTGAGAATCAGCAAGGATGAAGGCCTTAGGGCCTACGCAAAAAGGTACTATGAGGTGTTCAACCGAATACCCAAGTGCAACCAAAAGGTGGCGTTCGTATCTTTCAAGAACGGCATAAAAGATGATTGTCCACTACGAAAGTCTTTGGCAGAGACATTGCCAAAAAGCATGGAAGAGCTCATGGCCAGAATTGAGAAGTATGCCAAAGCCGAGGAAAACACATTAGGAACTAAGGAGACAAAGCAAAAGAAAGGAAACAGCTCGCCGAAGCGAGGTTAAGGTAACAACGGATCCAGCAAGCAAGAGATAGAACTGAGGGCTGCATAGGCAGTCACAACTGTGTTCCGAATCCCAATTCACAAAGTCTTGGATAAAATCCGATCCTAGCCCTATTTCAGAGCACCAGCTACGGTGCCAGGAGAATTTATGGGAAGAAGCCTTGGTAAGCATTGTGCTTACCACAATGAGGATGAGCACCTGACTTAGGGTTACAGAGCCCTGAAGACACACCTAGAAGACCCGGTGAGGCAAGGCCACTTGAGGGACCTTATAGATGAGGCCAGGACAAGGGAAGAACATGCAAGATTGCCTCAAGCACCAACAACTCCATCCCCCCTAGCACAACAACCGTAGGCAGGAGGACCTCGGATAATTAATGTAATTCACTCGAAGGTTAACGAAAATGAAATACAGGGGGAGACCCAGAAGGTAAAGCACTTGCAGCACGTGTACCAGGTCAGGGAGAAACGACATCAGGCCGAGGAGTGCCAGGGACCCATAGTGTCCTTTACTGAAGCCGACCTTGAGATGATACATCATCCACACAATGATGCCTTGGTAGTATCCCTTCAAGTAGGGGAGTGCCAAGTGAAGCGTATCCTGATTGACCAAGGCAGCTCCTGTGACATCATGTATGTCAGATGTTACAAGGAGCTTGGCCTTCGCCCAGACGATATGGAGCAATCCAATGGCCCAATGGTTGGGTTCAATAGAACGCCGACATGGCCACTTAGAGCAGAAAGCTTAGAGGTGCAGGTTGGCACCAGGAAGATAAAGACAGAGTTCACCATAATCGACACACCCTTCTCTTACAATGCTATCCTGGGAAGGCCATGGTTGCATGCAATGAGGGCTGTTTCCTCAACATTGCATCAACTATTGCGGTTCCCAACAGAGCATGGGATATAGGAGGTCAGAGGAGATCAGCTGCAGGCAAAGAACTGCTCCATGACAGCAATGAAATCCACCTGCAGCATACAAGAACTAGAGAGGCAGAGATCGAAGACGAGGACGTGGAGGTCCTAGAGGATGTCGGTAAGGAGCCAGCCGAGAAGAGTGAAGAGGCACTGAAGAAAATCCTCATCCAGGCGGGGGATGAAGAACGCTTCTTTCTTCTCGGCTCGAGCTTAGCCGAAGAAGAGGAAAAAGAGTTAGAGGCTTTCTTGAGAGCAAACATTGAGGTGTTTTCCTGGACGTCTTACGAAATGCCTGGCATTGACCCCGAGGTCACTTGCCACAAAATTGAACGTAGACAGGTTGGCCAAACCTATAATCCAACGAGCAAGAAGACTGACATTGATGCACGTTGAAACAGTTGAGGAGGAAGTAGACAAACTTCTGGAGGCCAGGGCCATTCGAGAAGTAAATTATCCGACATGGCTATTAAACACAGTGGTGGTAAAGAAAAAGAACGGTAAATAGAGGGTCTGCGTGGACTTTACCAGCCTAAACATGGCTTGCCCCAAAGACAGTTTTCCTTTACCCAAGATCGACCAACTGGTGGATGCCACCTTAGGACATGGAAGGATGAGCTTCTTGGATGCCTACAGGGGGTACCATCAGATAGCCATGTACCCCCCAGATGAAGAGAAGACTGCGTTTATCACCCCAAAAGGGCTGTATTGCTACAGAGTGATGCCTTTTGGATTGAAAAACGCAGGAGCAACTTACCAAAGATTGGTAACCAAGATGTTCAGACACCTGATTGCCTGAACACTGGAAGTCTACATTGATGACATGGTTGTGAAGACCAAAGAACCTGAGGGTCATCTGGTCGACCTAAAAGCAGTCTTTGATATCCTTAAAATATATCGGCTCCGACTCAATGCATCAAAGTGCGCATTTGGAGTGGGATCTGGTAAGTTCTTAGGATACCTGGTGACCAGAAGAGGCATTGAGGGCAACCCAGATCAGATCAAGGCCATCCTAGAGTTAAAGAGTCCGACGTCGGCAAAACAGGTGCAAATGCTGACTGGAAGGGCTGTAGCCCTGAATAGGTTCATAAGTAGAAGCTCAGACAAGTGAAAAGCTTTCTTCAACTTAGTGAAGAAAGCCACAGACTTCTTATGGACCGAGGAGTGTGAAGCCGCCTTGGCCGACTTGAAGAGGTACTTGACCACAGCTCCAGTTCTCTCAAATCCAGAACCTGGAGAGGAGTTGTTCCTATACTTAGCAGTTTCGGAACACGCGGTAAGCGCAGTGGTAGTCTGAGAAGAAAAAGGGGAACAAAAGGCTGTTTACTATGTAAGCAAAACCCTGACTGTTGCAGAAACAAGGTATTTACCCCTAGAGAAGTTGACACTAGCTTTAGTAATGGCTTCAAAGAAGCTGAACCATTACTTTCAAGCCCACAAAATTGTGGTGCTAACTGAATATCCCTTGAAGTCCCTACTGCAGCAGGGAGATCTAACAGGCAGAATAGCCAGGTGGGCAGTGGCCTTGGGCCAGTATGACCTGGAATACAGACCCAGAACAGCAATCAAAGGCCAAGTCTTGGCCGAGTTCACACAAGGAGCCATCGTACACCGGGCTCTGTTGAGCCGAGGTGAACGATGTCCAAGCGAACAAAGAGGAGCCCAGCCAAGGGCAACAGAACAAAGGAAAGAAAAAAAAAATTAAGCATTGCAGCATTTACATCGGCGACTCCTTTCAACTGTTTGTTGATGGGAGTTCAAACCGCCAAGGAGCGGGGGCAGGAGTAGTACTGGTATCTCTAGATGGACAGATATTAGAACAGTCCATTTGTCTGGGGTTCAAGGCCTCAAACAATGAAGCAGAGTATGAAGCACTGATTGCAGGACTGAAACTGGCAGTAGCAGTAGAAGCAGATGAGGTAATTGTCTTATGTGACTCTTAGCTTATAGTCAACCAGACAACAGGCGAGTTCGCAACCCGAGATGAACATATGTCGGCATACGTAAAGGAATTAGGCAGGTTGGTTGTAACGTCCCAACCCTTCATATGTCATCGATATTGTCCACTTTGGGCCACTCCCGTACGGATTTGTTCTTCCCAGTGGGTCACCCATCCCAGAATTACTCCAGCCTAAGCACGCTTAACTGAGGAGTTCTAATAGGGATTTCACCATTCGGGAAAAGGCTTCGATGCTATATAAGGGTCTAGATTTTTACTTTTATAGCCCAGGAACTCCCTCTCCAGTCCCGATGTGGGACATCGGGGCCTTACAATCCCCCCCTTAGGGCTGCACGTCCCCGTGCAGTAGCCTGCCAGCTCATAAGCCCGCCCACATGCACCGAGAGACGCCAGGGGCCCACACTCGATACTTCGGAGAGTCGGCTCTGATACCATTTGCAACGCCCTAACCCTTCACATGTCATTGATATTGTCTACTTTGGGCCACGCCCATACGGATTTGTTTTTCCCAGTGGGCCACCCATCACAGAACTACTCCAGCCTAAACACGCTTAGCTAGGGAGTTCTAATAGGGATTTCACCACTCGGGAAAAGGCCTCGATGCTATATAAGGGTCTAGATTTTTACTTTTATAGCCCAAGAACTCCCCCTCAATTCCCGATGTGGGACACCGGGGCCTTACATTGGTGGCCTTGTTTCAGAATTGCCGACTACAGCAGGTTAACCGTGATTACAACAGTCACACCGATGCCCTGGCCAACTTGGCCAGTGCAATACAACCTGGAAAAGCAAGGACAATAATGGTTGACTACTTGTCGGGCCCAAGCATCGAACCACTAACCACGGAGCGTGAAGCAATGTGTGTGGACATGGGACCAAGCTGGATGGATGCAATTATAGCATTCCTGAAAGAAGGAAAGCTACCATATGATCACAAAGAGACACACAAGATCAGATTAAAGTCGGCAAGATTCAGTCTGACAGCAGAGGGACATCTCTACAGAAGATCCTTCACTGGACCCCTTTTGAGGTGTGTACATCCTTTACAAGTTGAAGATTTTTATATGAAATACATGAAAGAATTTGTGGAAGCCACATTGGGGGCAGATCACTAGCTCATAGGGCCATTACCCAGGGGTATTGGTGGCCCTACATGTAGAAAGATGCAGAAGCCTATATCAAGAAGTGTGAAAAGTGCCAAAGGTTTGCACCTTTGATACACCAACCAGTAGCAGACCTGAACCCTGTATCCAGTCCTTGGCTGTTTGCCCAATGGGGCATGGATCTTGTTAGACAACTGCTCCAAGCAACTGGACAAAAGAAGTACCTGCTGGTAGCAACAGATTACGTCACCAAGTGGATAGAAGCTGAACCCCTTGCCAAGATTCGAGATGTGGATGTGAAGAGCTTCATATGGAAGAACATTATCACCCGATTTGGAATTCCAAGAGCAATAGTTGCAGACAATGGAACACAGTTTGACAGTTAGCTAATCAAGAGCTTCTTTGCAAAGTTCAAAATCAAGAATTACTTTTCAACCCCAAGCTTTCCTCAAAGCAATGGACAAGCAGAAGCATCCAACAAAGTTATCTTGGATGGGATAAAGAAGAGGTTGTAGGCAGCAAAAGGAAAGTGGGTGGATGAACTACCAAGTGTACTCTGGGCATATCGGACTACGCCAAGAAGATCAACTGGGGAATCCCCATTTGCCATGGCTTATGGCACAGAAGCAGTCATTCCTCTAGAAGTTGGCATCCCAGGGATCAGAACTCAGGGAGTAGAGAATGAGACCAATAACGTATTATTAGCCCGAGATCTGGATCTACTAGAAGAAAGAAGAGAGAAAGCTACAATTCAACTGGCAGTCTACCAGCAGCAGCTTGTTAGGGCCTATAATAAAAAGGTCAACCCAAGGAAGTTTCAAATCGGTGACCTCATCTTGAGAAAGGTTGTCGGCAACAAGAAGAATCCCAGAGAAGGAAAGATAATGAGGCAATGGGGCATATCGGCTTGAAGATAATGAGGGCAAAGAGTTTTCAAGGCCCTGGAATACTTGCAATTTGAAATTTTTTTATCATTAGATTTTCATGTTCTTTGTTATTTACTGAAGTAATAAATACAATTTTAGCTTGATTCTTCTTTTAACACCTGTGACTAATACGATACTTGCCGATGTTTTTGGAATACATGCATAATGAGAACCCAAGTGGCACTTACGTTCACATTAGGGGGTAGAGAGTTGGAAAATGGTTTTAACACTTGTTGACATTTGAGAAAAATTTACAAGTTGAAGTTAAACCGAGATAATGTTTAACACTTGTTGAAATTTGAAAAAAAATTACAAGTTGAAGTTAAACTGAGATCATGTTTAACACTTGTTGAAATTTGAGAAAAATTTACAAGTTGAAGTTAAACCAAGGTTATGTCTAACACTTGTTGAAATTTGAGAAAAATTTAAAAAGTTAGACCGAGATCATGTATTAACACTTGTTGAAATTTGTGAAAAAATTTACAAGTAAAGGCCAAGGTTGTAGTAAAATAAGTACTTATGTACTTGCCGATGTAAACCATTGGTATGTATAACCGAGGTATTTCACCCCGAGAAGATTACACAGTTCAGGTGTACATTAAAGATATGCAGAAATATTCTAAGTATAGGAGCATACAAGCATTGGAAAGAGAAAGTTGTATTGATATTCAAAAGAAGGCACGTCGGCCACATGAAGTACTTGCATTGTTCCAGAAAAAGAAAAAGTACAAGGTACAGAAAAAAAGAAAAAGATCATCAAATCAAGATTCTTCAGCACCACTAGCAGGTTGGGTCTGAAGCTCGGAAGACTGCTGAGAAGACATGTCGGCTGCCTTTTTAGCTGCTAGCTCGGCGTCTATTTCTTGCAAGGTTTGATCAAGGCTCTTGTCGGCGATAGGCACGTCTGATGTTGTCTTCTCAAGGGCAGCATCTATGGGAACCTCTTCACCCTCCTCATCTTGAGTCAAGTCCAGGACTTGCTCATTTTGAGTAGGGGACTTGGGCCTAGCAGCTTCTTTTGACTTCCTCACCAAAGCCTCCTCCTCAAACTCAGAATCGTCATCGGATTGGCTTGGAGTTGGGGGGAATGGCAGAGGAAGGACGTCGGTGTTCCTGAGGGGGGAGTCATCGGGGATTTCAACCTTTTTCAGCAAAGTCATCCAACCAAGGGTGAACCCCTTGTTGCATGCCTGCTTCACCTGCTTCTCATAGTCCGTCGTGACATTGGCCACCCCCTCATTGTATCCCTTCTGATTGGCGGCCTTGAGCTCAGCATCTTTTGTGGCCAATGCATCTTGCAGTTCTTTCTGGGCCTGGGTCATCTTTTCCTCGGCCTCTCTCTTTTCGGCCTCGAGAACCTTTTTGATGGCCTCAGCAGCATCCTCTTTTTCTTCGGCGTCATCCTTAGCCTTGACAGTGGCCTTCTTCATTTTGGATTGCAAGTTTTTGTTGGTCTTCTGCAGACTAGTAGTCTCCCTAGTCTTATCGGCCAACGCCTACCTTGTCTCAAAAGACTGCATTGAGAAGGAGTGGGCGTGCTGGATTGCCTGAAAAAAATGAACAGAGCAGAAGTTATTATAAAATTTTCTAAGTACAAAAAAAAGAAAGAAAGAAAAAATTACCGAATAAAGAGACTTACTTAAACAGAGCGTTGGAGCATCAGAGCAAAGTTTTCATACTCGCTCATCTCGGCGTTTCGGTTGAGATTAAGAGCGACGCCGACATTAACATCATTGGCGCTATCGCCAGCTCTAACTGGCCTATCCTTCAGTGTGATTTGGGGGGCCCAGGGGGAATCATGCTTTAGAGACCCCGAGGTGGTTGCAGAGGATGACCTCGGCCTCTTTGATCTGGTAGACTCGGATGGTTGGGCCTTGGCAGGCCTCTTCTCGGCGGCAGAGTGGAACTTATCGCTCTCAACCAATTTGGAGATTGGTAAGGTGTCCTTAGTATCAACCTGAGTCATCGTTGCCTTTGGCTGAGCCTTCTTTATCCTTTTTTGTTTCGGCTTTGGCTGGGTTGGTGCTGGTTGAGCATCAACTGAGTTAGGAATATTAGCCAAAAGATCCTTAGCGACTGCTTTCTGGCGGCCCATCTCAGCAGCAAAGGCAGTTCAGCGTCGTCGATGGCGTTAAGGTAGAGGGATCAGATATGGAGCCGAGGTTGACGGCTGCTCTACTGGATCAGAGGTCGATCCTTGATCTGGCCAAGATGTGGAGGCAGCTTAAGGAGTTGTAGCAGAAGGGGGAGATTGACTCTTCTTTTTCTTCTTTGGAACGTCGAGGAGTACTGATTTGTATGTTGGGATGAAGTTGAGTACCAAAGGGGCTCTGCGCTTGTGGACTGGCAAATCCAAAAGCTTTTTCAAGTCTTTGCTGGGGAAGAAAGACTGGTAAAAGCCCTTTGGTAGCTGAGGTAGAACTGCAAAAAGAATAGCACAGACATTAGAACAAAGTATTGAAGACTTTAAAAAACAAGTAAGTATAAACACTGGGCTCTTACCATTACCCTCTACAAAGACTGTTCGAGGAAGAGGGTAGAGGTGGAGGTCCTCATCTAGAGCGAACTCCCAGTTCCCCGACGTAATGAAGTAATCATCCCCAGCTCCCTTGTTGGAGTCTGGTACGTTGGCCACGATTTTATACTCTGTGGACCTCGGCTTGAGGTAGTAAATATAACCTTTTTCTTTTAGTGAAAGGCCGCACATAGTGTAACAGTATTGGATGTCAGCTAAGGTAACCCTAGCATTCTCTTGTCGGGCTAAGGCTATTATGCCATTGATGACTCGGTAGGAATTGTTGGCGAGCTGTATCGGGTTCAACTTATAGTAATAGAGGACTTCTCGAAAAAGGATGTTGAGTGGGAGCTTAAGTCCACACTTGATAAAAGCTACAAGGGGGAAAGGCATAGAATCAGTTGTCGGCATGATAGAGTCATCCTCCCCAGTGAACCTCAGATGAACGTCGGCCGGGATGTCAAACTCCTGCCTAAAGTGCTCTAATTTGGTCGGGGTGTCTACCCTATGCTTCCATATTCCCATGACGTCGACTTAGGGGGGAAGATGTATAAATTGGAAATTGTTCTGTAAAGGCTCAGAAGACCTCGACAAGACCTAAAGTTCATGCTGGGGTAAGAATTTGTGAAGATCAGAGGGGATTTGTTCCAGTTTTCCCTAAGATTCGTGTGTTCTAGGGCAAATCCCAAACCTAAGTCTTAGCAAATGGAGATTGAATGCAAGAATCTAGAGAAAATGCAGAAAACACAAACAAAAGCAGTAATTCCGAGTCAAGAACAGTGGCAAAAATCAACAAAAGTGTGAACAGTGTGAATTTAGGAAACAGATGGGGCAAAAACAGATTCATGAAACAAACAAATGGTGGAAAGTAAGATATAAGTTGAAATATCAAAGATATGAGCAGGATTGCAGAGGCAGAGCAGTGGAGTTCAGTAAAGCAAGACAAACTGAAACAAGAAGTTAAAATCGGGAAGAAACAGTAACTCACCGAAGAAAAGAAGCCGGTGTTGAGTTTGCCGAAGTCAAACGAACTGCAGCAGCAGAAAAGATTAGCAAGAGCCTCGCCGAAGGAGGTGAACAACGGTGGTAGCAGAGCTTGAGAGCTTGGAACAATGGAGGATTTGAGAAAGTAAGAGAGAGAGAGAAAGTTTGAACAAAAACGATGATAAGTGAAGAGACGAAGAGAGAGGGAACGAGTTTTGTCAAAATACGCGAAGAGGCGGCAAAATGTAATTAAATGTGCCTGGAACGACGTATCTATTAGACGGTGCACGCAGACACAAGGCGATTTAATGGCGCGTATCAAACACGGTCCAATGGGTTAAAAATGCGTGACTGAAACGGTTGAAATGTTGTGCATGACAGCTCATGTGCGTGATAGGCATCTTGGAGTTCTAGATTTAACGAAGATAATACCTCGGCAAGTAGGGCAATCTCGGCTGAATAGACTTGAACAAACTAGGTTATTGATTCTAAAGCCTTGATGAGACAGACTACAAGTCCTGGTCGTGTGAAGCTGACGTATTATGACCACGGTAATGAATGCTAGAGCAAGATAGTCGACATGCTATCCGGTATGACGATATAGGTTCCATCACCTCAGGATGCCGAGGTAATAGAACCTAGGGGGCAGTTGTGGGGACATATTTTCTGAGTACTAACACGTGGCCAAGGAGATGCCGATGTGTAAGCCGACATGCCACGTGTCCTGGTCGTAACGCCAAGGTAATCTCGGCTAGGCCGAGGTTATCTCCGAAGATTTCGGAATCCGGGATAAGCAGATAAGGGACAAGAGTCCTAGAATGAGGAAGGGCTTCAGCCTAGATAAGGATAAAGCTCTTAGGGAGTTTATCTTTATCTATTGGAGAGTCCAAGATAAGCACTGAACTGAAGTCCATTGAAGTTAGGTTTCTATTGGGACTAGGTTTGTATTGACTATAAAAGAGAGGTACCCCCATGGGTCTAAGGTACACAATTTATATTTTGAACAGTGAGTTAAGCACTTAATTTATCTTTGAGAGATAACTGACTTGATCGTCGGAGTATTCCCGGGTGGACGAACTACCGCCGGAATCTCTTCTTTCTGTTGCAGGTCAATCAGGAGCCATCTATTCTGCCAGTGCTCTCCAGCTGAATACTGAGTTGGCAGTGTGGTCGGAAATTGACACACACAAATACTATTCTCATCAAGCTGTTTGGGAAGGGAAAGGAAAGGAAAATTCTAATAGTCAATTTTAATACTATTCTCATCACGCGGTTTGGGAATGGAATTAAAATAGTCAAAATCTCATTGTAGGTTGGAAAATCATTTTCTTTATTTTCTTTTTTTATACAATTTTTATAAAAAGTTAAAATGTCATTAAAAAAATTAATTTCTAAAGAAAAAAAAGTTCACCTTTTCCTCTAATCTCATATCTACATTGGTGAATATTGTCTAAGCCCATCAAACATATGTATTCTGTTTCAATAATTTGAACCGTTCATTTTGTAAAGTATTTTGTGTATATCATTCAAAAATACAAAAATAAATTTATCCAATAATAGTAATTTAAAAAAATTGATGACAAGTATATTTGTATATTTTTAAAAATAGACTAATAATTTTTCTAGAAACAAATGCGGTAAAGTTAAAAAGTTATGATTATCAGAATGATTTGATTTTTTTTCATGAGTGATATACATGAAAACTTTATAAAATGAATGATTTAAATGATTAAAACGAGGCTTGTGGTGGGTTTTATAGACCCTAGACAACCCCCTTCATCTGAAAGAGAGAAAAATCCAACTATTTAAAACATTAATTGAATTCTCTTTATTTGCTCGCCTAATTTTGGTTGCCATTGTTCAATCTTTTATGTTCAAATTAACCATTTTTGCAAATAATATCACACTTAACCCTAACAGATCAGAAAATATGTAGTCTGGTCCCAACTATCTTACAAGTGCCTGGCTTCTGGTTCCACACGTTAATTGTAGACATTTCAAAACAATTTTTTTTTATGAGTTGTTCAAATACTTAAACCCATCTCATTCATTCCAACAAGATGTTGATTTAAAAACTTCTTGAACAAGAAAAAGTCTACTAAATCATTCATTACTGAGAGGGTAATTTTTGATAAAAATTAGGCCGAGCTATGTAGTGGGCTTCGTGGCCCAAAGCACCAAGGACTTGGTAAAAAGGCCGCAAGGTTATTCCGGCCCAGGGGAGATAAAAGATACTCCGGCCCAAGTTGTTAAAGTTACTCCGGTTCAAGAGCGATAGATTTATTCCGGCTCTGCGGAGATGATTGACTTACTTCGGTCAGAAGAGATAAAGTTACTTCGGCTAAAGGAATGTAAAGCTGCTTCGGTTGACAACTTGAGTTAGTCCGGTCTCAAAAAGATAGTCCGGTCATAATTGAATTCGGGATAGGTCGGTTGTAATGTTGTTACTCAGTGGACCAGTCCAAACACACCACGGTTCATGTATGAGAGAACCGAGATATGGTGTGGCATGAAGAAGAACTGAACTACTGTTAGTACGACCTACTTTGTGGCTCGGCATAGCCATTTTTACTTCGGTCAAATAGTAATTCGGCCATGGAGAAAACCATCCCACTTGGTTTAAGCAGTGGGGGAGGGTGTAAAAGGATAAGCATTATCCTTAGGAGAATGAATCCTAGGAGGACTCTGCATGGAGAAGTACAAGTCCTACTAGGATTGTGCCACGAAAAACTTATAAAAGCCCACAAGCATCACCTTGAAGGAGGTAATTGAACTCAATTCTTTCTGAGAGCATAAAACTTTTTCTATTTGTCAAGCTTACTGACTGAGGCATCGGAGAGGTTTCCGGCACACACCCGCCGGCTAGCTCACGTTTGTGTTTTCAGGTAATAAAGCGACGTCGTACGGAGGAGCGTGGACTTGGTCAACAGGATTATACGAAGAGAATTATTTCCTCCCCGTACAATTGGCGCCGTCTGTGGGAAGAACAGACAAGAACAAAAGCCTCTTGACTAAGCTTCTCCTTTTCTCATTCAATGGCACACATTGAAGACTTGCCGCAGTCCGCCGTCGACGGACTAACTCCAGAAGGGGGCGCAAGGCGTGAGGGATTACCTGCTGTCCCTCCCATGGCGGACTTGAAGCCCCAACAACATAATTCCAGGAGGAGTGGGAGGGGAAGGCGGAATAGCAGCCCTCGTCACTCTCAAAGTCCTGACAGGCAAAGGAGGAGGATTGATCCTCAAGCCCTGGAAGATCGCGTAAAGGAACAAGATGAACTAATTCGGAAGATGGCGGCGGACATGGAGGCATTAAAACGCCAGATGAAGACTAAAGATGTGGCGACAGGAGAGGGGCGCAAGCACAAGACGCCCCTCGCCACTCAGAGAATCGTAGTAGGAATACTACACCCTTCCAGGGAGAGAGCAGAAGCCTCAGGACAGGCGACACTCACTCCTTATCTTCAAGGACTCGTCACTCCAGGTCTGAGAGGACGAGATCCGAAAGATCATACACTGAAGGAAGCACGTATTGGCCTTCACATTCACACCAAACCAGATCTAGACAAACGGAGCTGCCCAGGTCATCCGACTTACGAACCGTGCTCGAAGAAAAAGCACGATGCAAGGAAGATGCCAGGGCAAGGGATCCACACCGAGTTTCGGCCTTACAACGGTTGGCACCTCGGACGCATGGAAGCGTCGAGGTTGGAATGCCAATACCGCGACCGGCCTACGAACCAACGGACAAGGCATTGGCAAGACTACAGACTTCGCCGTTTGTCCCAGCAATCGAAAACGCGCCCCTACCATCAGGCTTCCTTCAGCCGAAATTCAATACATATGAAGGGAAGACAGACCCGTATTCACACCTGAGCCACTTTCGCCAAGTCATGGCTGTGTACAGGTGAAACGAGGCCTTAATGTGCATACTCTTCCCGTCAAGTCTGGGCGACCTAGGCTTGACTTGGTTCGAAAAGCTCCCAGAGGGCAGCATAGCCTCCTGGGCCCAATTGGCAGAGGCGTTAGTAACGAGGTTCCGAACAAACACTAAAACACCGGTGGAGATAGACCAGTTACTCTCCATCGACATGGGTGAAAAAGAGACCCTCAGATCTTACAACAGTCGCTACTGGGAGACATTCAACCAGATTGGAGACTGCCCCACCAATCTAGCCATTGCGCAATATAAAAGAGGCCTACCAGTAGGAAACCGACTAAGGGATTCAATTACCATGACGCCACCCCTCACCATGGAGGCCCTGATGGAGAGAGTGCATCAGCACATTAGGGTAGAAGAGGATGGCGCACGTGCAAAAGCGAAATCTAGTGCAACCGTAGTACCAGAAAAGAAGACCTCAGCAAAGGTCAATACAGTAGATCGACAGAATAAAAACGGGCGTGGCAAACGAGATAACAGAGAAGACCCAGACAAAAGATGGTTGAGAATCCGCACTGCCATAACAACGGTATTCAAAAAACCAATATATCGGATTCTGAGCGAAATAAAAGACGAGCCATTCGTCAAGTGGCCAGCCAAGCTAGGGGAAGCTCAGAAGAATTACGACGACAGATCACGGTGCACCTTCCACAAAGAAAAGGGACACCGAACTGAGAATTGCACGCCACTAAGACAACACTTGGAAGAATTGGTGGCAGCAGGCCACTTGGACAAATACATTGAAGGAGGAGCGCAACCGGCCCCCCAAGATCATAATGACCATCCCAATAGAATGCCAATTGATGCACCACCTCAAGGCACTATCAATGTAATTCATGGAGTTTTTGAACCTGAGCGCGTATGCGAGCTCAGAGGTTCAATCAAGAAGGCTGAGCACTTTAGGGAAGTATTAAGTGCCCAACCTACCATCAAGAAGGGAAGGACAGAGGCAACAAACGTCATGTCCTTTTCGGATAAGGACTTGGAACGAATTTACTGCCCCCATAATGATGCCCTGGTTGTCACTCTCCGAGTCAAGGATTTTGACGTCAAGAGGATTCTGATTAACCAGGGTAGTTCATGTGAGATCATGTATTACGACACATTCAAACAACTAAAGCTGCAAGACAAAAACTTGGCGCCTGCAGTTTCTCCCCTGATTGGATTCAACTCCATGCCAGAGTGGCCTGTCGGCAAAATAATCCTTCCGGTCAGAGCAGGAAGTGTAACAAAACAAGTGGAGTTCTGGGTATTAAAGGTCCCCTCCACCTACAACATCATCCTGGGCAGAACATGGCTGCATGCCATGCGTTCGGTAGTGTCATCATACCATCAGGTAATGCGGTTCCCCAATGACGCCGGTATAATTGAAGAAGTCTATGGCGATCAGATCATGTCAAAACAGTGCTTCGCCACAGCGAATGGAAGCCGAGCTGCCAAAGGATACGTTCATTCGGTGGAAGAGCCAGAAAGTAATGAACTATTCGCGGATGTCGGCAAAGAGGCTGATCAGAAAGCGGTGGAGGACTTGGTGGAGGTAAAAATAGATGAGAAGAACCCGGATAAGTTCTTCTTGCTTGGCTCATCGTTGTCCAGCGCTGAGAGATTAAAGGTCTTGGAATTCTTGACCTCTAATATCGAAGTGTTTGCCTGGACACCTTATGACATGCCAGGCATTGATCCAAACTTCATCAGTCACCAACTCAATGTCCACCCATCTGCCAGACCAGTCATTCAACGCATACGCAGATCGGCACTCCACCACGCCGAAATAGTGGCAGAAGAGGTAGGCAACCTGCTGGAGGCAGGAGCAATAAGGGAAGTGCACTACCCAAGGTGGATCTCCAACACAGTTGTAGTGCCAAAAAAGAATGGTAAATGGCGTGTCTGCGTCGACTACAAAACAGTCAACAAGGCATGCCCGAAAGATAGCTTTCCTCTACCAAGGATAGATCAACTGGTGGACCTAACGGCAGGGCATAACCGACTTAGCTTTCTGGATGCATACAGAGGCTACCACCAGATCGCCATGTATGAACCAGACCAAGAGGTCACATCCTTCACAACACCAAGGGGGTTATATTGCTACAAGGTCATGCCCTTTGGCCTAAAGAACGCAGGGGCGACATTCCAAAGGATGGTCACCAAGATGTTTGAACCATTGTTAGGCAGAACAATGGAGGCTTACATCGACGACATGGTGGTCAAAAGCAAGGATGAGAATGACCATCTTAAAGATCTAGGCGAGATGTTCCAGATCCTGAAGAAACACAAGCTGCGCCTCAACGCGTCCAAATGCACATTCGGAGTTGGATCTGGCAAATTCTTGGGCTTCCTGGTGACCAACCGAGGTATAGAAGCAGACCCCTCTCAGATCAAGGCAATCCAGGAGTTGGAGAGACCAAACTCAGTCAAAGAAGTGCAGCATCTCACTGGTATGGCGGCTGCACTCAACCGGTTCATAAGCAGGTCATTAGACAGACTACGACCATTCTTCCAAGCTTTAAAGGCCAAATTTGAGTGGGATGAAGAATGCGACCGAGCTCTGGAAAGCTTGAAGGAATACTTGTCTTCCCCACCACTACTTGTTACTCCAGTACCTGGTGAAGAACTCTTTTTGTACCTGGCAGTCTCTCAGCACGCAGTCAGCGCAGTGTTGGTTCGTACAGAAGGAATACAACACTTGCCCATCTTTTATGTCAGCAAGACATTGCTGGGAGCCGAAACAAGGTACTTGCCATTGGAGAAACTAGAATTAGCATTAATGATGACATCCAGAAAAGTAGCGCACTACTTTCACGCCCACACCATAGTCGTCCTCACAGCCTTTCCACTAAAAGCTCTGTTTGAAAGGGCGAACTTTAGTGGGCGAATTTTGAAGTGGGCAGTAGAGTTGGGACAATTCGACATTAAGTTCCAACCCAAAACCGCAATAAAAGCCCAATCTTTGGCAGACTTCGTCGCAGAGTTTACTCCTGGAAGTCATCATATCTGCCCAGTCGACCTAACTAACACAACCGAACTAGGGACGGAAGTTGACGCCGGAATAGCGCAACCCCTGGTAGAAGGTAGTCAATCAAGCACCAAGGTAGACCATACTAAGGACAACAAGGAAGAGACAAACAAAGGCTCACCAGCAGTTCAAACAGAGGACGAAGGGCAGACAGCCAACATGGACTTTGAAGAAAACACCATCCTTGACCCCACGGCATCGTCTGATCCTTCCACTTGCTGGAAACTATTCGTTGGAGAGATGTGGAAGCTCTTTGTGGATGGAGCATCCAACCGACATGGTGCAGGGCTTGGCATAGTCCTCATCTCTCCAGACGGCCTGGTTATAGAGCAAGCAATCAACCTTGGCTTCCCAGCATCCAACAATGAAGCGGAGTATGAGGCGCTTCTCGCAGGACTCAAGTCAGCACACTTCATGAAAGCAACCGAAATAATGGTATACAGTGACTCTCTGCTGGTGGTAAACCAAATTTCTGGCGAATACGAAGCAAAGGACGACAGAATGGCCAAATACCAAGAGTTAGTCAGAACAGAGATCAAGAAGTTTGATGTGGTAAGGATAGAACAAATTGGCAGGGAGGAAAACAGCCGAGCGGACGAGCTAGCAGGCCTTGCCTCAATGGCAGATACATCAATCCCTCATCCATTACTCATCGACTTCTTACCAAGACCAAGCATAGAAGACCCCGAAGCAGAAGAAGTATGTTGCGCAGAATTAGGCCCTTCCTGGATGGATCCCATCATCCTGTTCCTGAAAGACGGCATCCTACCAGAAGAGAAAAAAGAAGCCAACAGAATAAGGGCAAAGTCGCAGCGATTTTGGCTATCTCCATCTTTGGCATTATACAAGAAGTCGTTCTCTGGGCCTTACCTCAAGTGCGTTCATCCCAGCAAAGTAGAAGCATTCCTGTTTGAAATACACGAAGGGGTGTGTGGAAGTCATCAAGGGGGAAGGTCGCTCGCTTACAGGGCTATTTCGCAAGGATATTGGTGGCCATATATGCAAGCAGACTCAGAGAAATATGTGAAGAAGTGTGAAAAATGCCAGAAATTCGCACACCAAATACATCAACCAGCAAGAGAACTCCTACCCTTAACTAGCCCATGGCCTTTCGCAATGTGGGGCTTGGACATAGTAGGACCACTTCCAACAGCACTCGGCGGCAGAAAATTCTTTCTCGCTGCAACAGACTACTTCACAAAATGGGTGGAAGCAGAAGCATTGGCGTCAATCAAAGAAAAAGATGTGAAGAAGTTTGTTTGGCAGAATATTATCACTCGGTTTGGCATACCAAAAGCACTGATCTCAGACAATGGAACTCAGTTCGACGGCAGAATCTTTAGAAGCTTTTGTGAAGAATACAAGATAGAGTTCTACAATTCCACACCGGCATATCCTCAAGCAAATGGGCAGGCTGAAGCATCAAATAAAGTCGTCTTGGATGGACTAAAGAAAAGGCTAGAGAAAGCAAAAGGCAAGTGGGCAGATGAACTTCCTCACGTCTTATGGGCTTACCGCACCACGCCTCGGCGATCAACTGGAGAAACACCATTCTCCTTAGCCTATGGCATGGAAGCAGTGATCCCACTAGAAGTTGGCCTCCCCACAATTCGAAGCGAAAATTTTGATCCAGACTTAAATGGAGAAGCCATAGCCTTAGAACTCAACCTTGCAGAAGAAAGAAGAGAAAGAGCGTTAGTCCACATCACCTCATACCAACGAGAGTTAATCAGAAAATACAGCAAAAAGGTGCATCCAAGACAATTCAAGATTGGGGATTGGGTACTACGCAAAGTAATGGGAAACACCTTGATCCCAGGAGACGGCAAGTTAGGCCCAAATTGGGAAGGTCCTTATAAGGTGGTTGGGTTAGCAGGCAAAGGGGCATACCACCTAGAAGACAAGGATGGCAAGGTAATCCCTAGGCCATGGAATACGGCCAATCTCAAGTTATTTTACTTTTAGCTTTTCTTTTTTCAAACATATGTAATTTTCTCTTCCTTCAATAAAATGAGAAATTCTTTTTAGCACAAGTTGTTCTTTGTAAAAGTTTAAGTATATTGCAAGCATTCTATTCTAAGTTAGCTGGAAAAACTAACTTAGAGGTTGGCTGGATTAAACCAACACCCTTCCTAAGCCCAGGATAAGGATCCAGGCTGCAGGACATTTGGTCGGAATAACCAAATACTATAAGTTAGCTGGAAAAACTAACTTCAATAACCAACACTTGTTACTCTTCAGCCGAAGTAAGTGAATGGCTAAAGAGTGGTTGGCTGGAATAAACCAACTCTTGTTACTCTTCAGCCGAAGTAAGTGAATGGCTGAAGAGTGGTTGGCTGGAATAAACCAACTCTTGTTACTCTTCAGCCGAAGTAAGTGAATGGCTGAAGAGTGGTTGGCTGGAATAAACCAACTCTTGTTACTCTTCAGCCGAAGTAAGTGTAAGGCTGAAGAGTGGTTGGCTGGAATAAACCAACACTTGTTACTCTTCAGCCGAAGTAAGTGAATGGCTAAAGAGTGGTTGGCTGGAATAAACCAACTCTTGTTACTCTTCAGCCGAAGTAAGTGTATGGCTGAAGAGTGGTTGGCTGGAATAAACCAACTCTTGTTACTCTTCAGCCGAAGTAAGTGAATGGCTGAAGAGTGGTTGGCTGGAATAAACCAACTCTTGTTACTCTTCAGCCGAAGTAAGTGTATGGCTAAAGAGTGGTTGGCTGAAATAAACCAACTCTTGTTACGCTTCAGCCGAAGTAAGTGTATGGCTGAAGAGTGGTTGGCTGGAATAAACCAACTCTTGTTACTCTTCAGCCGAAGTGAGTGTATGGCTGAAGAGTGGTTGGCTGGAATGAACCAACACTTTGTACTCCTCAGCCGAAGTGATTATATCGGCTAAGGAGTGGTTGGCTAGTAAGCATATTTTAACCAGCCTAAACCGAAATAACAATCGAAGTAATAGAAGACATTACAAAATGCAAGCATACACACAAACAACCGGAATAAGAGTTGCGTAAAATTTTCATTCAAAGAAAAGTCATTACAAAGGGGCATACTTCGGTTACAAAGAGAAGAAAAAATTAAGAGAAAAGTTCATCAATTTCAGCATCAAAAGCCGCATCATCAACTCGAAGACCGGTCTCAAGAGGAAGCTCACTCTCGGCTGCCATGATTCCTTCGGTTGGAACCACGTCTTCATTCGGCTGCTCGACAGGAAGGTCCTCTACCATGGGTTCCAACCGAAGTGACGGGTCGGCACCAACAACCGGAATGTCTTCAGAAGCAGAGGAGTCATCAATGTCTGAGTCCTCCAGAAACTCTTGTTGCAGAGCGTCTGCATACGCCGCAAGGGACTTCGGTATAAAGTAAGCTGGAGGGTCGAAGACCTCGGTCTGTTGATCATGACCGAGCTTCTCCATAGCCGCCCTCCAGCCACACTTGAAGAAAAGCTCCTTGGCGGCGTCGCATTGTTTTACATAGGCCTCCTCTGCCTCCTTGTAACCTCGCTTGTACCCCTCCTTTTCGGCCGCCTCCATGTTCTTTTTTAATTCGCTTATTTCAGCGTCTTTTCTCTTCTCAAGCTTCAGCAGCTCACGCAGATATTTGTCTTTCATTACAATGGCCGCTTTTTGCCTCTCTGCTTCAGCCGAACTAACCACATCGGCAAGTCGACCGTTCTCTGCTTGAAGCTCGGACAGTTTCCTTTCGGCCTCCGCTAGTTCGGCCGCCTTTGCCTCGACTTCTGCCATTGCTTGCCTTGTAGTTTTTCTTAGTTCTTGAACTTTCTTGTATGTAATATTGTTCTTTTGTAAGGCCTGGCAAAACAAAAATTTCTTTTCAGCCGAAGTAAAAGTTGGAAAATACGGGCAGCAACAACAGACAGAGCTACTTACTAAGATCATGGACTTGGAAGCAGACCGAATTGATTTCATTTCGGTGTTCAGTTGCTTCAAGTGGTGCTCCATGTCCTTGGGGAGGCACACACTTTTGGCCAGGTTAAAGGCCAGTTGGTGGTCTTTCTCAGCCACGACCGAGTCAGTAGCTTTGATGTCTCGGTCGTTGAAGGTCAGCGGCGGAGCCCACTTCGGAGATTCAGCTCGGTCGGTTTGCTCCGGTCGGGGGGAAGGTCGAGGACTCTGGGGGATGGATTCAACCTCATCGACTAGTTGCCGTTCGGTCGATGTATTTCGGGCGCGTTTGGAAGGGCGAGATGAGGAAGGCTGCTGAGAAGGGAGGGCCACAACAGCAGGCTGCACCTCGACGGATGGCTGTACTTCGGCTCTGGTTGATGCAGTTAGAAGGGCCCTGACTCTGCTCTTCTTTGCCATTTCTTCCTCAGCAGTTAATGGAACAAGTCTTATTTCGGGCAAAGTTGGGTCCGGTTCTGGTGCTTCCTCAAGAAGGAAATCGGTTACCCTTGCTTTTCGGCGACCGCTGTACCGGTAGGTCGGCTCGAAGTTCAGAAGCTTAGCCCAACTTCTTTCTTTAATCCGTAGTGCGGCTCGCAAAACTGCAAGGTTGGGATAGCTATACAGGGAATGGAGGTGGGCGAAATCTGCAAAAAAGAAGAAGTGTTAGTTCGGTCAATAGATTAAAAAACCGAGATAACATACAAGGAACAAGACCGAAGTTAAATTACCAGGCTCTCCCATTTTCCAATTTATAGGTCGGCCAGGAATTTGGGCTTGAAAATCCTCAAAATTCCCAGAGACCCAGAAGAAGTCATCGTCATTAAGGTCTTTGTCCGGTGTGTGCTTAACAATCTTCTCTCGGCGGCGGCGGATCCTAAGGTAATAGACCCATCCAGCATCTTTCGAGCCGATGGAATATTGATGGAATATTTCGGCAAGGCCAAGGTTTAAACCGGTTTGGTGGTTTAGTGCGGCTATTCCCATAATAATACGGTATGTATTGGTGGACAGTTGGGTGGGGCATAACCTAGTTTGTCTAAGGAACTCACAGATCAACGGTTGTACAGGAAACCGTAGTCCGGTCTCAATTATGGATTGAAGAGTAAAAGGAATGAAACCTTCGTTGTCCCATGGAATAACGTCCTTTTTTGCTAAAGTCAAATGAACGTCATCCGGTATATCATAGTCCTTCCTGAATTCGGCCATCCCACCAGGGGTCTCAACTAAATACCTATACTTACCCATTTGTTGTATAATTTAACGAATAAGTTATTTCGGTGCGGTAATCGTGCCCAGAAGCTCGGTTGAGCGCACGCAGGAGTGCCTGGGTAACCTAAGTCTGCAAAGTAAAAAACAGGGGGTTAAAGCACTGATCAGTGGACCGTGCTACAATTTAAAAGCAAGGTATAAGAGCCCTACTTCGGCCTCAAATTAGCTGGTTCTATCTCGGTTCATCTAAAGGTTTGGCAGCTCGGTTTGAGCAGTTTGCTCGGTAGACCGGTTTAACGTCTAGGGGCAGCTTTCTGAGTTCGGTCTAAAAGACTAAGAGAGCTGGTTTAGCCCCAAGGCCTAAATCGGCTGCAGTGTGAATAGAGTTACTTCGGTTAAGCCTCTGGGGGCGGCTTTCTGAGTTCGGTTTAGGAACCAAGAGAGCCGACTTGGCCCCAAAAGCTTAGTTCGGTTGACCACCGAGGTTCCTAGTTTGCTATATTCAAAACTTGGTGATCTTATTTCGGCTAAAGCGAGTTCGGTTATTGACTACAAAGATCTATCTATTTGGGGGCAAACAGGATCCTAGTTCGGTTGCTATGTGATTTTGGATCTAAAAGTGGTTTTCTACATAACAGTTCATACACACATGGAGTTCTACTGGTTTTTTCATAAAAGTACGAAAGTAAAGCAACAAATGGAGAAAAATGTTTGCAAAAAACATACAAAGCATGGAAAGTAAAGTACGAAAACATAGAAAGCAAGATGGTTAGATTTTCTTACCAGAGAAGAGAGAAGGAAGACTGGAGTCGGAAACGGTGGCAGCGAGTAAAGAACACAAGCTTGAGTATGGAAGGAGTAGAGGCACAGAAAGAAGATGAAAACAGTAGAGTAAGTGATTCAAGAAGTAGAAAGGTTGTTTTGTGAAAGAAGGGAGAGAAAAAGGCGGCAAAAAGAGGCGGGAATTGTACAAAATTTCTGCAGGGCGGCGTAACAGTTGGCCACGGCTTATCAGAGCCTGCCACGTGTCACTGGAATGGGAAGCGTTACAGACGCTATGATTGAAGAGACGTTTTTTACCGGACAAAACGGAGCCCGAGGTAAACTTTAGCTCGGCTTAAAAGTTCGAGAGTTTTTAGCACGGCTGGGGAGGCTAAAGTATTTTTAGCTCGGCTGGAAAATCTTAAGACGGCGCCAGTTCGGCTGATGGACTGGTAATCCCAATCATGCTATGCAGATGGAATTAAGGGGCAATTGAGAGGGTAATTTTTGATAAAAATTAGGCCGAGCTATGTGGTGGGCTTCGTGGCCCAAAGCACCAAGGACTTGGTAAAAAGGCCGCAAGGTTATTCCGGCCCAGGGGAGATAAAAGATACTCCGGCCCAAGTTGTTAAAGTTACTCCGGTTCAAGAGCGATAGATTTATTCCGGCTCTGCGGAGATGATTGACTTACTTCGGTCAGAAGAGATAAAGTTACTTCGGCTAAAGGAATGTAAAGCTGCTTCGGTTGACAACTTGAGTTAGTCCTGTCTCAAAAAGATAGTACGGTCATAATTGAATTCGGGATAGGTCGGTTGTAATGTTGTTACTCAGTGGACCAGTCCAAACACACCACGGTTCATGTATGAGAGAACCGAGATATGGTGTGGCATGAAGAAGAACTGAACTACTGTTAGTACGACCTACTTTGTGGCTCGGCATAGCCATTTTTACTTCGGTCAAATAGTAATTCGGCCATGGAGAAAACCATCCCACTTGGTTTAAGCAGTGGGGGAGAGTGTAAAAGGATAAGCATTATCCTTAGGAGAATGAATCCTAGGAGGACTCTGCATGGAGAAGTACAAGTCCTACTAGGATTGTGCCACGGAAAACTTATAAAAGCCCACAAGCATCACCTTGAAGGAGGTAATTGAACTCAATTCTTTCTGAGAGCATAAAACTTTTTCTATTTGTCAAGCTTACTGACTGAGGCATCGGAGAGGTTTCCGGCACACACCCGCCGGCTAGCTCACGTTTGTGTTTTCAGGTAATAAAGCGACGTCGTACGGAGGAGCGTGGACTTGGTCAACAGGATTATACGAGGAGAATTATTTCCTCCCCGTACAATTACGTTGAATGGTGATGTATATGCAATCGAAATTACAACTGGTCGCGTGCCTCCCCTTTTCATATTTATACTATTTTCCTTATATATGAAGTTTACACCTTATTTGTCCTTCATAAAATTATAATAGCACTTCTTTTTAAATTATGTAAAATTCTTTTGTATTTTAAAAATTTTAAAAGTGCTTTATTATATTATTTTTTTTCTGTTCATTCTTTTATATTCTAAACTAGGAAGTTAATGGTAGGAATTGAATTAATTGAACATTTCTTTCTTATTATGAGATTTGTTTAGTTGATTTTTTTTTTCCATTGTAGATTTTTTATTTTGTTTTGTTTTGTTTTTTTTTTTTTTTTGAGTTGATAGTGTTGAATTTATTAATCATAAATTCAGTTTGGTTGTTGATTGTGGATTTCTAAGCTATATTGATGTAATTCGCACGACAATTATAATGTTGAATCTCAACTATGGACCAAAAAAAATGTATAAATTCAGTGGTATCTCATTGTTGTTTATCGTGGATTTTTTTTTTTTTTTTTTTTTTTAATGATGTGAATAATATGGCCTTCCTCTATCTTAAATTTCTGACTTTGTCATTGAGTGATGTTTTCAAAACTTAATTATAAAATCATGAAAAGGTTTATGATTTTACAACTTAATATTTATAAAAAATACCACTAATTTGGAAATATCTTTTTATCAATACACTGACGTGATATTTCCCCATAAATAAATGTTGCAATGATCATCTATTTAGAGTATATTATCTCATCATCTGACATACCAGTTTAATTGTGATTTAGAGATATCTATATATATATCTATCTCTCTATACTATATATATAAGCAAATGTAATTATTATGTCAAAAGTTTTTAAATATTTATTATTAAATTCTCATAATTTTGAAATAAATTAATAAATACGTGGCATCTCCCTTCACCTCTCTTCTCCCTATTCATATATTCTCACTCTCTTCCCCAATTGTTATATAAAAGATAAAAAATAAAAAATAAAAAAATCAAATAATATCTTTCCTTAGAGTTTTAGGTAAAGATATGTATATAGATTCCCACATTTATCATGTCAAAAGTTTCCAAATGTTTATTATTAAATTCTCATAATTTTGAAATAAATAAATAAATACGTGGCACATCCCTTCACTCCTCTTCTCGCTATTTAGATATTCTCACTCTCTTCCACAATTGTTATATAAAAGATAATAATAAAAAAAATCAAATAATATCTTTCCTTAGAGTTTTAGGTATAGATTTGTTTATAGATTCCTACATGTCTATCATTAAATCAGGTAAATTTAAATTAAAAAACAAAGAACCCACAAATCCCACAATGCTTATTCCTAACTGTTATATATATAAAAAATAAAAAAAATCGGATAATATCTTTGTGGGTGTCTATCTAAAATCTTAGTCCAAAATATTTGAATTTTTAATTTAAAAAAAAAAATTACAAAATGCCATACTCAATTTCTATGGGATCATACTTCATTTTACCAAAAAAAAAAAAAAAAAAAAAAAAAAAAAAAAAAAAAACAACGAAAAAGGTCAAAAATAATAAATAAACAACCAAATAAGTGTAAGCATTTATTAGATAAATATTTTTTTTTTTTAAAAAAAAAAATAGATTTGTATTTTAAATTTAAATTTTATATGATATCTTTAGCTCCTTATCTTTATTCCAAAAAGTATATTTGAATTTAAATACTAAACCTCCAAAATACATTATCTTTAAATTAAGTTTCCATATAAATTTGAACATCCACCAACAAAATCCAACATTGGAAACAAACCCCCAACTACATCCATTTTTTTTTGTTTTTCTCCTCTTAACATAGTGGTGATCATAAGAATTTCTTTAAGGTATTAATACTTTATATCTCCTAACTCCAAAAATTTATTTATTTATCCTCTCTAGAGAAGATTATAATATACATAGAGTTTTACAAACAATCCCTCGAGATTAATCATTTTTTTAATTGAAATCTATTTGAAGTCATAAAATTCCATGTCATTTTTTTTTTCATTTTTATTCTATTGTATATTTTAATGATAGATCTTTCAAGCAACATGTTTAAATTCATATAAATTTACATAGAGTCTATATAGTTTTACATAAAATCTACTTAGGTTTATAAACTTTTTCATGCAATTGATCTAGATTTATAGATCTTTGCATGTAATTTGTGATAGTACTTGAAAAGAATTTTTATTGAATAACTCATGCATATTACAATTATTATCAATCACATCATTTTAACTCACTATAATTAATATATATATATATATATATATATTGTATGTTTCTCAAATGTATCATTTGTCTTATAATATTTGGTATAACTACTACTATACATTTTTAGTGTCCATTGATCTAATTATTAGTTATAGATGATATCTTAAAAAATCAATTCAATGATAGATTGCAATTATTAAATTGATATATTTTTTTTCTCTTCTTTTATTTATTTTTTTTGTTTGTATTGTAACGCCCTCAAAATAAGACCTAATCATCCATTCATAAAACCCATAAAACATAATAGAAGTGTTACATATTACATTCATCAGAGTATTCTTTACAAAAGATATTAAACAAATAAATGCCCTACGAGCTTATAGTTTTCTAAGAGATAATTTGGTTGCAACAAAAGAAGAGTTCTAACTCTTTTACATGTAAAGCTTTTGACTTAGATTTACATCTAAATACAAAATAATAACAAAATAGCAAAACAAAGCCTTCAGCTCCTAAACCTCCCAAGCTATATCCTTGGAGGTAGCATGTCACCTGTACTTGAAAATGGTGTCCCAAGTAGGGTGAGCCAAAGCCCAATAGAGATATGCTAGGCAACATATGAGAATTAACTAAGACATTAACATCCAATAAATGTTTAACCACTTGAAGACCAACTTATACCCTTTTCATAACCAATCAATCACTACAAGAAATAATCAGTGTGTTTGGTTTGAGTTTTTTGGATTAAGTTTTTTGAAAACTAAGTTTTTTGGTTTTCGTATTTTTTTGTTTTTAGTGAATATTTTTAACATTTTAAATATTTTTTTTACTTTTTTAGATGCACCTTAGTTAGATGTATCTAAAAAGTAAAAAATTTGTGAAAAAATATTTTAAAAAATTAATAAATACATAAAAATACAAAAAATGTACATAATTTTCGTATTTTTTTTTTGTATTTTTAGTATTTAGTGAATTTTTAAAAGGTTTTTTTCACAAATTTTTTACTTTTTAGGTATAATTATGTTAGGCATGTCTAAAAAGTAAAAAAAATTTCTTAAATTATTAAAAAAATTCAGTAAAAACAAAAAAATACGGAAAATAAGAAAGTAGAATTTTCTGAAAGCTGTTTTTTGGAAAAATTGAACCAAGCATAGTGTTTTGGCCACCAAAATATTAGTCGCCAAAGGTCGGATTTTTACTCGTTGATACCATTTAGTGACTAAATTTTTTTGTCGCCAAGTTAGTTGCCTAAACCCTGTCGGCGAATGTTATAGCGACTAAACGCGTGTTTGGTCGCTGAAAGTGCAACATTTGGCTACTATTTTTTTAGTCGGCAATGTTGCCTTTTAGCTACTAAATTTTATTTGGTCGGCAAAAATAAATGTTTTGGCTACTAAATTATTGGTCGCCAATAGTCAATTTTATTTTTTAAAATTATACATTTACCGACCAATACTCAAGGAATCGGCGACCAAACCTTTTAGTCGCCAAAAGGTTATTCGTGAAAAATAAAATAAAATTACACTCATTAGCTCTTGTGGAGATTCAAACCATCAACCTCCCACACCATAAATGTTATACAACACACTCTTTCTACTATGCCTCTATAAAACCATATAATTATATATGCAACATATATTATTTATATAGTACATAGACTAATATTAATATAAAATTATATATATAAATATAATTATTTTTTATTGAACGTAATTTATGTAAAAAAAAATTATTTACTAGAAAAAAAAAGAGACCTCTTTTGGCGACTAAACTTCTTTTTAGTCACCAATTCTATACTTTGGCTACTAATTTTTGTAGTCGCTAAAAAAATTAATTCCCGCGCTAAAATTACCACTTTTGGCGACTAAACTTCTTTTTAGTTGCCAAAAAGCCTCACATTTAGCTGCTACATTATTTTTAGTCGCCAAAAAGCCTCACTTTTGGCTACTAAAATTTTATTTGTCGGTAAAAGTATCACATTTGGCTACTAAACATGTTTTTAGTCGCCCAATGCCTCACTTTTGGCTACTAAATTTTTTTTAGTAGCCAAAAGCCTCACTTTTGGCTACTAAAATTTTTTTAGTCGGTAAAAACATCACATTTGGCTACTAAAGTCGCCCAATGCCTCACTTTTGACTACTAAATTATTTTTAGTTCGTAAAAACCTTATATCGGCGACCAAACAGATTGTTAGTTGCCAAAACTTATACTTTTGGCTACTAAATTTTTTTAGTCGCCAAAAATTTTACTTTTGGCGACTAAATTATATTTAGTCGCCAAAACCTATACTTTCAGCGACCAAAGGTGCTTTTTTAGTCGCTAAAGATACTTTTTCTTGTAGTGAATATTGATATAGTTCATTATTATCCAAACAATTCAAAATGAGACTACAACGCATATATTAACACTTCAATCATAAACATCATTCGTACACTTCCATTCACTTGCCATTTTACGGAACTACGTCTGAGGGAACCGGCACCCAAATATATATAAGATTTTGGAACTTTCACCCTGGACACTCCGGCCAACTTAATTATCAATGGAGTCCATCTCCTATCTCCTCCCAAACAATGGAGTACATCCCCTATCTCCTTCCCAAACAATGGAGTACATCTTCTATCTCCTCTCCAAACAAGATACATATGCAATGTATTTAAACAGGTTATCATATACAATAACCAATTAAATCACATATTCAATGTGTTAATCCAACTGTCATATTCAATGACATAATTCAATTGATTAGTTTCAATTTACCTAATCATCATGCATTTCCTACAACAATCATGGCTATCTTTCACCGATAGCCCAAAACAGTTATTTCTAAACAGATAAATAAATCTATCAAACAAATGATTTATCAGCTTTACCATAGGTGAGTGATTTATCAATCCAACTACACCATTTAATCACATTTTTCCCTAATCTCATAATTTCCAAACCAATTTCATATTTCCACCCTTAATTTCATTAATAATACAAATAATTTATTTAATTCAAATTAGGGCATTTTCCCCCTTTAACATACATGGTACTTAAGACCCAATTTCACCAATTATATCCAAGCAATAGCATGTTCAAGACCTCTCATACCCATAGGGAACCCAAATTAGAATACCCCTCATTCAAACATTTCAATTTCAAACCCTAACTTCACCCAAACTTCCCAAATCCCACCATTTATACCAAATGACAAATATCTATGTTAAAACCCATATAGGAGAGTAGAATATCCCTACCTCAAGTGAAGAAGCCCCAAGGAGAAAAGCCAAGCACGAGATAAACTTCGAAAGTGATGAAACCAACTTTGACTCGGTTGAAAATAGAGATCTTGAAGAGCTCAATCTTTTTATCAAAGGAAGGAAGGTGAGGAGATCACTAGATCTAGGTCAAAATGTAGAGAGAGAGAGAGAGAGTATTTTAGAGAGTGAGGCTCTCAACTTAGGGGTTTGGGTGAAAAAAAATGAAAAAGTTATGTAAAAAGTCATTTTTACGATCTGATAAATGCGTAGTCTGCTCGAGCGTCAGACACAACAACAACGACCCGCTCGAGCGCAATAAGACTCGCTCGAGCGTAGAATGCACTCGTGACTTCAGACAATCGCTCGAGCGTAAGGAAGACCGCTCGAGCACAGACCCGCTTGAGCGTAATAAACTCCGCTTGAGCGTGAAAAACACTTCAACAGCATTTCTTGCAGGTGCACAAAGTACTGAATGATTGCAAACCCCGCTCGAGCGCAAGAAGACCCGCTCGAGCGGAAGACCAAAATTCTGGGCAACAAGGTTCTAGATCAATTAGCAACCAACCTGTTCTAAACACGCCCAAGACATTCCAAAACTCAAATTCAAAGAGTGGAAAAGAGAAAGGGCATAAATAACAGCATTAACCACAAGACCCGAGTTCGGAATACCATAAGAGCAGGGTTAAAATCCGGGATCGCTATATGTATTGTTTTTATTCTCACTTTTGTCTATTCTATTGTTTATGTGAAAACTTTATTAATAAATTGTGTGGTATAAAAATTATCAATAAATTGTGTGGTATAAAAATTATCAATATTTAGTTTGAATAATTATTCACACACACACACACACACATACACACACACACACACACATATATATATATATATATATTTGGATCAGCGAAAGTCAGTTGTTAGATATTATTCATATTGTTTAGCTTAAGTATGAGATATTATGGCTCTTTTTATTAAATGATTAGTTTTATATTAAGATATTTTTCTTCTTGATCTTATTTCCTTTCGAAAAAAACTTGGGACTCCTTATGGAAAAAAACTGATCAACCAACAGTGTCAATTTGGTTTCTATTGAATTATCCTTTAATTATGTTTGCTAAATTTAAAAATTAAAAACAACTATCTTATTGATATAAGTAACACAATTTAATGGGATTAGACATGACGACAATTCAATTATATCTATTGGCTAAATTTAAAATTTTAAAATTAAAAACATCTATTATATGGGGCATAATCCAATTGGGTTAAACATTTTGACTGTGTAACTTAATCATAACTATTTATTAAACTTTAAAAAAAAAAATTGAACATTAAAAATACTTATCTTATTCTACTACAAATATAAAAAAATAAAAAAATAAAAACACCTAATTTCTTTTAGGTGGTGAAAACACTTAGGTATTAGATAAATTAATTGGCATATGTGGTCATAATCAATTGGGTCAGATATTTGACTATATCTCAATCATAACTATTTGATTATAAAAAAGGCAATAAATAAAAAAAAATTAAAAAAAAAATCATAATCATTAGACTATTTACCATGTCACCACATGTTCACTTAAAAAAAAAAAAAAATTCTTATTGTGTAAAGGTTCAAAATTTAGAACACCCAACAAGATAAGGCCTAACTTTGATGCATGTTTCACTACTAAAAATTACCACATTAAATCTCTATCATAATCAAAATCTGCTAACTCCACCTTAGATTCACACCACAACTAAATTCACATCTCTTTTTCTCTTTCAAATTTAAATATTTTTAATAAAACATTAAAAACAAAGAGATATATAAATTAAGATTGTCCAATACATATATATATATATATATATATACTTTAAAAGGCTTTATTATTTTTAATTTATAAATAAAATTTTGAATCTCCTGTGCATAGCATGTTGGAAATGGTTGGAACCAGAATTTTCTCCTAACTTTGGTCTATTATTTAGGTGGGACCTGAGCGTCAAATTTGGCGGGTCAAAGTGGTAACGCGTTCTATGCCGCGGCGTGATTCACATGGTATATTTGGTTGCTCAAAACCATTATCGAGTGAATGGAAAATTGAAGCCAAAGTGAGTTCCATAGAAATGGAGTTTTGGTGGAAATTCCGTAAGGTTGGAAAATGGCTTGTCCTACATTGATTTGTTGAGAAGTTCTGAATGGGTTTATAAGGCATGGGATTAGAACTTAGGGTGTGCCCCAAGGGATACCCAAGTTTTGTAGAGAGGGAGGTTATGGGCAAAATGGGCTTGACCCATTGGACCCAAAAATCACCACACACGCGCGCGCCGTCCGTCCGTCCGGGCGAGTTGGCTTGGGCCTGGGCTTCGGTGCGGGTGTGTGGTGTGTGGTTGGGTTGGGCTTGTCCGGCCCAATACTAATCTTTTTGGGCAAAAAATATTTGAATTTTATTTTATTTTTGGCAAATAAAATCTGTTTGAATTCAAATTACTTTGCATCTCTTCAAATTTTGTACAGATTAAATTCAAATATGTATAGAATTTATCTGTCCGAAACAAGCTCAATTCTTAGCAACAGATTCGGTTACTAGGTAAAGTCAAAACCGAACAGTTTTGAATCTGTCCAAACAGTGCCTATCTGTTTAATTTAAATTGAACAGGTTTGCACCTGTTTAATTCAAAACTAACAACCACAATTTTGCCTATAAATAGACTAGCCCCTCATTTGATGTTTTAGATTCATAAATTTCGTACTTCTCCTCTGTAAATTTATTCTTCATTTTGCTACATTTAATTTTTTGTGAGAAAGAGTGTAAACACTTAGTGTGTTCGTTGAACAAATAAATTGTAGTGCTGCATTTATTTGTAGTTGATCATTTCATCCTGGGAGATAGACGTCTATATTCTGAAAGCATCATGGAGAGGACGAATCTGTCTTAAGGAGACAGTGTCGAACACTGGACTTGATCATAATACTATTCAAGATATTAATCAAGTAAGTTATTTATTTATTTTCTGTTTTATTATTTATTTAAATCAGATTTTAATTTTGTTTTTGTAACAAAATAAAATCTTTTTTTATTTATTTAATTCTATTTCTAGTTTGATTTTTTGTAATCAAACTTTCTCTCTCCTTTCCTATTTTTCTTTTATATTCTGTTTGTCGTTTAGTACCCAAACAGAATTAATTAATTTAATTACAGTGAAGATTGTCCAACATAGCACAGCTTTTATGCTAGTATATATATAAGGAGAAGGTTCTTTTTAAGAACAATAATTGTGGAAACTCCAAACTGCCAAACTAATTTTATTAATTTGTTAATTTTTAAATAAATAAAAAAAACTATTGGTTAGTTTCTTAAGTCAAAAATCTAAAAACAAAAAAATTCTAATTATCTACAATTTTGAATTTTAAAATTTAAAATAATATGATAAGTCACTCTCACTCTTTCCAAAAATAATGTTGATGAAAACAATTCAAATAAAAAAATAAAATAAAGACACAAATTATCTATGATTTTGAATTTAAAAATTCAAAATAATATGGCAAGCCACATTCATCCCACTCTCACTTTTTTCGAAAATAATAAAAATCTAAAATTTTAAAAATCCAAGCAAATTAAAAATTCAATACAATTCTCTCTTTAAAATACTCAATATTTGATCTTTTTTTCCCACCCGGCCAATTCCTCCCCAAATGTAATGACGCAATGGTTATTCTCTCTCTTTACCAATAGTCCAAACTTATTTCATGTTTGTTTGTTTGAGATTTTTTTTTTAAAAATTTATATTTTTAGTTGAGTATTTTTTTTTCTCTATATGACCTTTTTTTTTCCAATGTATTTTTTTTCCAACTAAATTGATAATAAATATATATATATGCTATCTGTCTTTGTTTTGGGAGTTGGTTTGAAGTTTTTTTTTGGTGGATGTTTGTGTATTTTTTATATGCCTGTTATTATTTGTTTTGATATATGTGAATTGATAATATAAATATTTTTTTATTTTTAGAATAAGGTGTCTTATATTGTTCTTTATGATTTGGCCATTTTTAAAATTTCTTAAACAAAATTTTCAAATTTTTTATTTGTAAAAAATTAAAACATTTAATTGACTTCCCATCAGTAAATAAAATTTTAAATAATGAACACTATTCCATAATTTATGGATTTAAAAAAAAAATTTAACACCCATATATGGAATTAGAAAACCTAAAATCATGCATTTTTTTGTTTTTCATTTTCAACTCTTTAAAACTCCAACAGTATATTTTTATTTCCACAACATTGTCCTTTTATATTTACAAAGATAAAAAAATTAGACCGGACTTGCATAATGGTTAGTGGTGGTGGTGAGCATGGCAACAACAAGGGTGATGATGAGCTCGACCAGGGCATTGCTTGGGTGGATTTTGAAATGGTGAATATTAAAAGAATAGTAGATAGTTTGGGTGACGAATTGATTTAGAAAACTAATGTGTGGTTTACCATATAAAAATTGAATATGGATCATATATTGTTTTTTATATATAATTTTGGGTACTTTTGTATAACTATAAAAAATTATTGTGATCACATGTTACTTATCATTTGATATATTATTGTTGTATTATTGTAATGAATTTCATTATTAATGTCTATTATCAGTGCAGTAGCAAGACGTCGCATGATAAATAAAAATATGTTTTGTTATTATTATTATTGATAATATATTTCTTTATTTACCTTTTTACAATGTTCAAAAAATTAATTTATGTTTATTGTTAGTTTTTGTATATGAGAAGTCAAAATTCAATTTTAACAAATTCAAGTTATAACTAATTTGAGATTCAAAAGGAAATTTCAAAAGAAATTATAATTATATATAATTTTAAAATATTTTTAAAAAAATACAAGGAAAAATTGGAACTATATATTAAAATTATCAAACAGTCTAATTCTATGAAAAAATTTAAATGAAAATTTGATCAAATTTGAATTTATAATTATTAAATATTTTTAATAAGCCATTAATTTTTTATTCATATTTTAGCCTGATCTAGTCTTAAATAATTTTTCAGATATAAATATATCTTAATATTAATACAATCACTATTAGACATATTTTAAGATAGGTAAATTATATCGATAGTCTCCGCATTTTATCTCTTGTGTTAATTTGGTCTCTGTAATTTCAATCAGTTTGATTTTTACCCATAATTTTAGATTTTGTATTAATTGGGTTCAATTGATAATGTCAGTTAAGATTTTTGAAAGAAAATAGTTGTTGAGTTGGTTGAGATTAACTTAATGAGTTGAACAAGTTTATAATTTTGTCTATAAAAATATAACAGATGCTACTCATGTGTGTATTTTTATTAAAAAAACCACTAGCAATTATAACAATTGCACCAAATTGAGACAAAATTATAAATTTAAGATCAAAATTGATCAAATTAAAATTGCAAGGACAAAAATGACACAAGAGTTAAAATATACGGATTACCAATGTAATTTATCTTTTTAAGAATAAGTACATAATTTCTTAATTAATTTTGAAATTGTTAATAAATATACCAAACAAATATGTACATATTTTCTATTTTTGTTATAAATTTTTTAAAAAAATATATTTGCTAATTAAAAATTAAATAAATAGGTAGGTCTACTAACTCATGGATTGGACATGAACTAGACGATTCTATAAGGATTAGGCTTAAATCAAGAATTATTAGCAAAAAAAATCGACTTGAACTAATTTTTGTCGGCGACTTTTTAGCGTTTAATCCAATATTAGAACTCCAAAATTAGCTCATATCAGTCACGAGCTAATAAACTATGATATAATTTAAATATAAAATTTAAATTTATTTGGGCTAGAATATGACGTACAATTTAGGATGGCTTTATCTCAAATAATTTTTTTATACATAAATATATATATATATATATATATAACTATTAATTTAATTGTTTTAAACATAAATATATAGTTTTTTTTTTAAAAAAACTATAATTCGAACTTTTTAATAAGTATGCATAAAATAAGTCCATATTTCTTATTTTTATTATAAAAAAATATTTACAAATATTTATTTACTAATTTAATAAATAGATAAGTCAAATGATTCATATAAGTTGGGAACAGAACAAAACAATTTTTAATTATTAGGTGAAAGACAACTTGGCGTAAATCTAATGTTAAGCCTAAATTTAATATCACAAGTAAATTCTAATTCATTTTTACGTAAATCTTATAACATAAGACAAATTATAATTTTTAGACTTTACAAAACATGAAAAAATTACTATATTGAGAAATGTAATTTACCACTATCATATGATAAATTAACCTCGCTGAATTAAAATCAATTACAACTGTAGAAACATAATCATGGCATGATAACATAGCCTCCCAATTAAACATAAGAGATTCACCCTATTCCATAGCATATACTATGTACATCCTAATATCAAAATAACATTTCTATCACAATTCCCAAATATCAATAAATAGGTCCGAATACTTCTCACGGACTTCAACCTCACGTTCCCAAGTCGCCTCCTCAACCCCGTGGTGTCTCCACAACATTCTCACCAAGGGACAAATACGAACAAAAGATACACAGACACATTTGGAGAATATGCCGTTACTGACAAGGAATATTCTAACTATGGACGTCAGCGAGCATATGCCATTACTGCGACGGAATCTTCCGTAAGTTGACATCATCGTGCATAAGAAAAACATGCAAAAAAGAAGTAAAACACGAATGCAGGGATACGGGGTTTCAAACCCCTAACCTCAGGCTTCGTCCCTTGGTCCCTCAACTACTGAGCCAAACCACTGAACCCAAGTCACTCTTGTGACAAAAATAGATACATATAATGAGTATATATACTGAGTAAATAATGAGTAAATAAATGTATATAATGTGACAACTTTCTCGCTTCTCTCTCTTCCTTCGAAAACTGCGTCTGACACGTGGTCTTGCTTTTGCGTCAGTTGGCCGACAAAAGTAGACCGATTGCCGCTCGCCTTGGCTATCTCTCCCTCATTTTCTTCTTCTCTTCTGCATTCTTCTGAATCAGTATCTTCCCTCTTCTACTTATTCACCCATTTCTCCTTCTTCTTCATCATTCTCTTCCATCTCCTTCTTCTTCATCACTCTCTTCTGTTTTCTTTTTTCTCATCGAGAGAAAAAAGGAGACTGAACGGAGGAGAAAAGTTGTCCCAAAACTCAGTCTATTCTTTGCTATTTCTCTAACTCTCATTTCTTTCTCTTTACATCTCTCACCACACATGGCCTCATCTCGTCCCCTCACTCTCTTTCCGAACCTCAATGATCCAAGCTCTCCTAGACCAAGTGCCCCTGTTCCTACCCTTCCTAACCTTCTTGGACTGAGTACCCCTGCTCCTACTCTTCCTAACCTTCCTGGACTGAGTGCTCCTGCTCCCATTCTTCTTAACTTTCCCATGATGTCAGTTGAGCAAATCATGGTTGCTCAATCTGACATTGAGGCCAACCACTTCACACTGAGCTCTTGTATGGAAACAGTGACTGCAGTTACCAAATTATCTCACCGGTTGCAGAATAGGACCAGTGAAGTACAACAGTTAAATGCCCAATTTTCTCTACTCCAGCGCATGTACAAAGATGCGCGAGCAGAGATTTGCGCCCTAAAGGCGGAGAACAAGGAGTTGAAACGGAAGACCACCGTCATAACCTAATTCGGAGCACCTTCGTACTTCGCCTTTGACAACCAGCAGGGAATCAACTCTTTCGGCGGTCCTGTACGCACTCAGGCAGAGCCTTCAAGGGTCTTCCAAGGCGACAAAAAAATGAAGAGCTCGGCGGGAGAGTCGAGTAAGTGAAGTCAGCGTATGGCCGTTATCAAAAACAAGATCCCTCTTTTTTTTTTCTTTTTTTTGTTATCTCTGTAATCGGGGATGTCATCCCTTGATTTCAATAAAATCAGTTTTCTCTTTTTGTTTTTGTTTTTTTTTTAATCTAGTGCAATAATTTACTTAATATCCATCCAAAGTGATTATCTCAAGACTCTTAACCAATGAGAACACCCTCCCTTTAAAGACACAATTCAATGATATATTTTGTAATTGCAACCGTCACACGACAACTAACTCATCTCAATATTAAAATGAGTTCATACTCAGTTACCCAATTGAATAAAACTAACACAAACAATGACTCCAAATATTTCATCCCATGAGAACCTCCATTCGTCCCTTAGTACAATCATATTCTTCCATGAATTATTCCAAAAGCAAAATTCACAGATCACGTTAGCCTTAACTACTTTACTTGAACAAGAAGAAACACCAACCTTTACGAAACATAATGCAATCATGCCAAACACACTACTCAAAAATTCTCAGCCACAACTGTAGTTGCCCAACCAAACAATTTATGTATTATTTTTACCTATCCATTCTATTTTTTTCACTCGACGAACCAACTAATAGTTTACGCAAACTTGTCTACATCCATCCACACAATTTCACTCTAACATAGAATTTACCCGAACTGTGACGGCTCGATTCTACACTATAGGTTGCAGTCAAGGGAGAGTCACTAGTGAGTCCTATGGCTAATAACCAAGTAAGATCCCAGATCGCCGGAGGAGTCAAAATAGCCTCCCTTCCAAGTCCAGCTTTCTTAGGCAGCGCACTACCTTTTTGACAGATCTTACAAGGCATTGACACAAGGTCTCATAAGCAACGATAAGGTTCATACATAGAATATAAATACATAATAACCACAATATACTTGCTTCAAAAGATTGTTCCATTATATTACATCCCAAAAAGAAAGTTTTAAACTTCATATGAGTCTTACAAAATAACAAAAAGGAAATTTCTAGTATTCCTAAGATAGCCAAAAGTCTTCAAAGGTTTCCGGCTCGTCGTCTTCCGCTATGAGTTTCGCTTCGTCACCTGGCATGATACGCCGTGAGCTTTGAATGCCCAGTAAACACACACACACGCTACCCCTTTTTTTCCAGTCCAATACACAGTCACAACTATAACATCAAGTAATAAGAATGATACTCAATTAAATAAATAAAGGTTTTAGTTAGATGTTAGCAAACTAGAAATCCCCCAAAGAGATTTCGTCCTCCCAACCACAAAAATTGGACGCGGATTATTCGGTATGCCCCCTCTTTTGCTGCTTTGTTGCAGACCTAACCTCGGATGCCTACCAACGGTTATGTACCGTGTAGCGCCAACCGCATGGCCTCAAAAGAGACGGTAAAATAGGGCCTTGCCCGAATCCCTCCTTACACCAAACCACCTAGGGTCCGAATACAACCTCTCCGTTCAAGGGTTCCGAAAACCACTTGCGCAAGACTTTAACTTTTAAATAGGGAACGCATCCCAACATACCATATACCACATATTCTCATCTTTTCATTACTCAAATGTTAGAAAACCCAATACCCACCCAATTAGGTTTCCCGTTGAATTAAGTGTTTTAAGTCAAGGTTAGTCTAACTAAACGATAAAATAAAATTCACATAAGCATGCCTCCTCAAGATAAGAAGATAATTAACATAACATACCCATACAACATTATGCCAAGATATGATAATAGGCCATTAAACATTTTCATGAATACAAGGGTATAAAACATCCAAACATAACAAATTTTCAGATTTAACATCACATGAAGGTTAATATGGAAGGACTACTTAGGTTCATCCACCGGACTCGGTTTTCCTATGGTTCGTAGAGAATTTGATCTAGTTCCTAGAAAATTTTTCAGAAATGGGATTGCTTTTCCCGTTTTAAGTTATTTAGAAAATAGTCCAGCACTGTTCCAGAATCTGTCCAGAATCTGCCCAGATCTGTCGACTGTTACGAAAACTTGATTTTCTTGCAAACCACTCAGTGTTTTTTTGATGAAACCAATTTTAGTTGAAAGATAACCCATTAAGGAAGGTTTTGACATAAAATAGAGGTTCAGAATATTTTTGTACATTTTTCTGGAATTTTTGAAAGTTGACTGAAAAAAACAGGTTTTAAGGTGGAATGCCCAAAACAAGGAAATTTATAAAAAGGGGGTTCCACCATGGGAAGGTTTCATTTCTTTTGTGAAGAAAATATGCTAACCATCACATGTTTAACTCAGAAATTTTTTTTGAAAGAGTACCCTTGAAAAGTTGAGAGATTTGTACAAAAAGAAGATGGTTTGTACCAAAATGAGGAAAATACAAGAGAGATGGAAACAATACTCAAATCTTGGTATTTTGAACATAAGAACATGATAATAACAGATCTGAAACATCACTTAAAATCTTTAAAAGAACATGCATTAGAAAAGAAAATGAACAGAAGGTTGTGTTGGTGGCTTACCTTCTAGCTTTGCACAAGAAACTCTCTTCTTCTTCCCTCTCCTCTAGGCTCCTCTTCCTTGCTCTCCTCCCTCTATGTAACCAAAATGTGTGTGTGAGTGAGTGTGTTGTGTGTATGTTTGCAAGATAGGGAGGGTGTGGTATATATAGGCAAATTTGGGGTAAAAGGACATAAAAGCCCTTTAGTTGGAATTGGATGGAAAGTTAGGATTTTGCTTAAATTCTAAAGGAGTGGAAGGGACTTAGGAGGTGTGTTCCATTGGTTTAGGCCACCTCTAGTTGTAATAAAACTAATTCTTGGATCTTGTATCTTAGGTAGGTCACTAGGTTGTGTTTTTTTCCTAGAATCTCATGATGGTGTGTCTTGGAAATAGATTTCTCACCTCCTCCAAGGAAGGGCCAGCCATAGGAAAGTGTGAAGGGACTAATTTTTAATTATTTTATGTTCTAGGCACATCCCTCAAGGTGTATATACACACACACACACACACACATATATATATATATAGCAAGATTGATGGCATACCAAGGTACAAGATATAAGTACTATTTTGGGCAAGTTTTGAAATAATAAAAAAATATGTGAGGGCTTGAAGTTAACTACATGTAACCTAGGTAGAATTAAATTAGGTTAGGGAATTTCTGTTTTGATAAAATAAAAATAAAAGAAATAGAAATTTGCTAATTGACAAGATTCGAATTAATTCAAGTAACGAGGGCTTTAAGAAAATAATTCAACGCTTACACAATGCACTTCGAGTCTACATAGAATTCATTAAAACTAGATGTACATTCTAACAATACTAAAGTTCTCCCACCAAATACTCATAGTTGTAGTGATTTTGAAATCTTCTTTGAAGTCTCTAGTCAGCTCGCTTCTACCCAAATTCTAAAAGATATAACCACAAGCTATGATGCCACTCATTCAGCCTTTAGTGGCTCCTTAGGATCTCCCACAAAAATATCCGGATTGGTTCGGAAGAACTCCTTTTTTAGCAAGAGTGGTCCTGCCTCTGCAACTGGGGCAGTTGGGGCCTGTGCTAGGTTCTTAGCCCTTAGCATGTTCAGTACCCCTGCTATCTCTCGTGCCAAAGCACCCATGGTCTGTTGCCTAACTGGCTTAGCCACATTTGCCTACCCTGTCCCCTCTTCCTGCACCGGAATCTCATCCGGTATTGGCATCTCGTGCCTCCTAGGCCTACTATGCCTACCACTTCCCCTTCCACGTCCTGACATCCTAATAAATGTAACACTCGAGATTGGCACTGTCATAAGCGTGTCGAAGCTAACTCATTCACGTTCTAAGGCAATGGACAACCGTTAATTCATTCCATATAAGCACATAGTCACATAAGCACATACATATTTTCTTTCTAGATAATGATTGTCCCATGACATTGCTAGAGTTCCAATCAGAAATAGCAGTGATCAAGTGCTCTTCCAACTGGATTTCCAGGAACTCACAGACCCAATCAACATCTCAGAAATCAAACCCTATACCCATATAATCACATAAGCATGTTATCACATAGCACCTCATCATACAGATATCTCTATCAAGCGAGATAAACCCACTGTGGTACTAACCACTCCCCACGTACCCAAAGTATTCGAACCAGGTATGCTCTGATACCAAGTTGTAACGCCCCAATTTTCTAGCTCAAATGATAATGCAATAATCATGGTCCCTTTAAAGGAAAAACCAATTATATAATGCTGCATTTGCATTTCATAATGTAAATAGTTTTCTCATGCGATTATATTTTAATCCGACATCAAGTAAAGAAACAAATCAATACCTCCAAGGGTTACAAGTTTCCAAGGCTTAAGTCTGGTTATACAAAAACGGTTATTCAAACCCACAGATACAAAGTCCTTGGCTTGCAAATAGAATCACAGCAAATGAGAACCTTATGCTCTCAGCACACACATTTTCACGCCCTCAGTTAAGCAGATTCACCACGTCTTTCCCTGCACAAAAATCCCGTAGGGTGAGCATAAAGCCCAGTAGGAAATCTTTCACAAAGTATATCTATTTTATACAAGTCTCAAGAGATGAATGCACATGCCATGCCATGCCTTTTTGAAAATAAAACACATCTTCATCTTTTGAAAACCATCATGCTCAATGATGTTATGCAACTTCAACTGTTCAAAATTTATCAATTTAATTCAAGGGGTAGTAAATACAACTCTGGTAATCTCTAGGTCAGTGTCAGCAAGTAGACTATACAAGTACTACCAATTTGTTATTTTTACTGGTATGAACCGGAAGGCTCGACACCTATCATCTACACCACCTTTCAATCCTTAGGCTGATGTTTGCAAGTAGACTATACAAGTACTACCAATTTGTCATTTTTACGAGTATTAACTGGAAGGCTCGACACCTATCCTCTACACCATCTGTCAAGGCTTACCACCGTATTTACCCTAAAACCATTTCATGAAAACTTGTTTCTCAACATTTGTTTCTAAATGCAAAGTTTTCAAATCAAATTTCAAAGCTCTTCATTATCAAATGAATTGATACGCCAATGCAATTTCACAAGATGAATAAATACTTTTATTTCAATTCATCCAAGGGATAACATAATTCCCACATTTCAAATATTTTCAACAACTTAATCATTTCAAGACTATATCAACACTTTTAAACAACAATTTCCAAAACTTCAACAATTCTCTTATTCCATGAAAACATCATTTATATGTAATAAATAAACAATTTTCAAACATTATTTATTTTGGCACACAAAATAAATATAATAACATATTCTAAGGATTTTCAACATGTTTCTTAAAAATCCCCAATTTCTAGGTTTTCTCATCAAAAGCCATTCATCTTTAAATATTTGAGAAGATCTCACCAAAAACATCTTTTTTTCATTAACATAGTTTAAAAACCCTCAATTTCTATTTTTAAAGGAAAATGAAATAAACCCACTTTCAAAATCACGTATCTTCTTGAATCAACAATCAATTTTCAAAACTAATCAAAGGATGATTTCGAAAATCATCTAGATCTTGCAAAAACATATATATATATATATAACTCAAAGAAAATCCCTACCTCAAGTTTGAAGAAGAGCTAATCAAAAAATGCAGACATCACCTGATTATGGATCCGAGATCATCATTGTGAAAATCACGACAAGCTCTCTGACTTTCAATATGATTCCTTAAACCTCACCTCATGTAAACCCACGTGCTTCGAGCCCCACCAGATCCATTCAAAAACCAAATCAATTTTGAATCACCACAAGAGGCAGCAACACGCAATCAACCAGCTAGCATCGGTACCCTACTAATAACCATGCCCACGTGGTGGCCCTCCTATTGTAGTAACAGTGTTCCCAATTGGATGGAAAAATTGCAAATCAACTCAAAAATATATATATATATATATATAATATAAAGATAAGGGATATCCTTGGGGCAGCCCATGTACTATTATCATCATACCTTAACTTGCTTTAGCCTCAAAACATCACAATCTACATGTATAACTAAAGTGCACCCACGTGAATTCCTCTTCCCACTGGCCAAACACCCTCATCATCTCACACTTATCAACCAAAGACATGGGTCAAACCCACTTCTTCATTACCAATTTTTTTAAACAGCAATGATTTAGACCACTAATTTTGATGCTTTAATAGAGCACTAATGGCATGGCAATGAAAAATAAAATAAAATAAAAACAAATCAAGACCAAAACATCACATCACTGTGAGTGGAACTCACTGCCAACTCATTAAAACTACTTTAGAGCTCAAAAATTAGAACTACTTTAGAGCTAAAAAATTAGAGGTCCAAAGCGTTTTTCTTTTTTAAAATCCCTCCAATTCTCGACCAAAGAAAACACAGCTGTAAGCAACACTAACAGCACTGTTGCTACAGGAGCACATCCAGCCATCAATATCACCAATAGCCCATGCGAAGAAGCGTGAGTCCACGCAGCATCCAGAACAAGCGCATGGGATGTGAACCACACGCTACTCTTTAGCATGGCCATCGCCAGTGTAGCACCGGCGACAGCATACAGAACCAGAATACCGTGACTCCAGCAACAACACCATGGTGAAGCAGATCGGTGGAGACCAATTATGCATTGCAAAACCACTAAATTAGAACCCAAACCAGGTCAAACCCGAAAGGCCAATCTGTTAACCGTCGCCAGAGAAGATACAAACTCGAATAGACCAGCACCAGAAATGACGCAACCCACTCATGGAGCACCAACAAATCACTGCTTTAGCTCCATCGTAGCCTTTATTCTTAATCACCATACTTAGCAATGTCATTGTACCACATGTTAAAGAATGATTCAAAGTCTAACTTGGTCTTTTCAGGCTGTTAGTAGTGTCTGTATTTTTTTGAGTTTGTTTAGTCAATTGGGTAGTTGTTACTGATATTATGCTAGTGGTTGTAGTGGTCTAAGTTAGTGCCTTAGTGGTACATAAAATTCTATTCTGGTAGCTTAGTTTGTAAGCATATATATAGGCATATTTGCTCCAGTATTTTTAACTTGAATAAGAGGACCCAACAGTTCAGATTTTATATATTTCTTTGCCTCTGTTTTCTTGGTTTTTGCCTCTGTTTTCAGTGTTATTCATTTTTATCTCCAACAAATTTGGTATCAAAGCCAGGTTGAGAGAGTGAGAAGAGAGGGTAAACACGTGAGTTGAATGAAACACCTGAGAGGAAAAACCAATGGCCAGCAACGACAATGCAATGAGTTCTGCACAACCACTCATCCCTGTCTTTAAGGGAGAAGGCTATGGATTCTAGAGTATCCGAATGATGATCCTATTCAAATCTCAAGATCTTTGGGATTTGGTAGAACAAGGCTACGTAGATCCTGATGGAGAAACAAGATTGAAGGAGAATAAGAAGAAAGATTCGAAGGCGTTGGTGATTATTCAACAGGTTGTTCATGACAGCATCTTCTCAGGAATTGCAACGGCAACCACATCGAAGCAAGCTTGGTCAACTCTGCAGAAGGAGTTTCAAGGTGACTCAAAAGTTATCGTGGTGAAATTGCAATCACTACGGCGTGACTTTGAAACCTTGTACATGAAGAATGGAGAATTAATTGCTGATTTTTTGTCTCGGGTCATGACAATAGTCAGTCAAATGCGATCGTATGACGAGAAGATTTCTGATGAAACGGTTGTTGCAAAGGTACTGAGAAGTTTGACTCCGAAGTTTGATCACGTTGTTGCTGCCATAGAAGAATTTAAGGATTTGTCAGTTTTTTCCTTTGATGAACTGATGGGGTCCTTGCAAGCACATGAGATAAGAATTAATTGATCACTTGAAAAGAATGAAGAAAAGGCATTTCAAGTGAAGGACATAGTCACCAAAGTTGCAGAATGTGACAGTTCGACAAGCAAAGGCCGTGGAAGAGAAGGATTCCGTGGTCGTGGTCGTGGTTATGGTCATGGTAACGGAAGAGGCGGAGGTCGTTTCGACGGGCAACGGCAGTCCGGTGAGCAAAGAAACAACAAGAATGGTGCTCAATGCTATCATTGTAAGAGGTATGGTCATATAAAAGCTGATTGTTGGTACAAAGGTCAACAAGTGAATTATGCAACAAAAAATGGAGAAGAAAGTAGTAAGCTTTTTATGACTCATTTTGATCCTAACAATATGTCAAGCGATGTGTGGTTCGTAGACAGCGGCTGTTCGAATCATATGACAGGGATGAAATCCTTGTTCAAAGAGCTTGATGAGACACAAAAGTTGAAGGTGTAGCTTGGAAATGCCAAAGAAATGCAAGTTGAAGGGAAAGGTACAGTGAGCATTAAAACTACCCATGGTAACATAAAGCTCTTGCATAATGTTCAATTTGTACTTGATTTGGGATATAATTTGCTAAGTGTTGGGCAATTAATGGCTGCTGGATATTCCATCTCATTTGATAATGATGCACGTGTTATTAGAGACAAGCACTCAGGCCATACGTTGATCAATATCAACATGACTCAAAACAAAATTTTCCCATTGGAAGTTTCAAGCATAGAGAATTTTGTCTTTGCCGCTAGTGGAAAGGATGACTCGAAGCTATGGCATTGGCGATACGGGCATCTCAACATCAAGGGTCTAAAATTGCTAAAAGAAAAAGGTATGGTTTTTGGACTACCGAAAATTGGTTCCATTAAATTATGTGAGGGTGCATCTATGGGAAACAAACTAGAAAGTCATTTCCAGTTGGAAAGGCCTGGAGAGCTTCAACGTGTCTCGAATTAATTCATGCTGATTTATGTGGACCTATGCAAACTAAATCTTTTGGTGGAAGTCGTTATTTCTTGCTATTTACTGACGATTATAGTCGCTTGAGTTGGGTTTATTTTTTGGAAAACAAATCCGAAGCCTTTGAGAAATTTAGACACTTCAAAGCTAAAGTTGAAAAGCAAAGTGGATTTTGCATCAAAGTTCTTCGCACTGATCGAGGTGGAGAATTTTTATCCAAAGATTTTGATCTTTTTTGTGAACAAAATGGCATTCAAAGAGAGTTGACAACTCCTTACACTCCAGAGCAAAATGGAGTCGCCGAGCGGAGGAATCGAACTGTTGTGGAGATGGCAAGAAGCAAGTTACAAGCAAAGGGACTTTTGAACGAATTTTGGGCTGAAGCTGTGGCTACATCAGTTTATTTATTGAATCTTTCTCCCACAAGGGCAGTCATGAATCGAACTCCGGTTGAAGCTTGGCGTGGCACAAAACCATCTGTTCCTATGTCCATTGGAATCTCTCCAAATGAAAGTCAAGTGCAAATTCCTACAAGTTCATTCGGTTCCTCTATGGCGTCACCAAGTTCACCAAGGAGAGACTCTTCGTCCACTCTTGAAGAGTCTTCGGATGAAACACCACCCAGAAAGTTTAGATCCTTGAGAGACATTTATGAGTCTTGCCAATTTGCTCTTACTGTTTCAGTTCCTATGACTTATGGAGAAGCAGCTACAAAAGAATACTGGCAAAGAGCAATGGTGGAAGAATTGACAGCAATTGAAAAGAACAGAACATGGGAGATGATGGACTTGCCGGAAGGCAAAAATGCAATTGGTTTGAAGTGGGTATTTAAGACAAAATTTGGTGCAGATGGAAGTATACAAAAGCACAAAGCTTGGCTTGTGGCGAAGGGATACGCACAACAACATGGCATTGATTTCGAAGAAACTTTTTCTCCAGTAGCTCGGTTTGAAATGGTGAGAATTATTTTAGCATTGGCTGCACAATTACAATGGCCTGTTTATCAACTTGAGGTGAAGTCAGCATTTTTAAATGGAGATCTACAAGAGGAAGTTTATGTAACTCAACCAGAAGGTTTCATGATTAAAGGGAAAGAGACAAAGGTGTACAAGTTGAGAAAGGCGTTTTAAGGATTAAAGCAGGCTCCTCAGGCATGGTATAGCAAAATTGATGGATACTTTCAGCAAAATGGATTCTTGAGAAGTGAGAATGAGCCCACTCTCTACGTGAAGAAGGAAGGTAAAAATGATTTCATCATTATTTGTCTTTATGTTGATGATATCATTTATACAAGCTCCTCTAGTTCTCTTGTGGCTGAGTTTAAATCACGTATGATGCATGAGTTTTAAATGTCTGATATGGGTTTGCTACATTATTTTCTTGGCCTTGAGGCCCAACAAGCAGAAGATGGGATTTTTATTTCCCAAAGAAAATATGCCAAGGATCTTCTTAATAAATTTGGCATGCTTAATTGTAAACCAGCAACTACACCCATGAATATCAATGAAAAATTGCAGTGTGAAGATGGGGCAGAAATGGCTGATGCTAGCAGGTTCAGAAGCTTGGTTGGTGGTTTAATTTATCTAACCCACACTCGACCCGATATTGCATTTTCTGTTGGTATGATTTCCAGGTTTATGCAACATCCTTCAAAGCTTCATTTTGGAGCAGCGAAGCGGGTCTTGCGTTACATCACTGGAACTATGGATTATGGGATTTGGTACTCAAAAGTTTTCAATTTCAAATTATGTGGGTTCATGGACAGCGATTGGGCGAGTTCTTTGGATGATAGGCGGAGTATTTTAGCAAATGTTTTTACTCTTGGATCAAGAGTAATCACATGGAGCTCAAAGAAGCATTGTCGTCCTCAGAAGCTGAGTACGTTGCAGCCACTTCAGCAGCTTGTCAAGCCATATGGTTAAGAAGAATGTTGGCTGAACTTCAACAAAGGCAAGAGGGAGCAACGGAGATCTTTTGTGACAACAAGGCAACCATCTTCATAACAAAAAATCCAGCATTTCATAGCAGAACAAAACATATAGATATGCGTCTCTATTTCATTCGTGATTTGGTTGCGAAGGAGGAGGTAACTTTGAAGTATTGTAGCACTCATGAGCAGCTGATTGATATACTAACGAAGTCTTTGTCAAAAGAAAAGTTTTTCTACTTCAGAGCTTTCCTTGGCGTTTGCAACTTTGAATCAAGGGGGAGTGTTGAAGAATGATTCAAAGTCTGACTTGGTCTTTTCAGGTTGTTAGTAGTGTCCGTAATTTTCTGAGTTTGTTTAGTCAATTGGGTAGTTGTTGCTGATATTATGCTAGTGCCTGTAGTGGTCTAAGTTAGTGCCTTAGTGGTACATAAAATTCTGTTATGGTAGCTTAGTTTGTAAGCCTATATATAGGCACATTTGCTTCAGTATTTTTAACTTGAATAAGAGGACCCAACAGTTCAGATTTTATATATTTCTTTGCCTCTGTTTTCAGTGTTATTCATTTTTATCTCCAACACCACATGCTGCTTATAATAAAGCTGAATATGTACAATGGATAAAACCATAACGAGTTGTAGGAGTCCAAGACGCAAAGAAGAATAAAGTTCTAAAATCCCATCAAATAAGTGTGGTTCTTGAGAAACAATCAGTGGGCAATGATCAGGTAATATCCATTGTAGTCACTACAAGAATTTACACAATTGGCGACCACTTTTGCCGACCAAAAAAATTTTTGTCGCAAAAAAATGATATTTGGCTACCAAATATTAATTAGTCGCGAATGATCATTATTTTTGGCGACCAAATATTATTGGTCGCAGAAGGTTATATTTTGGCGACCAAAAATTGAGTTGGTCGCAGAAAGTGATATACTTTTGCCGACCAACTACAAATTTGGTCGCGGAATGTCACATATTTTTTAGCGACCAAAAATTTGGTCGCCAAAAACTTATTTTCAGCAAACAAAAAAAAATTAGTCGCCAAATTAGTACTTTTAGCAACTAATATTTTAGTCGCCGTTGATTGAGATTTGGCGACTAAAAAATTTTGTCGGCGAAAGTACATTTTCTGCGACTAATATGATATTTTGGTCGCCAAAAATTTGGGAGGGAAATTTGATTTTCAGTGGGGCGGGATTTGAATTTTCGTTCTCTCAATCGGTGCCCACTCTCTCTACCAAGCCTCACTGCCAAGTCTCAGCCTTTCTTTCTCTCTTTCTATCTATCTAGGAATCCTCCTCCACATCTTCTCTTTCTCTGTCAAAAAACCCCCATATTCAGTTTTGTATGGCAGTTCGCTTGCTAGCATACGAGGTAGCTGACCTCTGCCTAGGCAAGCTGCCTCTCAAATCTCTCTCAATCTCCGCCACCGTGGCCGACGCCTTGTCCGCCCTCAAATCCTCCTCCGACACCTGCCTCAGCGTATGGACCTGTGACCACTCCAAATCCGCCGCCGAGGAGTGTCGCTGTGTCGGAAAAGTCTGCATGGTCGATGTCATTTGCTACCTTTGCAAAGACGAAAACCTCTCTTCTCCTTCCTCTGCTCTCAAATCCCGTGTTTCTGTCTTGCTCCCCAAACTTCCTGGTCTCGTCAGAAACGTCGAATCCTCTTCCAGGTAACCCATTAACATTTCAATTTTAATCTGTTTTTGTTTGTATTTGCTTTGGTAGATTGCTTGATGATAGGTTTTTCAATGTGTAGAGGGTTTTCTCTAATGTCCTCTACATGTTCGATAAATTGCCTCAAAGAATTGACTCCACAATTCCACCCAAGAATCTATACATGTTTTAGGGCTTCCAATTTTTGTAAATCATGTTAATTATACATACACTTCCCAATTTTTGTAAGTCATGTTAATTATACATACACTTCCCTTTTTTCTGTCTCAATTTGGCCTTTTCTGAAATTTTGGACTTGTTTACAAGTTGATTTTTATGTGTTTGGGTAAGCAGGTTCGTTCTTGGGGATGCATACATTGCATTTGAGTGTTTCAAAACTATCAATTAATTTTTTTTTAGTTGTTCTGTTACATTTGGGGCCATAGTGGCTGCTCTGGAGCTAAGTAAGAACAAAAAGATTAGATCAATATATTGTACGTTAACATCCAAGTCAATTAGCTTTTTTAAATTTTAAATTCTAATTGCTTCCTTTGTCGTGCTTTTGTCTTGTTTATTATAGACATATTTGTGACACGAGGATATATCTTGCAATCACTGCTGGTTTTATGCAAGCCATATTTAAAAAAGTTTAAAGAAAAAAAAGAAGTTAACATGGTAAAAATTATGCTATTTGCAATTAGATTAAGTTATATCCCTTTGTTATTCTCCCTTCCCAACTAACATGTAACCCCCACAAACTTTTTTTGACGTATACCATGCGACAAAAAAGAAAAAAGATGAAGAAAAGATTAAGCTATATTTATGTATATATATTCATAGGTAAACAATTCAATTAAAGGTTCTAGAAATGGGGTTCAACATCTACATAGTAGGGGTATTAAAGAAAAGCTAGCTATATCACATCAACAAAAGAATTTTTATTTTTTTATGAAATCAATAGAAGCGACTAAACAGTCACAAAACTTCTCATGTAACCAAAATACTAACCATGTTGGAATGCCACTACACATGTAACACCAATTAGGAAGCATCTCACCCGCTTTCCCAAGGTGTCCAAAGTCAAGATGGAATCTAAGGTTGCAGTCCATACAAACACCTTCATGTGAACCCCAACTTTCTTGATATTGTCCCATGCAATGACTTGTCGGTGGTACCCGTTGAATCCCATTTTAGCGATTTAACAGATAATCTCTCACCATTAGCTTTCCACACCATCCTATTCTCCTTTGGCCATGCACCATTCTCCTCATAAAGAATGTGAATGAGTCACCCACTGCCTCCAAATTCTAATAATGTAAATACTATGATGTATTAGTGATCCTTATGTAGTTTGAGACCCAAGGCATCCTTATCCACTGCAATCTGAAACTAGTCGGGAAAAGCCCCACCGATAAGGGAACATCCCCACATTAGGTCATGCCAGAATTTAACTTTCCTACCATCTCCAGGGATGATTTCCCACGTCTTCTAGAATACATATAATGTATATGGCTTTTCAAATAACAAAATGTGTATATGGCGTATATGGAGTGCTACTGCATTTATTCAATATGCATTTCAGTTGCTTATGGAAGCCTGGAGTTCTCATCCAGTAGTGTTATATGCAGTAAGACATGAAAATTCTAATGCCTCTTTCCTAAGTGACCTTCATGTCACTTGATGCATCATATGTTGGATTTTGTTTATTGCAGGGATAATTTCCTGTCAAAGGGGTTCAAACTGGTTCTGTAAGCTACTGGAAGAAGAAGTAGAAGAGGTGCTATATGTTGGAGAGGTAAGTTAATAAATTATTTTTGTATTTTACATTAATGCTCTTAATTGGTCGTAATGCTTATTCATAAGTGTTATATGTATAGATGATATTCTGAATACATAAATTACTTATCCAAAAAAAAATTATGAATATAAATGGAATTAGATGATTTTGTCCAATCCGATGCTAGAGAAATGTGGAGTTCTTTGAGCATATGAAGAAGGCCCCCCTCCCCTTCCCCTTATGTCCTTACTTTCCATCTTTTAACAGTACTGTCTATTTACCTATTTAATTACCCAAACCCTTCATTATTTAATATAACAAATCTTGTTTCCTTTAGGGTTGAAGTTGTACTATGGGGCAAGAGTTTTGTATTAGGAAGGTTATGTTTGCAAGGAATGAAATAAGATGTGAGGTGTTTTTTTTATAATATCTAAATTCTTTGTGAAAAAATAGAGTAGATTAAGTTTAGTGGTGAAAAGAGTAGCATCTTTACTTATGTCTTCAAAGGTATGCTAACTATGGTTTTTGCCCATTTGAGCCATTGTCTATGATAATAGCGTGCTTTCCTCCTGCTTAGTTCCTTTAAGTCTATTTAATTTGCTTGTTTTGTTGTTCGTCCAACTTTTTGCTTTGATTGGGAGAGATCAAGAAGAAGGAATAGGTGATTGTCATGTTAAAATACTTTTTGTGCTGTATGCTGCCAAACATTTCCATTAGTATGCATCTCTGAAATTTATTTTGCTGGGTTTCATGATAAGGAAATGTGAATGAACTTTTGTAGACAGTTAAACAGTATATATTAATGATCCTCTTTTGATTTTCTATTAACTTTGGATTTTGGCAACAACTTTCAGATTATATATATTGTGGGAGTTGTACTATGTTTGATTATGGTAGGATATAACATTGAATTATTTTTGACAATCAGATTGAGTGATGTGGCTGATCCCATGGCTATGAAATTAGCAATACCATTGTGCTAGCAATCACACTTCTTTTTCCCAATCAAATGCGTTATAGTAAACAAGAAAAAAACATGTGGATCCATGCGATTGACAATCCCCCTCCCCTCTGGATCCCCGCTCTATAACGTGTATCAAACATGGTCTAACAGTGTGCATCTAGGAGAATTACATCAGGTAGTTGCTTTTGATGTTAAACCTGATTTTGGAATTTATGATGAGTAGATTTATTATTTATGCATTGTAAAATTGTTTTTGCAAATCCATATTTATTTTGAAAATTATTCATAGTTGTCAAATTGAGAATCATATTGTGAATCAAATCGAATGGAGAATCATTAGAATTAAGTACAAACTTGTTATAAAATAGTTCTTAATGATAACTCCATCTAAAAAGCTAAGGAAGCAGCCCTTTAAGCTGGTAACAAAATGACATTCAACTTTTACGAGTTGATCTCTATCTACTCAATCTTGAAATCAAGTTCAAGTTCGACCAATTTATGCACAAGAATCAAGCTCAAAAGGGCTCCTAATGGGCTTATATGAATTTTTTCACATGCAACAAAGCTTGATCTACAGCCCTAGCCCCAACCAAGCCAAGAATTGACTGGCTCTCCCTAAGTGAAAATGTTGTCTCTATTGATTGAATTTCTGATGATTTAACAATAGCTGAAGTATTATATAGATATAAAGGTATGTGCTTGGTTGATGTGGAATATCATTAGTAGCATGTGAAGATAAACATTTAGTGTTCTTGACATTGGGCCTTGGAACTGTTTTGCAATGAGTGCAAGACAGGTGTTTACTCACCTACCTTCTATAGAAATACCCCATCTCCTCATTCTGTAGGGCTTATCGTGCACTTCGTCTTGGGCTCTCAAACTAAGCTTATGTGGATTAAATACTCTAAAATAGTGCAGCAGACTGGGTTGTTTGAGGTTGACCACCAATTTTATATTTGGACTTTGGCATGCATTTCAGGTATGGATTTGAATCAAGATGTCCCATAATTTGAGGCAATGTTTGGTAAAGACATTCATATTTTCTCTTATTTATATTCTAAGGTAGAACAAAGTTTCTACATAAGCAGGAAGTCTAACACAGCAGTTCATTGATATGGTTGTAACATAGAAATAGAGAAGAAATACTTCAGCATGCTTGGCAATTATTGTCACTCAAGCATCAAACCTGAATAAGTGTCCACTAATATGAGCACTCAACTTCTGCTGTGAATCCTGCCTTTCTAAGTTCTTCTGCATACCAGATTCTTCTGTTTCTTGTCCATTCTCCATCTCTTCTAGCCTGCCACTCATATATGCAGTTACCACCTCTGGTGTGGGTGGAAGTGACTCATCAGATTTTTGTCTACTAATATGAGCACTCAACTTCTGCTGTGAATCCTGCCTTTCTAAGTTCTTCTGCATAGCAGAGTCTTCTCTTTCTTGTCTATTCTCCATCTCTTCTAACTTGCCATTCATATCTGCAGTTACTACCTTGCTCTCTAAACTGCTGGGCACATCAGCAATCATGATTATGGAACCTGACTCATCCCTATCGTCAAATGCAATGACTTCAGCTGAAATAGATTTAGAATAAAAACCCCCATCCTGTTTGTGATTTCCATCATCCGATGCACAGTCTTCAAATGCATGAGGCTCCAAAGCCTCAGTCCAAACTACTTTATTATTCTCCTCAAGAACTACTTTATTATTCTCCTCAAGAACTATATGAGTATCCAAGTTCCCATTTCTGTCCTGCCCATCTACTATATTACTGAAGATCTCCTCGACCTCAAAAAATTCTTCAGGGGAAGCACTTTCTTCTTCATCCTCATCTTCACTTTCTGTGGTGATGATAGGTAGAACTGCATCAGCATCCGAAAAGATAACCTGATACAAATATGAGTATGCATTCAACCCATACAGCTTCAGATAAAGGACATGCCACCTAAGTAAAACAAGATCATACCTCTGCTTTGAACTCCTTTGGAAACTGGTCCTTTGCACCCCACAAAACATCAACTTCATCACGATTCAACATCAAAACATTTGAACGGACAAATGCAGTGTGGAACATAACTCTGAACATCATTTCCTCCCTTACTAGGTCATTGTCCAAGTGGATGCACTCAAGAACAACATCCCCTTGAACACGACAATGAATATCTATTTTCACTAGTTCACACTCTTCCTGCAGGTAGAAGTCATAAGTACACTACAAATCCTTGTCGCATAATCCTTTAGCTTTGAAATGTGTGAATTTGGCATTACCTGTTGGTAATGGCGAGCACGTTTCTTTGTCTTGGAAGTCGAAAACAGAAGCTTTGAACTTTTAGTGGCTGTGGTAGAAGAAGAGTCCTGACCATAAATGTGAACAACCGGTCGGCAACCCCTTCCTCCGTCAAACAAGGGAATAACTCTAAGAATAATACAATCCAAATCTAAGGGAGTATCTGATGGTGGCCAATCTGAACCCAAATCCCGTCTGGAAATGTACTGAAGATATCTCAGCTGAGAAGGTTGTGGATTTAAAGGAGACAAAAGATGAAGAACTTGCCTAGGAGCTTGCTTGTATACCATTTCAAGAGTCTTCTGCTCACCACTATACTGTTTTCGGTACAACAGAAGACCAGCAAGAATAAATGCAAGCACAGGCCATCCTCCCCTTTCGCAGTGCATCAACAGTACATTTTGTTGACCCTCCAATGATAACCAGCTCTCACTAATTTTTGTTTAACTATATAAAAGATGGAATTTACAGTTTAGTTTATGTTGACCAGTATAGAAACTTTAAACATTGTAATGTTCCACTGATCCAAGGATGACTAGTTAAACAAGAATTTGTGACTGTTCCATGGAAACCAAAATGTGATAGAGAAGGCAAAAACGAGCCGGTTGGGGCAAAAAGTTGGAAACAGCCTGGAAACAACCCGAGATCGTAGCGGTCACCTCGGCCTAGATCAAACAAACTTGTGAAAGCAAGCAACGCTTCGATAGGACACATTATTAGTTATGTAGGACATAAAAGTGTGACAAAGTAGGCAAAACCGGGGCGTTTGGGGTCCAAAACTGCTCTGAATTAGCTCCTCTCTATTTCTTTTTTTTCCTTCTTTTCTCTTCCTTTGGTGGTCTGCATGGTGAAGTATTGCATCAGTCATGAAGGTGGACTGATCTGGAGCAATTTTGGTGGCCTGCATCAGATCTGTCTAGATGCTTGTGGTGGTGTGGTCCAGATCAATTCTGGTGGTGTGCCCAGATCTGTGGTGGTCTGCTCCAGATCTGTGATGCTTGTGGTGGTCTGCAGCAGATCAATTCTGGTGGTGTGCTCCAGATCTGTTTTGCTTTTTTCTGATCTGTCAATCATCCTCATCTGTCTGGATGGTCATCCTGATCAGTCTGGATGCTTGTTTTTGGAGTAAACTGGTGGTCTATATTGTGAAATTAGAAATTTTCACAATTTTTGTAAGAAAAAATGTCGAATTTCACAATTTCTCAAATTGAGAAACTAAAAAAATTACAATGTTTAAGAAACTGGAAAAGTGCACACTTTCTGTATAGAAATTGAGAAACTTCTTGATTTTTAAATATTGGGAAATTTCTAAATTTCAAATGCTACACATTAGAAACAACTAAAATAAAAAAAAAAGTGCACAAATCATCATCATGAATTGTGGGCCTTATTCAAGATAATATAGTACTGAGAACACCATACATTCTGTTGTATGAAAATGTTAGTGTTTGTATTTATTTTGATGGAATATGATCTTCAGGTGGTGATGTCAAATGACATCGTTACAGAAGAAAGAATACAAATTAATAGTCAACTATATATGGTGGTGACTATCAACACCAATTCATAGTTTGTATTTATAGGTGACAGTCAACTATAAATACAAACTATTAATCATCGATGTATCAAATTTATTAGAGAGCTGCTATATATTATTTTTTATTTTAAACATTTTTTTATATCACTGATCAATACATGCATGATAAATATAAAGTAATATATTAGTATTTGGTTTTTCTAATACTTATCTCTAAATAAAAACGATTAGAAATAAAACTATCCAATAGTCACAAACTTAACTTTTTTCCAGGTATAAAAAGTTCCGTTTTACAAGTAGACTACCTACCTCCCCTTTGAGGAGTGAATTGGTTGGGTTAATCAATCGAACAGCCTCTGGGTAGTCAAGTGCCACACCCCTTATCCGATCTTCCGGCATTGGCATCTGCTCCGATATTGCCATGTAATGAAACCTGTTCATCATCCATTCATTCATTATTTATCAATCTAGATATATAGGTTGCCAAAATAGGAGTTTAATTTAATTCACATGAAAGGTTCATTGAGGAAGATAGGAGTTATTGACAATATGGATCAATTTCAGTTGCCGTGTTTGGTTTCTGCTGTGTGGCACTATATTGGATCTGGAATTGTGGCTCATCCAATTTATTCTATAGACATAAGAATGCTATTGTTTTATTTACAATTTGATAATGGTAGTCATTTTAATTTGCTAATGTGACCTTTGCTTTTCATGGACATTTTTCATTATTTGTCCAATTTTAACTGACATTATTTCTCTTTTTCTTTGGTACAGATGGATGAACTCGTGCACAAAGCTAAATTGTACAGGACAAATTGGCACTTTTTGTATTTTTGGAAGGATTATATATTTTTGTATAGATGTATATGGAAAATATTAGTGTAGACTAGTAGTTATATTTTTGCATACACTACTAGTTATATTTTTGGATGGGTGTGTATAGAAAATATTTGGTAGACTACTAGTTATATTTTTGGGTTGATGTACATGGATAAAAATTTAAAACATAATAACAAGTACTTGTTATGTGTTTAATTTTTATGCTAGATGAAATATGTAGTTTCGAATTATTTGCGGATGTAAACTTATAATAGTTGCTGACTTTAATTAAACAGGTTCAGAAATGGTTGATATATGTATTTTGTTGAATGTTGATGATTCAATTTATTTGTTGGTTTGAATGATTTCTTCTTTTTACAGATTATATTGAATAAATTGGATGAATTATTATAAATTACAGGTTTATTTTGTTGAGTATTGGCGACCAAAATTTGGTTTTGTTTTTATAGTTTTGGCGACCAATTGATTGGTCGCGAAATGTCACAATTGGCGACCAAAAAAATTTTGGTCGCAGAATGTCACAATTGGCGACCATAATTTTTGGTCGCGAAATGTCCCAATTGGCGACCAAACAAATTTTGGTCGCAGAATGTCACAATTGGCAACCAAAAAAATATTGGTCGCAGAATGTCACAATTGGCGACCAATTTTTTTGGTCGCGAAATGTCACAATTGGCGACCAAAAAAATATTGGTCGCAGAATGTCACAATTGGCGACCAAATTTTTTGGTCGCGAAATATCACAATTGGCGACCAAACAAATTTTGGTCGTGGTATGTCACAATTGGCGACCAAATTTTTTGGTCGCGAAATGTCACGATTGGCGACCAAAATTTTTGGTCGTTGAATGTAATAATTGGCGACCAAACTTTTTGGTCGGGAAAATATCATTTTTCGCGACCAAAGTGTTTTGGCGACAAAATAAATTAGTCGCGGTAATTAAACATTTAGCGACTAAAAATTTAGTCGCGAAATCCAACTTTTGCCGACCAACCACAATTTTGGTCGCGAATTACTTTTGCCGACCATCAATTGGCGACCAAAGTAGCGACCAAAAAAATTGGTCGCGGATAACTTTTGCCGACCAAAAATTGACTTTTAGCGACCAATTTTTTTGTTGCCAAAAGTGTTAATTCTTATAGTGAGTGTTGGAATAATAACCGACTTAGAACAAAGACACTTCCTAAGAAAATCAAGCCGTTTAAGAGAAAACGCTGCCCTGTTCGGATCGCAAGCTCTCTCGACCTGAGGCAGTAGATGAGGACTCTGTGGAGAGAGAGAACCCGAGTGCCTTCTCCCCATGTGCTTTCTGTGTGCGTAAAAGTGGGTTTCTTTATAAAAAAAAATATATATATTTTTCCTTCCCATGCTTGAACCCCACTCCAGCATTCACTTCCCTTATATAAAAAAAAAAACAAATCCTCCACCACAAAAATCATCATCACAATATATTTCTTACTTTTATTTTATTTTATTTTAGTTTTTTTTTTGAGTCATTACAAAATATGTGAAATTTTTTTCATGAATATGTATTTTTTTGGCATCCACTGGGATGTAATTATCTTTTTTTTTATTTTTATTTTTATTTTTTTTATTTGACCCTTCATATTTCAAATTAAAATTATAACTCCTCTTTAAACTTTTGCACAAAATTTTCAATCACTTTCAAAATGTTTAACTATCCGTCTATTTTATTCTTCTTATGGATAGGAAGTTGTTATATTTTTATATGAGTAAATTTTACTTTGTACCATTTATATTTATCTATTTTCTCATTTTGACCCTTCAATTTTTTTTTTTTCATTTGGTTTTTCATATTTTAAGTTTTTGTAAATTTACCCCTAAAGTTAATTTCTATTCAAAATTAGACAAAAAATGCCATACTAGCTGTCACATTACATAAAAAAATATATTATTATATTGATATTTGTATTTCAAATTGTATCAGAGATTTGAATTCTATATAATAAAATATTTTCAAGTCATGTGACTCTTAATGTGTTTTTTTTTTATATCTAATTTTAGACATAAGTTAATTTTTTAAATAAATTAAAAAAAATTGAAATATGAAGAGTCAATTTTTTTAATGAATCAAAGTAAGAAAACATGCAAATATGAAAGGAGGCAAAGTATAATGTATTCATATAAAAATATAACGACTTCCTATCCACAAACAGTTAACATTTTGAAAGTGATTATCTCATTTATATGTATTGACTTTATAGGTGGGTGATGGTTTTGTGGTTTACAAGTTATTTTAGAAGAAAAACAAGTAAGGTTGAAAGGCAAAGAATTGTAAAATCTAAGCCGTTGGTCAAAGTCTAAAGTCTCCCAACCCACTTAAATTTTGATGGATTAAGTCATCTTTGCTTAAGGTGGAAGGTTGATTTTGATAAAATTAAAAATTGGATTGTGAAAAATTGAAATTGAAATACCGACGATTGAATTTTAAGAATAAGATTGAAATCAAGATAATAATAGGTTTGATTTCAATATTGTAGCTTCAAAGATTAATAATATATAGGGTAAATTACATTGACACTCCATGAGGTTTATATTTTTTACAGTTTTCACCCTTACTTTTTAGAAATTATATCTCCTTCTCTAAAGTTTAAAGTTTCATTATACATTGCTCCCTCAGTTAGTTGACTGTTAAGTCAACTAATATATTTTACTGATGTTAGTAATTTAATTTTTTTAAATACCAATTTTTCCCTCACCGGATAAATTACATTGATACCCCTCGCATTTTAAAAATTACAATCCCCTCCCCAAAGTTTAAAGTAGCATTACCAATTGCCCTCTCGATTAGTATTAGTTGAAAAAAAAATAATTGGAAAAAAAATTAATTGAAAAAAAAATTTATTAGTCAAATTTTTAAATTTCTATTTAAAAATCAACGTAAACTCATTTTTTGAATTTACATTTTTTTTCTCAAATTTACAAATTGAGACAACCATTAATAAACCAAAAAAATTATCAAACAAGTTTTTTATGATAGTTTTTAAAATTTTGTAAATATAAATTGAAAACTGTAAACGAAATGGTTACCAAACAGGCCTCAGATGGTAAAAATGTCGTAAAATTAGTAAATAATTAAATAAGTTACCAACGTAAAAAATGACTTATCAAAAGATTCTTACGCTATGTATGGTTCAATTTTTAGAATTTTTTTTTAAAAATTAAAAATTAATTTGGTTAAGAAATAAAAAATTAAAAATAATTATAATTTTTATCTTTTGAGTGGTTAGAAATAATTTTTCACAAATTAAATATATTTTTTCATATTTATTTTTATTAAATTAGTTTTATTTATTTTTTAAATGTCAGGGGGATCCGTATTAAATTGAAACGTCAAGGGGTGTCAATGTAATTTATCCTTTAAAGTATATGTAAAGGTTAAGAGTAAATATGTCATTTTAACTTAAAAGTTAACACTATCAAATAATTACATTGACAAGAAGGGTCAGTGTAATTTTTCAAATGTGAGGGGGAACTGTAATAAATATAAACTTTAGAGGGTGTTAGTGTAATTTACCCTAATATATATATATATATATATATATATATATTGGAGCGGGAGGGGATTGTTATGAATAAAAATAGTGGTGGAATGAAGTTGATCATGCTTAAGACATGATGATGATCATTTTCCCTAGGAAGTTTTTATTTTTTAATGTTAATGGCAATTTTATAAAAAAGAAAAAAAGACCAATAAAAAGTTGAGACTTTTAACCAAACTAGGAATTGTTATATAAAGCACAATTATTGTAGTTCATATAAACGAAGTAACCACACTTGCCAAAGATTATGAACATTGGAATATTCATAATATTATTTTACACCAAAGAAAGCGAACTTCATACAATTGAAAGAATAAATTATCGGCCACCTTTATTATTACATGGAAACAAAATGATAAAAAATAACAAAAATGTAGAACAACTCTTAACATTTGAGTAGATCTCAGGGAGGCAGAGGCAACGTATTTGAAGGTGTTCGCTTGTTCTCAATCACAAAAGCCATTGATAGGCCCGTTCTCAACATTTTGAAAGTATTTAACTTGCTATAAGTTTGAGAACAATTTGTATGCAATAAAATACCACTCTGCCTCCAATGTACTGAGGCAATTCATATTTATAATGAAATTGTTACAGACTGATATATACAACATGTTGATAAGCATGAATGATAAGCAAGAATCACAACTTGATATGATTTGCTATACAAATAGATAAACATGGACCAAATAACTAAATATATTATCTCAACAGGCACCCACAAGATGAAGATTCAAACGAGCAAATTTGCAGCTTGTCTCCAAATAATTGAAGGGACTGTGGCGATAAGCTTTTTGTTAGAATATCAGCAATTTGGTCCTTGGAGGAGATGAATTGAACTTGAAGCTCACGACGGGCAACCTTTTCACAAACAAAGTGGAAATCAATTTCCACATGCTTAGTATGTCCATGAAAGACCGGATTGGAAGACAAGTATGTTGCACCAAGGTTATCACACCACAAAATTAGAGGTTGAGAGAGAGGAACACCAAGTTCAGATAAGAGGGACTGAATCCAAGAAATTTCAGCACTAGCATCAGCAAGGGCTTTATACTCTACTTCGGTAAAGGATCGTGCGACTGTCCGTTGTTTTCGAGATGACCAAGAGGCCAAATTCAAGCCAAGAAAGATAACATACCCACCGGTTGATTTGCGGTCATTAACACAATCGGTCCAATCAACGTCAGTGAAGACTTGAAGATGAGGATTAAAATCCATGGTCCTTGGTATGGTTGAGATACCGAAAAATACATTTCACAATATGCCAATGCTCTTCGGTGGGAGAATGCATGTATTGACACACACGATTAACGGCAAAGGCAATGTCGGGTCGAGTGAGTGTAAGTTACCGACAACAACAATGATAGAGACCACTAATTTTGGAGCTCTAAAAAGACCACTAATGACATGACACTCAATAAAAAAAGAAAAAAAATACAACACCAAGGCCAAAACATCAAATCATTCCTGGTGGGGCCCACTGCCACATCATTAGTGATAGCACTAATTAGTGCTCTCACTCATTTTTCGAGCCGACAATAGTGCGATATAAACTCGGGACGGACATGGGTTTACCACCAGATTTAGTGAACTGGTGTAACGCCCCAAAATAATCCCACATAACTATTACATCAACCCACTTCCAAAATAAGATATTAACCATGTTCCTTTACATAACTCCAAATGTTTTACAAAAGAAATCTCACATGCGATTATACATTCATTGATAAACTAGTACATGAATCTATAGCATGTAAAATCATTTAGTCAAAACGAATAAGGCCCTCAAGGGCTTACAAGTTCCAAGGCAATAGCTCGGTTACACAAAAGTGGTCTCTTGGACCCATACAAAAATAGCCCTTGGCTTTACAAAAATTCACAACAAAACAGGGTATTACTCTTCACAACATTCCCATGCCTTCAATTCGGCGGGATCACTACGTCTTTACCTGCACCAAAACCCATAGGGGTGAGCACATAGACCAGTAGAGAATTCTCACAAAGTATATGCAGTTATGCATATTCCCTTAACAATTGAAAATGCAACGGTAATGCAATGCAAATGCCAAAAATAAAGGGGAATTTCACTTCAATGCACTGTTCGAAAATCACCATATTCTCAAAAATATTCTTCAATCTCATCAATTTCAAGACTTCTAATATTTAAATCAATGGAGGTGGTAAATATGACACTGGTAATCCCTAGGTTGGTGTCTGCAAGTAGGCTCTATGAGCTCTACCAATACCCCACTTTACCGGTTGCTAACCAGAAGGGAAGTGGTACCTCCTCTGCACGTGTTTTCGGTCTTTCACCCCGGACACTCAGGCCAACATAACAAACTGATCTACACCGCCTAACCGAACTTACCAACATATTTACCCCTTTAACAATTCCATAGTTCTTATTATAATGTAATCTTCCTCAATGTAAATACTTTCCAATTCATGACAAGGTGTACAATAATGATAAGAATTTAAACGCGAATATGATGCAACAATTAATATCTCATAAACTTTCTTCATTTTTTCTTTTTCCAATGCCATCTCACAAAATAACCACATGCTCAACCGATGCTATCAACACATGGCAAAAACTTCTCATCATGTACATTTTGTTAACATTCTAGCCATTCCAAGATTATATGAAATTTTCAAACATTATCCTCCAAGATTTCAATTTTCACAATCCATGGTGCTCAACAATTATCATCTCACCACATTACAAGTTCAAGTGTTAGTAATAATGTTAAAATAACATCTCACATCTCATATATCAAGCATATTGCTATTTTACTAAACATTTGGTGAAACTTACTCTCATACATCCTCTTAATACAACAAAATAAATAATTTCAGAGGCATTTTCATTATTTTTCAAAATCCCCAATTTCTAGGGTTTTCATTGAAAACAAACTTTCCTCATTTTCTAAGAGAAACTCCATCAAACCATTCTTCATGAGTTTAATACAGGGAAACCCTCAAGAAGCAGTAAAAAGATTGAGATACAAACCCTCATTCAAAACTCTCTCTACATTTTGAATCAAAATCTAAAATCAACACAAAACCTCAAGAACACTTTTAAATCAACATCAATATAGAAAAACTTGTATATATGACTCAAGAAATCCCTACCTCAAGGTCTTGATGAAGAAAAATGGAGATGAAACGCTAGATCAAAAAATGGAAGAGCCTTGACTTCCACCACACCAAGTGAAGCTCTAGCCCTAGATCTTCAAGATTAGAGGTAGATGATGATGATCTTGACTCAAGATTTGCAAGAATCAAAGTATTTTGGGTGTTTGAACAGGTTTTCTAGAGAGAAGGGAAAGAAAAATAGGGTTTACAGTGAGAGAGGAATATGTAAAATGAGTGATACATTCGGACCAAAAAGATGTAAAAAATAGAGTTTCGGACTGTCCAGTTGGCCGCACGTGCAGCGCCCCTCCCCGCATGTGCAGCGTCCCTCACCGCTCGTGCGGCCACCTCCAACGCTCATGCGGCCCATTTCCCCCGCTCGTGCGTCGATTTCAGAATGCAAGCCCAGGAGACTCCACCCTCACCACTCGTGCGGCCACCTCCACCGCTTGAGCGGCCCCACTCTGCATGTGCAGCCTAGGGCCTCGCACGTGCGACGCTGGCCCAGCAGCCCAGAATTTCCCGCTCACTTCCGGACACTCTGGACCCGGCCACGCACCCTCCGGAACAAAAGAAAAATAAATTCAAAACGAACAAGGATGGCAATTAGAGAGAAGATGTCCAGACTCAACAATTCCCAAAAAAATAAAGGAAAGAGATGTATAACAAAACCGATCATCATAGCTGGAAATGGGAAGGAAGAGTAGTCTTCACAGGCTTAGAATTTGTCATACCAGATTTGCATAAAAGATCCATAATATACTTTCTATGGGATAGACTAAGACTAATAGAACATGAGTGAGCTTCAATACCCAAGAAATATGTAAGTGGACCAAGGTCTTTAATAGCAAATTCAATACCAAGAGTGTTGACAATGTGTTGGAGTTATGAAGGAGAATTGCAAGTAATAAGGATATCATCCACGTAAATAAGAATATAAATGGTATAACCATCCTGACATTGATGAATAAGGAGTTATTGGATCGAGAAGGATGAAAATAAAGGCGTTGCAAAAATTCGGTGAGACGAGAAAACCAAGCACGTGGTGCTTGCTTCAGCCCATCGAGAGATTTGTTGAGTTTACAGATAAAATCAGGATGATTGGGGTCAACAAAACCAGGTGGTTGATGCATGTAAACATCCTCTTGACGAAACCCATGAAGAAAGGCATTATGAGCATCAAGTTGTCAAACAGGCCAACTATGAGAATGGACAAGAGAGAAAACAGTTTGGATGGTGGTGGGTTTAACGACAGGACTAAAGATTTCAAAATAATCGTGCCCTTCTTGTTAATGAAACCCCTTGGCCACCAAACGTGCCTTGTAACGTTCAATTATGCACTGCTGGAAAAATGACTTTTAGCGGCGTTTTAAAAACGCCGCTATATGTATGAAAAACGCCGCTAATTCCTTTAGTGACGCTTATCACCAAACGTCGAGGACGCGGCCGTCGCTATAAGTTTATGACGCTTTAAAAACGTCGTAAAATTAGTATAAGCAGCGTTTTTAAAAACGCCGCTAAATGCGATAAATAATGATAAAATGACGTCATCCAATATTTAGCGACGTTTTTAAAACGCCGTGATAGATTTTTTTATTTAAAAAAAATGTCCGTTGGCACTGTAGTGGCGTTTTGAAAAAACGCTGTTATAGCTCTTTTTTAAAAAAAAAAATTTGTTCTGAATCTGTTATATTTAACTAAAAAACATACCTGTAATAAAGCTGAAAAATAACAATAATATGAATAAAATTTTACAGCTACTTCAATATATTGACTAAATAAACATTACATGATTGTGTCTGAACCAAAATCAAACAACAAACACAATCAAAAAATAAAAAGAAAAAATAGGTTAAGTCATTTGCTTGCACATGCAGATGCAATGGAATAGTCAAGCATATTACACATCATTACACTGCAGAATAGGGATTCGTATTCAATTAATCATAATAGGTTCATGTACAACAAAGACAATTTTGAGCAGGATACATTCCCAAATCCCAATCAACACAAAGGAATGCAGAGAGCCCGGTGAACAGTGGCGCTGACACCTTTTCCAACTTCTTCATATAATTTGTAATTTTCTGCATCATAATCCTTCACCTTTATCATAAAATGAAATTTAGTAAACCAAAGCAAAGAAGAATTGAGCATGATGCCCAGTAGTTTAAATGGGAAAATCAAGAAAAAGAATCCCTAATACCGCTTCTCTATATGCTCCAATAGCATGGAAGGAAGAAGCTCTTAAATATAAACACTCAATGTTTGAGCTTTCAAGCTTAACCCAACGGATAAATCCTTGATGGCATTCCTGCAACTACTGGGCATATCCAACTTAAGGATTAGAGTTAGCTGAGCAAAGCTGTTCCAATGGTTTAGTATAGATTTCAGACAAAAAAAAATAGCATTTGAATTATTCATCAATTTCAGACTAAGATTTCTAGCTGACATATACAATTAGTATGGCTTTTTAAACATTAATTCAATGTTGTCTTTTAGATCTAGATTTCCGAAATGGATTTGTGAGTTTTAGTTGTGACCAACTAAAAATTAATGTAAAATTTTATCATACACCAACCTTCTACACTGAAGTTGAGCTGACTTCCAAGGCGGAGGACTGGATTCTGAGGGTATAAATGAGAACCAACTGCATTCTGAAGAAATTCACAATTTAACAGTGATTTTAAATTGCAAAGAGGACTACATAAAAAATACCAGAAAAGGCTTGCACTGAAAGCAGAATAAAAAAAATAATAAATTGAGGACTTATTTAAACATAATCTAGAATTATTATGAACTCATTGGAACAGAGACAAAATCATAAATAAGCTCACATGCAGCCCAAACTAAAATTATCCATGTAAAAGTAAAACAATCTCAGACACAGAGAACTGAGTGATTCAAAAATAAATTTCTTATAAGGTTTTAATTTATAATTGCAACAAATAACTATCAGCCATTAGATCTGGCTTCAACATTCACTTAAAGAATTCCAAACCTCTATCGTTTGCTGCTTGTGTCATCTAGCACAAACAGAAGCCTCTCCTTACACATTCAATTGTATTGTCCTCAACAATATCCTAGTTCTAGACATCTAGTGTCTGGTCTTGCACCACTATGCAGGTGTCTGCAAACAATCAAAAAAGTCAAACGCATGTATGGGTGCATACATGTGTGCACATGTGTATGGTGAGCGAAGAAAAATGCTACAAAGAGAATAGGGTTTTTAAGCAAAAATGACTGGACTAGTATTTTGAATAATTTCTAGAATTACTGCAGTTTATAGAGGCAAGCTATTTTCAAGACATAATCATGCAAAAGTAAACATTTTCCTGCAGTTTTCTTGTACAATTTCAACACTCTAATATCCTATGAAAGAAAGGAATATCTGCTTTTAAAGGCACATATTTCCAGGATTTGAAGAGGATCAGCCGTTACCATAATGTAGTCCGACTTCTGCAGATTACTGTTGAATGATACTCGCACAAGAGCTCTACCATGTCGCACTGCCTTCAATCAGGAATAAGAATGCAGGAGTGAGAGTTACGGTATGGCCAGGCAAAAGATGGTTAGAAACATAGCTAAGACCATGTAGGTGCAATATATTTGTGCAGAAGATGGGAGTTTCCACATGAAAATGCTCTGACCAAACAGTAACATAAAAACAATAGACATCAACAAACCTTAAGGATTAGAGTTAGCTGAGCTAAGCTGTTCCAATGGTTTAGTATAGAGTTTAGATAAACGTGTAAAAAAAACATAAAATCACAGAGAAGTGAAAAAAGAAGAGGTGAAGGAAAAAGGACATGATTAGGCATTTGAATTATCTTTATTACCATTAATATGACGGGGAAGACTAGAAAGTAGAAACTAAAACGTAGAAAAGTTAAATGAAAGCAGTTTATGTTTCTATATTAAGCAATAGCATTAATGCTCTCATTGATTATTACAAAGGGCAACAATAAAAGCAATAGGTTGTAATGTTACATGTAAATTTAAGTTCAGACCCAATCTACCCCTCCTAACACCCAATAATGAGGGATAGGAATGGAATGAATGAAAAAACGAGATAAAGACACAAGGGAGACTTGTGCATAGGGTAAAATGTGAAACTGGTATAAGAATTTGTATAGCACATAAGAGGCAAAAAGCACCAAACAATGCTGTTTATATGGATGGTCAATAACATCATAAAGACTATTCAGTTAACTCATTGGTGGTTGCATTAAATTAGTGATTTGGACATACTCTTAAAGAAAAGGATGAAAAAAAGAAAAACTAAGTTGATGGACAGGTTACCTGTGCTCTCCCATCCCATGGAGAAGTAGGTAATTTGCTTTGGTGAACCTATTAAAGAAGAAAGACTCTCAAGTATCTCCAACGTAAGTGAAGAGAATGGACATCACATCGGGAATCAAGCACCACAAAATCTTCGTAAACCAAAAGATAAAGAAAACAATGTATCCACAACATAATACCTTCCATCAATTTGCAGGACCCGTTGGAGGCATTCAAGAGCCTTCTCTGAATTTGCCAAATCTTGGTAGAACTACCAAAAATCAATCATTTAACACAACGATAATTGTCAAGTTACTTCACAGATCAAAGTAAATGTGTTAACTTAATGTGCTTGTTTCTCATGAAACCTCTGTCAGATTTGTCCTGGGATGCAAATTAATTTGCCTGCCTTCCAGATTTCTTGCAACCACTGCTCTCATTTCATCATCAAAACCTCTACATTAAATGATTGCAAAGGAAGCAGTATCAAGAACACAAATGCATTAATCAACAAATGGATGCTATCAGAATTCAGAATACTTCACTGAAGGGAAGGAAAAAAAAACTAAAATAATAAAAGAATAATAATAATACTTGACCAAAAAAATAATAATAATAATTGTCCTATAGCAACACTACATTAGGTAAGGGTTATTAGAGCATAATAAGATATATCTTTAGATTTATCTCACAGAGGCTGCCGAAATGAGGCTTAGAACCTTCTGAAGGATGCCAAGCATAGAGAGAACTTTGGCTATAGAAAATAAAACAAAATCACTGATGCACACATCATAAAATAGTAATTAAAATAAGTGACGACCTTTGAAGTGGAACATATCACACAGGAAGTCGCTAAGAAAATGGCAATACCTCAATCTCAGTAGCCTTGAAATCCTCTTGTAAAACAGATTGCAGTGCAGAAATCACAGTCTACAGAATAAAAGTAACTTTGCAATATTAGAACCACATAATTCTGAAATTAATATATCAACTTGAGACAAGTAAACAGTCCCCAAGAAGAAGATTTATGGAAATCAAATTAGAAGTGCAGACTTTCCTAATCTAACACAACAAAAAGGAAACAGCGGAGAAAGAATATTACATCTTGCATGAACTTTTTGCAAACTGGACGAATCTCTTTGCTGAGTGTAGCTGAAAACATCATAACTTGTTTATCGTGAGGAGTCATCTTAAAAATTTCCTGCACATCTCTCCTCACATCTGATAAGGTAACAATAAAAATAAAAAAACAAATAAATAAATTATCAATGTTTGAAGGAAAGAAAAAGAAAGAGGTACTAAAAAGAACAAACAATGCAGGCCAAATTTTTGAAAACATTTGACCGTAGAAATCATATGCAGAAGCTTACCAAGTGATTCGAGCATCTTGTCACACTCATCAAGGATAAAATGCCTCACATTCTTTAAGCCGAGTTCCTTATCTCTTGCAAGAGCCAATATTCTTCCAGGAGTACCAACAACAATATGAGGACATTCATTCTTCAGTAAATCCTTGTGAACCTTGATATTGACACCACCGTAGAAGACAGCAACCTTAATGTCAGGCAAATAGGTACTGAACCTCTCAAATTCATGACAGATCTGTAAATAATAAAAAGTAATGGTTAGTTAAGAAACAAAATCACATTATTGGAAATACAATGTCCAAGAACTCAAACAAATACGCCTAAATACTAACTTCCAGGTCTCCCAGCATACCTGGTAAGCTAATTCTCTCGTATGACACATGACAAGAGCAGCAACTTGTCCTGCAACAGGTTCAATCTGCTGCAGAGTAGAAAGAACAAACACAGCAGTTTTCCCCATCCCTGACTTTGCTTGACAGATGACATCCATTCCTAAAATAGCTTGAGGTATGCACTCATGTTGCACTGGTGAAGAAGGAAACAAAATCGGAGCGGATGAATCCTCAATAAGTATAAATGATCTTCCAGATCCTTTTAATGGAAAGGTTTAGCAAACCAGTTTTCTGGCCCAAATCATGAGTATGGAAGTAGCGTTTTTTTACCTGAAAAATATAAAATACTTCAAGTTAAAAAAAAAAGTATGGTATGCACCAGCATGAAACTGAGTAGAGTGACAGGCTGAACTATAATTCTGAAACATCATACGAAAAGTCTCCAAATATGCTGGGTACCAAGATGTCCCACTTGCTACAAAAAGCTTAACAAGCCATCTGTCATCGCATGAACAAAAGAAAAAACTAGCAAAATAAGTTTCAAGCCCACTAAAACAAAAGCAAATAAATATAAATTGGTGAAATAGAATTGAAAAAACCAGCTTCAAAAGGTTTCCAAATTACGTATTTTGTAGAATAATGTCAAAAGTAAAGCATGCTCACAGGTAGAAAGCAGCTAAGTGGTGTACACGCAAGAATTCTACAATATCTTATACACAAACAGAAATTGATTCAAAATCAGCAGCATAACTCAGATAGCTTAAAAGTTCTTTTTCTTAATGTTGGACAATGAACTTTTACATTCAATAGATGATGGCATAATCAGACGTACATTACGAACTTACAATTCTTGTCATCCACAAATTTCCATGTCAGGCTCTGTAAAAAGAGCAGCAAATGATTGCAGCATTTTCCAACTTAAGATATATGACCCCACCTAACACTAATTATAGACTCGACAAGGCAACAAAATCATACAATCCTAGTTTCCAACAAGTGAATTAGGCAGTATGAGTCTGCGTATGAGGAGCATAAAGTTTTGAAGACCTTACTCGAATGAAATCGGTGAGGACGCATGAAGGCAGGATCTTGGGCGGCTTGCAAAACGTGAGCTCGACTAACTCCCTCATCTTGTCAGGGGTCTGCGGCAACAATATGGTAGCAGCCTCATCTATACTCTTGACTATTAGTAACAGTCTAAACAATCTAAAATAGATTCTTAAAATAAAAAATAAAGAACTCAGATAAACTCTATCAAACATAGACATACATGTGACGACGTCAGTCCATGAAGGTCACAGGGTGGTCTGAGTAAGCACAGGAGATGAAGGAGATGGTTTCGCCGAGAAAAGGCCATCCAAGAGTGCCTAAAGGAAGTGGGATTGGCGATCTTCTACAACTCCTCCTTTTCTACAATTTGAGTACCTGTTGCAACTGTGATTAAAGCAGTGTAAAGCAGCCCAATAATGAGCAAGCATAAAAAAAATCAAACTGCATGTTCCACCCCTTACTAACTAATCTGACAAACTTAAACTCTCAAAACCTGATCCTCCATGCGATTACTGGAAATTCCTAGGAAAATAGTAAATTAAATTTTAACTCTTAACTCCTACAATTCATGTTCTTTTTGTTTCAACAAGCAAAAAAACTCCATGATTTAAAAAATAATAATAAAATAATTTCAAATCAGCCAAAACTTGTTGGCTGCTAGATTCTTGGCTATTTGGGAGCCAAAATCGTGAGAAACCTAACATCATATTTTAATAAATTTGTATCATTGTCATTGGCTCAAATATAAGGACTGGAAGTGTCACCGTCGATGCCACATTCGACCCTATATACTTGTGCATCATCTTCCAATAACTATCCTTTTCCTTCGAGAAAATAATGATTTCAGCATGCATAAAATAAAGAAATTTCAATGTAGGTGACTTTCAATAGCATGGCAACCTAAGATATACACAAGCAATCAAAAGAAAGAGAAAGTTCTTATGGAGACCATTGCCTCCTCTCTAATTGCAAATATGAGACTAGATATCTAACAAGGCAAATCCTCATACTGACAAAAAAATTGAACTTGCAATTATTCCACTACACACTGACAAAACAGTACAGTAAATTACCAAACTGGGATACCTGCGATCCCAGATACAGAGGATTATATATATGCTATTATAGTTGATATAGGTTGAAGTAATTTTTCCAGAACAAGACTTGTTTGTCAGGACTGTAAACTCATGCTGTGGTGATGTTATAAAGCAACAAGCAATTCTACATTTAAGACAAATATACAAACCAGCTTACTTGCGGGCCAATATTTAATCTTCACAAGGCTTTTTATATATATATAACGTTCTTTCTAAAATTTTGATAATGTAAAAATACTTTCAGTAAAAAAGCTTCACATCTTGAGAGAAAGAGAATAACACACAACTCACCTCCTGCTGCCATCTTCCTCTCTGAGCTTCCTCTTCAGCATCATCTTTGCCTCCCTCGGGATTAATTACTTCCATCCCCTCATAACCAAGCATTCTGGATGCAAGAAGAAAAAAATAGGCATTCATTGAATCATTACAGACTAAGATTCTTGATACAAAACATCAATTGCTTAATAACCTACATGACGAAGATTATAATGATGTCACACATAGATTTCCATACAAAGAGATAAGACTTCAAATGCACATGACATTCAAACCACCAATAACAGCCTCGTGTGAGTTACTAACAAGTTTACATGATGAAATAAAATTTTGAATGGTGTTGATCAAGTCTCCAAAAGTGAGCATATGACGCATAAAGAATCAATTTATTGTATTATGATGAAATGCAGGAAGAAAAAGCTGTATCCTTCATCTTCCCCCTTATACGGGCAGCAGAAAAAGATGAATGACCAACTGGAGCTATCAATTCACTATTTTTCTCCTTTTTACATGTCGTTAGGCTTCTTTAGTACACTTTTGCTGAAGTATGAGATCATTAAGCATTTTCTAAATCAATTAACAATATATAACCCGCATAAGACACACAAGAAGTTTTGGTTCTCTCAAATAATGTTCTATTTTTTGAAATATTTCCTTCTGTTTCACATTCCAATTTTGTAATATTCTTATTTTCATTTCAATGATGTTTCTGCTAATTTTTTCAATGGCAAATATAAAGAAAATGGAATAATAATAATCAAAACTCTACTAAAAATGTTAATCAAGGAAAGCCCTTTCAAGTGGATCGGCATATTATACATGTAATAAAGACCACTAGTTTTGGCCAAGAAAATGTGTCATATACTAACCAAATTGAATGGATGATAACTCTAAAATATCACATTTATCAATTTCTTTTTCAGAATAGTTGCAAGTACTAACATGATCAATAGCGCGTAAGATCTCCTAGGTTCCTTCTATCAAATGTTAGAAGACAGGACAGTAATTATGTGATTTCAGAATAACTTGAATCTCAAATGAATGAATGCTAGAACTGAAATAACAACAAAATCAAGCGCATGAAAAAAGAAAACAATCCAGATTTATATTCTTTAATATTTTTTTCCCAGTTTTCTCAGCAACCAAACAAAGATAAGGCAATGAAACAGATCATATACAACTCATTGGTGAAAAACAATTACTGAAACAGAGCACATACAACTCATCAATCACTAAGAGAGAGAGAGAGAGAGAGAGAGAGAGAGAGATGGGAAGGAGGAGCTTCAGAGAGAGAGAGAGAGTGGAGCTCACCTTAGTAGACGATGGTGCAGATGGTGGAGACCGATCTGAATCTCTGCGATGAAATCACTGAGATGAAATCGCTCTGAATCTCTATGATGAAATCATTGAGATGAATCTCTGAATCGCTCTGATAAGGGTTTAGAGAGGGTTGAGAGAGATAGAGAGAAAGAGAGACAGTGGAGCTCACCTTCGTTGGTTCTCGCTACCTCGCTCTAAGAATGAACAAGCGGTGGAGCTTCGAAATCGCTCTGAGATTTATTAGAGAGAGAGAGAGCGCTACAGATTTGGGTCTTAGCTGAGTCTTAGATTCAAAATTAGGGTTTGAAAAGAGGGGGACACCAAGCGCGTGAGGCACAACACATTTGAAGGCGTTTTCATATTATAAAACGGCGTCGTTTTGTTAAATAAATAGGTGACGTTTTATAAACGTCGTTAAATATTAAAAAAGTGACGTTTTAAAATGCGTCGTTAAAAAAACGCCGCCTAAACCCTTTTTTCCTGTAGTGATGCCATCGACACGCCTTTTAATTCAAAAAACTCATTTAAAACCAACAACATTTTGACCAGAAGAAGGAGGACATAGATTCTAAGTGTTATTACAGATGAGAGCATTGATTTCCTCGGTCATGGCTTGATGCCAAACGAGTGATTTGTTAGCTGTGGAAAAGCAACTAGGTTCAATTTCAGTAAGAGAAATAGAGGAGGAGTAGGCGAGTAATAAAAGCGGTTTGGAAAACATATGACGAAGGACTATAAGATGAGTCCGGTGAGGAATGTGAGAGGTAGAGTGTAAATCAACAATAAGATTGAGGCCCAGGGAAGATCGAATGGATTAAGAAAAAGAAACTAGGAAAGGCGAAGAGGTAGGTAGTGGGATGGAAGGGCTAGAATGGAAAATAAGGGAATGTGAGCTGAGAAGAGACGGTGAAACAGGTTGTAGGACTGTCGGTGATGAGGTTGAAGATGGGTGAGTTGGTGGTGGAGCAGAGGTTGGTAAAATAAGTGGAAATGAAGCATAAAGAGCAGTAGAGAGAGCAATGGAAGAGGGCAGGACAGGGAGAAAAGAACGATGGGAAAAGAGAAATGATGGTTCATTAAAGCCAACATGACCCAAAATGTAAATGCTACCCGTAGATGGATCAAGACAACGATAACCCAAATGAGAAGGACTATATATACCCGAGGAAAAGATATGGAGCAGAGCGAAAAGAAATTTTACCTTTGTTACATGGGCGTAGAAATGGAAAGCAAAGACAATAAAAAATACGCAAAAATGTATAGTCGAGAGGTTTGTGAAAGAGGCACTGGAAAGGGGATTGGCATATGATTAATGAGATAAACAGCAGTTTCAAATGCAAAATTCTAAAATTGATAAGGAACCAAACCATGAGCAAGTAGGGTGAGTCCAGTTTCAACAATATTGCGATGTCAACGTTCGACAGACCCATTTTGCTCATGAGTATGAGGACAAGGCAAGCAATGTAGGACACCCAATTTTTGAAAATACAGATGGAGTTTGCGAAATTCGCCCCCCAATTAGTTTGGACATATTTAATTTTGCAAGAAAATTGGCATTCAACCATGGCTTGAAATTGTGGAAAAATTGTGAGAACATCAGATTTATTTGCCATCGGTTAATACCAAATATATTTCGAATAATCATCTAAAAAAATAACAAAATACTTGTAGCTATCACTAGAAATAACTAGAGATGGGCCCCATACATTGTTAAAAATCAAGCTAAAAGGAGCAACACTTTTATTGGAAGAAGAACGTAAGGAAAGTCGAGATGATTTGCCAAGTTGACAAGCATGACAAATTGTACTAGAATACATTTTATTTGAGGAAACCGGAACGTGACTGGAACGCAAAATTTGACGAAGAACTTGAGCATGAGGATGACCAAGACGCATGTGCCAGTGATCAAGAGAGACACAAGTAACAAGTGCAGAAGGTGACACGGAGAGAGGAGAAGGTGGTGAATCATGGAACTGATAAAGAACCGCATCAGTCTTGCCATGGAGCACCGTTTTCTTGGCGTGTTGATCCTTAACCAAAAAATGAGAAGGGTGAAACTCAAAGAAAACATTATTTTCTTTGGTAAATTGTTGAACATAAAGTAATGATTTAGTAAAATGTAGGAGCATAAAGAACATTAGAAAGATGGAAGGAAGTTAAGGGAGAATGAAGAGATGCAGAACCGATATGAGAAATAGGAATACCCATACCATTATCGATGCGAATTTGCAAAGAACTAGTGTATTCCTCAGCATTATATAGGCTAGCAAGATCTGGGGTGACATGATGATTGGCGCCGGTATCCGGAAACCAATCTAATGATGGAGAACTATGGCCATAGGTAGTGACATGAGCATGAGGAGACATGTTCCGATCAAAGTGATGATAGCAATAATGATCGGCAGTGTGATTGGAAAGGTTACAAATTTCACTACTACAAAATTATAAATAGATTGCACTGTTTATGTTATCAACAGTGCTAGGACCCCAGTGGGGGCACCCCAGCACCCCCAGTTTTTTTTCATTGGTCAGTCAGTTTTTTTTTTTTTTTTTTTTTTTTTTTTTTTTTTTCAATCACCCACAGCCACGTGGGCTGGGGGTCACTGGGGGTGGGGGTCTGCCGCATTTTTCTTATGTTATTTAATCACACTTTTTAGGTTTTGTTAAAGTGTAATATTTGAGAGTGTGATTAAAAAGAGTTATTTTTAATCACACGTTTTGAGTGTCATTAAAAGATGATTCCATCACACGTTATGCATGTGATAATAAATATTTAAATCACACTTTTTACGTGTGATAATAAATATTTAGATCACACTTTTAACGTGTGATGTATAAGTAATAAAACTTGTAATAATAAACATTTAGATAACATATTTTAAGCGTGATTAATATCTAATAAAATATGTGATTAATAATGAGATAAAATCACACGTTATATGCATTTCTCATCACAGTTAATGCGTGTAACAAAAAAAGGATTTGACATATTTGAAGAATAATTAATATTGTTTTTGTACGCATTTGAAGAATGTAATACACACTATATTCTATTTTTTGAATCACAACTACATATTAAATGGAATAACATCACATATTTCATAAATAAAAGTTGAATGTTCAAAAGTATATACAAAGGAATTAATAAAAAAATTTAATTGTGATTACATATATTAAAAAAAATGAAAAAACTTAAAGCACAAAGTCCTTGAATTCTTTGACCATATTTTGCATCTCTCCAAACAATTTCTGACCTGAAAAGTGAAAACAAAAATTAATTCAGAGGCAAAATTTGCCTCTTCTTTAGAAATAATTTTGGGCTGAATGCAAAATAAAAGCAAGAAATTCACAAAGATGCGTGTTGGATCAAAATAATTGAGATAATGTGATTATTATGTTTTATGCACTTCGACTACAAAATAATTTGGGTAGTGGCACATGTGAAAGAAGAATAAAAATTAGATAATCAGCATATTTTTTTGTTACTTTTTTTTTTAATCAACAAAAAAGAATTTATTGATGAGAAAAAGATAATATTTTGGATTTAAATTGTATCATTTTCAAAACCACACATCCTAACTATGTTGGCACCTATGGCAACACCAATAATGTGCATAATCCAAAACAACAACTGAAAATTGGTGAAGTTCCAATTCAATAACAGACAAGTCTCAAGCCAAACAAGCTATAAAATTCATTAATGTAACTGTATAAACCAAAAATCTTAAAAATTACATACTTGAGAGAAGAGAATGGCCACGCATCTACAATATAGTCATAGAGCTTGATCTTTCAACCTCAAGGTGCACCTGCTTCTAAATGAAAATCTAATAAATTGATTGCTCTATCCCCATTTTCACATAAAATAAATTAATTTCTTGATGAATATTAAATAGCAAGTCATTAACACAAACTACTAATATGTTTTTAGCTGTTTTAACCCAATAGGACATGGAAATCTTAACCCAACTAGTGACATCTACAAACATAGAAATTCACATGTATACAATCTCAGAGAGGGAGAGAACAATATATGAAGAAGCCATAGATTTTCAATTGATCTCTCTAACTTTTCTTTAATTTTCAATGTAACTCTCAAATTTTCTTTGCCAATACAAAATAAAAATAAATATATAATAGACTGATCAAACATAGGAATTGATTTAAACCCATTGAAATTATATTGCCAAATTGGAGGACTTTTTAACACCAATACAAAAAGAGGCTAAATAAATAATAAAAGTTGTAATTATATTAGTTAGGAACACTAAAATTTACTACATTAGAAAGAATTATATATAGGCTATGCTACATAATACTGTAAAGATCAAGAGGTGGATTAAGGGAAAATCCAACGGAGAGGGGGCCAAGGGTTGAGTTGTCAAGTTATAGTTCACTTTAAAACTTCAAGCCCCTATTTAATTACAATTTTAAAGTACTTCGCTTAATTTTCATATATAAAATTTGTATATAAAATATCTATTTATATATCATTCTTATATTGTAATTGGAAAATGTGTGATATGTTAGTCTCTAAACTTGTTCTCAAAGTCTATACAGTAAAAATGCCTTTATATTAATTTCTGCATATGGCTATGATAAGGTTTATGCTCAGCTCTATCTAAAAGCACTTAGTAATTTATGAATAATTATTAACCTTGAATCAATTTTGTTTTGATCAGCAAAACAACAAATATTTAATTAAAAATTACAATAATAGCACATATATAATTGCCCCTCTACTACCATCATCTGATATCCTAATTATCTTTTCAACTTCTTCAACTCTAAAATAGAATAGGAACTGAAGAAGAGTTATTGAAATGTCAACTATGCTAAGAGTACAAACTTGTTGGTCTTAACAATATCAAATTTAGTCATCTAATCAAAGAGACCAAGTTGCAATCTCTAGATTTTACACAAATAGAAGGAGAGTGTCTAATGCTTAAATCAACATTATGATTGAATAAGTATTTCATTCTAGTTCACCAAACATAGCATAAAAGCTTAAATATCCATAGAAAGTGCCTACAAGCAGCAGTAAGAGAAACAAAGAGAGGGAGAGTGTCTAATTGATAATTGCCAAATTAGGAAACTTACAAACAAAGTCTAATTCAGTTAGAACCAAAAGAAACTTTTGTATCTCAAAAATAGAACCATAGTCAAATAGAACAAAAGGCTTTGATCAAAATATATAGATCTATATATGTTGAATCACCAAATATCAAATAAAACAATAACAAATCAAATGTGAGAAGTAAAATAATTGAATGAAATTTATGAGACAGGGATAAGAATTCGTACAGGACTAGAGTACAAAGTTGATGCCATCAACTTACTTGTGACGCCTCAAATTTTGATAATATAATACAACGATGCACCGGGGTTTAACTAGAGGATACACATCATTTTTAAGCACAAAATACAAATAATTACACTAAAATAAAATATTAATAATAGTTACAGATAAAATTCTTCAACTCTTTAAATACAGGCCGGTTCCTTGATACAAAAAGATTATCCAAACTACAGGAAATATACAATCTAATTTCTAAGGCAGCCATGGTTCCACAAAGCTTTTAGGGATTCTGTTCTTTGTGTAAAACTCGCCTTCACCTGGCATAAAACGCCATGAGCTTGGAATGCCCAGCAAACACACACACCCCGACCCTTTTCCCATTCCAAATACACAAGAACATAACGGCATGATCATAACATACAATGAAAGCAATAATTAAGCAGAGCTTATAATTAAATTCTAGTTCTCATGAATAATAGTCAATTTTAGTTAGTTCTAGGCAACTCCTCGTGGAATGCCATTCCTACCTAACCACTAACTCTGGCTACGGTCAATTCTGACTCCCCCTTGGTTAATACAATACCAATGCGTCGCTTACCGCATAACCACCCGTGCGTCGCTTACCGCACAATTACCAATGATGCCCACGCACCTAGGTTACATACCCAAGTGGTGACATCACGGTCTGCCCCAAGGAAACGGGCTTCCAGGGATACTCTCCCTGTGTGAGACCCTCACTGCCACCCTTATGCCTCCCATTTCCGTTAAGCAGCCAGAATATCTCCCGTGCCATGTTAGGGTTCGGAAACATACTTGCACAAGACTTCACAAAAATGGAATACATTCCATTATATCATACTCTTGAATCCATCGTTCTTTATGATCGCAACCCATTACCATCCCATTTGATTTCTCCTTTATTAAGTGCATTATGTTCTCAGTTATAGCAAAGCATGGTCAATATAATTACGAATCCAAACTAAACAAGTAATTTATTCATGGTAAAGAAAATTTACAATTTATCATAGATTACATATCGAGACTAAAACATTCAAGAAACATAGAATATAAGAGTTGCAAACCAAATAAGAGCATATTAACACAAATTTCTAGATTTGAACCAGTTTGAAAATAACTATGCAAAAAATAGTTTTATTGGCCCTAAAGACTTGGCCTCATGTGAGTTTGTAGATTAATAAGTCTAGTTTCAAACTCAATTTATGAAAGTAGGATAGGTATTTTATATTTTAAGATAATTCAGAATTACCAAGATCTGTCCAGATTCGTTGATCGTTACGCAAATCGGTTTTTCTCTAGAACTCCTCACTCTCTTGAGTTCAAACAAATTTTAGTTAAAATATAACACCAAGATTAAGATTTTGACATAAAATTGAGCTCAAGATTAATTTTCTGGAATTTTCTAAAAATAGATAAAGTTGACTATTTTTCTGGTTCTGTGAGTAACAAACTTAGAAAATTTGTTTAGGTTATAAAAACACATCCTTAGGGCCTACAAAAATTACCACATACTCTAGACATACCAAATATTGTACCATAAAAGCAGATTTTGAGTTTATGGAGTTTTGATAGGAAAATAAATTCAAGAGAGGGAAAAGATTTGCTGCTGGAAAATTAGAAAGAAAGAGAAGCACACCATTTCTTGATTAATACACCTTTATACAAGAGTGTAGGCCTAGACTACAACAAATATATACAAATAGCATGTATTAGGAGGGGAAAAACAAGTGGTAAGAGAACTTGAGAGAAGAGATGTTGTATGTTTACCTTTGTTGTACAAGACTAACACAATTCTTCCTTTTCTTCTCCTCTTCTCTCTCACTCTCTCTCTCTCTCTCTCTCTCTCTTTTCCAAGATCACTCTTTCTCACTCCTCTAGTGAACGGCTGAAAATGTATATAATGAGGGAGAGAAGTGTGCATATATATATATATATAGAGAAAGAGAAAAGATTGGGAAGGTTTCTTAGGGACCAAGTTTTATAAGTGCAAATTGTCAAAGTTGCCATTATGGCTCTTTTCATCCATCACATGGTCAACAACTTGGGCTCCAAGAAATATATATATATATATATATATAAGATAGTTTTATTTATAAACATAATATAATAGCCACAAGTACACGAATTAATAAAATATTACAATTAAGGGTTGAAATGAAATAAAATAAAAGTATATTGGGACCAAGTCTAAATTTATGAAACCTTGATATATGTTATTAATATACTAACATTAGAAAATAGTTAAAATAATAAATTCGTGTCCCGTTAAATTAAAGGGCAAACAAATGCGAGAAACCGAGCAAAAATGGCATTACCGGGAATTAAAATTTTAGAGTGATTAATATATAATGATAGGGTCTAATAACTAACAATATGGTTTTAAAGATGATTATTAATCTACGGGATCGATTAGGGTTTACTCGAATTAATCCGCGATGCTTCCCGATTCTAGGGTTTAAAATGCAATTAAGCGAAAATTCAAGGGCTTTATTGAAATAAACTCAAGGTTAGGGATTTAATGGTAATTACAAAAATTAGGGTCTCTACAACCTATCCCCCTTAAACAAATTTCGTCCTCGAAATTTTAAGTAGTCGAAAAGTTGTGGTTAATTTACCAGCATTGCATCATTGTGCTTCCAAGTAGATTCTGACAATGTATTTTAATCTCAAAAATTTTAAACTACCCGTTGTATAGGTAATGATGTCGTTGCTTCATTGTGAAAACCCCTATTGCCAATTTCTGATGTGGTAGTCCACGTACTCACTATGAATGTATCCTGATGATCGTTCTCTCGATTTTTGGTGTCATTACGTTCGTTGATTTGTGATAATTAGGGAAGTTGGTCTATCCCCCTTAAATAATAAAGTGTCCCAACGAATATGTAACTCATCTTATTCTTCTAGTTGCCATCGATCACGATTGGTGTACAAACAGTCAAGCTGTGTCCAAGATGATTTTATACTTGGACCTATTCATGCCTTGGAGATTGAAAATCAAACGCATAAACAATTCTTAAAGGTTTGCATCCACATAGTAAAGACGAAAGAATACGATGAATAAAGCATGTACTCAAGAGTTCTAAAACTATATTCACAAAAGGAAATTTACATCGTCTATATATATTTTACAAAAGGTCATCCAAAAGAGTTATAAGTAATATCCTAATTATATTTTTCCCAAGTTAGCCATGGCTCGTACTGTGGTTCCTTGGGTTCATATGTGGTGCACTGCTCTTCCTCAAGATACTGCTTAGTGATATGTTCATTTTCTTCTCCTTGCAGTGCAAATATTCTGTCTGTTGGCCTTTGATTGTTAACCGGCCCAGATTTCTGATTGCTCTCCGCCTTGTAATTTTGTTGCCTAGTAGCTCCTAACTTAGTTACCCATGGTTGCTGCCCGCCAATAACCTGCGTATTTGCTCCCGAGCGCTCTCCTCGATTTCCGGCCAGTTGGGGGCATTCAAACCTCCTGTGTCCCATCTGTTGACAATGATAGCACTGGATCAACCCAGCTGGCCTTGTCTGAAAACTCTCCTTTAGATTTTGCTGCTGCGATTGTTGGGGTTGTTGGAGTTCCCTAGAATACGGCTTCTGTGCTGCATGCCTTCGACTATTTCTTTCGGGTCCCACATTGGAATGATTGTTTTCTTTCCTTAAACTCCAAATCCTCTTGGAATCTGCCACCTCCCGTTCTGAATCAAGTGTTGTGTCAACCACATCTGCAAAAGTGGGAAGTCGCATGGGCAAAACTCTTCCTCGAATTGTAGGGTTTAGACCCCATTCAAATTTTCGTGCTTTGTTTTCATCGTTTTCTACATATCAAGTCGCATAACGCGCTAACTTCTTGAACTTTGCCACGTATTGGGTCACCGTCATTGTGCCTTGTTCTAGGTTCAGAAATTCACGAATTCTTTCTTGTTTGACCGTGTTCAGAAAGTACTTCCTCAAAAATAACTCCTTAAACTGCGCCCACGTCATTGCGGCGATGTCCCTAGATTCCTGAATCAGAGCCCACCAATGATCTGCTTCCCCTTCAAGTTGGTAAATTGCTAGATCAATCCTATCAATGTATTCAGTTATTCCCATTGTGTTGAACATCTTTTCAATTTGTCGGATCCAATTTTCAACAATTTTAGGATCGGGTTTGCCAGTGAAGATCGGTGGTCTCTATTTGCGAAACTCGGAGAATAGATGTGTCCTCTCATTCTGACGCGTTTTCCTTAGCCTTCCTAATTCTTCCAAAATTTGATTTCCAACATTCTCGGGTAAGTTGGCAACGGATGTAGGCGCGTGATCGTGATTGTTAACCTTAGGTGCCACATTCCTGTTTATACTGGCATCATCATTGTGGTTGGTGGCGTTGTTGTTGCCTACGTATTTGTTTGCTCTTGTATGGTTCACCATCTGCCAAATGCGCAGTTAAGTGCAGGTTACGGTTTTGTTAATGCGGTTAGTCAAGGAAATTACTAAAGTGAAATGCTCTACTCAACATATAATCCAAGTAACACCTAATAAGCACCTAAGGTAATCTTACTCAACCATCGACTCCATCACCACTCTTGGTCGCTTTGGGGCAACTGCATGTTTCGGTTCGCTGATTGAATCTAACCTTTCCTTTCTTTATTATGAAATTCTAGTTCCACTACCCTTGTCTAAAAGGCTTTCTTCAGCACCTGGTACCAATAGTAGAATCGTCGATGCCCGGCTACATGCTTTCACGAATCGACATTGCCATGCCCGAAATTCGAAGAAACGTCCTAGGGTCGGTTGAGAAAATTTTAATTTTTTTGACATCTTCTAGTTTCTAGATAATGTAATATAGTCGGTAGCAAGGTTGTTTCTAATTGCAAGTCGGAACGCGTGGGTAAGGGTTGAACCTAAGCTCTGATACCAAGTTGTGACGCCTCAAATTTTGATAATATAATACAACGATGCACCGGGGTTTAACTAGAGGATACACATCATTTTTAAGTACAAAATACAAATAATTACACTAAAATAAAATATTAATAATAGTTACAGATAAAATTCTTCAACCCTTTAAATACAGGTCAGTTCCTTGATACAAAAAGATTATCCAAAATACAGGAAATATACAATCTAATTTCTAAGGCAGCCATGGTTCTACAAAGCTTTTAGGGATTCTGTTCTTGGTGTAAAACTCGCCTTCACCTGGCATAAAACGCCATGAGCTTGGAATGCCCAATAAACATACAAACCCCGACCCTTTTCCCATTCCAAATACACAAGAACATAACGGCATAATCATAACATACAATGAAAGCAAAAATTAAGCAGAGCTTATAATTAAATTCCAGTTCTCATGAATAATAGTCAATTTTAGTTAGTTCTAGGCAACTCCCCGTGGAATGCCGTTCCTACCTAACCACTAACTCTGGCTACGGTCAATTCTGACTCCCCCTTGGTTAATACAATACCAATGCGTCGCTTACCGCATAACCACCCGTGCGTCGCTTACCGCACAATTACCAATGATGCCCACGCACCTAGGTTACATACCCAAGTGGTGACATCACGGTCTGCCCCAAGGAAACGGGCTTCCAGGGATACTCTCCCTATGTGAGACCCTCACTGCCACCCTTATGCCTCCCATTTCCGTTAAGCAGCCAGAATATCTCCCGTGCCATGTTAGGGTTCGGAAACATACTTGCATAAGACTTCACAAAAATGGAATACATTCCATTATATCATACTCTTGAATCCATCGTTCATTATGATCGCAACCCATTACCATCCCATTTGATTTCCCCTTTATTAAGTGCATTATGTTCTCAGTTATAGCAAAGCATGGTCAATATAATTACGAATCCAAACTAAACAATAAGTAATTTATTCATGGTAAAGAAAATTTACAATTTATCATAGATTACATATCGAGACTAAAACATTCAAGAAACATAGAATATAAGAGTTGCAAACCAAATAAGAGCATATTAACACAAATTTCCAAATTTGAACCAGTTCGAAAATAACTATGCAAAAAATAGTTTTATTGGCCCTAAAAACCTGGCCTCATGTGAGTTTGTAGATTAATAAGTCTAGTTTCAAACTCAATTTATGAAAGTAGGATAGGTATTTTATATTTTAAGATAATCAGAATTACCAAGATCTGTCCAGATTCGTTGATCGTTACGCAAATCGGTTTTTCTCTTAAACCCCTCACTCTCTTGAGTTCAAACAAATTTTAGTTAAAATATAACACCAAGATTAAGATTTTGACATAAAATTGGGCTCAAGGTTAATTTTCTGGAATTTTCTAAAAATAGATAAAGTTGACTATTTTTCTGGTTCTGTGAGTAACAAACTTAGAAAATTTGTTTAGGTTATAAAACACATCCTTAGGACCTACAAAAATTACCACATACTCTAGACATACCAAATATTGTACCATAAAAGCAGATTTTGATTTTATGGAGTTTTGATAGGAAAATAAATTCAAGAGAGGGAAACGATTTGCTGCTGGAAAATTAGAAAGAAAGAGAAGCACACCATTTCTTGATTAATACACCTTTATACAAGAGTGTAGGCCTAGACTACAACAAATATATACAAATAGCATGTATTAGGAGGGGAAAAACAAGTGGTAAGAGAACTTGAGAGAAGAGATGTTGTATGTTTACCTTTGTTGTACAAGACTAACACAATTCTTCCTTTTCTTCTCCTCTTCTCTCTCACTCTCTCTCTCTCTCTCTCTTTTCCAAGATCACTCTTTCTCACTCCTCTAGTGAACGGCTGAAAATGTATATAATGAGGGAGAGAAGTGTGCATATATATATATATAGAGAAAGAGAAAAGATTGGGAAGGTTTCTTAGGGACCAAGTTTTATAAGTGCAAATTGTCAAAGTTGCCATTATGGCTCTTTTCATCCATCACATGGTCAACAACTTGGGCTCCAAGAAATATATATATATATATATATATAAGATATTTTTTTTTATAAACATAATATAATAGCCACAAGTACACGAATTAATAAAATATTACAATTAAGGGTTGAAATGAAATAAAATAAAAGTATATTGGGACCAAGTCTAAATTTATGAAACCTTGATATATGTTATTAATATACTAACATTAGAAAATAGTTAAAATAATAAATTCGGGTCCCGTTAAATTAAAGCGCAAACAAATGCGAGAAACCGAGCAAAAACGGCATTACCGGGAATTAAAATTTTAGAGTGATTAATATATAATGATAGGGTCTAATAACTAATAATATGGTTTTAAAGGTGATTATTAATCTACGGGATCGATTAGGGTTTACTCGATATAATCCGCGATGCTTCCCGATTCTAGGGTTTAAAATGCAATTAAGCAAAAATTCAAGGGCTTTATTGAAATAAACTCAAGGTTAGGGATTTAATGGTAATTACAAAAATTAGGGTCTCTACATTACTCTAGTTCAAAACAATTTTGAGGACCAATTCAGTTCCGATCAAATCACCTACATGCTTTTTAGATTCAGCCTCGTGAATAGATTATTCGAATCACAAGAAGAAACAATTTCATAGATTCAAGCCAAGCTTAAGTAATTTGAGCTAAATTCAATCAGAGAGATGAATTATTTAAAATCGATATAAGATCAACAATGTCATAGAGGTGAGAAAACTAGTTCAAAAGAAATTAAAAGTTTCTATTATTTATGGTAATATTCAAATCAAATTCAAGTCATTTGAACAATTTGTTTGGGGTTCTAGTTAGCGTTATCATGAGGGAAAGAGATATTGATAGAATAATCTGGTTGGGGTTCTATGTAGATGGAGTTTCAAATTTTGAAATTCAAATGTGTGAGAGGTAATTTGGTTGTAGATGGTAAACTGTTGATAAAAATGGACCACTACCATTAGATCTAAAGTAGAATAATATCAGTTTCTACTCTAAAACTAATCTTATCATCCACGGTGACATCTAGGACAAGTGCCCCATCTATAGCCTTCCCTTGTTATATAGATGATACAACAAACCCAAGCTGCATTCGAATGTCAAAAGGTCAATGAAGTTTAGAAACATAAAGGGCACAATTTATTTAAGCATATTGTGTTTTGTATCTTGGAGAAGCAAAATATAAACCATTTAAGAGAAACCGAATAATAAAATGAATATAAACCATTTTGACCTTTGAACCTTTTTGTTTATTTTCCAACTGCATACACATATCAAGAAAAAAGGAGTCCAATTTCAAACCCATATCAGTTTCTTGAACATATAAGAATACACAAACACATTAAAAAAAAAAAAAAAGGTGGTACAAAGAAAGCAACCAAAGAAAGTAACAACTTGATAGTAACAATTACTTTAGACTTTGTCTGTTTTCCAGTAAACATTGAAAGGAAAGAGCAAAAATATATATATATATATATATATCAGTTTCTTGAATAGAAAAAAAAAATCAGCTTCTTGAACAAAAAATTATCAGTTTGTTAAACCAAAAAAATAATTCTTTTGCCCAACCAAAAAAAAAAAAAAAAAAAAGATTAGGAAAAACAAATAGGAAAAACTGAGTCCAATTCCAAACACATATCAATTTGTTGAACCGTAAAATTATACTTTGGGCTTTGTTTGTTTTCCAGGAAACATTTAAAGGAAAGAGCAAAAAAAAAAAAAAAGTTTATTGAACAAAAAACATCAATTTGTTGAAACCAAAAAAAAAATACAGAAAAGCACATACACATAGGAAAAATGGAGTCCAATTCCAAACATATATCAATTTCTTGAACATATAGAAAAACACAAACACATATCACTACATCAAGAATTGAACAATAATAATATCCATAAAACACCTAATAATTGACAAATCAAACAGTTCCTTGATCAACAAATCGATTTAAGGTTTAGAAAAACAAAAATAAAAAATTAGAATAAGGTATTTATGAGTAAAACGATCAAACCTTTCGATGCTTGGCAGTTTCGCGTGTGATTAAAAAAAAGAAAGATAAAATGACACTTAACTGAAAAGTGACATAAAAAATAAATATAATCACATGTTAATTAGAAGGTGTAATTAAAAAAATATATATATAATCACACTTAATCGAAAAGTGACATAAAAAATAAATATTATTACACTATCAAGTGTGATTAAAATATTAATCTTTTTTTTTTTTAATCACACTTGCAATAAAAGTGAAATATTTTCATTTATCAAAGTGTGATATTTAACTACTTCGGTAGTAGCGCTTGACAGAAAAGTCGATTATCACTGGAAGGAGTCGGAAGAAGACCAGAGCCACTTGTTACGCCCCAAAATTGAAGACCGAAAAAAAAATTGTACAACACACAACTCAAACATGATAGATAACCAAAATATTTTATATGCACATATAAACAGAGTTAATAGCATAGATAATTCATTTGTGTTCCGCTATAGGATTACAAAACACTGTCAAACCAAAATTCAAAAGAAAAAAAACTACTAATCTAAGTCTTCAAGTGAACCACGGTTCCAACACTTCATGTCACGCCCCGTATTTTATTACTCGGATAACATTATCAATATTCATTAATTAAGTCATTTACAAATGACAATTCATCATTGGATGAAAAGATGAATAATTAAATATACATGCTCCTTCTCGTTACACAACAAGGACATTTACATACAAATAAAAGAAATGCCCAGAGACTTACAATAAAAAAAAGGGCACTACTCCTTACAAAAAGATAGCATTCAGCCAAATAAACAGATGAAATAATACAATCCATCACTACGTTACACTTATGAATGGTAAAACCCATTGTTTGATCTTCAAATCTGAAAAGCATTCCCTGTACACTTGTACAGGTAGGGGGTGAGCAACCACTAGCTCACCAAATAATCTCATATTATAACATTAGAAGATATGAGGGTATAAAGATACTCATACATATACGTGAAATCGTACCATGTTAAAAATCATATTTTCTTACATAATCTCTTAAATCCAATTTATTTAATTAATCACAACAAATTAACTTAAATAAATAAACATGCTTCAATAGCAACATGACATCCTTTTCAATTCATTCAATTACTTATTTGTCAATTGAATCAAATAGTTAAACAATTCATAATGACATTTAAAAAAGCATCAAATACATTTTATACAGTCTTATGAGATGAATGCATATGCCATATCATGCTCAAAATATTTTTTTCATCTTTTGAAAATCTTATGCACAATACCAATTTGAAAACACATTAATCCAACAATTTCAATAAAATTTCAAGGTGATAAATACGATTCAGGTAATTCCTAAGCTGGTGTCTGCAAGTAGGCATATCAAGCATTACCAAATCCCCACTTTACCGGTCTCTCACGGGAAGGGCAGTGGTGCCTCCTCCGCGCGTGTTTTTGGTCTTTCACCCTGGACACTCAGGCCAACTTAACCAATATCAAACTACATCCCCTATCCGAATTTACCAACGTATTTACCCAAAACAAATCAAAATGATCTTGTTTCACCAAAAGCAATTTCTTTCTCAAAACAATAGTTTTCAATGGCAAATTCGAAATCCATGATAACAATGAAATGGAATGGCAATGCAATATGCAACAATGCATTAGAATAGTTCCAATTTCAATTCCACCACACAATGCTCCATTGTGATCAATTTCCATATCTCTATCAATGTAATACCATGATACAATCCCAAGAGATAATATAATAATGTCAATGTTCATGTATTTATCACATGTAAATCAACAACTTCCAACTTAGTCTTTTCAAAACAATTCAACATATTCTTTATACACAACAAAACTTCCAAAAATCAAACATTTTCTTTTCTTTCCAAGAATCTCATTTAAATACCAACATGGTAATCCTCTACCGATTACCAAAACCAAAACTTCTAAACAATGGGTTCATCAATAGTAATAATATATGACACCAAAGCGGGTTCAAGTTTTCATCAATTTCTAACTCACATACTTTATCAATGAAATGCAATTACAATCTTCCTAAAACTCATCCCCATCCCAAATATTAAATAGAATCAAATTCCCATTTTTCCCATGCAAGTAAAATATCGTGATTTTCAAGTTCAATCATAATTCTCACTAAGCATAAGTGAATATTCCAACACTTAATCAATTATATCAAAATCTCCTCTTGACTATAATTATAAAATATAACACGAGTGTTCACTTTCCAATTATTAACATTAACCCCATCAAATTAAACCAAGGGAAATAAATAAATAAATAAATAAAAGTTTTAATAACTCATTTTTGTTTTAATCCAATCCATCCATTTGCTCCAAACGAGCTAAAATCATATTCTTTTCTTTTCTTTTCAAAGTCTGCCAAAACTGTTCAAATATCTCATAAAAATTTTGAAGTATGAAATTATTATTATAATATTACTCGACTAGTATAACTAGGAACCCAATACCATACCACATCAATTTAATTTCGTTTATTTCTCCAAATCTCATACTTAGTCAACTTCGTCACTTTTAATCTCATAATATTAAAGTTATGAATTAAACCCAATAACACCCCTTTAATTACGAAGGACTTAAAATATTAACCAAACTAATGTAATTCATCAAATTAGTAAGTTCATTATTTTCACCATTTTCCAAATTAATAACACCAAACATAACTTCACATGTTTCATCTCTTAAATGCACCCACATTTCATGCCTAATCAATTTTCCCTAAATCTCTACAATTATCAATTTCACAACTTTTCTAAAATTAATAAATCAACATGATATTTACATAAAAATTATTAAATATGCCCAAGAGTAACATTTTCAAGGTTGTAAGTTCAAAAGTCTACGTCTCACATTTTCATCTTCACAAAAATGAACACAACTAAATCATCAACATATCCCTTCTATAAAATATCGTGAATATAACATTTTTAGAGTTTTTAATCCCAAAGCAACTCTATAATTCCAATTTAACAATTTATACAATATTCATCAATATCAATTTATTTTTTTCTCAAAAATAAATTCCAAAATCAAAGATGAATATATATATATATATATATATATTTCAACTTTATATTTCTCAAAATAAATTATCTAATCATACTATGATGTTGATACAACCCACACAACTTTTAAATTTTTATTTTCGATTTTTTTTTTATACAAAATTATCAACACAAGATTATTTTCCCAAATCATGTTCAAAATACCAATATTCTTAACATTTCACATAATTTTTCTTCCAAAAATTAACCAAACAAAAATCTGAGAAATACATATATACAAAACCTCCTATAATGATATATTTTCTCAAAATATTCCTAACATAGCTTTAATGTAATAATATGAAGAAAGTCCCTACCTCAAATATGAAGAAAAACAAATCTGAAAATGCAAACATCGCCCGATTATGAATCCGAGACCACCATCGCAAAGATCACGATGAGCTCTCTGAGTTTCATTTACAAAACTTTTACAAAATCCCACTCTAAAAACTCTCATTTCAAGCTCAAAGATTGAGTAACAATGGTGAACATGGAGAGAGAGAGAGAGAGTTGAGCTCTCTGTTCAAGGAAAGAAGAAAAGAAAATGAAGGAAGAAAAGAATGGAGAAGGCGTGGGGCAATAACCCTACGTGGGTTCGTGTCCCCAAAATTGATTTTTCCAAAAGAAAAATATAATTTTTTTGTAATAATACCTCAAATTTTATAATAAAAATTATAAAATAATATAATTTTTCTCACCACAAAATATAATATTTTGCTCATCACGAAATATACTCTCATTTTATTCACCATAAAAATATATAATTTTTCACCATATGGTACACACCATAAAATCAACTATCAAATATTTATTATAATCTATATAATAAATAATAACAACTCTCAATGTGGTTACTACCAATCACCTAATTAAAAAGGACTAAACAGTTAAACATGAGTCATTAAACAATCTCAATTTAAATTAAATCTAAGTCATGAGTCCCACCCATAAGTCAAACATGGTCCAATTATATACCAAAATAGACCCAACAAATTTATCTCAAATCATGGTCCAAACACCTAAAACTCAAATTTCAAATTCTGCTATAAATTGAATTGAACACCAATCAGTTTGCAAATTCTCATAAAATAAATGCTCACCATTAAATTTCGAAATTTTTGTCTAACATGCTAGACTCTTATAAAAACACCACAATAAAAATTTTATAATTTCTGAGATCGAAAATTATATATATATATATTAAAAAAATATTGCAAAATTGAACTATTTTTGCACATTACTTTACGCAACACTCCAATCCAAATATTACTCGATTAATTTATGCACTGACTATTTAAAAAAAATATTTTGGGACAATACACTTCATCTTGATTGCTTTCGGGATAACCTTTACCATCGTAAACTGCTTCCTCACCTGGCATGACATACCATGAGCTTGGAATGCCCAGTAAAACCACACACACACCTATACCTTCTATCAACCAATCAACCATATACAGAACAAATCGAGTAACATAAAATACAATGTTACAATAAAGTTCTATAAATTAGTAGTTAGACTAGACATCTAGAATCCCCTAAAGAAATCCTTCTACCCAACCACAAGGATTGAACACCGGACTATTTAGAACTCACCCTTTTACTACTTTGCAGACCTTACCACCTATGCCCACGTCTCGGTTATTTACCGATCAACGACACTGATGGACCTAAAGAGGGACGGCCAAAAGTAGGCTCGCTTACACCCAAATCGTGCCTAGGGCTTGCTTACACTCTGCGCATATCATACTGTAGATGCGCCCGCGGGCCTTACTACAGTTCGGACTCGATTCGTGTCACGGTTCTTAATCTGAACCAAAGAGTCCAAATCCGGAAAATCGTTTTAAGAAATAGATTTTTGAAAAAGAAGTGCCAAACATGGACTGCTTTGCCAGATACAGAGTCGCCACCTAATTATTTTTTAAGGGGGAATTTAGGAAACCCTGACTCGGTGCCAAAGGCCACGTGTCCGTCATCACCAAAGTTGCCTCGGCTCGGGAACTTGGGTACGATTAGGGAAGGTCAGCTATGAGCACCCCCTCTCGCCCGATCCGAAGATCGGCCTCTACTGACCATGATATCCAGTTTTGAAAACGTTATGTGTTCTTAACCCGATTATTAGCTTAGAATTACTATGCTACGCGCACAGCACAAAAGCATAGACTAGATTGCCTAATTTGGGAATAAGCATTGCATATCCGATTATTTTGGAAAAATGTTTTGGAATTTGCTACTCGCAAGTAGGCTAAAACACAGATTTCAATGAGCCATTCCAACTCAGACAATCCAACCTTCACCCACAGGCATTCAAGCAGTTATATCACATAAGCAGCTAGCCTCATAGTAATCATGCTATCATGGCAACACTCACACGCATGCAAGGATGCTAAAGCATAAATACTTACATCGTACTCCGTGTCAAAACAAAGAACTCGTTAGCAATCAATGCATGATCCAAGTCCATGTTTAAATGTCTAATGCAACGCATACGGAATGTCACTAGAGTAGGCTCGGCTATTCTATGAATAACATGTGAAAATGCACAAGTAGCATGTATTCAAGTTAGATTTGAAATACTAATGTAGTTAGCATGATGCACCGAGCCTGGTGCATGCAATACTGATGAATGATGCACGCATGCATAGCATAAGGTATGCTAAATTAAACATGACCTATTACTAACCATCAAAGCAGGTAAGTAAAAGGGAGAAAGAAGTGGGGGTTGGAAGACATGCACATACTCACCCACACTTATTACAAATTCGCCCTCGCTCGGAGGGACCAAAAGAATAATACAATTTGAATAATGAATTAACTATCCTAGCTAATTAATTATTACAGACCAACTAAATTAATTAAACAAATTAATTAATTTAAGAAAGCAAGAAAAAAGGGCCTCGGGAAGAGGGCCCAATGCACGCGCCCTCGGGTCTTGCTCGGAAGTCCATTGCCATGCGCAGGCTGCCTCTGTTTTCCCTGCTCTGCCCCTCTGAAAACTTCCAAAGTCTCAGAGTTGCTTCCCTGGACATTGGGAGACACCACCGGCTGAGGAGAATGGCCACCGGCAGTAAGATGTGATCATCGGCTGTTGATGAAGATATCGGCCACGGATGGATTGCCGGTCGGCACTATGTGCAGTCGATCGGCAAAAAGTTCCTGCAGAATCTGTTTGACAGCAGCAGAGGACAGAGCTTTGCATGGCAATGCAATTCAAGCAATGTATGCACCAACCATATCCCTTATCATGTTTATGACTCAAAGGGACATGGTCCTTGGTTCTCGGACCATCCATCGCGCATTTCAATGCGTGATGGCCCAAGAGACCAAATTATGCATGTTGATTTCAAATGCAATGCAAACCAACAAACAAAGGGGCTTCTACCTCTATCATGACTCAGTTTAAGAGGTGAGGCAATGCAACCTAGGCATGCGAGCTAAGGATGCAACATGGCAATGCAATGTGTACATGCAAGTATGCAAGCAACCATGCGAGCTGAGCATGCAAACAAGCAAAGAGATGGACTTAAACATGGTTTAGGCAGCCCTTACTAGGCCTAAAACAGTGGCCAAGGTGCTCGAAAATGAAGGGCTAATAGGCACACAAACACGCATGCAAATGATCTCCAACACTTCAAGCATTAAAGAGCAATTCTCAAGCACACTCAAGAGGATGCAAACATGGACATATAGCATGCAAATTAAGCCTTGAAAATCATGCAAGAACATGGTGCCAAACCAACCCAAACAATGCAATCAAGGTATGCAAGCAAAGTCCAAGATTCAAAGCAAGCTAAAGAGGTATTGACCCACACTTAACAAGACCAAACATGGCATGAATTAAGCAACTAAAATCAGGGTTTTTAGCATGACAAAATGAACCCCCAAGACCACTTAGATGACATCTAAATGACTCACACATGGAAGCATGCACAAATGCACTTTCAAGGAGCATGAAACACAAACTCTTGAAACATCAAAGAGCCATGAAATGCAAGTATACAAGCATGCTAAGTGAGCTGAAATGACATGGAAAATAGTCCCAAATCACTAAATCAAAGCAAGTAATGCATGCTATACACTCACATACTTGAAGCCTACAAGCTAAAATGCAAAGAGGCTATGCAATGCATGCTAAAGTCGACCCAAACAACTAAGGACAGATCTTAAACATGGCAAAATAAACATGAAAACTTCACAAAGCTAAGCCTAAAGCATGCTAGAACAATGGTTTACAACCTAAGACATGTTAAGGCAACAAAATGGCATTACAAGGCATGTATGCTAAGCAAGCATGGTGTACCAAAACCAACTTAAAAAAATGCTATTTCATGGCAAAATAAGCATAAATAACAGCTAAGGCATGGTCAACAAGAGCCTAAGCTAGGTGCTCTCTCAAGAGGCAAAAAGTGCCCTTTTTAAGGACAACAAGGAGAGGGGGTGGCCCTTTCCTTCTTGGGACCTCAAGGCACCATTCTCACCTCTGAAATCCCTCAAGATTTCAGTGGTGAGGAGGCCCAAACACCAAGGTTTCGGAGCTCTCCCAAGATGGCACAAAATGGAGCCTTACAAGGCTTAAGAGGGGTCAAACGACCCTAAAGCTTGAAGCAACCTTAAACAACTATTTAGAGGGCCTAAAAATAGAACTTTTTTATGTTATACACAAAGCTCAAAAACAGCTTCAAGATAGGCTAAAAAGCTATGCAAAAATGGGGTAAAAAGGGACAAAAGTCTTACCCTTGTAGACCTTCTTCAACAATGGAGCTCCAGCAATTTCTTGAGGTTGAAATCAACTTCAAAACTCTAAAAACAACCCTCAAGGGCCTCAGCTCCAAGGAAAGGTGTGGTAGTGTGTGTTTGTGTACAAAACTAAGGCTTAAACACACACAATACAAAAGAAGGAGAGGTATAGATATAAGATAGATACAAAACCCTAAACCTAGAACTAGAGCTTCTCTAACAATTTTTTCTAACCCTAATGCCAAGAGAGGAGCCCTCTTCTTATAGGCAACTCCCTCTTGTAAGGCTTCCAAAACAAGCCATCCAAGAGGGAAATCCCTCCATACACGTGTATGGAGGGGAACAGAGTGGGTGCCAGCTATCACAACTGGCACAAAATATCTACTAAAAGTAGATGAACAGTGGTCGGCCATCCAAAATTGCCACTTTGAAAAAATAAATGGCCGACCGGCAACAAAGAGTGCCGACCGGCAATATACATTGCCGATGGCATAAAATCACTAGCCGGTGGCCTCAAGCCATGGCCGGTGATGTGTGGGGATGCCTCACAAGGCATTCCCTGCCCCTCCAAGGCAAAACACAAGTGTTTGGTGCAAAACCAGACACAACACGGTCGAGTCGAGAGATCCTGAGGCAAGGCGCGCAACCGAAACCTCCGGGAACTCAAGACGAACACAAACAAGGATAATCACCAAGTGTTCCAATGGTGACGTCCAAGTCTTGAGGACGGTCAAAAATGGGGTGTCTACATATACCAAATGGCTCGTTTACACTCTGAAACCACCGTATAAAGTCTGAATACATCGGTGTCATCTTAGGGGTTCGCTTAGACCGCTTGCGCAAGACTTAACTGATTTGGTATTAATCCCATCATAATTCATGTCATTCATATGTATAAATTATTATGAAACACTAGTGTGAACGTCACCCATTGCTAACCTTTTATCATTTCCCGTTTATTAGATATTTTGATAGGTTAGTCATATTCAGTAATATAAAAGAGCATGAGACAAACATAAGAGAGGAAATATAGCATATGATAATCATACATAAGTATGGTAAAGAAAGCAAACAATATTAGGCATGCTTTGAAATACTTAGAGACAAATAACACAATAAGACACAATTTTCAGCATTTTTCAGAACTGCAGAGTTAAAAAGAATGCTTTGGTAAAAATACCTCTAGGGAATATTAGGTGTTGAAATTGCACAGAAACAATAAAAAACATGTCTATTTTTAGTTCCAATTTTCAGAATGTTCACAGCACATCCAGAAATTCATCTACAAGCTCTATTCGAAAACATGTTCAGATTTGTCACCTTTTGAGAAAACTAGCTTTCCTCTCAATCTACTCGATGATCTTCACCCAAATAAATTCTGTTGGAAAGAGGACTCAGAATTCTATATTTTGACAAAAGAACCAACATGAGATGAATTTTTTGGAATTTTATAAAATTGCAAGAAGTGGACTGTTTTCAAAGACTCGTGACCAGATTTTTAAAATGAAATATCCAAGCCCTAAAAACACACAATGAGAGGCTAATAAAATTATCATAAGCTCTAAACACACCAAATATCCTATATTAAATTCTGATTTGAGATATAAATAAATTTGATATTTCTTTTAAACTAGAGAAGTTGCAGTTGTGCATAGTTTGACAAAATTGCAAGACAAAGTCACTAGATCATACCCACACTTTCATACTATAACAACCCCGACCCATGATTAACGTTAATCCATGCTTAATTATGCCTAATAACTAATTAAAGTGAAATTTTGCATCATATGTTGTCTTATGCGTGTTTATATCTGTTTAATGTAGAAAGATCTGTTCATGATTTTGTTTCGGTTTGCAAATTGAAGGCCTTATCGGCATCCGATTCAGAAATTGACTTGATCAATGTGTTATTTGGAGTTTTTAGAATTTTATGGTAGGTTTAATTGAAATTCGATTCAGAACAATTAAATTAGAGTAAATAGTGCTCAATTAAGACTAATTGATGAATTCTTTAATCCAAGTGTAACTAAGGCACTAGTGGACTCTTATATGCATCCATACACTCTCATTTCATTCTTTTTGAGCTACAAACGTGGGGGAAAGAGAGAGAGACCAAAAGTGAGAGTGAGTTCAACAAGGGTGAAGGGGTGAATTGCTAGGAATTGTTGGAAACTTGAAGAGAGTTTAGAAATTTAAGCCTCTATACTTGTGAATCCAAAGTATAAGGTAAGAATTCAAGCCTTTAGTCTTGCTTTTGAGTTGGTAAGTTAATGAATACAAGAGAATTAAGTTGAAATTGAACTAGAATGAAGAAGTATAGATCATAGCATGTATGCATGCATATTTCATAACATTTTGAAGTTGTCTTCAAAGATTCTTTCTCATGCATGTTGTAATTCTAGCATGGTTTGAAGAATTCATACCATTTCTCACCATTGGACCTCATTTGATCATGTTTTGGAAGCCACGAGCCGAAGTGAATACATGCATGTCATGTTGATATCATGTTCTTACATTTCAAGTTGAATTTTTTTTGCACAATTGACATGCTTTTGGGCTTGATTTTGCAAAATAGTTTGTAATTCATCATGTACTATGAATTTCTCAATGTTTTATTAAGTTTTGGTCCAAAAGGATGTGTTTTGAAGGATTTGAAATTGAGTTTTAAGCTTGGGAGCAAATCTGGAAATTCCAGAATTCTGCTCCTATGCTCAAATGAAGGAATCCACGCTCGAGCGATGTAACAACCCTCGTCACTGTTTACCGATTAACCACTGATTACTGCTAAACTGAGACCGATTATGATTGGTAACTGAATTGATTGAAGTACTGAACTGATTGACTAAAATCTGGAACTGAATTGATTAAGTATATCTGTTTAATTGTATGTCTATCTGTTGACTGTTTGATTATCTATTCATACGTTTGTGTTTAAATTGCGAATTGAAGGCCTTATCGGCGGCCGAATCTGAAATTGATTGATGTTTTGAGATCATTGGAATTTATGTGATTTTATGGCATATTTAGTTAAAATGTGATTTGATATGATTAAATTAGATTAATTATTGATAAATTGCAAGTTGGCCTTATTCACAATTTTGCCACTTAAGTGGCCTATCATCTAAACATTTGAGCCTTACACACACTTGATCACATAACACACTTCATCAGCCCTTTTTCTTTGTTCTTGCCGACTTGAGAGAGTGAGAGGTAGTGAAAGCTTGAGTTCTTCACGATTTGGCTTGAATCTTGAGGAATTGAAAGCTTAAGTGCATAATTGAGCCTCTAGACTTGTAATTGAGGAACCTAGGTACGAATTTCATCATTCTTATTGTGTATTTAAGTCCCTTCTAGCATGGATCATGATAGTTTAATGAGCTAAGTCAAGAATTGGTCTTGTAGTGTTGGATTAAAGCTTGTATCATGCATACATGTGTTTATCCTTGCATTTTGATGTTGATTTCATGGCAATTGGTGCATGCATATTCATAATAGTGTGATAGTCCATGGTTTCATCATGTTTTTGTAAGAGTTAGCTCATTTGAGCTTGTATTTAAAGCTTTGAAATGATTTAAGTTCATGCATGTTTGCATGTTTTTCATATTCTTGAAAATTGGTTTGAAATTAAGTTGTTTGAAACACCCTTGGGCTTTGATTTTACAATTGAGCTTTGGAATCATGTTAAACTATGAGTTTTGGGATGTTTTCTGGAAAATTGGCCCAAGAGGATTGAAATTTATGTTTTAAAAGTTGAATTTGAGCTTGAGGTTCAAATCTGGAATTTCTAGAATTTGGACTCACGCTCGAGCGGGGTGACTGGCACTCGAGCATGAAATGCATGCTCCCAGTACTTTGCACTGTTTTGAAGTCCGCTCGAGCGGAATAATTGACGCTCGAGCGGGACATTGTGTCTCATGCTCGAGCGGGTGTCGAGTGCCCAATCGAGCGTGATTTTCACCTATCCAGCACTTTTGACTGTTTTGCAGAACGCTCGAGCGGGTAAGCCTACGCTCGAGCGGAAACCTTTGTCTGCATATCCGCTCAAGCGGAGTAACCTACGCTCGAGCGTGACCCCTGTTTTCTGAAAATTCTAAAAATACTTTTAAAGTGCATCTTTGCATCCTCATCTCATCCTAGGCATTATTAGGCCTAGTTTAAGGCATCTTAATGAGGATATAGATGTAGAACCACACCGAGGCAAATTAGGGATTAAGTTATTATTTTCCTAACTGTGTAGCTTAGTGTGTGTTCAATCTGTAACTGTGTAGGGTTGGCGACTAGGGACGCGCTCTAGCTTTACTGTAGCCCAGAACTCTGTGAGTAACAACTGTGTAAAAATATATTCAAAATGATTATCTTCTGAACAATTGAACTGTACTGCCTTCTGAACTGATACTGTTAATTGAATGAATGTATGTCCTATATTCTGAATTGTATTGTGGCATCCTTAGCAACTACTGTTTACTGCTACTGTTATAGAGATCTCCGTCGGTTCCTTTGTTGGAACCACTACTGTTTACTGATTGATGGCCATCATTTACTGTTCGGTCTTTTAAGACCTACTGTTCACTGTACTGTTATGCTAATGGATGTACCACATATGACTGAATGACTGATATACTGAATTAACGAACTGTTTTCATTACTGTAAGGACATTCATTCTTAACCTCTTTATGCATTACGTTATTCACTGGGCTTTAGCTCACTGCTCATATATATATGTAGGTGTACAGGCACCAGACCGTGGCTAGAAGCGTCGGGGTAAGCTCCAGTTTTGTCAAGCCAACCACTGTGCCTCACTGTGAGGTTCCGAGCCTGTCAAGTTATGGCTTAGGGGTGTTTTTAATTTCCCGTCTGTCTCTATATCTGTTTTGTATGACTGTATAGACTGTTACGGTACTGTTTAATAGGGATTAGGTCCCTGAACTGAATGATTGTATATATGTACATACTGTTTTGTCACTGACTGCATATATGTATGAAAAGTCTTTTTGGCATACAGACTATCACAGCTCATTGGACATTGTTTATTTACTGTATTAGCTTCCGCCAGCCCCTGTACTCTGTATTACTGTATTACTGTTAAGTAGGCCTTCGGTAATCTTGGATTACTGGCCGGTTACGGTGCTAAACCCATAGGGGCGGGTTTGGGTCGTGACAAGCGACCACTCTGAGTGTGTGCACCAGAAGTATGCTCGAGCATGAAATGCATGCTCGCAAAAGTTCTTTTGTTTTGCAGATCACTTGAGTGACAAAAGTTGCGCTCGAGCGAGGGCATGTCTCTCACGCTAGAGCGACCGTCGAGTGAGCATTGAGTGGAAAAGTCAAGCAACCAACACTTTTGCAAAAGTTTACAGACCGCTCGAGCAATAGATCCTGCGCTCGAGCGACCACTCACATTTTGAGCGTAGGAAGTTGCACTTGAGCGAGGACCCTGTTTTCAGCAAGTTTTGTTAAGTGTTTTCAAGTGCATTTTTGCATCCTCATTCCATTTTAGACATTTCTATGCCATGATTAAGTCACAATAATGAGGATTAAAGTAGAGACACACCAAGATAAGAAAGAACAAAGTAAATGTTTCAGGGTGTGTAATTCAATATGTATTCATTTTGTACCTATGTAGGTCACGCGCCACAAAATATTTGAGTTGCCTACTTTATTTGTCTGTTTGGGGCCATCTGTTATTTGTGAGTAAAAACTTTGTAAAGTTATGTTAGACTTTGATTATTTTCTGATGATACGACATGATTAGTTTTCTGAAATGGTATGTTTTGTGTGAATGAATGATCGTCCAAGTTTCTGAAATGTACTCGTGGCATCCATAGCATCATGTGATATTTTGCGTCCCTTTATGGGTCATCAGGTCCCTTTATGGGTCATCAGAATGCCTTTACGGCCGTTCCTTTATAGGTTATCGAAAATGTCTCTGTGCACACGAGTCATCGGAATGCCTTATGGCCATCCCTTTATGGGTCATCAGAATGCCTCCACGGTTGCCCCTTTTATAGGTCATCGGATTTGTTAATGCTAATGGATGTTCCACGTACTATGATGTGAAATGTATGAATTTTGAGAATGGAAATGATCAAGTATATGAATCTGTTTCTGATTTGAAATCTAAATATATATAAGACTCTGATTTTTAACTTTATGACGGATATGATTCATTAAAACCCCTTTACTTTGTTATTATTCACTGGGCTCCCGTTCACTATTTATATTTTATATGTAGGTGACCAGGTGCGTAACCAGGCTTGAGATGATGCCTGAAAAGTTTTATGTTTGTCAGCCACCCTTTGTGCCTCCCGAGGAGGTTCTAGATCATGTCAAATCCCGTGGCTATGTTTTTGTATTTAAGACTTTGGTTCTTTTGTTTTAATTATGGACAAGTTTCTACTTATATGTACAGTACTTGGAGTGACGTGTATCAACTGTATCTTTTGATGTCACACATATCTTTATTAAAGTTTAAGAATATCTGTCTCATGCATGTCTTCACAGCTCAACGGACTATGTATATTTCTGTTTATTGCTTCCGCAGCCCCTAATTTCATGTTATTTTGTTAAAAGTCCTTTAGTAATCCAAGGGTTACTAGCCGGTTATGACACTAAATTTATAGGGGTGGGTTTGGGTCGTGACACATACACACCGAAAACCATATTTACCATTAATATGCAACACAAGAGGGCATACTAGACAATAGAATAAGATAGAGGAAGAATTGAAGAAGACAAGAGAGAGATGTGTTCTTACCTTAACTCAAGAAAGCACATTTTCTTCATTTTTTTTTTTTCTTTTCTTCTCTACTTCCTCCTAGTCACACTCTCCTTCTCTCACCCTTTTCTTGGCTGTTGAAACGTGAGTAAGGAATTGAGGCAATGTTCTCAATTTATAAGCAATGAGTTTGGGTTGAAAAGACCATTTTGTTAGGATTTAAGACACTTAGAAAATTACTCACAAACAATCACACACACAAATGAGACACAAATCTTTACGTGGTTAGGCCCAATGCCTATATCCACGGGAAAAAGAGAGAAGACTTAACTATGAATAAAAACAAATACAAAAATATAGAAGGAGGTCACTCTCTCAATTCAACTTACAGATACACTCTTCTCACCACTCTATCTTTTTTCTTGATCTCTCTTAGCTCACAGCTCTTCCCATTTTATACACAAACGGGAGAGCTGCCTACCAACAACCAATTACCAAAAAAATAAATAGAGAGCCATTAACACATCCACCCTAGGTTTGAATAACTTCAGCAAAGTTGTATTAACAGCCTCTATACTTGACTTCCATCATAGCCAAGTTCACATTGGTATGGATCCTCAACAATTCTCCCCCTCCAAACCTATGGGGAGTAGGATCCTTATTGGAAGTCCATCCCAGCAATGTCTCTGCATACTTCGAGTTTGTCTCTTGAGGCATGTCAGTTGGATTCTTATCTGTGTAGATCTTGACCAGTTCCAATAACTACTTCTCCATCACTTCGCGTATCCAATGATACCGAACATTAATGTGCTTTGTGCGAGAATGGTACATAGAATTCTTGCTCAGATTTATGGCCCTTTGGCTATCACAATGTATTGTGAACTTTTCTTGCTCTAGTCCAAGTTCTTGGAGAAACTGCTTCAACCACAACATCTCTTTCCTAGCTTCCGCTATGCCAATATACTCTGCCTCGGTTGTGGATAAAGCAACACATTTCTGCAACTTGGACTGCCAAGACACAGCTCCCCCTACGAAAGTGAACATAAATCCTGATGTAGATTTCCTACCATTAAGATCACCTGCCATATCTGAATTTGTATAACCTTCCAAGATTGGTTTTACTCCTCCAAAGCACAGACACATTTTAGATGTACCCTTAAGGTACCTCAGAATCCACTTGACTCCTTTCCAAAGCTCTTTCCCTGGATTGGAAAGAAATCTCCTTACAACTCCAATAGCATGAGCGATATCTGGTCGGGTGGACACCATTGCATACATCAAACTCCCAACAGTGGATGAGTAGAGAATTGCCTCCATCTCTTCTCTTTCTTTTGTAGAAGAGGGACAAGAACTCTTACTTAGCTTGAAATGATTAGCCAGCGGAGGATTAACTGGCTTGGCATCTTTCATGTTGAACTTTTCAAGCACCCGTTTAACATACTTCTCCTGTGATAACCACAACTTCTTGACTTTCCTGTCACGCATAATTTTCATACCCAAAATTTGCTGTGCAAGGCCTAGGTCCTTCATGTCAAAGGAATGTGATAACTCTTTCTTCAGTGATCTGATTGTTGTGGCATCATGTCCAACAATCAGCATGTTATCAACATAGAGCATGAGTATGATAAAGTTTCCACTGGGAAATTTCCTAATGTATACACATTGGTTTGCAGCAGTTCTCTTGTACTCATGACCCACCATAAATGAGTCAAACTTCTTGTACCATTATCTTAGCGCTTGTTTGAGGCCGTAGACACTCTTCTTCAATCTGCAAACTAAGTTTTCTTTCCCTTTTATTTCAAAACCTTATGGTTGCTCCATGTAAATTTCTTCCTCCAAATTACATGGAGAAATGCTATCTTCACATCTATTTGTTGAAGTTCCAAATTCAAACTGGCTGCTAGTCCCAAAACTACTTGAATGGATGTCATTTTCATAACTGGCGAGAAGATTTCATCAAAATCAATACCTTCCTTCTGCCCAAAACCATTGGCAACCAATCGAGCCTTATACTTAACTAGTTTTCTACTCCTATCTTTCTTCAACTTGAGCACCCATTTGTTCTTCAGTGCTTTTCGACCCTGGGGAAGTTTTACCAAATCATAAGTCTGATTTTTTTGCAAGGACTGCATCTCTTCTTGCATAGCTTGCTGCCAACTACTCTTTTCCTTATGATTCTGAGCTTCTTGAAAACTTTATGGCTCCCCCTCATCAATAAGAAAAATATACTCAGAAGTAGGTTATTTGGACGACGGCTTAGGCTCTCTTGTTGATCTTCGTAACTGTGGACCAATAGTCTCTGGCGGAGAGGGTTGTGGCTCCCCCTACTCAACACCCTTTTCTTCTGAAAATCCATCATGCACCTCTATATCATTGGTTGCATACTGCGGTAGCTCTTCTTCATCGGTGGCATGCTGTGATGGTGCAAGATTTGAAACAATTTTTGAAACATCATCTACTTTAGGTTTGATTGGTTGTCCAAAGTCTTCTAAGGCCTGGCTTTCTTGAAACACCACATCTCGGCTTCGAATGACCTTCTTATTTTTTGGATCCCACAATCTGTATCCAAATTCTTCATCTCTATAGCAAATATAGATGCACGGAGTGACTTTATCATCCAGCTTCTGTCTGTGCTCCTTGGATATATGTGCAAATGCTTTGCACCTGTAGACACCCAATTTTTTACGGCCCTTATGACTTGGACGTCATCGCTTGCACACCCAATGATGAGTGTTTATGCTTGTCAAGTACTCGAAGTCCTCAATGGAATGCCACAACTTTGAGCCTTTCAAACCCTACACCCTTGTTGCCTTTGTTCTGGACCCAAAACCTTGGATCTTCAAGCCTGCAACCTCTGGTGGCCTATCGGCCACCACTATGGGCTACCGGCCATTGCTCTTGGTTGCCGGCCACCAATGTGCTTTGCAGATATTTTGTGACAGTTGTGCCAACTGTTTGCATAGATGCTTGTATCTATTCCCACGTGTTTGACTAGATGTTTTTTAGGGAGTGGCTTGGTTTTCCATATATAGATGAGCTCCGTCTCATATTTGGAGGTTAGAAAAAATTTTGAGCAAAATTTTTCCTCTCTCTCCTGCAAATTTCTTAACCTTTGCCGATACACTTTTCACCTTTGCCTATACACTCTTAACCGAACCTCTCCATCTTTGAGTTGAGGTATCTTCGGACCTTATTTGAGATCTTGAGGATGTGTTTGCCTTGGTTTATTGCTTGAAAGTGATCTCTTTTTCAAGAGGTATAAAGCTTTACCTCTTTACTTGTTGTATTTACTCTTTTTCTTACTATTTTCCAACTATTTTTGGGCTATAAAACTCTATATTTTTTGGCTGAAACTGGGGTTTTAAGGCCAATAAAGGTTGAAGGGTGGTTCACCTTTCTTTACACCTTGCTCTCAAGGCCTTTATTCTTGTGTTTCCCACCTTGACATTATCTTTTTTTGAGCTTTTAAACACTGATTTTTAGAGTTATTTCAATGGCTAAAATCATGGTTTGAAGTCCCAAATTGGAAGGGTTAGCCTCCCCTCCTTATGTTTTGTTTACTAGTCTAGCATGATCCATGTTTAGCTTATCATTCTAGCTATTTTTGTCTTAATTTCAGCATGTTTTAGGACTATTTTAGGACTATTTTTAAGAGTTTGTTGCATTTGAGCTTTGTTTTGCATGCTTGTAGTGTAATTGTCCTCATGAGTTGATAGTGTTTATTTGAGTTGATAGTGTTTATTTATGGCTTTCCATACTTGTGATCACTCTTAATCACCTCTGCAACCTCCCTCATTTCTTGGCTTTTGTTTTGCTTTGAAAGTGGTTTCAAACTACTTGTTTGTTTAAGCGTGGATTGAGATGTCATGCTTAATGATTTAATCCCTTTGGGGTTCATTACCAACAGTATGATGTCTCTTTTATGCGCAAAGCAACTCTTGGTTTGAGCCCTCTTTCCATTAGAGGACTTAAATTCACTATTTGACTCAATTGATTAAAGAATGGATGGTAATCTAAAATGAAGTAATAAAATTGAGCCTAAAAAATGTGCAAAATAAACAACTTGTTTGGGTTCAATCGGACGTTAATTGAACCCTTGAGTCTTGAGTTGTTTCATACTCATTAGTGATGAAAACAGTTCAAGATTCATTGTCAACTGCTTCCCTTGATCTTTCATGATAAGGAGGTGGTTTTGAGAGTCTTGTTTAATTGCATTCATTGAATTTGCACACTTGGTTCATAAGCCATCATGCAATGAAATTGCATCTATTGGTGATTTGTGGATCAAACTTACTACTCCTTTGAGTTGTTCAAATGATAAAGAGGGGTAAATTGTGCAAAAAAACCCTTGAGAATACACTGTCCCTGCTCTATTTGCTCTCTGTTGCAGCAGGGAAGTCCAATCAGCAGTGGCCAACAGACCACTATTTGTTGCTGGCAGGCCATCTTTTGTGGTCATTAAGCCACCATTGGTAGCCTGCCGGCCATTAACGGTGGACGGCAGGCCCTCTGTCGGCCACCAATGCAAAATCCAACCGTGTACTTCCCCAGCAGAACAGAGTTAGTCTGGAGATGGAAATTAGTTCAAGTGTTCTACTGTGTAACAGAGACATTCAGCAGTAGAAATTGTGGCTTTTTCGGGTGGAAACCGTGCTCATGCATGAGCCCTCCCATCAATCCTCAGGATCCGTGTTATAAGTATATTAGTGTTGTGATTAAAATATTGGCTTTGTAATTAATTAGTTAGAATAGCTAATTCATCTTGTGTTGTAATTATTTTAATTAGCTAGATTAGTTAATTAATTAGTTCATTCATTAATTCATTCAATTTGTAATAATTAATTAGCTAGTTTAGTTGGCTATTTCATGTGTTATTGTAATAGCTAATTAGTTTAGTTAGCTAGTTAGTTCATTCGGACTCTCCTTCGTAAGAACGCAATGTTGTAATAACGTATATATCTTCCAACCCCACGTCTTTCTTCCTTTTATTTAACTGCTTACGATGGTTAGATTAGGGCATCATGTTTAATTTAGCATATTTCATGATTTGCATCCACTTGTTTTGCATGCACCGAGGCTTGTTTCATCATTCTAACTTGTATTGTTAGTTAACATTCTTTGAACACATGCTTAGACCGCATGCTATCAAATTGATTCATATGCCATATTAGTAGCCTATTAGTTGCATATCGCATGCATTGTATCAGTCATATTGCATAGTTAGGATCATGCATTATTGTAACTTTGTCATCTTTTTTGGCTTAGAGCACTAAGTGAGCTTTTCTTTATTTTAACATATTGCATTTGTATGTTAGTGTTGCCATGTCAAAGCATGTTCACCATGAGGCTAAGTGATTAAATGATAAACTCTTTGAATGCCTGTGGATGAAGGCTAATTGCTTGAATTGGGATAGTTTGATTCATGTACATTTAAGTCCACTTTTTTGAGTGGCACATTTGCAAACTCTTTTCAAAACAAAACATGAGATTAAGTGTTCCAATTCTTGTAAATTAGTCTATACTTGTATGTGTGCGCATCACATAGCAATGCTAGCCTAACAAATTGGAATAAAAGCATATAATGAAGATAACATTCACATCATGATTAGTAGAGGCCGATCTTTGATCGGGCGAGCGGGGGTGCTCAATTCATGACCTTCTTCTCTTTCGTACCCAAGTTCTCGAGCCGAGACAATCTTGGTGATGACAGACACATGGCCTTTGGCACGAGTCATGGGTTTCCTAAATTTTTCAAAAAATATTTAGGTGGCGACTATGTATCTAGCAAAACAGTTCATTTTTGACAATTTGATTCAAAATTGATTTTCCAAAAGATTTGCCGGATTTGAACTCTTTGGTGTTTATCTATTTCACATTGCACTTGTGAGATTAGATTCAGAACCGCAGAAGTCCGATACTGTAGAGCTTATTCTTCTTCCGAAAGAGGGCTACGAAAAAGTCGAGCTACAATTTATGGCGACTTTGCTGGAGAAAGACAACAACTTGACTCGAACTTCATGATATGAAATTTTATCTACACTTATATATTTCTTTACATTGCATTTGCATTGGTGTGTTTAAGTCACTGTGTTTGCCATCTACTATTCCTAGACGGTTTGCCGAAGGCTTGCCCGAAAAACTTGCCAAAAGGCTAACCAGTCATGGGCTCTGCCATGATGGGAACACAATCCTTGGATATGGACTACCGTTGTACCGTTTGGTCCCCCTTTCACTTTTCGGTGTTAGGTGTGAGAGGTATATTAGGTAGTCTTGCTGAAGTACCCTTTTGACGATTTAGCCAACTAGGATAGGATGCTTACCTGAATACAGGATTGCGTGAAACCGCTTTGTTTGAATAGTGAACTCTAGTTCCTGACAAAACTAGGACAGGGTAACCTAACCCCCTCATAGGGGTGTTTTGGTTTTCACTTAACTAGTATGTACTTTACAGTGAAACTGTACAGGAATGTGCATATTAGTTACAAGTTTGGTATCCATTTTGGGGGGCAGAATTCAATGTTGAGTGTAGTCCTGCAGCTTTGATTACATCTGTGTTGGTAACATCATTAGCTGAGGCGTTGTGCGGTTTCTGATTGCTGCTTTCTTTTTGTTTTATTTCTTTTGCTAGGTAGTTTAACACCATAGCTTCAGAAAGTTCGGATAACCCCCAAGTGCTCTGGACCTGAGTTAGAAAGCTTTGCAAAGCCGAAGATCTTGCTAGGGGACAACCTGTGTTTACTTCACTCCCACCGGTTACAAGACGGAGGAGAGTCAGGCAAAGTTCACCGATCCAGTTTTTATAGCAGTCACCCCTTAATTCACCTGTATCCAGTCAGGCTCAGGGACAGTCTTCTACTTCTAGTCCAGCACGAGATCACTCGTCGATTTCGATGACATAGTATCCCCCAGTCAGTACGAAGGAATTGATTCATCATCTTCAGCAAACAGTTGAAACACAACAAGACGTTGCTCGTCAAGCCGAGGTCATAGCTCGTCAGGCTAAGGTAATAAACAGGCTGCAATAACAACAACCACAACTAGCAGCAGCCTCTGCATCCCATGCACCTCCTACGAGTATCCCAACACCCGGAGCCGCTGCTTATACTGCTAATGTCCAAGAGAATCAGGGCAATCCAGCAGAGCCGATCCCAGCACAAACCTCCAAAGCACCTGTGTATCTAACTGAAGCTTCGTTTGAGTTTGAGGTTAACCCAACTATGCTTAAGGTCAACAAGCTGGAGAAGCTATTTAAGAAAGCACAAGGTGTTAACTCCATCCCTGATATAGAAGATGGGTATAACAACTTTGCAGTGACATTGCCAAATCAGTTCAAAATGCCGCACATCGATCGATTTGACGACTCCGAAGATCCCATGGTTTATCTACGGCTGTTTTTAGACATCTTGCGACCAATTGGCTTGACCAGATTGCAAAAGTTATCTCTCTTTGGCCGGACCATGTTAGGAATAACAGCCATATGGTATGCGAAGTTGGAGGATTCTGTTAAGCAGAATTCGGAGGAAATGATCGAGGCCTTTATTGCTCAGTACTCGTACAACACGTAGATCGAGGTCATAACTCGTGATCTCGAAGCAACGCGCCAAGAGTCGAAAAAGGGCTTTTCAGAATTTGTGACGAGGTGGAGGGCTAAGGCTTCAATGATGACCACCAGACCTTTGGAGAAATATCAGATAAGGATGGTAATCTGCAATCTGCATGGGAAGTTGTTGGAGAAAATGATCATCCTACCTTTGTTCACGTTCACCGAGCTCCATGAGATAGAGGTTCAGATCGAAGACGCCATGAAACAAGGGCTGATTATTGATGAGAAAGAGCAGGCAAAAAGTCCTTTCGTGCGCAATTCCAATGCTACCACCAGTGGTAGCACAACTACAAGGTCGTTGGATGTGAGCGTTGTCACCACCACAACCAAGACTGCCAATCCCTTTGCCAACACAGCGCCACAAACTTTAGCCAACCCTGCCCGATCCCAGAGGACCTTTACCCAGCTCTACATGACCCTATCTTCAGCCATGAAGGTGTTGGTAAAAAAAAAACACCTTAAACCATTAGAGCCTCGCCTATTACCTAATCCTCTTATACCAAAACACAACCCAGCAAAGTACTGCGCATTTCACCAGTAACATGGTCATGATACCAACCAATGCTTCTGACTACGTCATGAGATTCAAGACCTCGTTAACAACAAGGTGATTGCACCACCCCAAAAACCAAATGTAACTACAAACCCTCTCCCGGCCCATAATCAAGTTCCCCACCGCAAAATCTAAACCTAATCCATACACTAGCCACTCCCTACAACCCCAGCATATATATTACCCCTTCCCACCTACCAAGACTGACAGTGTTCATTCCTGAAAGCACAGATTTGTGCATGATAGATACGTCCATGCTTCAACCTAAGCTTGCGGTGGTGACAGTTGCAGTAAAAGGGAGGCTGGTCTTAGTGGAAAGTATGAGTCCATTGCCGAAGAGCTCTAAGGACTTGCCTAAGGGGGTGTACGATCCAAGCTGCTACATTGTGCCGATTAAGCAAATCAAGCCGGAGTTGGTGTTGCCAACTGTAGTGGAGGTTAATATGGTTAGGGAGGATGGCTTGAGCCAAGGATTGGATGATTTGGCGAAAATCGAGGAGGATCTAGACAACCTGCAGTTCTTTGACGAACAAGATCAATGGGATGTGTAGATTGGCTGGTTCAATTTGAATGGATCAACTGACAACTCTGGCTGGCTGAGTGATGAGCCGAATGGGGAGGAAGGAACTGAAATGAAACTGGAGAAAAAGGAAGCAGGAATTGCTGTAGTGGCCGGAAGGGCCGATGAAAAGGGAAAACTGCCGAAGAACGCCGGCGTAGAAAATTCAGCTCAGGAACTAGGCACTGTAAGCACTGTGGACACAGAACAGGAAGCTGCACTGAAGCAGTTTGCACGAGAGAGGGTTAAAGACAACCATGAAGCTGTAATGACCCAACACCCTACGGGGGATACTTGTGATGTGAAAGTGATTCAAACGAAGCCGGACAACTATTTGTCGGCTGTCGAAGGTGTATGGTGAGAGGATGACGATCTACATATTGCCCACACCGACGAAGATTGGGGTGAGTGCCTTCCAGACAACACGTGGTACACAGAAGAGATAGATCATATGACAAGAAGTGGGCGGTATTTTAAGCCACCGCACTTAGATCAAGCTGAGGCATCTGGGAAAGACAGAGAGGTTAAGAAATAGAAAGAGAAACAACTAGAAGAAGAGATAGTGTTGAAGTAACTTAAGAAAATCCAAGCTGACATCTCAATTTGGGGTCTACTCATGGCCTCCCGGGTGCATCGACAGGTAATGCTGTCAGCAATGGATAAAGCTAAATTATCCATCAGCACCACCCCTAAACAGCTTGTGGAATTGGTTTTCCCAAGTGGTGTCAGGCCAACCTTAACCTTTTCTAACAGAGCTGCCGCTGGAAAGCTCAGCTCACAACAAATCCTTGTACATATCTATTGAGTACAGGGAAAAATAGGTACCGATGGTGTTGATAGACACCGGTTCGGCTATCAATGTATGTCCTTCTCGCATAGCTTATGCAATTGTCCTTAGACTAGCAAACTTTGTGCCCACGGCCCAAGTGATTCGGGCATGTGATAATACGAGCAGGGAGGTTATGAACATGGTGCAAATCAGAGTCCAAGTGGGCCCAACTCAACAAGATGTCGAGTTCCATGTCTTGGATGTGCTAACCACCTTCAATTTACTACTAGGGAGGCCTTGGTTGCATCTTGTGAAAGTTGTCTCCTCTACCCTCCATCAAATGTTGAAGTACTCTCACAAGAAATGAGTGGCTATTATTTTTGGGAATTTATCCATCCATCCGCCACCAGTGTTGGAGATCACTCATTGCGAGGAAGATGTATTCCTCTCAAGGTTTACGTTGGCTGAGGCCTAGGTAGTGCAGACCATTTTGGCTGTAGATGAGAGCTGCAGATGAGGGCATGTATGCCAATGCCCAGTCTACAGGCCAATCTGAGGAACGCTGAATGGATGCTGTCACGCCCATAACTCGCCCCTAAAAGTTTGGGCATGACCACTTCAGAAACGAACATAAAGTCTGACATGTATAACATATGAGGCCTGAACGGAAGCATTTAATACCATAAAATAACGTAAACCAATATCCATTGAGCTACCACTACTATGCCAGGATCACACATATTACATAAGGTAGATGAACATACAGTAAATATACACCTGAACATCAGTAATAGACATACACATATACAGACCTGACCCCATGATTGGGCGTATAACAAAAGCATTAGCGAAGAAGAGGTTATACACCTCTAAATATACAAAACCCAAAAGCTGGGCAAAACCACACAACACACACGAGCTTTATTTAAGTTCCTGGACATACTGAGGTGGATAAAGCAGAGACGAGCATCAGGGTTAGGAGTGACTCCAGGTTGAATACCTACAGAAGCAGACAAAATACAGAGTGAGCTAGGCTCAGTGAATAGTAGTACATCAACAATTTCATGTTCAACTTAAATTATAATACATATCAATGTGTATGTGAACGTAGAAATCATGTGGTTAATCTGATTCTACACAAATTTTCAGAACGGCCTTGTTGGTTCACAAATTCACAAATTAGCCTTTGGCTTTATAGATTCATAACTGAGATTCATAACTTCACAACTTGGCCCTTGGCCTTTTGAATTCATAGTTTCACACGTTGGCCCTCGGCCTCATGGATTCATATTTCACAAAATGGCCCTCGGCCTCATGGATTCATATTTCACAAAATGGCCCTCAGCCTCATGGATTCACATTTCACAAAATGGCCCTCAGCCTCATGGATTCACATTTCACAAAATGGCCCTCGGCCTCATGGATTCACATTTCACAAAATGGCCCTCGGCCTCATAGGTTCATAAATTCACAAGTTGGCCCTCGGCCTCATAAGTTCATAAATTCACAAGTTGGCCCTCGACCTCATAAGTTCATAAATTCCTTCATCATTCTCATATATTAACATACTTAACTTGCGTAAAACATAGTGCTAATTATAACTTTGACATAAAGTAAAGCGTAGTTATAGAATGACACGGTTGTCTTGTGTATTACAGGGTAATAACAATAATTATTTACAGAAAGCACATGTGTCATTACAGTACTATTCATGGTGACAGAACGATTCACATCATAACGTGAGTCACATAATAATGTTAGACCTTTGTATTCATACTATAGGTTTTGGACGACTTCGGGTCCATGTATATCACAACAGAATAATCTCAAACTCATATGGATGTACATAGCTTTTCCAATTGTCTGGTTCTTCGAGAGTGTTCACACTCAATGACTTATTTACTAAATAATCTTAGGTTCATACGGATATCATTGTTCAAGAATGAACATAAGTTCTAAAGTCATACCGGTGTACGCAAATCTTTCAACGTTCACATTGATTCCCAATCATCATAAATGTTCGTGTAAATACTTACAAGGAACAGAGCGTTAGTGGCATTAATCATCAACGGTAAATAAAATGTACATTTCTGTACTACTACTCACAGTGCTGCAACAACGTGCCTGTCCCTCCCGGGTTGTGACCTACACACATACACAACTTATACGTGAGTTCTTTTCTTAATCCATTTCCTGCTTTATTTTACTTCGAATGAATTTACAGGCATCTTAAGGGCACCAAACACAGATTTCAAAGATACTAAATGGTCACTACAGGAAATATGGGTTTAGGTGGCGTTTTTTTAATGGCGTTTTTTAAAGCGTCACTGTTTCTAATATTTAACGGCGTTTTATAAACGTCTTGTTTTTCTTTAATTGAAACGGCGTCGTTTTATGAATAGGAGGCGTTTATTAACGCCTTCAAATGCGTGCTGTCTCACGCGCTTCCTTTTTCAATCTGAGAATCTCGAGTCCCAAATTGAACCGATGCACTCGCAAATAATCTCTCTCTCTCTCTCTCTCTCTCTCTCTCTCTCTGTGCTGTCTAAACCCTGATCATCACAGAGATTCGGTTGCTTATCAATGGAATCCTCAGAAATCGAAGTTCTCTCTCGAAATCGAAGTGATTCATCAGAGCGATTTCGAAGTTCATCTTAGCGATTCAGATCTCGAAATCGAAGTTCATATCTCGAAATTTTAAAATTCTGAGTTCATATCACTTCGATTTCATATTGCGATTTAGATCTGTGTTCATATCACTTCGATTTTGATTTAGATCTGAGTTCATATCACTTCGATTTCGATTCAGATCGTGATTCAGATCTCAGCGATGCAGATCGGTCTCAGTGATTCATATCTCGAAATCGAAATCGAAATTGAAGTTTGATTCAGATCGTGATTCATATTTCTTCTCGCTCAGGTTAGCTTTGGTCAGTCAGAAGCAAAGGTTTGTTAATCAATTCTTTGTTTCCTCTTCATTTTTCACCTTTGATAATTTTTTCCTTTCAACTAAAAAATGTTTTTTCCTTTTACCAATATTTTCCCTTTTCAGACCGTTTTCTTTCAACAGTTTTGCTCTGGTTTGCTGCCAATGCCCTTAGATTTGAAATTATAATTTTTCTGATCAGATAGAGGCTATCATGAATGATTTTATTCAGCTGAAACCTCAATCTAATGTTTACGAGGCTGAAACTATGGTTGAAGGTTAGAAGCTCTATTTGAGGTTTTCTTTCAGGATATTTATATAGGACTCAGGATCTGATGCTGTTTACTTCGTAATTTTTGTGCTTCTTTATGTTCAATCATATATCAGGAACACTGGATGGATTCTCATTTGATTCTGATGATGACGCTGACAAGATGCCTAAAACCGTCACTAATCAGACTGATCAAAATGAGGGCAATGGAGAGCAATCCAACACAAAAACTAAAACAAAAGCTGAAAAAACATCAGTATGCTTCCTAACCTTTCTCAGTTCATTATGTATCTCATTGAATGACAAGATCGTATATTGATTGTGCAACATGTTGTAATAAAGAAATGCTAATTTATGAGATCATGGATGTAGGGGGTCGTGCGAAAAAGGAGTGGTAAAGCTGCATGAGGAAAGCCACCCAAGAAAGTAAGAAAGAAAACCCAAGCTCCGAAGAACAGCAAGACTAAGAAATGAGAGATGCTACTGAATGTGATAAATTGTGGTGTGTGGGCCGACATCAATTCTCATTGGTGAAGGAAGAAGTATGGTAACAACAATTTATATTCCATAATTTGTATTTTTTAAACTTTTAATTTTGACATTTGTCGAATTTGAAAAAGAGCAACAAGAAATTGTTCAGCATGCCCTCTTTTTCTGGAGGGTTGTTAAATTATACATAAATTGCAAATCAGGTTAAAGTCTGGACTTGAGAAACAAATTACACTGTTAAATTGAATGGTGTGGTGCCTAACTATGTAAATTACAATGAAAGTGAATAATGGTGAAAATCTAAACTTCTCTTTTCTCCTCTCTCTTCTCAGAGAATTGTATTTTAGAAGAACAAATTCAAGAAAAGGACTATAAGGATTATTGATATTGATGAAACGGGTAAAAGAACTTTTGAGGAAGAAACCATGTCTGCAATCTCTCCATGACCCTGTTGTTGTTCTTGGTATATTGGTGGACTCTGTTGTTCTTGGTATATTGGTGGAGCTGGTATTGTATCATTTGGTCTATTCGTCCTGCATGAACAAGAAAGTTACATTTTTATGTATTAAGAAAAATAGTTAATTCACTTCTATTTCCTAAACTATTATCAATTTTTCTATTGCTTCCCTTAACTATTAATTTTATCTATTTACTCCTTAAAATTTTATTTTGATGATTGTACAAATTAGTAATTGTTGAAACCTAATTTGATGGTAACAAAAGTCATTCTAAAATTTAAACAATTTAGCCATACAACCAAACTTTAATTTTTCTTTTTCTTTGAATCAACTACTCCCCACAACCAATTTTCTTGTTTTCCTTGTTCTAATAATTGTTCATAACCTCTAAGATTGTAGGTCTATCTAGAAGCTTCCCATTATTTTTATTTCTAGGTTTTTTTTTTTTTTTTGGTTTTTGTTTATCACAATTTTTTTGTTAGCTCCAGCATCTACAGAAAAATTTCTGTACTTGCGCTAACTTGTAGGAATTAAAGTCAATTTATTCCATTGTTAGTTTATTTTATATTGTGAGCATGTGGTTGTGATTTAATCCATTTTCTTTTTTCTTTCTGTCTCTATTCAGCCTTGGGAGGAAAGATTGAAGAGTGCACATGAGCAAGGAACACTTGTCCACCTTTCAAATTTGGATCTAGAATATACTTCAGGAGAAGTGGAGGTAATGTCCATATTATTTGGCACGATCGATATATTGTGCATGACTCCTGTGCCAGTTTTCTTTCGCAACTTTTATTGCACATCTAGATTTCTACAATGGTTCAATCTAGGGTGGGTGAATTTATCATCATTATTATTGTAATCATCTAGTAGGTGTTCTTTTGAAATTATGGAGAATATTCTTTTGGAGAAAAGTACTTTTCGTTTCACATTTTTGGTCCAGACATGGTCAACTTCCACAACTATGTCATCAACAACTCATTTCACAAGGCCTCTAGTGGGATATAATATTGTTATGAACAAGTAGCAACAATAAAGGCATAGAAAGACTTTTTTTTTTTTTAATTCTTTCTCTTGATTCCTTGTTTGGCTAATGTGAATAAGATTCATTTACCATAAGTTAACATCTTGACAGCTCTTGATTCTTTGGCAAATCTGGATATATTTTTCAAATTCTTTCTCTTGATTCCTTGTTTGGCTCTTGATTCATTTACCATAAGTTGGGCTTTGCTTACACCTGCCTTTTCTGTTTTCTCATGGTTAGTTATTTTCTTTTCTGTTTTCAGTCAATTGTTAGAGACAAGAAATACAATAACTCTCCTTATGAATGAATAAACCAATGAAGTACAAAAACCAACAATAATTTTATTTTTATGGCAATAAAAATGGCACATCGTTTTGTGACTCATGATTATTTGAAGTAAAGTCTGCAAGTTGCTTTATAAGGACACGTGCTAAGACTGATTATGGCTTTATGCTTCTTGATTGTCACTATGAATCTCTTAATTTTCTATTGTCAATAGTGTGCAGCTTATAACCTTTAAAACGACTTCATTTGGAATTGTAAATGAAGGGAAACAAATTGGAGTCTATCTAGTCTTATTTTAAATTAAAAATATAAAAAGGTATTCAAATTGATGTGTCAGTATGATCAATGGCGTCTTTTATAATCTGGAATTAAATGCTTAATTTTCAAATTCTTGCTTGGGTTATGGAATTTGAGGTATTCCATCTTTCATAAAGCTGATAACAGGTTAAAACAGCTTCTGCCTCTTAATCCCTTTTGTCTTGCTCACCCCCAATTGCTTTTTTTGAATTTGCTCGAACTTTTCTCTTAAAAACTTTAATTTGAAATAAGAGAGATAAAATCTAAATACTTTAAATACTGCAATTTAAGCAATGGGAGACTAATACCTCTGTGGTTGTTGCAATGGACTCCTCTTCATTTGCTACAATCTTGCTTATCTTCTTCATTCCCCCAAGAAGAGAGCATACCATAGTCATCTATGGCAGCTTCTTTAATAATAGTAGTGTATACTTACGGGTGCGTATGGAACTTTGCATGATAATGCTTCTTTCTAATCTATCCCAAGCATATTTTGGTAATCTGTTGCTCTGACTTCTGCAGGCATTTGAGCACCTTTTAGAACGTGAATTAATCTCTTTTACGGACAACAGAGGGCACAATCAATCTGTTGAATTTCGCCTGGTGAAGCTCCTAATCTCATACCATGAACTATATCAAGGGTTGAAATCATATCGGTCTTGTCCAGTAAGTTTCTAGAATGAAGTGCGCACATGTTAAATGATCATGATCTTTGGATGCACTATAGAAATTAATTGATCGTGAAGGATTCATTGATGGTGTTACTAGCCCCGACCAGGCAGTGGCTCCTGCCTCAATTTTGTCAAATTTGTTTGGGAGACTTCAAGATTAGAGATAGTCTAACCAATGGCTTTTGGTGCTGACCTAAATGCCATCCTAAATGAGGGAGATTCTCTTAACTGCTAACATTTGTAATGTTTTTCATTTCATTCTTTTTGTCTATTTATTTTTTCCTCAACGGTAGTGCTAATATCTTTCCTATTTATACTGCACATTATTATTATTTTATTTTATTTTGATAAGTTATACTGCACATTATTTTAGTACCTAGGTGATGTGAGACTTGGTTTCACAGGTACTAGAGAAGGATGCAAGCTCATGTATACAACTTAGGAATGTGGGATATCAGGGTATTACATTCAACCCCAATAGGAATACACGTCCTCACGTAGTCTATGGTTCCCACCATGCTGCTGCCATTGTCCATAGGAAAACTGTGCTAAGGATGCATAGTATGTTTGAGCATAGCCCATACCAATTTTTCTTGGTATACCTATTTAACTTGTTACTCTGGAGTCTTAGGGGTCACAGAAGTATTTAATCAATAAAAGAGTTCCACTGTTGTTTCCTACATTAAATTTTCTTACATTCCTTGATGAATTGAAGGTTTTCACACATGTTCATCACCTAAACTTGGTAATATTCTAACTTTCCCATTGAACGTGTGTGTCTAAGTGGTGTTATCTTTTCTCTATGTAGGCATGTATAGAATTTTATCTGGCTTGTTGCCTTATTGTTTTAACAAAGTCATGCAGTGTCATTTCATGAAATTCAAACTACATAAGCTGATTAAACTGACTGATCCTATTTAGATTTACTAGCGGTATGCAATTTAAACAAATAAGAATAAAAGAAGATGACAATAAAATTAATATTATAATATATATTTAGTTTAATATGGTGATATTTTTTAGTTTGCTTCATAATTGTCGCATCTACAGGTGGTTGATGCATGGGGAACAGTTGCTATATTGATAAACAATACAGGTTCTTGAATGTTCCACCTCCTCTTCCATCATTAACAGTTTCAAATATAGTCCACTAACTGATCAACAATGGTTTCAGGTATTACTAGAGATGGTTTATTGATGAGAATGAAGACTGCTCAATGGAAGGAGGTCATTGATCTAAATCTCACTGGTGTATACCTATGCACACAGGCGTGTAGATTTTAAGTTCAGTTTTGGCATTCATAGTTTTCCTCTTAGTTGGATCTAAGCAGGTTTTTTACTACTCTTTGTAGGCTACAGCCAAAATTATGATGAAAAAGAAAAAGGTATTCCTGTCTCAGAGGCTCAATTTTATTTATATTAAAACTGTATTTGCCAGACAATTACACTTTTTTTCCCACCTGCAGGGGGTGGGTAGGGATTTTAGTGTCAACCTATTTTTGATGCATTTCCACTTGAAAGTTTGTTTCTCAAATTTGCATCAGAAATAGTTTTTGGAAAAAAAAAAAATTCAATTCTCTCCTCATTTCATGCTCTTTCATAATGCATCACAAGTTGCTCACAATTGAGAAAGAAATTGATATTTTGAGAAACAATTGAGAAAAAATATATATTTTGGTGAATGCTTGGCAGATGACAGCACAAGATGTGTCAACAATGTTGAGATGTGAACAGAGGACCATCATCTTCCTTATAGAACCCGAGAATTTTTGTTTCTTAGTGGATGCTTTCATAGTACTTGGATGTATAATTGGTATGTATAATTAGTTTGAATTTTGTGCCAATTTGTTTTGTAATAATTTTTAACTTACCACTAGGCACTAGTTTAACTTTATTTCATCTTAGAATTGAAATATTTTTGCATATTGAGAAGCATGAATTGATCTAGTATTATGTTTACCTAAATTTAGTCAATATATTGTATATTTTTCATCTTTATAAAAGGTATTTTTTTTAAAGTTAAATCTCACAGAATTAGCACAATTTTTTATTTTTATTTTTATTTTTAAAACAATGAAGCTATAATGGCGTTTTTAAACGTCACTATATAATACCAACGGTTATATTTTTAAAATAGAAAAGATCTATCACGGCGTTTTTAAAACGTCGCTAAATGTAGAGTGACGTCATTGTATCATTATGTAGCACATTTAGCGGCGTTTTAAACGCCGCCTATACTGATATAGTGACGCTTTTAAAGCGTCATAAAGTCACAGCGACGGCCGCATCTTCGGCGCTTGGTATTAAACGTCACAAAAACAATTAACGGCATTTTTGATACCTATGGCGGCGTTTTTTAAACGCCACTAAAAACTCAATTTCCAGTAATGGGTTAAGCACGCAAAACGAAGCGAACGAATTTTTGCAACATGGGTCGCACCGAGGACTACACACGAAGTTTTCAAACCTATTTCTCTAACTCAATATATATAAAAGATTACCAATCTTGCAAAACACATTATGGAATTTACACCCATTCATCTTCTATTCAAAGAAAGAAAGGATTTTATGAACATTTCCATGTTCCCCAAAAAAAGTCTCTAAATTTCTAGTGTTTTCACCAAAAACCAAACATTTCCCATCCCCATAAAGGAACCCCATTAAATCATCCTCTAGAGTTGAATGACTAAACAAACCCACTAGGAATTTAATAAAATGATTTGAGATTAAACCCATTTTGGAAATCTCTACATTTTAGATCACAAAACCAAAATCAACATGATTCAACTCAACACCATTAAATATAATTCAACATATTTCAAAAGAAATTCTTAAATTCCATTTCAACATTCTATTATGTCATCTAAAACATTAATAAATCATTTCCCCAAATTTCCAAATTTCCTTTCCTATTATAACATAACTTACAATGCTCATAACAAAGTTCATTCGCAAATTTTAAACATGATTTTTAAATACAACCAAATTCCAATTAAACTTGTACACATATAATTCAACCTACCAATTTCATGATTCTACTTTCAATTTGGGCCAAATCATCGATTATCATCATAAATCAACCTAGGGTTTCTAGAAAATCTAGAAATTTCAAGAAAAACTCAAACTTCTTAACCCATTACTTTTTCTTCCAATTTCCCCTTGATTATACATCCTAGGTTCATAATTCATAATCTAAACCCAACAATAAAACCTCAAACTCTCCAAACCCAAAATCCCTAAATTTCCATAATATAACTATATGCTCAAAATGTAGATTTTGCATTTATATACTCCAAAATACCACAAATTTATCTTTTAATGGAAGCATTGAAGGAGAACTAGAACCCCTACCTCAAGATTCAAGCAAGAAAAGCAAGCTTTGATGAGATTCCTCCAAAATTTTGAAATTCCAATCGGTTGAAAAAAATGTTGATCTTCTCTTGTTCTCCATCCTTGATGCAAGATCCATGGTGAATTTGTTGATAAAAGTGGAGGAAATCAAGGTTTTGGGGGCTAGGGTTTCAGACATGGAGGAGGGGAGAAGAAGAGAGGAAAAGAAAATGTAAGAAATGGTCCAAAAATCACGTTTTTGAGCTGCTGTCCCGCACAGTCCCGCACGTGCGCCGCTATCCCCGCACGTGCGGACCTGCTTCCAACATAGATGTGAAAACTTCAAATGGGTATAACTCTCTCATTGGGATTCCGTTCTAGGTCGCTTTTGTGTCCAAATTGAAGCCCCGGAAACAAGCTTTCCAATGGTTCTAACCTTACATTCAAATTCTAAGTATGGAAGAAGAAAAGGGCAAAAGAGTGACGGCTGGTCAAAAACTCACACTCAAATTTGGGGCTTTTTATCTAATCTTATCTATATATCTTGTTAAGGCTTCAATCAAGGTTCCAAACATCACCCAAGGGTCCTCAATTATAATATTTAAAGTTCACTTGCCAACCCATTAATATCAAAAGTCTGACAACCATACAAGTTTTTAAGGTGACGGGCACCACTATACATCAATCCAATGTGAATTTAAAATCCGAGTCATTATAGATGCTTTGTTCGGGAAGCAGAAGATTTCCCCTTTTGTGGCTTTCCTGAGCCCTAGATGAATTCCACGAAGCAGCGTGTTCCTGGGTTCGAAATTTTTTTTGACCTGCAATTGCAAGGTAGTAATACTGAAGAAAATGCTAAATCAAGTACTGAAGCTAAACAAAGTGTGGAAAATGACTCAGACAACAGTGAACTTGGAGTAGGAGCAACACTGGCTTGTCTTCTTGTAGATCCCGCGGCTGACTCAAAGAACTTGGAGGATAACCTTACCATCTCCATGATTGGGGAACAACTGGGTGTGAACCAATCTAGTAGCATTTTGGATGCATCAGAGGCACCATCTCTTATCTGGCAGCTGGAGGAAGGCTATCTGTCTAGTTCTGAGTTGGGTGATAAGCTAGAATCTGATTCCACTGAGTTTGTGGAGTTGGGATCAGATTCTGATTTTTCTAAGTCTGAGTCTGGTATTCCCGGGAGTGATAACTCGAATGTCAAGGTCTTGTCTAGGTCCTCTTTTTCTTTTGCTTTTGAGTCAGTTATAACTGAAGACCTAGATCTTATGAATGAGAACGCAGCCAATTCTGAGTATTTCTTTGTGCCGCTTATTTATTATATTGACCAAGATTTTCAAAATTTTAATGAAAACGATGAGGAAGGAATTCCTCTGGTTTTGAAAAACTTGATTAATCGAGAAGATGAAAGGTTTTGCTAAACCCTGTGCTAATGAAATCATTGCTATTAATGTGGGTACTGAGAAGGATCCGCGTTTGGTCTAAATCAGGTCCACGTTATCTTCAAAGGAGCGCGGGCACTTAGTCTCTTTATTAAAAGATTTAAAAGATATTTTTGCATGGTCCTACGAAGACATGCCTAGAATCGATCCTGGGATTGTATAGCATCAGATCCCTCTAGACCCCGAGGCCCGACTCGTCAAGTAAAAGTTGCGTAGAATCTGTCCGGATTGGGCATTGAAAATCAAGGAAGAGGTCACCAAGCAGATTGAGGTAGGTTTCTTGTTAGTATCTGAGTATCCGACTTGGTTGGCCAACATCGTCCCAGTGTTGAAAAGGATGATAAAATTCGGGTGTGTGTAGACTTCCGGGACTTGAATAGAGCCAGTCCGAAGGATGACTTTCCTCTGCCGCACATTAATGAATTAGTGGATTTCACTGCAGGTCATGCATTGCTATCCTTTATGGATGGGTTTTCTGAGTATAACCAGATTCTGATGGCGCTCGAGGATAGAGAGAAAATTGCATTTACTACGTCGTGGGGTTCCTACTACTATAGGGTTATGCCGTTTGGGCTGAAGAATGCCGGAGCTACCTATCAGAGGGCTGAGACCACTATTCTGCATGATATGATCCACAAAGAGGTCGAGGTGTATGTGGACGACATGATTATCAAGTCCAAAGAAAGAAAGGGCCACTACACTGCCTTGGCCACTACACCGCCTTGGAGAAATTCTTTCATTGAACCCATAGAAATGCACTTTCGACATAACGGCAGGGAAAATGCTAGGCTTTTTGATCACACAGAGGGGCATCGAAGTAGATCCTTCCAAAATCAAAGCCATCCTAGAAATGTCACCAACAAGGACTGAAAAGGAGGTGCGAGGCTTTCTAGGTAAAGTGCAATTCATAAGACGATTTATTTCCAAATTAACCTTGACTTGTGAACCACTATTTGGTCTCCTAAAGAAAAAAAAAATTCCGATGGAATGATCGAAGTCAATTTGCCTTTGAACAGGTTAAGCAGTACCTCCAGAATCTGCCTGTGTTATCGCCGCCAAAGCCGGGAAAGCCTTTGATTTTGTACCTGTCAATAACAGACACTACTATAGGATGCATGCTCGCTCAAGAATCTAAAGATAGAGTGGAGAAAGCCATCTACTAGTTAAGTAAGAAGATGCTGGATTATGAGACCCGCTATACTCTGTGGAAGAAAGCTTGCCTAGCCTTGGTATGGGCTACCAAGAAGTTGAGGCACTATTTGTTAGCTCACTCTATAATCCTGGTTTTGAGATTAGATCCCATCAAATATCTTTTTGAGAAACCAGCGCTTACGGGTAGGCTAGCCCGTTGGTTGCTTCTTCTCTTCGAATTTGATCTCAAATATGTCACCCGCAAGTCGGTTAAGGGAAGAGTTGTAGCAGAGTTCCCGGTAGACCACCCAGTAGAAGGGGATGAGGCGGTGGAATACTTGTTCCTAGATGAAGCCATTCTACAAGTTGAGGAGGAGACTTGGACGATGTACTTTGACGGAGCAGCCAATCAGTACGATTATGGGATAGGTGTGTTGCTAATAGCACCCGATGACTACCATATACCTTTAGACTTCAAACTCCTGTTCAAGGTGTCCAGTAATGAAGTAGAATATGATGCGTGTATCGCTAGTTTAGAAGCCGCCCAGGAACTAGGAACAAAAAGGTTGGATGTTATCGAGGACTCGAATTTAGTTGTTCTCAAGCAAATGGAGACTGGAAAGTCAAAGAAGAAAAGACGAAGGTTTATCACCAGACCCTTGACGTTCTGATTCCAAGTTTGAAAAGTTGACTTTCACGCTGTGGAGAAGTGATTCGGAAATACTCTTCGGGTCCTAGAAGGCGCTTGTGATCCTCAGCTAGCCACCTAAAAAAGAATGAACACTCCGATCGGGGATGCCGGAATTAGCACTCCGACGGATAAGTCAGTATCTACTCTCTTAGTTGCTTGTGTCTTAAGTTAAGCTTACTTGTTCTTACATATCTCTCTTTAGTTGATATTCCTCTATTTATATTTCCCTCTGGGCCTCAAAGTTGGGTCCACCTTTAGTCCACCGTGCAGTTATTCATTTGGCTCCTTCTGTTGCTGACCAACCTCTACTCGGCTCCTTGCTCAACTGGTTCCATGGCCGATTAGGATCCCCCTGAATTTATATATGATGGGGTCGAATGCAATGTATACATCTTGATTCTCTAAGAACACTATTCGGCCTCTTCACATCCCCTAATACTCGGCTTCCACAATTGCCTCCCAAACACTCCACTAACAACAGTTGGCTAGCGTGTTTGGTTTTGAACTTGAAAAGTCAGAGCCGAAATTCGGTGGTTAACCTCATTCCAATGCGAGTGTCAGAACACACTCACTTTAAGGTCATCATTACAACTTCCCGCCCCTTCGTACACTTCTTTCATTTATTATTATGATTTAAAATTTAGTTGTCTTTTCGAATGCGTGTATATTGTTTTGAATACTTGAAGCTCTTGGTCTGCCTTCCGATACACCTCTGCAACCTTTGTCCATTCTTCATTGTCTTCTCCGTCTCTTGTAAGTTCTCTTCCTCTTTATTTCGAATCCCATTTCCTTGTATGTTTTCAATTTTACGTACTCCATAGACTAACGAAAATGGCAAAGCATCTGAAAGGCCTCCTTTCTATGGATCGAGTCTCTAGCTTTCGATGCCATTTTTCCATCCCCGACGACGTCCATCTGTCGCTCGTGACAGACAACACCCTTGATATGGAAATGGAGGATCAAAGCATAATTGTTTTCCCTCTCTTATCAATTGCTGAGGGCAGGGTCCGTTTCCCCCTTCACCCATTCCTTAGGGTCGTCCTTCATCATTGGGGTCTAATCCCTTCACAACCTAATGTAAATTTCTTCCGAATCATAATGGGGATTATAAAGTTAAACCGTCACCTTAGGATCAATCTCGGCATACCTGCTATTCGGCATTGTTATGCCTTGGCCAAGTCTTCTGGCCGACATGGACGCTATTTCCTCAAGGCCAAGGACACCGACCATCAATTAGTGACCATGCTTTCCAGCTCTGGTAAGCGGGTTGATGATGTCATGGTCGTTGTCCGAGGTAACTGGGAATTCGGCGAAGGCGAAGACCGCCTAGATCCAATTCCCAGACGGAGAGGCGAACCAGGTGGCCATATAGCTCTTTGCGCTTATTTTCATTAGATGTGTTCGACTTTATTCTCATGGCCTTATGATTTCACTTGTACAGGAAACGATTTGAAGAAAATTTTGGTTTCAACCGACGACTCCGTTCTTACGGAAATCAAAGTCGCGCTCCAATACTTCGGCCGTCCAAGCCTTCAAAGACAAGGGAGGGCGGCCCACATTCTTCTTCGATACGAGCCAACGTATACAACATTCTCGACAGCGGACAACATTTCAATTCCGAGGGGTGAAGAGTATCTTACAGCCCTTATCTTAACCAATTTCAAAAACTTAAGGCAAGTTGGTTTGGAAGCATCCGATTCGGAGCAGGTAGAAGTAGCTGAAGAGGTCACTGAGGAGTCAAGCCTGTCTGAAGCCGAGGTAGACGAGGCTTTAAAGTTGGCCTTTGAGAAAGCCGGACTCAATTTGTCTGACCCTCCGTCCACCTCAGGCCAAGGGGACATCTCCTTTGAAGACATTTTTACAAACTTAGGGGACTTACCCGGCTCCTACCCTGATAACATGGTCGGCGAGTCGCTCAGCCAAATGGCTAAACGAAAAAAACGCCGAGAGGATGGCTACCCGAAAAAGGGCTGAAGCCGAGTGAAACCAACCTCCACCCCCTCCACCTGTCGTTAGGGAAGAAACTCCTCCACCCGTTCTCGTTGAAGAGGTGGTCCAGAATGAAGTGGCCGAAAAGGATCCTGTTGTCGAAGAACAAGAGGGTCAAGTGACAGAGCACATGGGCGAAAAACGCCTGGCCCAACACGAAGCCGCTTGTTCGAAAGACCTAGTGGACAAACGGCCACGCTTGGAAGAAACAAACTTGGCTGTGCCATTCATAATGAAACCAAGGATAAAAAACATGTCGATTGGCTCCGATGCATCGGCTATAAGAGATTCAGCTGTGGCTTTAAGCCTGGCTTCCTTCATTTTTACGCTGGCAGATAGAGCAACTTTTAGGGCAGAGGCCGATCTTTTGGCCATTGCGTTGGCCGTTCAATCAACGATATTGGTACGTGATCCTTTATAGTTTTGTAAGACTGACCGAAAGAGTTTCTATATTAGCCTACTGGTCCTTTGTTTTGTAGGCGGCGGGGAGGATGGCCGAGATTGGACATCACCAACACGACATTATCGAACAAATTGACTTTCTTTCAGCTGAGTTGGAAATCAAAAAGGGGAAAACATCTGAGGCTTCTCTCCAAACTGAGTCTGAGGCCGTGAAAGCGGCGGTAGAGAGAGCTAGGGCCGATGCCGAAGCAAATAAGGCCAAGACTGTTGACGAACTGAAAGTGGCCGCTAAGGAAAAGGCGAAAATGAATGAAGAGGCACTCAGATTGGCCAACAAGATGATTGTCAAGCTGGAGGCTGACCTGGAAAAGTCGAACTGGGTGAAAGCAAACACTGAGTCTGCGCTTTCAAAGTCGTTCAAGGCTGGCAAGGATGCGGCCCTGACGGACTACGTAGAAGAAGTGTCGAAATTCGAAAATAGGGGGTTCAAACACAGCTGGTTCAAAGCCTTGGCTGCTACTAACGTGGTATCGGAATAGCCGATTCCGTACGAGCAGGTAGACGTTGAGCCGCTGGAGTCTGACCCCAAAAACTGAGTTAAATATTTTTCATTTTGTCTCTGGTAGTAGGTGTACGTAGGTTTTGCTAAATGTATTAGGTTTTTGGTTATTCGTTGTTGTGAGAAGCTGATGTAGGGTAGTTTTCATTTGTAAAATGAATTGTAATTGTGCTCAATTTATGAATGAAAATTATTTTTGCTATTTGTGCTTAGTTTATGTGCTTGTTAGCAGCTAAGTGAGATGTAAAATCATGAAATGAATGGGACAAGCTACCGAATTAAACATAACTATGAAGTGCTGCAACTTGGCCAAATATAGTAGTGAATATGCCCTTGGCCCAGCAAGTTGATGAACCAGTCAACCAAAAAATGACGTTTCGGGGATTTGCTGGGGCACAATGGTAATTCGGTTGAGCTTTGATAGTTAAGCCAAATAGATTGATGAATCTGCCCTTGCCCCAGCAGGTTAATGAACCAGTCAGCCTAAAAACGACAGTTCAGGGATTTGCTGGGGCACAATGGTAATTCGGCTGAGCTCTGATAGTTAAGCCGAATGGATTAATGAATCTGCCTTTGCCCCAGTAGGTTAATGAACCAGTCAATCTAAAAATGGCGGTTCAGGGATTTGTTGAGGCACAATGGTAATTCGGCTGAGCTCTGATAGTTAAGCCGAATGGATTAATGAATCTACCCTTGTCCTAGCAGGTTAATGAACCAATCAACCTAAAAACGACAGTTTAGGGATTTGCTGGGGCACAATGGTAATTTAGATGAGCTTTGATAGTTAAGCCGAATAGATTGATGAATCTGCCCTTGCCCCAGCAGGTTAATGAACCAGTCAGCCTAAAAACGGCGATTCAGGGATTTGCTGGGGCAGAATGGTAATTCGGCTGAGCTTTGATAGTTAAGCCGAATAGATTGATGAATCTGCCCTTGCCCCAACAGGTTAATGAACCAGTCAACCTAAAAACGGCGGTTCAGGGATTTGCTGGGGCACAATGGTAATTCGGCTAAGCTCTAATAGTTAAGCCGAATGGATGAATGAATCTGCCCTCGCCCAGCATGAACTAGAAGGCCGAATGATTTTAGCTCATGGCGTGAGGCTTTTGAAGTTTATCATTAGTGAGATCGCGTCAGGGGTGCTACACCCGTAAGGAATAAATGGGGTCAATGCCTCGTGCGCGTAGGCCCCATTAGCGTGCTCAAATTCAATATCCTAGCCCAGTCTATTGGGAAAGGTTAGGCAAGTGCGAATGTCAAATAGACTATTCTTCAACAGCAGAGGAGAGGGGAGGACATTAGGTGAATTGGACACAGAGATGAATCGAAGTGGCGAGCCTATGTGCACGAGCAGTAGGGTGACGAGGGAGTGAGAGAGACACTAGTCCCCTCGTTGTCGAAGCAGGTCACCCAGAAGGGAAAAGCGACAGTGGGGCAAATCCCTTCAACCGCGCTCCAGAAGAGAACCTGGTGCGACACCGCACCCGTTGAGTTTTGCGGTCTTTGTGGGGAACAAACCGATGACGGAGGTGGATTCAATCGTTCATGACCCAAATGTGGCAGTCAAGTTCGCTCGACAGATTTTTCCCCAGAAGTCCAGCAGTCAATGGTTGGTCGACAGGATTTCGAAGTATTTCGGGAGGGCATCCATGGGGCGGTAAAGGGGCTGTACACCACTTATGAAATCAGCATGCGTCTATGTGCCGCACGGCGGGTTATAGGGCAGAGAGATGAACGCATTCGAAGCTTAGAAACTCGCGCGGAGAAGGCTGAGCGCGAGCTGAGAGGTCAAGGCTGCCGAGGCTCAATTGGCCAGCAAATCGAACCCAATTGTGGAGGAGAGGGTGACACAACGACTAATAAGTCATGCGATTGCCGATCGAGATACGGCTAGCATGTTTGCAATTGAGACTGCCAAAGCCAGGGCTTATGAAAAAGGCTTTCACGACGGCCTAAAGGTCGGGATAGACAAAACCAGAGAAAACTCGCCGAGAAGGTCTGTCGATGTGAGAATCGTGGATTCAAGCACGGATGGATCAAGGCACTACAGGCCCCGAACACTCTCCGGGCAGCAGACATTGATTCGGCGTCGCCGCTATATTAGAGTCATTAATTTCCCTTCTCAGCCTTCGAAGTTGAGAAGAGTGATGATGAGGGAGATGCCGATTTAGACTAGATATTGTAAATACTCCCAACACAGATTGGGAGCAAATTATGTATTTATTGGTAAATTTAATAAAACACTCTATTTTAAATATTTGCATGTTTCAATTTATACATTTTAAGCGAGTCGGTTGATGTAATGAAACATTTCATTTTCAATGCTTGCATGTTTCAACTGTCGCCAACTACGTCAGCTTTTTAATCGTAATATTAACGAGAAGCGCGCCGAATCCACGACTTTTATCTGCACCAGTCGTGAGACCTACGAAGGCACTCCGAATCTAGAGGTTTAATCGGCCCAAAAGTGTCATGCACTGATGGGGCTTCGAATTCGGAGACTTATCTTGGCCAATCGTGAGACTTAAATCTTGGCCAATCGTGATATCCACAAAGGGCGCTCCAAATCCGGAGGCTTAATTGGCTCATAAGTGTCAGGCACTGATGGGGTTCCAAATTCGGAGACTTAAATCTCTTCCAATCGTGATATCCACGAAGGGCACTCCGAATACAGAGGCTTAATCGGCCCAAAAGTGTCAGGCACTGATGGGGCTCCGAATTCGGAGGCTTAAATCTCTGCCAATCGTGATATCTACGAAGAGCGCTCCAAATCTGGAGGCTTAATCGGCTCAAAAGTGTCACACACTGATGGGACTCTAAATTCGGAGGCTTAAATCTTAGCCAATCGTGATATCCACGAAGGGCACTTCGAATCCGGAGGCTTAATTGGCCCAAAAGTATCAGGCACTGATGGGGCTCCAAATTCGGAAACTTAAATCCTGGCCAATCATGATATCCACAAAGGGCGCTCCGAATCCGGAGGCTTAATCGGCCCAAAAGTGTCAGGCACTGATGGGGCTCCAAATTCGGAGACTTAAATCTCTGCCAATCATGATATCCACGAAGGGCACTCCGAATACGGAGGCTTAATCGGTCCAAAAATGTCAGGCACTGATGGGACTCCGAATTCAGAGGCTTAAATCTCTGCCAATCGTGATATCTACGAAGAGCGCTCCGAATCCGGAGGCTTAATCGGCTCAAAAGTGTCACGCACTGATGGGACTCTAAATTCGGAGGCTTAAATCTTGGCCAATCGTGATATCAACGAAGGGCGCTCCGAATCCGGAGGCTTAATTGGCCCAAAAGTATCAAGCACTGATGGGGCTCCGAATTCGGAAACTTAAATCCTGGCCAATCGTGATATCCACAAAGGGCACTCCGAATCCGGAGGCTTAATCGGCCCAAAAGTGTCATGCACTAATGGGGCTCCAAATTTGGAGGCTTAAATCTTGGCCAATCGTGATATCCACGAAGGGCGCTCCGAATCTGGAGGCTTAATCGGCCCAAAAGTGTCACGCACTGATGAGGCTCCGAATTCGAAGGCTTAAATCTTGGCCAATCGTGATATCTACGAAGGGCACTCCGAATCCGAAGGCTTAATCGGCCCAAAAGTGTCACGCACTGATGGGGTTCCGAATTCAGAGGCTTAAATCTTGGCCAATCGTGATATCCACGACGGCCGCTCCGAATCCGGAGGCTTAATTGGCCCAAAAGTGCCACGCACTAATGGGGCTCCAAATTCGGAGGCTTAAATCTTGGCCAATCGTGATATCTACGAAGGGCGCTCCGAATCCGAAGGCTTAATCGGCCCAAAAGTGTCACGCATTGATGGGGCTCCGAATTCGGAGACTTAAATCTTGGCCAATCGTGATATCCACGAAGGGCGCTCCGAATCCGGAGGCTTAATCGGCCCAAAAGTGTCACACACTGATGGGGCTTCCAATTTGGAGACTTAAATCTTGGCCAATCGTGATATCCATAAAAGGCGCTCCGAATCTGGAGGCTTAATCGGGAAGACTTGTTTTAATGAGCTGAATTTCAGTGAGGAAATAAGAGACTTTGTATTGCAAAAATGAAATTTGTACACGGTGAACATTCAAAACAAGTATCGTGCCTTACAAGTCAGGTTAATGATAGAATTTACGCAAATGCGTAGAATTCCAAGGGCATGACAGACTCCTCCCAGACATGTCTTTAAGCCGATATGCCCCTGTACCGGCGATTGATTCAATCTGATAGTGGCCGTCCCAGTTGGGACCTAGCTTTCCGTCAGCGGGGTTCTTAGTAGCGGGAAGAACTTTCATCAAAACCAATTCTCCGGGTATATAGCGTTGCTGATGCACACGTTGATTGCATGACTTAGCGAGCTACTGCTAATATCGTGCCGTAGATGCGAGGGCTCGGTCTCGCCGTTCTTCAATCAAAGTTAGGTCCAAAGCTAGCATCATGTCGTTACAGCCCAAGTCAAAGACCTTTGTTTTCAGAGTGGGTGGGCCGATCTCCAGTGGGATAATTGCCTAAGTCCCAAAGCACAGGGCGAACGGCGTTTCTCCAATTGATCGCCTTGGTGTAGTGCGATGAGCCCACAGTACACTAGGGAGCTTTTCAACCCACTTTCCTTTAGCTTTCTCTAGCCGTTCCTTGATGCCGTCCAAAATGGCTTTGTTGGAGGCTTCAGCTTGACCATTGCGTTGTGGATACGCCGAGGTGGAGAAATAAGGCCGGATACCATACTTGCTGCACAATTCTCGGTAGACGTCACAATCAAACTGCGTACCGTTATCCGAAATAAGTGCTATTGCAATGCCAAATTGTGTTATGATATTCCTCCATATAAAATGCTTCACATCGGTATCTCGAATGTGCGTTAGTGCCTCCGCTTCGACCCATTTTTGTGAAATAATCTGTCGTGACAATCAAAAATCACTTGTTGCCCAAGGCGCGAGGCAATGGTCCGACGATATCAAGTCCCCATTGGGCGAATGGCCAATGACTGGTTATAGAGCTTAACTCTTCGGCAGACAAATAGGTTAAAGGAGAAAACTCCTAGCACTGTTCACATTTCTTCACGTAACATTCGGAATCGGCTCTCATTGTCGGCCAATAATACCCCTGTGTCACTACTCAATAAGCCAAAGAGCGCCCGTTAGAATGGGCACCACAGCTACCCTCATGTATTTCAGTCAGGAGTTCCTTGACTTGATCCAGATGAACGCATTCTAGGTATGGACCAGAAAGGGATTTTTTGTAAAGCTTTCTTTGAGGATCCAAGTAGTACCGCAGGGCTTTGTTTCGCAACTTGTGCGTTTCTTTCTTATCTGACGGGAGCTGTACGAAAGATAGGAATGCAGCAATGGAGTCCATCCAACTCGGTCTTGACTCTATGACATTGACCTGGACTTCCTCTTAAGGGCCAATGCTCGGCTTAGGGATGAAACCCACTTCAATTGTCTGTTTAATCTCTGAGTTAATGGCGGAGACCAGGCAGGCCAGGGCATCTGCATGTGTGTTCTGATCACGGGTTATTTGGTTCAATTCATGATGGTCAAATTATGCCAGCAAGAAGTTTGTCGTTTTCATATAGGCTGCCATACGGTCGTTTTTGGCCGCATACTCCCCCTTTAGCTGATTGATCACCAGTTTTGAATCGCAAAATATAAGCAAACGCCGAGCACCCAGAAGATGTGCGTTCTGTAAGCCGGTTAGCAGGGCATCATATTCGCCCTCATTGTTCGATGCTTCAAAGCCGAATTTGATGGCCTGCTCAATTATTGCTCTGTCGGGAGCTATGATCACTACTCTGGGCCCACTGCCCCGTTGGTTGGATGATCTGTCACAATACAACTGCCAAATGTCCCCAACATAAATTCTCTAGTTCATCTTAGGATGAGTCTAATCGGACTTATAGTCGGCGAGGCCTCCAGTGAATTCAACCACAAAGTCGGCAAGTACTTGCCCCTTGATTGAGGTTCTAGGCAGAAATTGAATATCGTACTGGCCGAGTTCGAGAGCCCACTTTGAAATGCGGCTCGATGCTTCTACACTACGGAGTACTGTCCGGAAGGGGTAGTCCATTAGTACCCCGATGGTATGCCCCTGAAAGTAATGCATCAGTTTTCTTGCTGCCATGACGAGGGCTAGGATGAGTTTTTCCAACGGGAGGTAACGTGTTTCGGCGTCAACCATTACCTTGCTCACATAATAAATTGGCCGTTGCTCCCCAAGCTCTTCCTTTAATAGCAAGGTGCTGACGGCCCGGTCGAAAACTGCCAGATATAAAATGAACGGATCGCCGGTCGAGGGTGCTGTCAAGAGTGGGACTGATCGGAGGTGGGTCTTCAGACCATTGAAAGCGGCTTCGCACTCAGAGGTCCATTCAAAAGCTTTACCCTGTCGTAGGGTATGAAACAATTGTCGGCAGCAATCAGTGGAACAGCTGATGAACCTGTTGAGTGCAGCGGTCATCCCCATAAACTTTTGGACCTCCTTGACCGATCGAGGAGAGCCGAGTTCCAGGATTGCTGTGATTCGCCTCGGGTTGGCTTCGATTTCGCGGTGATTGAACATGTAGCCCAGGAATTTACCGGAACTGATCCCAAATGTACACTTGGAAGCATGCAGCTTCATTTTGTATTTGCATAAAATGTCGAATGCCTCTTTCAGATCGGCTAGGTGAGTCTACTCTTCTTTAGACTTAACCACGATATCATCAATGTACACTTCTATCATTCGGCCGAGTTGCTCCTTAAACATGGCAGTGACTAGTCTTTCGTAAGTTGCCCCCGCATTCTTCAGCGCAAAAGGCATAACCTTATAGCAGTAGGTTCCTCTTGGGATGAGGAATGCAGTTTTGTCTTGGTCTTCCAGGTGCATTGTAAATTGATGATAGCCTCTGTAGGCATCGAGGAAGCTCATACGTTGATGACGCGCCGTAGCATCTATGAGTTGGTCTATTCTAGGGAGGGAAAAACAATCCTTGGGACAAGCTTTATTTAAGTCCATGAAATCCACACAAACATGCCAAGTCCCATTTTTCTTCTTTACAACCACTGTATTTGATAGCCATGTTGGGTAGGTGACTTCTCGGATTGCCCCGGCATCAAGCAACCAATCAACTTCTTCAACAACGGCAGCAGTGTGTTCTGCGGCTGGACGCCGGCCTTTCTGAATAATCAGCTTGCGTTTGGGGTCAACATTTAAACGGTGCAGAGAAACAGATGGATCCACCCCCGGCATCTCATACGGCGACCATGCAAATACATCAAGGTTGCTGAGTAAGAAGGTAATTAGCTGTTGTCTGTCGACTTTATTCAGGGAGGCGCCAACCATGAAGAACCTGTTAGGATTCCCATTAATTTCAACTCGATCCAGGGCTTTCGTGGCCTTTTCACTTGGGAGCCGCCCAAGATCGTCGAGGCTCTCTCGATCTGACATCTCAATAAAATTCACTTCCAACTCTCTTGGAGTCTTCACGGCAAGGAGATAACAATCTTGTGCCGATTTCTGGGAACCACGGATTTGTTCAATGCCGCGTTCAGTCGGGAAGCGGAGCAGTTGATGATAGGTGCTTGGCACGGCCTGCATTGTATGCAGCCAAGTTCGTCCCATGATGAGATTATACAGCGAAGGAAGCTTGACAACCAAAAACTCCACATCCACTGATCGAGAGCCCGCTCGAACAGGTAGTGTGATTTTGCCTAACGGGTATTCTGGATTGGCGTTGAAGCCGAATAATGGATAATAGGCCGGAGACAGGTCCGACTCAGTGAAGCCGAGTTTAATAAAGGTCTTATACCTCCGAAGTACTCCCCTGGTCAATGAGAACCCGTTCAACGGTGAATCTGTTTACATGTAGTTCGATTACGAAGGGATCAATGTGGGGGAGTGTTACGCTGACCAAATCGGAGTCATCGAAAGAAATACTCGCAGTTTCGTGGGGACATTTTGCCTATGTGATTTGCTTTTAGAGGTTATGATGTAACTGAATTGTATGCACCGCAGAAGTCGTTGGCAATCTATATATCATATGAATTACGCCGAGCGATGGTGACTCCGGCCGTAAAGCAACTGTTTTGGTTGAGTTGTCCTTTCGGGCATATTGCTTAAGCCGACCGTCTTGTACCAACTCCTCGAGGTGATCCTTCAATGCATAATAACGGTCGGTATCATGACCGTGGTTCTTGTGATATTCGCACTACTTATCCTGCCTCCTCATGTCGGAAGGTCCCACCATTTTAGTCGGCCACTTAAAGAACGGCAAGTGTTTAACCTTAGCCATAACCATACTGATTGGCTCCGATAACTCCGTGTATTTCTTGTCGACGCGCCTTGCGCGCCTGCTGTCCACTTGAAGTTGCTCATTAGCTCGGTGTGGACATTGGTCATTTGATCGGCGCGAATCTCGTCTTCGATCTCATTTAGCCCAGTTCTGTGATTCAGGGCTCCGTGGTGGCACAGCGTTCATCGGCTGCACGATTTCAGGTGGGACTGACTTAGTGGCGTTGTGCCCGGCTTTGATCCGTAGGGCATCGTCTTCTATTTTGCAGTATTCCTCAACTTTTTTCATCAACGACCAGACCGTTTTTGGGGGCCGTCAAGTCAAAGAGCTGCAGAGGGTACTGTCTAGATGAAACCCCATTTTGAAGGTGGTGATGGCCATGGAGTCATTGCAGACATCATCTACTAGGTTAAAACATTCCCAATACCGCGCTGAATATGCACGAAAAGTTTTCCCTGGTTGAATTTGCATTGCCCACAGAGAATCGGCTTGCTTCGGCTAGACCTCATTAGTGATGAACCTTGCCCTGAAGGATTTTTGGAGTTAGTGGAAGCTCTTGATCGATGTTGGCTCCAGTTTATAATACCACCTGACAGCCAGTGGTCCCAAACTGCTCGGAAATATTCGACACATGAGGGCCTCGTCGTCTACATGAAGCGTCATGGCTTGCTTGTAATGGCGAATGTGATCGGTGAGGTCTAATTTACCATCATACAAGGTGAATGACAGTGCTTTGAGCTTTTTGGGTAGCACTGCTCTTGCAATCTGTCGTACAAAAGGGTCATGTTGATCCTCTTTATCTGAATCATTTCTTCTTCGCTTTTTTCGTGCACGCGGACTTCTCTCAGAAGAACTGGAGATATCGACTCGTCCCTTCTTTGTAGATTCTGGGGATGATGGGTCAGAGCCACTGCTACTATCATGTCTCCGAATTCGAGATTGTCGACCATCCTTTCTTAGAGGTCGTCCCGAGTCTTGGCGCGTGGCTTGTTGACATTTTGCCACCTCCAAGGCCAAATTTTGTCGAAAACGCTCATTCTCAGCCATCATGTTTTCCAACCTATGTTCGTTTTACTTCGCTTGCTCCATAATCGCTTGCATTGTCTCATGTGCTGATGTCGAGGGTGAATCGAAGTTCAAGGCCCTTCTCGCGGTAATATTCTCTAGCCCAAGCATGTTGCTTGGAGTGGTTTCATCTTGTGGCGTAGGGTTGCCAGCGACTACCGGAGGATCTTCCGTCACGCCCGCCATGGATGTGCTTGAGTATTCCCACAGATGGCCCCAATTGTGGAAAAGTGATTCGAAAATACTCTTCGGGTCCTGGAGGGCACTTGTGATCCTCAGCTAGCCACCTGAAAAAGAACGAACACTCTGGTCAGGGATGCCGAAGTTAGCATTCCAACGAATAAGTCAGTATCTACTCTCTTAGTTGCTTATGTCTTAAGTTAAGCGTACTTGTTCTCACATATCTCTCTTTAGTTGATGTTCCTCTATTTATATTTCCCTCTGGGGCTCAGAGTTGGGCCCACCTTTAGTCCACCATGCAGTTATTCATTCAGCTCCTTCTGTTGCTGACCAACCTCTACTCGGCTCCTTGCTCAACTGGTTCCATGGTCGATTAGGATCCCCCTGAATTTATGTACGACGGGGCCGAATGCAATATATACATCTCGATTCTCTTAGAATACTATTCGGCCTCTTCACATCCCCTAATACTTGGCTCCTACACACGCATCTACTGAGAGAGAACAACAAGTTCGTTGATGCTTTAGCGACTCTATCTTCTATGGTAGATATCCCACTTGGAGTCCGGATGAGTCCAATTATCATTGAGCAGAAATACACACTGGCTTATGAAACTATTGCCGTAATAAATGACGCGCAAGACAAAAACCCTTGGAACTATGATATTTGGAACTTCTTGGAAAAGGAGCTTTATCCACCAGGGCAAATGCCAAAGACAAAAGGAGAATACGGCGAATGGCCGTCCAATTTATCATCTGCGAAGGTAAACTGTATAAAAGAGGTCATTTGGGAATGCACAAGTTGTCTGTCGAAGAAGAGGAATCAAAGCGCCTAATGGAGGCCATCCATGGAGGAGAGTGCGGAGCGCACATGAACGGAGTGATGCTAGCCTGAAAGTTTCTTAGACAAGGTTACTACTGGTCCACCATGGAGGAGGATTGTATTGGTTTTGTTCAGGCAATGCCACAAATGCCAAATTCATGCTAACCGCATGAATATCCTAACGTCAAAATTGTACAACATGACTTCGCTATGGCCTTTCTCAGTCTGGAGAATCGATGTTATCGGTGCAGTCACACCAAAAGGGTCAAATGGGCATGAATATATCTTAGTGGCAATTGATGACTTTACAAAGTGGATGGAAGCTCAATCCTATGCAGTGTTGAAAGCATCACATGTGGCCAAGTTCATCAGAAACAATATCATTTGCCGACACGGAGTCCCAAACGAGATCATATCAGATAATGGCTCCCACTTCAAGAAAGAGGTAATAGACTTGTTGGAGAAATACAATGTGGCTTTTCATAAGTCATCTACATACAGGCCGCAAACCAATGGAGCTGTTGAAACCGCCAACAAGAACATCAAGAATATCTTGCAGAAGATGGTTAAAACCTACAGGGACTGGCCAGATAAATTGCCATTCGCACTCTGGGGCTATAGAACTTCAATCCGAACGTCTAGAAGGGCAACTCCTTATTCTCTCGTCTACAGGATGGAAGTCGTTTTGCCAATTGAAATAGAAGTCCCGTCGCTGCAAGTTATGGCTAAGTGTCAAATAGCAGAGGCGGGCTAGCAATAAAGCAGGTTTGAGGAGTTGATGTTGTTTGATGAGAGAAGGCTGAAGGCATTATATCATGTTCTAGGCTACCAGCGCAGAATTGCTCGGGCTTTTAACAAGAAAGTTAAGTCCCGGAATCTCAAAGAGGGGGATATGATGCTGAAAGACAACCGAGCTCCCATTCATGACCCTAGGGGCAAGTTCAGACCCAATTGGACTGGTCCTTACATTATCAAAGCTATTTGGTCGGGTGGAGCATTTATTCTCATAGACTTAGATGGCCTAGAATTTTCACAACCGATCAACATGGACAAGTTGAAGAAATACTATCCTGAGAGGCTCGCTAGGCCGAAAACCTGGAAGGGCGACCTAGGCAAAAGTTAGAGTATGAAAAATTAGAAATAAGGAAGAGCTCGCAAGGTTGAAAACCCTAAAGGGCGACTTTAGCAAAAGTTAAAGCGCAAAAGGAGAGAGTTAATACTCGAGAGAACCTGAATCGAACTACGTAAGGCCTGATGCTCATCATCGAGATACGTAGGCAACTTCATCCTAAGGTTCGACTGTAATCACCTCCAACTCAACTGTCCTGTCCATGTGTCTGATCAGGTTATCTCTATTTGTTCTTTACCTGGGAGTTCAGTTGTGATCTTTACTCTAAGAGAAGAGCTGGTTACAATGCAGAGCAGTGTGTAGACCACCCAGAACTCTGCTCCGCGCGCGAGGGCACGAATCGTAAGTTCTAGCTACTACAGTTTAGACTTATGTCATGGTTCTGAATCTAATCTTGCAAAGGGCAATGCAAGACTGATAAATCACCAAAGAGTCCAAATCTGGCAAATCATTTTGGAAAACTGATTTTTATCAAAAAGCGCCAAACATGGACTGCTTTGCCAGATTTCAGAGTCACCACCTAAATATTTTATTTTTGGGAAATTTAGGAAATCCTGACTCGTGCCTAAGGCCACGTGTCCGTCATCACCAAAGTTGTCTCGGCTCGGGAACTTGGGTACGAGAGGGGAAGGTCATGCAATGAGCACCCCCGTTCGCCCGATCAAAGATCGGCCTTTACTAACATGATATGTTGTTTTTGAAAACACATGTGTTCTTATTCCGATTTATTAGCTAGCTTTACTATGTGATGCGCACAACACACAAGTATAGACTAAATCACTCAAGTTGGAACAAAACAATTCAATGTTTGTTTGTTTGAAAATGGTTTGAAAATGTTACTCGCAAGTAGGCTAAGTCGCGGATTTGCCACCCTCAAGTGGGCTTAGAAAACATGATTTTGCCACTTCAAGTGGGCTTAAAACTCGCCTTTCGATGAATTGTTCAAATTCAAGCAATCCAACCTTCATCCACAGGCATTCATGCAGTTAAACAAATAAGCACATAGCCTCATGGCAAGCACGCTATCATGGCAGTCACTCACATACATGCAAGGATGCTAAAGTATAAACACTCACAATGTACTCCGAGCCAAAAAAGAAGCTAGTTAGTAATCAATGCATGATCCTAGCTATGTCAAGAATGCCTAATGCAACACATGCAAAAATGCAACTAATATAGGCTCGGCTATTCTAGAATGGCATATGAATGCAACTTGATAATATGTATTCAAATTGGTATTGAAATACAATGCAGTTTGTATGATGCGCCAAGCTTGGTGCATGCAAGACAGACGAATGATGCATGCATGCGAAGCATAAGGATGCTAATTGAAATACGCCCTAAAACTAACCATCGAAAGCGGTTAAGTAAAAGGGAGAAAGAAATGGGGGTTGGAAGACAAGCATCATACACACACACACTTATTACAACAGTTGTGCCCTCTCGACGGAGGGTCCGAATAATGAGCTAACTGGCTAATCTAAGCTAATTAAACTAATTATTACATCACAAAACTAATTAACTAACAAGCTAACTAATTAAATACAAAACGAAGCTAATTAACTAACAAGTTAACTAACTAGTTATTACAACACGAATAAGCAGCTAAGTACATTAACTACTTAAGTACAGAACCAAAGCATAACTAGCTAATCAAATCAACCTAGTAAATCAGTAAAGAGATGTCCTCAGGGGGAAAGAGTGCATGCATGCTCGGTCACCTCGTTTGGAAATCCATTGCGATGCCCCAACTTGTCTCTGTTTTCAATTGTTCTCAGAACCTTGCACCAAGCTCCAGATAGCTTGTAACTCACCTTGGGGACCTGTAGGAAGGCTACCAACCACTTATTGGTGTTGCCAACCACCTGCCGATCACTTACCATTGCTGCAAACCAGAAAAAGTGGTCGGCCAGCCACTTTAACTGGTCTGCTGACCAATTTTTGCTGCACTCCTCTAATTTGCTGCAACAAGGAACAAAAAGGAGCATGGCAATGTATTTGCAAGATATGTGTGCACAACCACCCTCCCTATCATTTCTTAAGCTCAAAGGAGTGTAGTTCTCAACCCTCGGGCCACCAATCACGCATCTCAATGCATGATGGCCGAGAAGCCAAGTTGCACAATTTAATGTGAAATGAATGCATACATAAACACATAAATGCCTTTACCTCTATCATGCATGATCAAGAGGGTCGACGACGGAGAATTGAGGCACGTTTCATCACTTCAACTATGAAACATCCCTCATTTCTCGTGTTTGGACTAACATCCAACCCAAACAAATGCAATGCAACTCAAGCATGCTAAACGCAATGTAATGCATGCATACACAATGCAATGCAACATGATCAACCTATCGATCCTAATTGCATGCATACACAATGCAAGGCAACATGATCAACCTATCAATGCTAATGGCATGCACACACAATGCAAGGCAACATAAGCATGCAAACAACATGAGAACAAACATGCTCAATGGACTTAAACCAAATATAGACGAACCTCAGTCATGCCAAAACAGTGGCCATTATGCTAAAACCAAGGCACCAAAAGGCAGGACATGCAACACATGGCACAAATGCATGAACCAACCATGGATAGAGCTTAATTAAGTCTAAACAAAGACCAAAACATGCTAAGATGGGGGCTCAAAGGTCTAAGTATGCATGCATGCACACTTGGCCACTAACAAGGCAACAATGCACAACCCTTAGAGGCATTCAAAGGGTGAAAGAAGTGGGAACATGGCAGTCCTATATGCTCTAAAATGTCATGGTAAATGATGCCAAATCATCCAAACAACATAAACATGGCATGCTAGAAGGCTCAAAGCTTGAAACTAGCATAGGCACTTGCACTATAGCTATACAATACATGAAGCACATGGCAAATACAACCCAAAACAGTCCTAGAGCATGTCAAAATGATGCTAAAATATGTATGGAAGAAAGCCAAAATAAGCTAGCATGGTGAGCATGAGGCATGATATATGCAAGGCCAAAGGGGAGGATTACAGTACACCTACTAAGACCAAGCATGTGATGGCTTCGCCAACAAAAATCAAAGTTATATCATGGCAAAATAATCCCAAAAACACACTGAAATGATAGCTCCCAAGCTTAGGCATGAAGGCATACACAATGGCTCATGTTTAAGGCATAAAGCACAAACTCTCCAACCCATTGAAAGAGTGAAAGATATGAATGTATGGCAATGAAACATGATCTAAAATCATATATAAAATGATGTCAAATCATGAAAATAGTCCAAGCAATGCATGCTAATGGACTCAATACACAAAGCTAATGAGCAAGATTGAACCATGGTTATACAAAGCAATGCATGCATGACTAAAAAAACATAAATCAGAGCTAGATCATGCTAAAACATGACCAAAAGCTTCTTAGAATTGAGCCAAAAGCATGCTAGAATGATGATCAAAAGCATGATGCATGTTAGACTATTGAATGGAGTTGCACTACAACTGCAAGGAGCATGCATGGGGCTATCAAACCAAGCCAAAAAAGATCTAAGGCATGTTAAAACAATACCAAAAACCCACTGAGATGGACTCAAAACATGCTACAAAGACATGCTACTTCATGAGGCACACAAAGCTAGTTTGTAAAATTTACACTACAAGTGTATAAGCATGCATGAGGTGACAAAACCAGATCAAAACAGTGGTATGTCATGTCAAACTAACCCCAAATACATGCTAAGATGGAGCCAACATAAGCTTAACAAACATGCTCAAACATGAGGCATACAAAGCAAGCATATAAAACACAAGGAGATGGGATGACCCTCTCCTATTTAAGGCCTCAAAACACTAGTTTTACCACTAAAAATCCACTGGATTTCAGTGGTTAAAAGGCCAAGAGAAAGTGATCTCAAGGGCCTAAAGTGATGGTGTAAAACAAAGCCAAACAAGGCACAAGAGGGGGTAGACCACCCTCAACACAAAAGAGACCTTAAACAAACATGCTAAGGACTAAAAATCAGAACTTTTTATAGTAGAAAGTCAAGCCAAAATAAGCATGAAAATAGGTCTAAAAGCTTAAACCGAAGCCAAGGTTTAAAGGGTTAGAAGCTTACCTTGAAGAATGCCTTCAAAGCTGCAACTCCAACACTCTTTTTGAACCAAAACCAATCCAAAAAGTCCAAAACCAACCTCAAAGAGCCTTAGTAACAAAAGGGTGGTGTTTGAGTTTGTGTGCAATAATATGGAAAAACTACACTTTCAATCACAAATATAGAGCAAGCAAGAAGATCTAGAGACAAGGATGTATGTATAGCTGAAACACAATTTTCTGAACCTAAGGCATGAGGGAGGAGGCTCCCTTATATAGAAAAACATGCAACAAGCTTGTTGAACAAGCTTTAGGCCTAAAGCCATCCCTCCATACACGTGTATGGAGGATGGCTTCTGTGCCCTCCAACTATAACAGCTAGCTAGAAAATATCTCCAAAGAGGTGCTGGAAAGCTGCCGACCACTCCGACCACTTGAAGTGGTCGGCCAGCTACTTACACTGGTTGGCCGACCAGTGGGAGTGGTTGGCCAGGGAAGAAAATGGTCGGCCATGGGGGGCAGATGGTCTGCAACATGAAAGCAAGGTGGTGGTGTGGTGGCCGACCACTATTGGTGGTTCAAAGACCAAGAAAACTAGTTGGCCGACCAGAAAACAAGCTGGCAAGCAGGAAAAGTGGTTTCCAAGGGGAAGAACTGGTCTCCCACCCTTGTTCCACCCTCCAAGCAGGGAAAACAAGGTTTGTGCCAAGAACAACCCAAAAAGGATGCAAGACAAGAGTCCGGGAGGCAAGGCGCGCAGCCGGGAGCTTCGAAAACTAGTCTACGAGGGAAAAGTAGTCTATGACTACAAAAAGTGGTCTCCCAGACCGCAGTGTCCCTCTAGGCAAGGTCACCAAGGCATGGTTCAAAAATCAAGCCAAACGGAGAACGTTAAGCGGTCCTGAGACAAGGCGCGCGGCCGAAGGCTCTGAAAATCGAAAACTAGTCTCCAAGAAGAAAAAATGGTCTACGACCACGAAAAGTGGTCTACGACCACAAAAAGGTGGTCTGAAAGACCTCTCCCTCCCTCCAAGGAAGGGAAACAAGGCTTGGTCCACAAACCGAGCCAAAGCATAAAGAGTTCAGAGGCCCAGAGCCAAGGCACTCAGCCGAAAACTTCAGAAACTCGAAACGAGCACAAACATGCACTATCACCGAGCGCTCAATCGATGACGTCTGAATCTTGAGGTTGGTCAAAAATGGGGTGTCTACACAATGGTGTTCAATCAGGGGCATTTTCGATATTTTGATTCGAGGTTGTACATCTTAAGGATTGATTCCGTGCGTGTCAAGTGGTGATCCTTTTCGAAAATGGTTTTGAAAAGTTTTGAGAAGAGTTGATTTTGTTCAAAAATTTGCCTTTTATAAGTTAGACCATTTTTGGACCAAAAGGAAAATTTTCAGTGCTCACAACTTTAATTTCATTGATTTCAACATAAAGTTCTCTAACTCTCAGATACAAATCAAAGTTGCTTTCTTTACATCTAAAATAAACTTAAAAAGAAAGGTCAAAGCAATAAACTAGGGGTATCGATGAGTCAGGTGCTCCTGCGTCCTCTACTCATGCTTGTGGAAGCTTTTGAAGCCAAAGTGGGCCCGATTTGTGCCTCATCCTTGAGCCAAGCCAAGTACTCACCAAAAAGGGCATAACTGAAACTAGGGGTAGGGGCCAAAACCTCTCTCGTTCTCCAAACAGTGAAGTACCTAGCTAAGTGTGAACCACGGATGGGGAATAAAACGGGGGTACTCTACCCCCTCCTCTAGGCGAGTCTGATCATGCCCGAACTGACGCCTGGACCAGAAAGGGAAATATAACACGCAGTGTGTAAGGCCAATCAATTGTATACCAGGTTGTCGAGTCATGTTATAACTCATCTCGATTAGATTAAACCAGGGGCAATGCCAAGCTATGTCAACAGCAGACCTGCTGCACATCCAGTTGCACCACCATCTCTCGTTGGGGAAATCCACTAGTCAGTGACGGAAGAAATAACCTCGAGCTGAGTACTCAGGGCAAGAGTCCACTACTTTCAGCTTATCCATAAGCTACACCTGGGAAGGTATAAAAGAAAATAGAGATATATGTTGAGAGAAGAGTAAGGAAAGGGCTTTGAGAGAAAAATAGAGCAAGAGTGCTAAGTGATGTCAAAAACACATATGAGAAAGGGTGGAAAACAATACCCGAAGAAGTAGTGGACTCCCCGCGAATCTGGTAGTCTTTCGCCGATGAAAGGCATCTAAGCCCATCAAGGTCTCGGCCAGCGCCAAACCAATGCAACTCTTGCCTTTTTTCAAACCTTAGGCCACTTCGATCAACCGAATGCTGGACCCGCCGAAACTAGGGGCAAGAAAGAAATGTGCAAGCATACATAAGTAGAGGGCATATTGCCGAAAACCTCGCCAAAGAAGGTCGCCTCTGTTATCAATATCAGAAAATCAATGAATCAACCTAGGTATGTCCAGCTCTCTATTATGAGCCAAAGATCGAGCCACGTGCAGAGTAAGCCAACACATCCATCCCAAAGCTTGGGCGTAGCCAAAACGAGGCTGAGGCATGATTTTCTCATCGCGCTGGGATTCCATTAGCGCCTGAAATTATTTAATTATCAGGCATATTTCTTATCCCCCGAAACGAAAGACATGGGTAATTGGGTCCCAACATCGGGCCGCAGTATGGAGGAACGAAAAACAAAGTGGAGTATGGCTCAACGGAAAAAGTGCATTTATGCCGAAACCCCGAAAATTTACCTTTTTCGTGCCGTCTAAAGTATTTATCCAATCCAAGAGCTTTTCAGCAAAAAATGACTCCATTTGTGGAAGAAATTACAGCTGAAATGAAGTTCTGGAGAATAAATCACAAAGTTGAACCTTTTGTAGAAGATAAGGCTGTGAGTGGAAGCCAACTGTCAACAATCTGGAGATTCCTCACACCAGTGGCCGACAGGCTACTTTGGTGGCCGGTAGGCCACCTTCTCTGGCCGACAATCTCTACCTCTAGACAACAATCTCTCTTTCTGGCCTGTTGTCCACCTGTGTGCTGGGCAGTACAGAAAGCATGTGTTTTGTCTTAATCTTTGTGTGTTTTAAGGTCTTGTTTTGAGTCTTTTTGGTTTTAGCAAGTTTGTTTATTTGTATTTGAGTTGCTTTTTCTTTGTTTATCGAGTTGTATTTTGTATTTTGTATTTCGGTTGTTGGTTGGCTCATTACTCGATTAAGAACATTGTTTTAATCAAGCGCTCTATTAGCCAATTCAATTCCATGTCCATTTCATGCAAATATGGTGCTCATGATGCAAAAATAACAACATTTTTCATAAAAATTGTGAGGTTTTATTCTGATCATGGTTTTTTATAAAAGAGGAGTACAAGTTTCGAAAGCAAAATAAAACCTATCTGAAACTATACATGTGCTGGTGCTACCAAACAAAAAGAAACCAAGCAAAAAGTACCAAAAAAAAATCAGCGCCAGTCGTCTCAGGCTCGAGAGGCCTTCTTCATCATCTTCCTCGGAGGGGAGGACTCTAGGGCACTATCTCCATCGGCACCGCTGTCCGAATCAGTCTCTGAACTCGAGCCGGTATCGTTTTCGCTCTCTGCCTCAGAGTCCGCCTCGGCATCACCTCCGCTCTCGGCCCCTGAGCCAGTAGATGCCTACAAGTGCATTTGGGTGATCAATGTCTGCAATGAACATATCTAAAATAAAATGAAATGTGAAGTGCAAATGATAAAGTGTGGTCCATACCTAGGACAAGCCTCGAACTCCGACAAGCTTGTGTCTAGCCTCTGCCGGCTCAATCAGGATCTAATAAGTAGTCCCAGTAGGCTGCCAGCATGTGAGCGCAGTGGGAAGCTCCAGCCAATGGATAGCCTACTCAATGGGGAGAGCCCCTCTAGCATGGGTCCTAGTCGCCTGAACCGCCTCGCCTGCCGCAGGAGCCCCTGCCCCCTCGCTCGCTTGAGCGCCCGTTAGAGGTCTGAATAAAGGTCGTGTAATCGCCCTCTCCTCTGAAGAAATCAACATCCAAGCCCACCATGAACTAAATGACTGCGTCAACAGATAGACTATCCGTTGTCCTCATGGACTCTAGGTGTGGCATCAGAACGACCAGATCCAGCAAGCCTATAGTCTGGCGAAGGAATCTCTCATTCAAAGAACCAAGCCCGGCAGACTGGTGTGGACACCCTATTTTTGACCGACCTTAAGACTCAGACGTCATCGATTGAGCGCTCGGTGATTGCGCATGTTGTGCTCGTTTCGAGTTTCCGGAGTTTTGGTTGAGAGCCTTGCCTCCGGCCTCTGAACTCTTTGTGCTTTGGCTCGGTTTGTGGACTGAATCTTGTTTTCTCTTCCCGAAGGGAGGGAGTAGTCTGGTAGACCATCTCTTTGTGGTCGTAGACCACTTTTTGTGGTCGTAGGCCACTTTTCCCGTTTGGAGACTAGTTTCAATTTTTGGAGCCTTTGGCCGCGCGCCTTGTCTCGAGACCGCTTAACGTTCTCCGTTTGGCGTGGTTTTTGAACCACACCTTGTTGCCTCTGTCTAGAGGAACACTGTGGTCGGAAAGACCACTTTTGTGGTCGTATACCACTTTTGGTGCTTGTCAGCTAGTTTTCAAGGCTCCCGGCTGCGCACTTTGCCTCCCGAACTTTCGTCTTGCATCCGTTTTGGTTTGTTTTTGGTACAAACCTTGTTTTCCTTGTTTGGAAGGTGGTACAAGGGTGGGAGACTAGTATTTCCCCTTGGAGACCACTTTTCCTCCTGCCAGCCAGTTTTCTGGTCTAACAACTGGTCTCCCTGGTCTTTGGACCATCAAAAGTGGTCAGCCACCACACCATTTGCTTGTTTTCATCCTCTGGACTATCTCCCACCTTGGCCGACCAGTTTCATTTTTGGGAGACCACTTAAAGTGATCGGCCGACCACTTTAAGTGGTCGGCTACTTTTTGGCACCTTTTTGGAGATATTTTCCTCTAGCTGGCACAGCTGGAGGGCACCAAAGCCATCCTCCATACACGTGTATGGAAGGATCGGTTTGAGCCTTAGCTTCTTGGAGAAGCTTTGTCTTTTGTTTCTATAAGAGGGTTCAAAAATTTGAGGCTTGAGAGATAGATATACACTTGTATATATTCTTCCTTGTTTGTTCCTATTTCGTGCCTTAAAGTGTTATTTTGTCTCACTTTGTACACAAACACACACTAAAACACCTTGCTTGTGTTGCTGAGGCTTCTTGAGGTTGTTTTTGAGGTTCTTGGACTGGTTTTGGTTCAAAAAGTATGCTGGAGTTGCAGTAGTAAAGGTGGTCTTCAAGGGTGAGTCTTTAACCCTTAAATCCTCCATTCTTGCTTAAGCTTTTAGCCTTATTTTCATACTGTTTTAAGCTTAGTTCTTAACTAGAAAAAGTTCTGTTTTTGCATGCTTAAAAAGTTTGTTTAAGGTCACTTTTTCGTTAGGGGTGATCTGCCCCCTCTTAGGCCTTGTTAGGCCTTGTTTTGAGTCATCCCTTTAGGCTCTTGTTGTAGCCTTTGTATGACCTTTCTACCACTGAAATCCAGAGGATTTTTAGTGGAGGAAAGGTGATTTTGGAGTCCTAAATAGGAGAGGGTCATCCCATCTCCTTGTGTCTTGTTTACTTGCTTCATATGTCTCATGTTTGAGCATCTTTGTTGAGCTTATGTTGACCATATCTTAGCCTGTATTTGTGGTTATTTTGATGAGGCTTACCACTATTTTTTCTTGGATTGGTCACTCCATGCATGCCTAGTACACTTGTAGTGTAAATCACATATACTAGCTTTGTATGCTTCATGAAGCAGCATGTCATTCTAGCTTATGTTGAGTCCATTTCAGCATGTTTTTGGTGATGTTTTGCAATGTCATGACTCTATTTTGGTTTGGTTTGGTTGGCCCGTGCATGCTCCATGCACTTGTAGTGCATTTTTATGAAATAGCCTAACATGCATCATGTTTTAACATGTCATTCTAGCATGATTTTGGCTTAACTTCAAGAAGATTTTATCCATGTTTTAACATGCTTTAGCTCTGATTTGTATTTCTTTGACCATGCATGACTTGCTTTGTATGGCCCTAGTTCAATCTAGCTTGTTAGCTTTGTGCATCAAGTCCATTGGCATGCTTTAGTCGGACTATTTGAATGATTTGGCATCATTTATTATGTGATTTTAGTCCATGTTTCATGCTCATGCACTTGCATTTATCACTCATTTAATGCGTTGGAGGGTTGGCCCCTTTATGCCTTAACATGAACCATTGCGTATGCCTTCATGCCTTAGCTTGCGAACCATCATTTCAGTGTTTATTTGGGGTTATTTTTCCATGATATAACTCTAATTTTTGTTACTTAAGTCATTCCATGCTTGGTCTTAATAGGTGTAGTGTAATCCACCTTATTTGCCTTGTATGCATCATGCCTTATGCCCCTCATGCTAGCTTGTTTTGGCTTCCTTCCATGCATGTTTTAGTATCATTTTGACATGTTCTAGGATTGTTTTGGGTTGCCTTGGTCACATGTTTCATGCTTTGTATAGTTGTAGTGCAATTGGCCTTGCTAGCTTTGTGTTTTGTTAACTCATGCATGCTATCTTTGAGCTATTTAGATGATTTGGCAACATTTAATACTTCATTTCAGAGCATCTAGGACTACCATGTTCCCATTTCATTCACTCTTTAAGTGTCTTTAAGTGTTGTGCATCATTGCCTAGTTTATGGCCTAGCATGTATGCCTTCTTGCCTAGGTATTTGAGCCCTCATCTCAACATGTTTAGGTCTTTGTTTTGACCTACTAGAGCTCTGTCCATAGTTGGTTCATGCGTATGTACCATGTATTGCATGCTCCCTTTGTAGTCCTCTTTACTGGCCTCATGCCTTAAGGACTCTTGCATACCTTACTTGTTTTGTTTGAATGATTTGGCATCATTTCTTACTTAATTTCAGTGCACTTAGTGTTGTTACACTTCCATTTTTATCACTCCTTGAGCCTTCTTGAGGGTTGTGCTCTTAGGCCTACTTGGTTGGCCAATGCATTTTGCATGCATACCTTGCCTTTTGGTGCCTTTGTTTTGGTGCTATGGCCACTAATTTGGGCATGGTTGAGGCCTATCCATTTTGGTTTAAGTCCATTGTGCATTGTATATGCCATATAGTTCATCGCATTGAGTATGCCATGTTATTTGCATGTCTAGGTCACATTGCATTGAGTGTGCCATGTCATTTAGCATTGTGTATGCTAGTTGTTGTTTGCATTGAGTATGCATGTCCCTTAGCATTGATAGTTGATCATGTTCATAGCATTGAGTATGCCATGTTGTTTGCATGATTAATTTAACATTATTTATGCCATGTTCATTGCATTGTGTATGCTAGTTACCATTTGCATTGTGTATGCTAGTTGTCATGAGCATTGTGTATGCTATGTAGTTCATAGCATTGTGTATGCTAGTATGCTAATTGCATATTTGCACACTTGTCCCTTGCATGTTTGCATGCTTAAGTTGTATTGCATTGAGTTGCATGCTCGAGTCACATTGTGTATGTCATGTTGTTAGTGTTGCATTGAGTTTGGAATAGGTGTTAGTCCAAACACAGGAAAAGAGGGACGTTTCATACTTAAAGTGATGAAACGTGCCTTAATTCTCGGTCGCCGACGCTCTTGATCAAGCATGATAGAGTTTTAGGCCTTATGTGTTTACTTGTGCATTCATTTTCATATTGAACCGTGCAACTTCGCTTCTCGGCCATCATGCATTGAAATGCGCGATTGGTGGCCCAAGGGTCAAGAACTATACTCCCTTGAGTTCATGACATGATAGGGAGGGTGGTTGTGCACACATACCTTGCAAATACATTGCCATGCCCTTTCTTACGCTCTGTTGCAGCAAATTACAGTCTGGCAGCAACAACTGGTCGGCCGACCAGTAAACCTGGCTAGCCGACCTCTTTTTCTGGCTTTCAACAAAGAAAGTGGTCTGCAGGTGGTCTCCTTCCACAACAACTAGTCGGCAACCCTCCCACAGGTTCCCACAATGGAGTTTCAACTTTCTGGAGGTTTGTGCAGCGTTCTGGAAACAATTGCAAACAGAGACAAATTGGGGCATCGCGACGTATTTCCGAACGAGGCGACCGGGCATGCATGCATTCCTCTCCCTCTGAAGCTCCTGCTTTTACTGCTTACTTAGCTAATGTGTTTAGCTAGTTTACGCTTTGGTTTGTACCTTTAATAGTTAATGCGTTAGCTATTTCAATTTGTTTTGTAATAATTAGTTAACTAGGATTAGTTAATTAATTGTGTTGTAATAATTAGTTTAATTAGCTTAGATTAGGTGGTTAGCTTCTTATTTGGTCCCTCCCTCGAGAGGGCACAATGTTGTAATAAGCGTGCGTGTGTGTGATGCATGTCTTCCAACCCCCATTTCTTTCTCCCTTTTACTTAACTGCTTACGATGGTTAGTTTTAGGGCATATTTCGATTAGCATACCTTATGCTTGCATGTCTGCATCCATTCATCTGTCTTGCATGCACCGGGCTCAGCGCATCATACTAAATGCATTGTATTTCAATTCCAAGTTGAATACATGTATTGAATTGTCGCATTCATATGCCATTTTAGAATAGCCGAGCCTATTTTAATTGCATTCTCGCATGTGTTGCATTAACCATCTTAACATGAACTAGGATCATGCATGATTTCTAACTAGTTCTTTGTTTTGGCTCGGAGTACACTGTGAGTGTTAATGTTGCCATGAAAGCATGCTTGCCATGAGGCTAACTGCTTATTTGATGTAACTGCCTGAATGCTTGTGGGTGAAAATTGGATGCTTGAATTGGAACAATTCATTGAAATCCGCGATTTAGCCTACTTGCGAGTAGCAAACTTCAAACCATTTTCACAAACGAATATGCAATGTTTTGTTCCAAATTAGGCGATCTAGTCTATACTTGTATGCTGTGCGCATCACGTAGTAAAAATTAGCTAATTAACCGGAATAAGAGCACATGTGTTTTCAAAAACAAAATATCATGCTTAGTACAGGCCGATCTTTGATCGGGTGAGCGGGGGTACTCATTACATGACCTTTCCCTCTCGTACCCAAGTTCCCGAGCCGAGGCAACTTTGGTGATGACGGACACGTGGCCTTAGGCACAAGTCAGGGTTTCCTAAATCTCCCAAAATAAAATATTTAGGTGGTGACTCTGTATCTGGCAAAGTAGTCCATGTTTGGCACTTCTTTATTAAAAATTAATTTTCCAAAACGATTTACCGAATTTGGACTTTTTGGTGATTTATCGATCTTACATCGCACATTGTGAGATTAGATTCAGAACCGTGACATTTGAGTTCGAACTGTAGTAACTAGAGAGCAAACGAATTTCGTGCCTTCACGCGCGGAGCTCGGGAGCCCTCGAGCGCGTCTACAACTAGGCCCTCCAGTAGAATCTGGAAGCGCGATGTGCCCCATGCTCTCGTATACTAGTGTCGCACCCCGACCGGCATCATAGCACAGGGGTGCCACGCGATCTGCAAACAGAGAGTGTATAGATTGTTAGTTGTTGTCAGTTGCTAAAATGTGAATCAGAATAGTTGTAAATAAAAAATGACTGAGTTTCGGGTTACCCCGTGGGCGGCCACAATATCAAAGTAATGGCGGAAGAAGGAAAATGACTCGCAGCTCTGGTGCTGACACCGGCCATCATATCACCTCTAATAAGGGACCATCAAGAAGAGCTCCTCCATAGGCTCTGGAGCGAGGGCTGGAAAATATGCATAAACCCATAGCTACAAGGAAAATGTAGTGATATGTGATCAACAGAACATGAATAGATATAGAAAGTTCAAGGTAGAAAGCATAGAGCATGAACAGATATAGAAAGTGCAAGGTAAAAAGCACACAGCATGAACAGATATAGAAAGTGCAAATCAAAAAGCACAAGTGTTGAATAGATATAAAGCAAAAAATGTGAAGTATAAAGTGTAAAGTACAAAGAGGGAACTGAAATGCATACCTCTCAGGCTCGCCAGTAGCCTCCAATCTGCTCTCCCCTCAGGCGGGAAGTAGAGCTCATATACCCGTATAGAATGGCGATGCCAGCTCCGCCCCAGTCATAGAAGCGCACCCGGGGAAGGGTCACTAGGGCACTCAACAGATATAAACCCACGGTGTTCCACCTGTTCGAAAACAAGGTGGTACCGAGGACAAACATCAGGAAGCCTCGGGCATACTGCTCCATCTCCTCCAGCGTCTCGGGTTCGCTCCCTTCGAACTACTCGGCGAACAAACTGTATCTCACTATAGCTGGCCGGTACAGAGGTGGGCGTGCTCTCAACAGGTTGATCCAAGCAGCCTCCCACTCCCCCATGTCTGTGTCAAAAGGGATCGGATCACCCCCTACTCCTAAGCCTGTGATCATGGCATAGTCGTAGGGAGTCATCGTCATCTCCCTAGTTGCAGAGAAGTGGAAGGAGTTGGTGGTGTCCCACCACTTGTCCACTAGCGCTCCTAGAAGGGGGCGGCTTGCTATGACGCGCATCAGCCCTGAGCAAAAAAGACCGAAGCCAAACTTGTCGACGATGTCGCGGACAGTAATAGGGAGCTCGTTATACCAATCCTTCGTTGTTGTTGCCCCGTACCCCCTGTAGGCACGGAAGTCTCCATGTGGTAAAGAACAAATGAAAAGTAGATGAAAGTACAGTTAGATGAAAAACAATGGAAGAAATGCAGTTAAAAGAAAGGCAATAATGCATGAAAATAGAATTCATACCTTAACAGCGCTGGATGCAAGATGGGAAGCCGGCTCCTTCAGCAGGAGGTCCTTTGGTGCGCTACAAGCAAAGTCGCTAAAAAGCCTAATGCCTCCGAGTGGCAATATGTGCGTGCGGAGATGATATCTCATCGGATCAAAAGGCTGCACTCTCAATGGTAGCGGCTCAGGCTCAAACTCGAGCGCAAACTCCGCCTCAAGGTCAGCCTCAATGTCCTCAGCCGCCTCACCAGCCTCGGTAACTACTAGCTTCTCTACCTTGGCAACAGGTGGGAACACAGGTGGAACCTGTAGAGGGGCCCTATCGTGTGGAATCTCATCTACTATCTGGAGAATGGGTGAAAAGTAGGTGAAAAGTGAAGAAAAATGGAGAAAGAGGGTAAACTTGAAAAAAAAAGTCAACCCTAGGAGAGAGAAAAATGGGAGAAAAAGTCAAAGTTCGGAAAAGTTCACCAAACCCGAGAGAAACTCGAGGGGAACAAACCTGAAGTGATGAAAATCCAAGAAAAAGTGTTGAAATCAAAATTTGATCGGTTCAAAATGTTGAGAATCAAAAGGGTTTTATGAAAAAAGTTTGTGTGGGGTGTTGGAAAAAGCGTAAAAAGTGCAAATCTAGAGAAAAGAAGCACTTAGAGAGAGGGGGAGAGGGTTTATGGAAGTGTGGGCGTGTGGAAATGATGAGTCTTGGTCTATACTTATGACCCGAAGCAAAAAGTCTAAATTGCCCTGAATCTACAATCAGCGGCTGGTAGGCCACCATTGGTGGCCGGTAGCTTCTCCCGGTGGCCGGCAGGTGTCCAGTGACTCTCAGGTGGGTCCTGGTGTTGTTATGAGCCTCTTCTTCCTGAGTGGTTTGTGGAAGGTTCTGTTTTGGAAGCTTGCAGCTGCGTTCTAGTGTGAACGTGTCCCACTTGATACTATGAACGAGGTGTATCCTTTTGAATCTGTTGCAATTCCTCCGAGAGGTAAATCGGAAGTTACCACCGAATATCATTTTATTCGTTTTGTTAAATTATGTCTTTGTTCTTTTCCGTTGCATAGAAGGTGCATTTCACATATATGTATGCTGCGCACATGTCTTGCATCAGTTATGATTCATGTATAGAATACGTTGTCAATTGTGCATTAAATATGCTCTTATCTTGCATAGAATATGCTCTTGTTCTTGCATAGAACATGCTTTCAATTAACATCATACCTCGGTTCTCTATCTAGCATAGAATATGCTCTTGTTTCTTGCATAGAACATGCTTTCAATTAACATCATACCTTGGTTGTCTATCTTGCATAGAATATGCTCTTGTTTCTTACATAGAACATGCTTTCAATTAACATCATACGTCAGTTGTCTATCTTGCATGGAATATGCTCTTGTTTCTTGTATAAAACATACTTTCAATTAACATCATACGTCAGTTGTCAATCTTGCATGGAATATGCTTTGTGCATCTATCGCACCTGTTCACTTTGTGCATCTATCGCACACGATCACTTTGTGCATCTATCATATTTGTTCATTTTGTGCGTCTATCGCACACGATCACTTTGTGCATCCATCGCATTTGTTCATTTTGTGCATCTATCGCGCATCTTTTTCTTGTATCTCGGGATGTGTAAAACGCAAGCCCGAGCGATTTTCTCTTATCTTAAGATGCGTGAAGCGTGGCACTAGACGTGTTTTTTCTCGGGACGCGTGAAGCGCGAGCTCGAGCAGTTTTCTCTTATCTCAAGACGTGCGAAGCGTGGCCTTGGGCGTGTTTTATCTCGAGACACGTGAAGCGCGAGCCTGAGCAGTTTTCTTTTATCTCAGGGTACGTGAAGCATGGCCCTGGGCATGTTTTATCTTGGGACACGTGAAGCGCAAGCTCGAGCGGTTTTCTCTTATCTCAAGGCGCGTGAAACATGGCCCTGGGCATGTTTTATCTCGGGACGTGTGAAGCGTAACCTTGAGCGGTTTTCATCTCGAGACTTGTGAAACATGACCCTGAGCGATTTTCTTTTCTCAGTTTCTCAAGATGCGTGAAACGCAACCCTAAGCGGTGTTTTCTTTCCTCGTCTCGTGTTTTGGCGTGGTTGGAGTGTGTTTAAATCTTTTTACATGGAACTTGTGTTGGTTTTAAGCTTGAAGTTTCTCATTCATATGTCGTTATCTCGTTATCTTACTTATTGCATTTGTTATTACTTATTGCATCATCTTGCATGATCATGAGTTTTCAAAATAGCCGGCTTCGCGAAGTGTGTAAGTCCAGGTTTCAAAGTTTTTGTGCGTATCATTTGCATCTTGCCCCAAACCTAGAACTACGCTAATTTGATTCCTTACAAAGGGATACGTAGGCAGCCGATGGGTGCAACCATTTATTTCTGTCTTGATTGTTTGTCCAAGTCTTACGGCCTTGTCAAAATAGATCGTCTTCGGGCTTTGACATTCACTCACGTCATTTCATGACTCCGAGTTTTGTCAAAGAGACGTAACTGTAGACACCCCATTTTTGACGGCCCTTACGACTTGGACGTCATCACTTGCACACCCAATGATGAGTGTATATGCTTGTCAAGTGCTCGAAGCCCTCAGCGGAAGGCCACATCTTTGAGCTTTTCAAACCCTACACCCATGTTGCCTTTGTTTTAGACCCAAAACCTTAGAGCTTCAAGCCTGTAACCTTTGGTGGTCTGCCGACCACCTCTATAGGCTACCAGCCATTGATCTTGGTTGCCGGCCACTGATGTGGCCTGCCGTCCACCAATGTGTTTTGCAGATATTTTGTGACAACTGTGCCAGCTGTTTGCATAGATGCTTGCATCTACTCCCACGTATATGGCTGGATGTTTTTAAGGGAGTGCCTTGGTTTTCTATATATAGATGACCTCCCTCTCATGTTTGGAGGTTAGAAAAAATTTTGAGCAAAATTTTTCCTCTTTCTCTACAATTCTCTCTCTCTCTCTCTTGCAAATTTCTTAACCTTTGCCTATACACTCTTCACCTTTACCTATACACTCTTCACCTTTACCTATGCACTCTTAACTGAACCTCTCCATCTTTGAGTTGAGGTATCTTCGAGCCTTGTTTGAGCTCTTAAGGGTGTGTTTGTCTTGGTTTATTGCTTGAAAGCGATCTTTTCTTCAAGATGTATAAAGCTTTGCCTCTTTAGTTGTTGTATTTACTCTTTTTCTTACTATTTTTCAACTGTTTTTGGGCTGTAAAAACTCTGTATTTTTGGGCTAAAACTTGGGTTTTAAGGCTAATAAAGGTTAAGGGGCGGTTCACCTTTCTTTATACCTTGCTCTCAAGGCCTTTACCCTTGTGTTTCCCACCTTTACATTATCTTTTTTGAGCTTTTAAACACTGATTTTCAGAGTTATTTCAGTGGCTAAAATCATGATTTGAAGTCCAAAATTGGAGGGGTTAGCCTCCCCTCCTTGTGTTTTGCTTACTAGTTTAGCATGATCCATGTTTTAGCTTATCATTCTAGCTATTTTTGTCTTAATTCCAGCATGTTTTAGGACTTATTTAAGACTGTTTTAGGAGTGTTTTTAAGTGTTTGTTGCATTTGAGCTTTGTTTTGCATGTTTATAGTGTAATTGTCCTCATGAGTTTGGTGTTTTAGGCCTTAGACACCATCTTATTTGAGTTGATAGTGTTTATTTGTGGCTTTTCATACTTGTGATCACTCTTAATCACATCTGCAACCTCCCTCCTTTCTTGGCTTTTGTTTTGCCTTGAAAGTGGTTTCAAACTACTTGTTTGTTTAAGCATGAGATTGAGATGTCATGCTTAATGGTTTAATCCCTTTGGGGTTCATTACCAACAGTATGATGTCTTTTTCATGCCCAAAGCAACTCTTAGTTTGAGCCCTCTTTCCATTAGAGGACTGAAATTCACCCTTTGACTCAATTGATTAAAGAATGGATGGTAATCTAAAATGAAGTAATAAAATTGAGGTTAAAAAAAGTCTAAGATAAACAACTTGTTTGTGTTCAATCGGACGTTAATTGAACCCTTGAGTCCTGAGTCGTTTCATACTCATTAGTGATGAAAACGGTTCAAGATTCATTATCAACTACTTCCCTTGATCTTTCATGATAAGGAGGTGGTTTTGAGAGTCTTGTTTTATTGCATTCATTGAATTTGCACACTTGGTTCATAAGCCATCATGCAATGAAATTGCATCTATTGGTGGTTTGTAGATCAAACTTACTACTCCTTTGAGCTATTCACATGATAAGGAGAGGTAAATTGTGCAAACAAACCCTTGAGAATACACTGTCTCTACTCTATTTGCTCTCTGTTGTAGCAAGGAAGTCCAGTCAGCAATGGCTGGCAAACCACTATTAGTGCCCCGCAGGCCATCTTTTGTGGCCGGCAAGCCACCATTGGTGGCTGGCAGGCCCTCTGTCGGCCACCAATGCAAAATCCTGCAATGTACTCCCCTAGCAGAATAGAGTTGATCTGGAGGTAGAAATCAGTTCAAGTGTTCTACTGTGTAACAGAGACATTCAGCAAAAATGGTGGCTTTTTTGGATGGAAACCACATTCATACATGAGCCCTCCTATCGATCCTCAGGATCCGTGTTATAAGTATATTAGTGTTGTGATTAAAATATTGGCTTTGTAATTAAGTAGTTAGAATAGCTAATTCGTCTCGTGTTGTAATTATTTTAATTAGCTAGATTAGTTAATTAATTAGTTCATTCATTAATTTATTCAGTTTGTAATAATTAATTAGGTAGTTTAGTTAGTTATTTCATGTGTTGTTGTAATAGCTAATTAGTTTAGTTAGCTAGTTAGTTCATTCGAACTCTCCTTCGTAAAAGCGCAATGTTGTAATAATGTATATGTCTTCTAACCCCACGTCTTTCTTTCTTTTATTTAGCTACTTGCGATGGTTAGATTAGGCCATCATGTTTAATTTAGCATATTTCATGATTTGCATCCACTTATTTTGCATGCACCAAGGCTCAGTTCATCATTCTAACTTGTATTGTTAGTTAACATTCTTTGAACACGTACTTGGACCGCATGCTATCAAATTGATTCATATGCCATATTAGTAGCTGAGCCTATTAGTTGCATATCGCATGCGTTGCATTAGTCATATTGCATAGTTAGGATCATGTATTAGTCTAACTTTGTCAGCTTTTTTGGCTTGGAGTACTAGGTGAGTTTTTCTTTGTTTTAGCATATTACATTTGTATGTTAGTGTTGCCATGTCAAAGCATGTTCACCATGAGGCTAAGTGCTTAAATGATAAACTATTTGAATGCCTGTGGATGAAGGCTAATTGCTTAAATTGGGATAGTTTGATTCATGTACATTTAAGTCCACTTTTTCGAGTGGCACATTTGCAAACTCTTTTCAAAACAAAACATGAGATTAAGTGTTTCAATTCTTACAAATTAGTCTATACTTGTGTGTGTGTGCATCAATCGGAATAAGAGCATATAACGTAGATAAGATTCACATCATGATTAGTAGAGGCCGATCTTTGATCGGGCGAGCTGGAGTGCTTAATTCATGACCTTCCCTTCTCGTACCCATGTTCTCGAGTCGAGACAATCTTGGTGATGACGGACACGTGACCTTTGGCACGAATCATGGGTTTCCTAAATTTTTCAAAAAATATTTAGGTGGCGACTCCGTATCTAGCAAAGCAGTCCATTTTTGGCAATTTGATTCAAAATCGATTTTCCAAAAGATTTGTCAAATTTGGACTCTTTGGTATTTATCTATTTCACGTTGCACTTGTGAGCTTAGATTCAAAACTATGGGAGTCCGATACTGTAGGACTTATTCGTCTATAGAAAGAGGGCACGAAAAGTCGAGCTACAGCACCCAAACACTCTTAAGTGAGGATAGGGAATCTCCTTTCCAAACCATACCTTTTCTGGAATCTCAAAATTCAATGGAACTAATGGCAATCTATTGATCAAATAATAAGCAACATGAACAGCTTCTCCCCAAAATGACTTTGGCAGCTTTGGCATTTTGAGCATACATCTAGCCTTCTCCACAATGGTCTGGTTCATTCTTTCGGCTACAGCATTGTGTTGTGGGGTTCCAAGAACAGTCTTCTTATGCCGGATGTCGTGAGTAGCACAGTAGGCTTCAAACTCCTTTGACGTGTACTCGTCTTCATTGTCTGTTCGGAGACACTTGAGCTTCTTTCCGGTCTCCTTTTACACCATGGCATGGAATGTCTGAAAATGCTGGAACACCTCAACTTTGGTCTTTAGGACATAAACCCATACCTTCCATGATGCATCATCAATAAACATCAGGAAGTATTTTCTGCCACCCAAATATTCCACTTCTATGGGACTGCATACATCAGAGTATACTCTACTCAACAACTCTGATTGTCTTTTGGATGATGAGTGGAAAGCGACTCTATGATGCTTCCCAAATAAGTAGTTGCCACAAGGATTCAATTTCACATCTTTGGCAAAGCGAATAAGAGATTTCTTTGCCAGAATTTGCAACCCTTTCTCACTTATGTGACCCCAGTCTTTTGTGCCACAAATTTGGTGATGCCTCGTCTTCTGTTGCATTGAGGCTATCTGAAATCACCTCCACATGAGTCTTGTACAACGTGCCACTTGCATATCCTCCAACTACCACCAGAGATCACTTTTCAAATTCCATATGCCTTTACCCAAGTAGTTCTTATAGCCTTGTCGATCTAAGGCTATCCCTGAGATAAGATTCATGCGTAAATCGGGAACATGCCTGACATCTTTCAGCACCATCGTGCACCAAACTTTGGTTTGGATGCAAACATCACGGATTCCCACAATCTTCGAAAAACTAGAGTTGCCCAGATTCACTATTCCAAAATCTCCAGCTTGGTACGTACTGAAGAACTCCGTCTGGGGTGTAGCATTGTAGGAAGCTATTGTATCTAACACCCACTCAGTGTCGTTGCCTGACATATGGAGGCATTCTTCTTCTTCAACAGAGAATAATGCAATATCCTCTAAGATAGTAACTGCAGTATTCCCATCTTCGATCTTCAGCTATCTATTGCTTTGTTTTTGTTCTCCCTTCAAGGCATAGCAATATTACTTTATGTGGCCCTCTTGGCCACAATGGTAACACTTGAACCTTGGCCGGCTCATACCTTCTCTGGATTTCCCTCTATCTTAAGATCTTGTGCTTCTTCTCCTGCCTCTGCATCTTCCTCTACCTCTACCTCTACCTCTACCTCTACCTTTATTTTCTGTGACGAGGGCATGTGACTGATCTCCCCTCATGTCTTTCTTTCTTGCCTCTTCACTAAATAAAGCATCAGTGACCATGTTCGTGGTCAATCTTCCTTCAGGTGCAAAGTTACTGAGGGACACCGTCAACGTCTCCTAACTATCTAGCAAGGAGCTGAGCAGCAATACGGCCTGCATCTCATTATCCAGCTCCATTTTGACAGTTGCTAGTTGCCTTTCAGCTTCAAATTTACAAGTCTTCTCATTAGGAGGGCTTTGTTCCAAGCAGTCTTTGACTAGTACATGCCTTCTAATTTTGTCCAGAGAGCATAGGCATCTGTCTCCTGGGCGACATGGCAGAAGACACTGTGATTGATCCATTGTCTGATCTGACAAATGGTCTTTCAGTTCTTCCTCTTCTAGTCTTCATCCTTCTCCGCAGCTGGTTTAACTCCATTAAGCTCAATGGGGTCAACAAATCTCGGCAGTACAGGACATCCCCCATCCTGGGCTTCCAAATTGCATAGTTGGAAGCATTCAGCTTGATCATGGATCCCAAAGTCGATATTGATTCCTCCATCAATAATTGTCTCTACACTTCGAATTGCCAAAATAAAGATTGTAAATTTTTGAGATCTAATTTGAAAAATCTGACCGTACGAATGTGTCTGGAATATTCCAAATAGTTAGAAAGCACTATTGGATCGTTAAAAAAGGACTCAAAATGGCTCAGATCAAGCCAAAACAGGTTGAACGGTTTAGATCGACAGAATCTGGAGCAGCTAAGAAGCACCGGATAATTCCTCCAGATCGGCTGACGTTAGCGTGGCGTCAATAAATCAGCTTGGCGGCAGCTCGGCTCTGAATCGGCTTGGAGTCTCAGCTTGAAGGCTTGGTCAACGGCTCGATTAACGAGGCTCGGCTCTGGTCAATGGCTCTAGTCAGTGGCTTGGACGGCTCGGTTTCGGCTTGGCTCAAGTGGATTTTCAAAAAAACATTTTGTTTCCAAGGAGTTTTGAACTCCCGATTTCAAGGCCCCACACTTGAGCTATAACCACTCTGCCAACACAAGACTTGTGTCTTATATTTTCACAAATAAGTATTTATTACATAAAAAACAGAAGGGTGGTCTTCTTCCCTGGTTTCACGCGTGAAGTGTGTGCGACCAGTCTCTGGCACATGGAAACGGCATCAGATGCGCGTAGGGTGTGTGCATCCTACCCCGACCTCCATTTTTGACGCAGTTTTTTCTTGTGTGCTCATCTCATCGAGAGCTTCAACCTGGTGTGATCAAAACTGGATTTTGACCACTTTTATTTATGGGCAATTCTGAAAATCACACTCTGTTTTTTCGAAAAACACACAACCAGCTCTGATACCACTTTTGTTAGGATTCAAGACACCAAGAAAATTACTTACAAACAATCACACACGCAAAAGAGACACAAATCTTTATGTGGCTTGGCCTAATGCCTACATCCACGAGGAAAAAGAGAGAAGACTTCACTATGAATAAAAACAAATACAAAAATAGAGGAAGAGGAGCTCACTCTCTCAACTCAACTCACAGATACACTCTTCTCACCATTCTCTCTTTTTTCCTAATCTCTCTCAGCTCACAGTTCTTCCCATTTTATACACAAATGGGAGAGCTTCCTATCAACAACCAACTACCAAAAAAATAAATAAAGAGCCATTAACACACCCACTTAGGTTTGAAAAACATCAGCAAAGTTGTATTGACAGCCTCCATACTTGACTTCTATCATAGCCAAGTTCACATTGGTGTGAATCCTCAACACATTTTACCCTCTAGCTTAATAACTAAGGAAAGTGCTAAAATGCTATTAACCTAAGGCTCAGGGTCTCAGGGTTTGATGTGTAATTACCAAAAATTAGGATATCTGCACTACCATAAGAGGAAGAACCAGACGGAAAGGATGCTGAATGAGAACTAGAAGAAAAACGACTGTGACCGTGATGTCACGGTCGTGAAAGAAAGATCCATAAGATGAACCATGAGGACTTGAGTGGGCATGATGAACTTAAGGAGCAATGGTTGACGAAGTAGAATGGGGATCTTGATTGAGAAATTTATGACTAAGAAGCAAGCTGTGAAGTTCAGATAGGTTGATCACAGGCAACAAGAGTAGTGATTAAGGCATGGAAATTGGAGTTGAGACCTTTGAAGACACACAAATTGAACTCGGCAGGAGAGAAGGGTTTGTCAACCACAGCAAGTTCATCAGCCAATGTTTTGGTCTCTTGAAAAAAGGAAGTAGCAGTGCGGTCATTTTGACAAAGCATTTGCAGGCTCCAATGTAATAATGGGCAGATAGGTATTCGTTTTGTCATTTTCTTTTATTTTCTTCTATTTGACTTGCTTTCTTGGAGATAATGGTTTGTTAGCTAAGGTGGTGATATTGGCTAGGAATTTATCAACATGATCAATTCATTTTATTAATGTTTAGCGAATTTGTGTATGTGTTTGTTGAAGGTTGCCTAAAATTTTTCTGTGAAAAGACATAATTTTCTCTGGTTTGGTTAAAACACATAGAAAATTATAAGCAAATCAGAAAAAATTGGTCAAAACATAGAGAATTTGTGAGTAAATCAAAGAAATTTCAAACCAAACAAATCTGAAAATACAGAGAAAATTTAAAAATATAGAGAAAATCAAAGAAATTGAGCAAATTTCTCTAGTTAGGAACTTTCTCTAACGCTGTTGATACTGCACTTTCTTATGATACAGCTGCAAGAGTCTTGTATGGCTTTGATGCTATATTGAATTTTTCTAGCTACAAAACTAACTTGATCACTAAAAGTACAACAATGTTGGGTAATTTGTGAGTGGTTCAGTGCCATGGATTTATGTGAAGTTTGTTCAAAGTGAGTCATTGTTTTCAACAACAATTTTGATTTTTGACGAATCATTGTAACAAACAAGAGTTGCAATACTAGTGCAACACAATTTTCTATGTGTTGAAATCGCTTTGTGTTGGCTTTTTGATCAATTTTTTTCTGGTTAAATCAAAACACAATTTTCTCTGGTTTGATCAAAACACAAAGAAAATTATGAGCAAACTAAAGAATTTGGGAAAGATGAGGAATGAAATTGGAGGAGAAGAGAGAACTGCCACTTAACACTCTCGTGTGTGTAATTTTCTCTGCCATGTTTAATTTTTTATGCCATGTATGCCATTTCCTTTGTCATATGTTACTCTCTCTTATTTCATCTCACATTTCTCTACAATTAATTGGGTTTCTTTCATCCCTCTGTTTTTTCATATCCAAACTATAATCCTGGTTTTTCTTGTTCTTGGCTTTTTAGGATTAGCTTCTTTAAATTCTATTGTTGATTATGTTCCTTTCAATTGGATTCTCTTATTTTAATCTGGGTATTGAGCTTCTTTACTAATTTCATTTTTTGATTTTTGCATCTAATTCTTGATTTCATTCATTGAACCTGTTATGGATTGTTCATCTATTTCAAACAAATTGATTTGTAGTTTATGAACTCTATAGATTTCTAGTTAAACAGCAAGTTAATTTGAAGGCATGTTTAGTAGAAAAACAAGCTAGATGATGAAACGAAATTCACCCATATTTGTGATGAAGTTCTAGTTTGGCTAGTGAAAATCATTGTGTTAAAATTTCTCTGGTTTGGTTAAAACAATTTTCTCTAGTTTAAAATTGTGAACAAAGCTAGAGAAATTTCAATTTTCTCTAGATTTCTCTGGTTTGACCGAAAGAAATCCTCTTTTCAGTAAGTCACACACACACACACACACACACACACACTCTCTCTCTCTCTCTCTCTAGATATATATATATATATATATATATGTATGTATGTATGTATAATGGTTGTTGTTGTTACTTATTTGGGTGATCGATTAATGTATTGCATATCGGAATTAGGAAGGGAGTGAAATTTTGTGATTTGAACCCAGAGAAATTCTCAGATAAATTCTCTGGAAATCCAGAGAAAATCTCTAGACTGGAATCCAGAGAAATTCTCGGGCCTTTCCAGAATTTCTCTAAGAAGTCTAGAGAAATTTCGAGAGAGAAATTCTCTGGGAAGTCCAAAGATATTCTCTGGATCGATATTGAGGGACTTTAGACATTATGAAAATATTTGATGTCCTTTATGTTATAAAATTTTAATACCAGGGACTCTAAAAAAAATCTCCTAGTTATTATTTATATATTAAATAATATAGAAATATTTATAAAAAATAAGATAAATAATATATATATATATATTTACAAAAATATAAATAATAGCTAAGTACATATATATATTTATATAATAATAGTGGTAGATATTATTATTTTAATAAAATATTGACTTTTTAAATATGTTTATATATATATATATATATATATTGTATATATAATTATATAATTAAAGTTTCTATTGTAATTTTAATCTCATATATAAATATGAATCTATATTTTTTTTTTGCCTCGTTAAGGTTCTTGAACAGACTCGAATTCAAGTCAAGCTTAAGTCAATTCGGTTCGAGCTTAGTTCATTAAATTTCAATTGAGTTTGATCTTGAGTTTGAACTCGTTAAAATCTTAATAAACAAGTCAAAACATATAATAAAACTCAGCTCGTTTATATCCTTAGGTTTAAGGAGTTTTTTTTTTTAATATCCTAAAAAAATATATATATGTAGAGAATTAACTCACTTTTCAAACTATTTGAGAAATTAACCTGTTTTTGAAAATGCAATTTCAATTGAAATCGCATATTGAACATACAATTTCACCATGTTATCATAAATTGCATTTTCAACCTACAATTTCAAGGTGAAATTGCACGTTGAAAATGCGATTTCAAAAAGTAGGTTAGTTTCCCAAATAATTTGAAAAATGGGTCAATTCTCTAAATAGTTTTTTTTTTTTAGAATATTTAAATAAAAAAAACTCTAGGTTTAAGGTAACAGCCTTTTTTTTTGTGGACAATTAAAGAGAGGGAGAGAGAGAGAGAGAGAGAAGAAAAAAGAAAAAAGAAAAAAGAAAAAAAACTTAAAGCTTTTAACCCTTTAACAAAATAAAATTTAAATTTTATCAATCTAAACTATAATATTTTGATTTTTTTAATTTAAACAATTTATCTATTTTTATTAAGTAAAATTAGCAAAAATAGAGTAATTTAGTCATTAAATTTGATGTAAGCATACCTCTAAAATATTTTATATATATATAAATTTTAATAATTAAAATACCTATTTTTCTATTTTTTTATTTAATAAAAATGATAAATGATTTAGATTGAAAACAAATCAAAAGTTTACAATTTAAATTGACAAAATTAAAAATTAAAAATGTATTTTGTTACAATGTTCAAACCCTGCGTGTTTTTTGGTTGTAATTTCTCCGTTTTTAGTATTTTTTTTTTTCAATAAATTTTGTTAATATTTTAAAAAAAAATTTAAGGTTTAGATGCACCTAATCTATATGTACCTAAAAACTAAAATATTTGTGAGAAAATATTTTTAAAAAATTAATAAATACGCAAGAATACGAAAATGTCTCAAACTTTATGCATTTTTTTGTATTCTTGTGTATTTATTAAAAAAATTATATTTGTTCACAAATATTATATTTTTAAGTGTATTTATATTATGTGTATCTAAAGAGTAAAAAACCTGCATAAAATATTAAAAAATTACTGAAAACAAAAAATACAGAAAATAACAACTCAATTTTCAGAAAAATAGTCTAAACCAAGCATTTTTAAAATGTATTTTCGCTTTTTATTTTATTTTCTTCTTTTCGAAATACCAAAACTTGTCTTTCAATTTTTGGACACTAAGTACGAAAATAAAAATAGTGTGAAAATGGTGAGAATTTTCTAACTTTTTATTTTTTGTAAGAAAACACAACAACAACAACAACAACAAAAATCAAGTTCTAACGAATAATTATATATAAACTACAGTCTTTCCTTTTTTTGCAGAAAAAAATTCTAAGATTAATAAAACATTTTGAGTTTTCTTTGATAAATGCTCTTTGATCTAAAATTATGATATTCTGAATCTTTTCTACTCAATGCCTTTTGAATTTATGAATTTTATTTTGTTTTTGTTTTTTTTTGCCAAAATGTTAGAACCTTCATTGATAAATGTTTTCTTTGATAAATGATTTTTTTTCTGAACCTTCATTTTGGGTTTTTTTTTTTTTTTTTTTAAATTCATGAATTAACTTATTTATAAATTTGTTAATTTTGATTTAGTTAATTTAAAATGAAATAATTCATGTTTGTAAACAAATGTAATGCAATTATTTTGGCCCATATATCTTTAAAAAAAAAAACTTGGCCCAAAACTCTACTATTGAGGATAAGATTTGGGGAAGGAGTCCAATTTGAAAGCCCAGAAACATTAGCCCATATCGAATTGGGTCGGACGGAGCTGGGCCACAATGCTTGTAGGACCAAGCGAGCTGAGCTTGTGGAGGTCCATGGCCGGGCTACATGGCTTGTGGTAATGTATCATTGTTTTAGCCTAGGTAAGGGTAGACATGGATCCGATGGCCCGCTAAGCTTATTCGAGCCCGCTCATAATTTATAGGGTTTGATGTTATGGTTTAAACTAGTAAGGCTGAGTTGGACAAATTTATATGCCTACTTATAATATGGACCAAGAGCTTTTAAGCTGGATCCACTTGTCCTCCGCATAAACTATATTACAATATATTGGGGCACTTATCGGTAGATCCTATATACACAATTTAAAATATATTTAGACATCGTTTGGCAGATGACTTTTTTAGTTAAAAAGTTAAAAAATTATTTTAAAAAATTAAAAAGCCAACAACTCATATAAAAAAGTCAAAGATTCTATTTTCTCTTTACTTTTTGCACATCTTTTCTAAAAAGTCAAAAAGTCATCCAAAACATACTAGTTTTTTTTACATCACATTTTAACCAAAAAGTCAAAAAGTTACTAAAAAGACCTGTTCCCAAACGAGGCCTTAGTCTCAAAATAAAATGTTTGTATCAATTAATTTTATATATTTTTAATTGTTATCGAAAAAAAAATTCTTAAAAAAAATTGATGATGCTGTTATATTTTACCACTGCCGGACTTCTATCAGACTATCACTGGAGGTTGTTCATTATCATCGGAAAGTTTCCAGAGTATTGCCAAAGTGTTCTAAACGTCACTGGAATGTCTAAAGTGTTCGCTGAACGTCAAAAATATCATCAGAAACTTATTAGAATGTCCAAAATATTGTCAAAAAAATAAATAAATAGATAAATTAGAAAGAAAAAGCATAACAAAATGTGTTAAATATTAATAAACTGAAAAGAAAAAAAAAAGTAAGAACAACAAACATTAACAATTGGAAAATAAAAAAAAAATAAAAATAAAACATGTTATTTTTTTATTTTTGTAGGGTTTAAGCAAATAATCTCTAATATTAATCGAATTGAAAATAAAGTTTTGAAACTGTAAAATTATTATAATTTCAAAGCATGATTCTATTAAGCATTTATTCTTACTAATTAAACTGAAAAACATATTATGAAATTATCAAATTTTATAATAAAAGCATGTTGAAACTACAAAATTTTACAGTTTTAAAGCGTGAATCATTTCAGCACCAAAAAAAAAATTGAAACTAAAAATTTTTACAGTTTTCATCGCCTGTAAGTAAAACTCGAAAATAACTTATTTATAATTTGAAAATTTTCTCTATTGGAATAGGAAAAGAAAAGTTTTTTGCAGAGAAAAAGTAGAAAAAATAAGAGATTGAAAGAGAGAAACAAATATAGAGAAAATTGTACTCTGACAACTATATTTAGTTTTGATCTAGCCGGATTTGATGTAAATTTACTCAGATCTCATATAGATCAACTAATTTTCTTCGTCGAAAACTAATCTCTTTTGGCATTAGTGAGGGCAAAGTAAGGAGTTAGTAGTCGGTAGTTGTTGATGAACCCAAATCGATGGTGGTCGTAGGTAATTATATATCAGAAAGAGAAAGATAAGAAAGAAGGAATGGTCGCCGAATATCAAAAAGAAAGATAAAAAGAAGAAGACAGTTGCGCAAAACTTTTAGAACTACCGAAAAAGTTTTGAGATTAAATAGAGCACACCTCTTTCAAAAAAGACTTACGAGTAATTTGCTATCATCAAAATAAAATATATGGTGCGACTCAATGAGCCCCAATAACATCTTTCCAATTTATTAATGAACAAGTGACAATCATTTTCTTTCCTAATAAATGAGGAACCACCCAAAAAAAAACAAAAAACAAAACAAAACGAAAAAACATATTAGGTATTATCTTGTAATTACCTGATAAAGTGTGACAAGATTATTGTACTCGGAAAAATTTGCCGTGTCAATAACTTGAAAACTATATAACAATGGTCTTATTTGAAAAGTTAGCCATTTTAATTAGTTTTTTGCTATTTTTGACTAAAAAAGTTGTATTTAAAAAGTTAGTTGACTCTTTTTCATTTTTTTTTTTTTCTTTTTTGTAATTGATTAGATGATTGTGAGATAAAAAGTAAAATAATTATGATTTAAATGTGACATTTTATCTTATTAATTATTTTAATATATTTTATTTTTATTAATTATTTTAACCTCTATCTTACTTCCTAAACACCCATATCACATGATATTTCACATCTATTTCTCTCCCAAATTACACGATTTGTTGATTGGTTATTACGTAAGTTGACTTGGAAATATTGGAAGTTTAACTTGGACCACCATTGAAGTTGGTGGCACTCCAATTTGATCATCTATGCAGTGTGTGAGAAGTTGTTGAATGAAGATGACTTTATTAAATCCACTAGTAGAGGAAGAAAGGTCTTTTGAAAAAAGAAGCTTCCAAACATTTTCAATATGTAACTATCACCATTGAAGTCTAGTGTGCTTAAGTTCAAATTTTGAATTATCATCACCATATTTGTTTATATATATTTATGAAATAATTATAATTTTCACTCTTATAATTTAATTCAAATTTTATTTTAATTTTTATAATTTTAATTTGAACAATTTAATCTTTGTACTTCAAGTCTATTTTAATTTTATCATTATGTATATAAAATTTAGTTGATTTTTCTATGTGTACACTTTAAGAGACTGATAAGTGTCTCAAAATCGTTAATTTTAACTTTTAATTTGAACAGAATGGCCAAACTAAAACCAAATTTAAAATATAAAAACTAAACTATATTCAATTTTAAACAATAGGGATCAAAGTAAAACTTAAAAAAAATTATAGAAATAGAAAAAAAATAAAATAAGTAAAAAAAATTTAATTCTTAAATGTAACATGTCATTATGTAACAATGACAGTCATTGTAATAGTTGTTAGTGTACGGGAAGTTGGGTCCAACACCATCTTTAGGAGTTGTTTGGAGTCTTCTAAATACATGTATTTTTTGAATTTTTGGATTAAAAAGTTGAGAAAAAAAATATAATTGTTTGGGATAACTTTTTGACTTTTTACGAAAAAATGTGTATTAAAAAATTGTATAAATTAGTATATAGGAGAAGCTTGGGAAGAGTAGGCAGTACGGTAGGGAGAGTAGTGTATAGGAAAAGCTTGCCTCCTTTTCGGATATTGAATTGGACAGTGCTGTTCGGCCCATGGGGGCCCACCACGGGTCCCATTTTTCTAATCGGAATTGTTCAATGTGCAGAACTCTTGAGTACTATATATTAGTAAAAAATTAAGTTAATTAGATATCGATTGCTATCTGATCGGATTAGTTTTTTTGTCAACCGTTTACTATAACACCATCCATTTTTTATACAAAACTGATTTGATCATGTAATTAGCGATATCCGATCAACGTGATTTTTTACAGACATATATTACTCGACGAGTTCTACACATTGAACGGTTCAAATTATCAAAACGGGACCCGTGATGAGCCCCCACGGGCCAAACAACATCGTCTTGTTTACTTCTCCGCATGTTCCCTTTGTATAAACGGTGGGTAGTTAAAGTACAACTCACGCGACATATGAGTTGTACTTTTTTTTTTGTAAAATTTATTTTTTTATATTTTTTTATGAATAGTGATAATTTTTTAACTTTTTTAATAACTTTTTGACTTTTTTTAGGTATGTCAAACCAGCCCTAGTCTCAATTCCATTCAATCGATCTCATGGACAAGTTTTGATATAGATCCTCCATTTTCCATTCGACTTTGGGACTAGTACAATATTGGGCAGTCAGTCTTGATGTCTTACTTTCTTATGATCATAGGTTCAATTTTCACAAACGACGCCAAATGTGAATCTCCTATGGTTGACCCAAACCCTTGAGAACCTACAAAAAAACTCAGAACCCTAGGAACACAGGTGTAGTGTTGGCCAAAGGCTTTCTAATGATTAATGAGTTAGATCCAATCTTCACTTTCAAATTCTGTGTGTGTTATCAATAGAATTGTTTACCTTGCCTCGAGTGGTTTTGGATATTTACAGGTGGCAGGTGTACCAGTTAATCCAATTAAGCCCAACTTCCCATACACTAATTACTGCGAAATTCAATTACACCGCTATAGTTATTGTAACAAATAACAATAATTGTCTATATGTTTATGTTATGGTGTTGACTATTTTTAAAATTATGAGAAGAACGTAAACCTATTTGAAACATAAGATTCAATAGTGACAGATACTTAAATTTCCATCTTGCCCTCAAACTTCCATGCTAGAGTTCTTTTTTCTCTTTTCCAATAATGGTGATCTACTATCTTCCCTAACCCATAACCTCCAGCTGGGCGAAGGCAGATTGGATCCTAGGTCCCTGGTACAACATCAACGAACTTCATGAGCTATGCTAGCTAGCTGGTACCAATGCCAGAGGAAATGAGCTGTTCACATGTCACCATTTAACATTAACTAATAAATATACTCTTAAATAGCATTAATTTATGCTTAATATTAATATCTTTTGGGTACTCAAGGTAACTTGTGAGGTAACAATTTGTTGAAGAGTACAATGTTTTATATACATGGGTGAATTATATTAATAATTCTTATAGTTTGGAATTTGAATTTTGAATCATATTCCAAATAAGGACAATTGAAAATACTATTACTTAATTGCAAGGGCAACATCGTCAATTTGATAAAATATAAATTAATTTGACAAAAATAAATATCAAAAAAATATTTTTAAATTTTTAAAAATTATTTTTACCCACCAAAGATAAAATTATGTAAATTTAATAAATCTTTTTAGATATTTATTTATTTATTTTTACCAAATTAATTTTTATTATATGTTTGGACGATAATCATGTAATAAGTAGTTGTTAGGATTTTCATGTGTAATCGATATATTTAATATATTAAATGTTTTTAGTTTTGTATTTTTTGATTTAATGGATTGGTTTAATAATAATATCAAAATTATCGTCATATTTGACTTTTGAAAAAATAAAAACTAATTTAATGAACTAAAAACAGCCATCCATTACATGATCATCATTCAAACATATAATAAAAATTTATTTGGTAAAATAAATAAATAAATGTCTAAAAGATTTATCAATTTTACATAATTTTATCTTTAGTGGGTAGAAATAATTTTAAAAAATTTTTAAAAAAAAAGTGACATTTATTTTTGTCAAATTAGTTTATATTTTATTAAATTGGCGATTTTGCCCTTGAAATTAAGTAATGGCATCTTCAATTATTCTTATTTGGAACAAGATTTAAAATTCAGAGTCAAATTTATCACAATTGAAAAGTCATGGACTAAAGTGACACAAATCCCAAACTATAGGGACTGTCAGTGTAATTTGCCCTATATACATTATTAATTTTCATTTAAAACATAAAAATAACAGAAAATAACATGATGTAATAATGTTATTTCATAAATAAATGACATTTTTAATTAAAAAAAATTAAAAGTCAGTTCATATTGACTTATATCATAATGTATACAAATTTTGTATGAATTTTCTATTTCTGTATTGTCACTCAAAAGAAAAATAGAGAATAAAGAAAATTTGAAAATATTAAAGTAATTGTTAATTAATAATGTACAAGTTATGTTTCCGATATTGATTTGCAATATTTTTAAATATTTTTTCAAATGAATAATGTTATAATAATTATGGATGGAATTGTCAATGGTATAAAATGTTGTCATTGTAGCATTAACCATGTCTAACAAAAACGAAAAATTTAGTCAAAAAGTTTCCTCATGACAAATTTTTTTAATGATAACCACATAAATTTTGACTTGAAAATGCGAAGACACGTTATTATTATCAAAATATTTTTATTAATTAATCTTATATTTCAAATTTAAATAGTATAACTTTTGATTTAAATGTCGATTTTCAATAAAATTAATATTTTTAAATCAAATATGATTTATATTGGCCATAAAATTATTTTTTTTAAAATAGTAAATTTTTTAATGTCAAAACTATCATTACCAGTAAAATTTTAATGTAATTCACTGTAAAAATTATGGTAAAATTTTAGGATTTAAATAGTAAAATATCATCATTATCACTAAACACCATAGTGAATATAACTATTATTGCCTTGAGTAGAAATATTAATTAAAAATTTTATTAAAACAACGGAACGATAATATTAACAGAGTATTGGCAAACAAAATACAGATTACATATTACTATAGTAAATTAGAATAAAATTTTATTGTCACTTTTAAATAGAGTATCAACAAACAAAACATAAACCACATATTATAAGAGCAAATTAAAATAAAGTTAATCTAAGAACAAACAAAAAAATTATTATTTAACTAGATTTAATAAAAAATAATCATAACAAATGTCACGCCCCGAATTAACAAGGTCCGGCTCACGTGAATATATCATCCGATGATGAACAATAGATAACAACTCTTATGTAAATGAATATTATATATAAACACACAATACATGTGCTTTTCTAATTTTATACATTCCTAGACACAAGATCTAGATCAAATGGATGTTCTATGACTAAAACATGTACAGATGTTATAAAATCAAATTAAACACCCTGAGGCTTACATGATACACAAGGGTGTAACCCTTATAAGAATGGCATACGGCCAATAAATAACATAAATGGTCCTTGGCCTACAAATAACTGAACCACCCTACACGGTTCAAACGTAACTTCACATCACAGTCCGCATCCACATATGTACACCTGAAAAACATTTCAGCCACGTAAGGTGAGCATAAAGCCTAGTAAAGAATATTTTAAAAACTAAACATGTTCCACCAGCATAAATGTGTAAGTTTTCTTAATGAAACTTTATATTCAATTGTGTATGTTTACAAAGAGTGCATTAGTTATATAGCCCTAATCTATTACCAAAAAAAAAAATACAAAGAAAAGGAAATTGCCTAAAATTGCCTAATTCCTAATGTACCATATGTACAATATATATTCTCACACCCCCATTCAAAATCAAGGTGTTTTAGCAGAAAACATTGAGAATTTGCTAAGAAGAAACTGAAACCGAGCGGTAGTGTGAGTCTTGGTGAAAAAGTCCGCAAGTTGCAAAGCCGAGAAGACAAAAGGAAGCGAGATAGAGCCAGACTGCAGATGTCGTACAAAGTGACAATCAATCTCAATGTGTTTCGTCCGTTCATGGAAGACAGTATTGTGGACAATCTGAATAGCACTGCGGTTGTCACAATAGAGGGAGATCGGAGAAGATTGAGGTACACCCAAATCAGAGAGAAGACAACGAAGCCAAACAAGCTCGACAATAGCATGAGCCATAGCACGGTACTCAGCTTCGGCAGTAGAGCGAGCAATAGTAGTTTGTTTCTTGTTTTTCCAAGAGATCAAGGAATCGCCAAGAAACATACGGAAACCAAAGGTGGACTTGCGATCAGTAACATCACCAGCCCAATCAGAATCAGCATAAGCCACCAAGTCTAAAGAGAAAGTAGACACCAACAGCAAGCCCTGAAAAATGGTACTCCGGAAATAGCGATGAATGCAAACCAAAGTAGCCCAATGGGTAGAGTGAGGAGCAGAAACAAACTGACTAACCACATGAACAACATAAGCAAGATCATGGTGAGTGACAGTCAAATAAACTAAACAACCCACCAGCTCGCGATAAACCGTGGGATCATCCAGAGGGACACCATCAGTAGAATTGAGCTTCACATTAAACTCAATAGGTGTATCAGAAATCTTAGTATCAGTAAGACTGGCAAGGTGAATAACTCATTAGCATACTTGGCCTAAGACAGAAAATAGCCCTTTGGAGAAGAGGCAACCTCAATACCAAGAAAATACCACAATGGACCCAGATCCTTCATTTTGAAGGTGCGGCAGAGATTTTGCTTGACTTTAGAGATAGCAGAAAAGTTAGAGCCAGTGATGATCATATCATCCACATAGAGTAGGAGAACAACAAAACCAGCTGAGGTATATCTCAGAAACAAAGCAGAGTCGGAAGCAGAATGATAAAACCCAAACTCGGTAATGGTAGTCTAAAAGCGATCATACCAAGCACGAGGAGACTACTTCAAACCATAGAGAGCACGCCGAAGATAACAAACCTGCCCAAAGGAGTGGAGAAGACCAAGGGGAGGACGCATGTAGACCTCTTTAGTGAGATAACCGTTAAGAAAAGCATTATTAACGTCCATCTGATAGAGAGGCCAATGTCAAATAGTAGCAACAGAAATCAAGGTACGGACAGTAGTCATCTTGGCAACAGGGGCAAAGGTCTCCGCATAATCAACTTAACTTTATATACCCATTTGCAACCAACCTGATTCTTGCCAGTAGGTAAAGGAACCAACTCCTAAGTGTTAGCCTCCTGTAAGGCAAACAACTCATCCTCCATAACTTGAACCCAATTAGGATCTTGACAGGCCTTAGGGTAAGACTGTGGTTCTAAAAAAAAATGAATAACAGACAAAAAATTACAAAAGGAAGCAGAAAAACATATATTAGACCAACCGAACCTGTTTGGAGGACGACGCTCACAAGTAGGATATCGGTGTGCAGCAGGATCAGAGTTGTCAAAAGTAGAAGGAGCAGCAATAGAAGTAGAGACAATTGGTGGTAGAGGAGCCTAGCAACGAGAATAGACCAACAACGGAGGAGAAGAAGAAGTCGAAAGAGGAAAATGAGCGATAGGTGACACAGACGGAGAAGTAGAAATGGGCTCAAGAGAAATAGTGGAGATGTACTCATCAGAAAGGACCTAAAAAAGAAAGGGGTCAATGTGAACCAAATTCTCTTTGAAAATTGGAACAGTGAAGGGAGAAAGCTGAAAGTAAGATAAACGTTCGAGAAGGGCAACATGACGGGAGAAATAAAGGCGACGAGAGATAGGATCGTAACAGCGGTAGCCTTTATGAGTAAGACTGTAACCTAAAAAGACACAGAGGACAGACCGGGCATTAAGTTTGGTCCTATCTTTGCGAGAAAGAAGGACAAAACAGGCAGACCCAAACACACGAAGAAGGAAGTAGTTAGGAATTTGGGAGAACAAAGCCTCATAAGGAGGCCGACTAAAAAGAATGGGAGTAGGCATGCGGTTGAGAAGAAAAGCAGCAGTAAGAACTGCATCCCCCCAGAATAGAGTCAAAACAGAGGCAGAGAGAAAAAGAGACCTAGCTATCTCAAGGAGATAACGGTGTTTACACTCGGCTTGACCATTTTGGGTAGGTGTATCTGTACAGGAAGTTTAGTGAATGGTACCAAAATTGGCCAAATACTCACAGAACTCATTTTTAAAATATTCCCCACCCAAGTCCGACTGTAACACTTTAATGGTAGACCCAAACTGAGTAGTAATCATAAACTGAAAGTTACAGTATATCTGATAGAAATCGGACTTATGAGTCATAAGATAAACCCAAGTGTAACTGGTGCAATCATCAATAAATGACACATAGTATATAGAACCCCCCTTGGTGAGGATATAAGAAGGGCCCAGACATCAGTATGAACTAAAGAAAACGGTGTAACTGATATAAAAGTACTGTTACGAAAAGATAAGGCTATCATTTTAGCAAGTTTACACCCCCGACACTCGGTAAGTTGACTAGGAGAAACTTTACCCAATATACCTGACTGAGCTAAAGACCGTAAGCAGTCAGCAGATAAATGCCTTAATCTGGAATGCCACAAATAGAAAGGACTAGACAGAGAATCTAATTGAAAAGAAGAAAAGGCAGTCGAAAAGGTAGTCATAGGCAGATGCAAGCTTTCCACCACATAGAGGTCTTTAACTCTACGGCCAGTCCTAATTTGCTGTTTACAGATCCGATCTTGCACAGAACAAACATAAGAAGAAAAGAAAATATCAAAACTAGAGGTATCAAGCTGACTGATAGATAATAAACTGACAGATAACTGAGGAACATAAAAAATAGATGGAATAGAGACGACAAACAGAGCAGACGATAGGACAAACCCAAAAGATATAACAGACATACCAAACCCATTAGCAGCATTGACAGTAATAGGAGAGAGGGGAAGAGTACAATTTTGAAGTAAAGAGAGATGGGGAGTCATATGATGAAAGGCGCCAGAGTCAAAAATTTAGACAGGCGAAGAAATACCTGAAGAAGACCGAAGCAAACCTGAATGAAGAGAGGAAATAATGGGGGCAGATGGGGATGGCTGGGAGGTAGACAATATATGTTGAAGCTGACTAATCTGAGCAGTCAAAGAAACCAAGGTAGACAATATATGCTGAAGCTAACTAATCTGAGCAATCAAGGTAGCCAAGTCAGGATCAGGAGCCGGAGTAAATGCAGTATACGCAGCAGGAGGAGCCTGTAATAGGTTCTGAGATTGCTAAAAAGATGAGGTAGGTAGACGTCCTTTCTTGGGATAGTGGTACTTCTAATGGCCTCTCTGATGGCAGAAGGCACACTCATCAAAAGCCAGAGATATCGTAGTACTCGGAAGATTGAGGGGTTCCAATACAATCAAACAAAGTAGCCAAACCAGGATCAAAATCTGAGGGATCAAACTATAATAATAACTTAACAAGTGAGCCAACAGGAATAAATGCAATTCCCGTCAAAATATAATAAGGGTTCAACAGTATTGATAGTCACAATGACAGAGACAGAGAGAACCAGGATTTGAGAGTCGCGATGATCAGATGAAGCCGACAAGCACTAAGAGAGACAATCACGATAAATCGAGAGAGAGCCACAAAGAGAAAAAACAACAGTCGAAAAAGATCAAAGGAAGCTTCGAAGTTCACGGTGTCGTGACTCCAAAACCAAAGAGTGAATCGACCACGGCTGCGATGAAGGAAGGTACGATCGACGGCCACGAACCAGAGGACTAGGGTTTCGAATGTGGCTCCGATATCATGTAAGTTTTCTGAATGAAACTGTATATTGAATTGTGTATGTTTACAAAGAGTGCATCAGTTATATAGCCCTAATCTATGACAGAAAAAAGATATACAAAGAAAAAGGAATTACTTAAAATTACCTAATTCCTAATATACCATATGTACAATATATATTCTCACAAAATAATCATGATGCAATATATATATATACAATATGCCCAAATGAATTTCCAAAATCTATTTGATTACTCAAAAAAATCATTTGTTTACAATTATCAAAACCTTATGTTTAATCAAAACATTTTCTGAGTTCAAATCATCTGTTTGATATAAAATTCCTTTCCAAAAACCAATCATGGTATCTCAATACCAACCAACAAATACATTACTAAATCAAATGCGAATACATCGCAAAACAACAGCAAATATCTTGTTAAAACATATTCCAAAATCCCACAACCTTTTTCTTTCCATCTCATACAAAATCATCATCATTTTTCATTATTTTCCAACACAAGCCAAAATCCATGGTTTTAGAGTAAAACTTCATTTTCTTTGAAAATCACTTTTGAGTAAATGAAAGCCACAATGTCAACATATCTCGACACCAATACAAGATCATCACCTGATTCAAGAACTCATTTGAAAATCTCTTTTTTACATTTGAAATCCAAACCCCAAGTTTAACCCAAAACACCTAAATCCATAGTTTTTGAAATAACAAATAACAAGGATAGAAATCATATCAAATGACTACCAAATATACATAACAAAATAGGTCACAAATATGCTACCAAACTCATATTGAGTTTAAGAAATAAACCCTACCTCTTCAAGTGAAAAACAGAACTCGAAGAGAACCAAAGTCGAAGAAACTGGGAAACTTTTGGATCAAAAGAAAGCCCTTAACGAGATCTACAATCTTTCTCAAAGGACTAAGGTGAAAAAATGCCTTTACGCAAGTAGATCTAGAGATCTAAGTGGAAAAAAGGTGACTTTCTAAGAGAGAAAGAGGGAAGAGAAAGAGAAAGAAAAAGTGAATGAGAAAAGTGGGTTTGGAGTTTATTTATAATGGTAGAATAATAGCCCTAAAGTCAAAGAAAAGAATAAGTCAAATCCCCAAAAGGAGAGCCCCAAATCAAACCAAAAATTTAGAATTTTACTCACAGGGGTCGACCTTCAAACAGAGGTGTCGACCCTTAGGAAGAAAAGCTGAGACACTAATGTGTGTAAAGGGCAAGGGTCAACCCTTGGAACCAGTGGTGTTGACCCTTAATTTCATAATGTAACCCAAAACAACACAGCAAGGGAAGGGTCGACCCTTAGAGCCCCTGGTGTCGACCCTATAAACCAGCAAAGATATTAAGGATAGGGCAGCAAGGTGGTGTCGACCCCCAGGAAGGCTAGTGTCGACCCCATAACAAATTTTCCAAATTTCCAAAGAAATTTTCAACATAAACAAGCACGAACGAACAATCCCAACAAGTCTAAATTGAATCATACTCCTTCAAAACCAAAATACAATAACTTCAAAGACTCCCAAAATGAAAATAAATTAATTAAATACACTCTCTAATAGTTTAAAGGACACAAGTGCTACAAGCTTCCCACCTCAGGAAATTTCGTCCCCGAAATTTGAGAAACGCCAAAACCAAAAAGGCTATTCAATCTATAAAAGAAGCACAATGCCAACCCAAGCTAAGATCTATCTGGGGATACGTCTTGTCCAACACCTCGATGTTCTGAAGACACCTGAACACTAAGAATGGTAAGAAAACGTCACTGATGACCCTTCAATCCACATAATTTGTTGTGATCTACGAGACTAGGAACAACAACTACCACAACAAGAACTCCTGGGACTCAAAGATATTCTCTACGCCTCAACTGCTGACAATACTCAAATAGCTACCAAGTGCTCCACGCTTGAACAAAGAGAATAAGAAAGCTACTAGCACACAAAGTTCCCAATCAACTCTCTCGTAGCACGAGAAAACAAAACATGATTAATCCTAACAACATTATGGCACCTTAATGCCCAACAATTTCAAGCTCATGCAAAATAAACACATACCACATAGCTAGCAACTCAGGCTAGAGCAAAACAAGTCTCCCAAATACAAGATAAAACACAACCCATTCAGGTTAAAGAAAATTCCTTGTTTTTTCCCATTTGTTTCAAAACACTTTGCTTTCCCAAAAAGTGTTCCAACTCGAATCGTCATAATCCAAATACATTTTCAACCGTTCACAACAGAATCCAAAGATTTCAAAACGTCTTTCCGAAACCATAGATGTTGTTTATAACACAAACAATTTTCATTTTCAAAATATTCTTTTGTTTTATCTCTCTTTCTCTCTCTTTCTTTTTTCTTTTTTGTTGATTTGTTGAATTCAGCTTTTTATTAAACCAAAAACTTACATTTCCAACCAAAACCGATTTAGTTTAAAAAGACCATCCAAGTCCACAATATTAAAAGAAGATTTTTGTTTTCCTCATAATCATTCCTTTTCGTTCCTCTGGTGACTCACAACACAGTCACCCAATACAATCCGTCACACCTACGACGCCACAAAATCAGCACTAATTTCCATGATAAAAAAAATCCCTGGGAAAATTTCTTAAGTGCCAACAACACAATAACACAAGAGAAAGAAATTTCACACCCATTGATCACATAGTCATGCAAAATCACAACATAAGACCAAAGTTCCTAACCGTAACCCCAAACCGGTTACCACAAGCTCAAAACAACGCCCTAACTGTCCATACAGAACTTACATTCAATTACACATCCCTCAATTCCAACCTGTTTCCAAGGTGGCTATATGTTAACCAACCCAAACACTAATCAATCAACAATCCAACACCACTATCTTGCATCAATCTCCAAACACTGACATATCACTTAACTTCACATAGCCCACATCAACACCAACACCAACACCTTGCCCAATCTCATTAACTCCGAAATGGAGTTCCATACACAACTTTACATGCTCGTTGAATCCTTTAGATTCCTCAAAGTAAATCTACAGTACTCTGGTTCTTAATTTCACCCATCATACATATGCCTAGGTGGCATGCACATTCTCACTCCACATTTAAATCCAAAATGGACTTCTCAAGTTAAAATACAACACACCCCCTCAAGTCAACGTATTCTCTAACCTTTCACACTACGCACCCAAGGATCGATAAGGTCAAAACAACTATGACGGAGCGCACCAATCACTCTACACATTCTTACTGCTTCACTTGGAGTTCCACTATCCAAACCAAATAACAAGCACCACACCAAAATGACCCAGCAGTATTAAATATTAGACCATTCTTAACAACACACTAGACACACTATTGTCACACCAAGGCAATGACCAATCCCCTTCGATACACCATCGTACAACCCCCAACCATGCATTAGTACACACCACACAAACAAAACCCATTACTTACTGCGCAACCTAATCTCAACACTAATGCCCTCACTCCGCCAAGGTACTCACAATCCTGACCAAGTTCACAACAACGAGTTTCACATATTTATCCTCTCTCTCTAAGCCAACTCGCAAGAGCCTACCACGCTATAATGCCACCGTTAACACATAACAATCCAAATCGAACAATAAGTAAACACAACACCTCCATCCATCAGTGACCAATAAAGTCAACTCTTTGATCCATATTCCTTATTATCACCCATTATACAAGTACAACCAAAATACTAAGTCTCTCACTCAATCCACCAGTTGCTAATACTCACCGAACAATTACCCTAAACCAAACCCCGACGCATACACACGACACTTACAAGGCTTTCAAAGTCATACCATCCTAACTCCATAGAAGAACAGAAGAAGTTCTCAACCTCCTCCACCCGAGTTATAGAACACTCCATTCCCAACTACTCTCTCAACCAACCTAGAACGCTATGTGAGCCAAAACGCGGCCCGTCTCCGAAAATAATCACCTCATCACCGTCATTCCAAACCTCAATCAATAAACACTAAATCACTGTGACCCTACACATAGGTCACACACTAACCATAGGTTACATACCCGACCAACCCTTCCGAAAACATCTCTTAACTTAACCAGAATTGAGGTACACATCTTTCGCACTCAAGCACAATAAATGAATTCTAGAACTTAGGAAACGTCCATAGTACCACTACCAAAAATACAACATAAGGTGTTCAGAACACACCATCTACCAAACACTAACAACCAATACTACAATAAGGGACTAACATCCCTTCACAAAAAATGACCAACCAGGTAATACCAAGATCCGCTAACATTACCTACCATTAAGGTACAAGCTATACCCAACAAAACCATACGCTATACTCAAAACACAAGTAATCCTAAGTCTCTCTATACCCAGGATAAAGGAATACTCCACCTTTGCATACATCCCTACACTACACCGTACCAATTTACTAGGTCAATCCTAGACCAGCCCACCGTGACAACTTGTCACCAAAACACCAACTCAAAACCAATCACACCATCCATGATCTCCTAACACACTTCGTGCCTTACCGAATTGCCCACAACAACGATAACTCCACTTGGTATTCAACCAATTACCTTACCCAACTATAAGAAACAACCACTCATATTCCAACCAATCATACATCATCTACAATCAACAACTCATGGCCTAAATGGCCCAATTAACTTCACCAACCCCGAGGAAAGTCAAACCACAACACTACATCTCTTACACTTGATCGACCAAGATCATGACTAACTCCAAAACCATACTAGTCTAAAGATTACCAACCAATGCCATACATACACGATACAACCCAAGTGAGCATCAGAACTCAACCCTCACATGTCGTCACAAAGGACTCGAAAACACTACTTGTAGACACCCCATTTTTGACCGACCTTAAGACTCAGATGTCATCGATTGAGCGCTCGGTGATAGTACATGTTGTGCTCGTTTCAAGGTTTCAGAGTTTTAGCCGAGTGCCTTGCCTCCGAGCCTCTGAACTGTTTGTGCTTTGGCTCGATTTGTGGACCAAGTCTGATTTTTCTTGCCTGAATGAAGGAGAGGTCATATAGACCACTCTTTAGTGGTCGTAGACCACTTTTCCTGTTTGGAGACTAGTTTTCGATTTTCGAAGCTTTCAGTCGCGCGCCTTGTCTCGGGACCGCTTAACGTTCTCCGTTTGGCGTGGTTTTTGAACCACACCTTGTTTCCTTGGCCTGGAGGGCCACTGTGGTTTGGGAGACCACTTTTTGTGGTCGTAAACCACTTTTGGTGCTTGTCAGCTAGTTTTTGAGGCTCCCGGCTGCGCGCTTTGCCTCCCAAATTTTCGTCTTGCATTCATTTTGGTTTGTTTTTTGTGCAAACCTTGTTTTCCTTGTTTGGAAGGTGGTACAAGGGTGGGAGACCAATATTTTTCCTTGGAGACCACTTTTCCTCCTGCCAGCCAGTTTTCTGGTCTAACAACTGGTCTCCCTGGTCTTTGGACCATCAAAAGTGGTCGGCCAACACACCATTTGCTTGTTTTCATCCTCTGGACTCTTTCCCACCATGGCCGACCAGTTGTTGTTCTGGGAGACCATTTAGAGTGGTCAGCCGACCACTTAAGTAGTTGGCTGACCACTTTAAGTGGTCGGCTGCTTTTTGACACCTTTTTGGAGATATTTTCCTCCAGTTGGCACAACTGGAGGGCACCAGAGCCATCCTTCATACACGTGTATAAAGGGATTGCCTTGGCCCTTAACTTCTTGGAGAAGCTTTGCCTTTTGTTCTCTATAAGAGGGAGGCTCCTCCTCCCTCCTCTAGGTTCAAAAAAATCTCCCTTGAGATATACATATAGCCTTGTATCTATATCTCTCTTTTGTTCTTGTTTTGTGCCTTAAAAATGTAGATTTGTCATACTTTTGTACACAAACACACACTCAAACACCTTGCTTTTGTTGCTGAGGCTTCTTGAGGTTGTTTTTGAAGTTCTTAAGCTAGTTTGAGTTCAAAGAGGGTGCTGGAGTTGCAGTGGTAAAGAAGGTCTTCAAGGGTGAGTCTTTAACCCTTAAATCTCCCATTCTTGCTTAAGCTTTTAGCCTTACTTTCATACTGTTTTAAGCTTAGCTCTTAACTAGAAAAAGTTCTATTTTTGCATGCTTAAAAAGTTTGTTTAAGGTCACTTTTTCGTTGAGGGTGATCTACCCCCTCTTAGGCCTTGTTAGGCCTTATTTTGAGGCATCCCTTTAGGCTCTTATTGTAGCCTTTGCATGACCTTTCTACCACTGAAATCCAAAGGATTTTCAGTGGTGGAAAGGTAGTTTTGGGGTCTTAAATAGGAGGGGGTCATCCCCTCTCCTTGTATTTTGAATACTTGCCGTATATGCCTCATGTTTGAGCATGTGTTTTAAGCTTGTGTTGGCTTATTCTTAGCATGTATTTGTGGTTATTTTGCTGAGGCTTACCACTGTTTTTGCTTGTTTTAGTCATCCCTTGCATGCATAATATACTTGTAGTGTAAATCACACACACTAGCTTTATATGCTTCATGAAGTAGCATGTCATTATAGCTTATGTTGAGTCCATTTCAGCACGTTCTTGGGCTTGTTTTTCCATGTCATACCTCTGTTAGGGTTTGGTTTGGTTGGCCTTTGCATGTTCCATGCACTTGTAGTGCAATTCCATGAAATAGCCTAACATGCATCATACTTTCACATGTCATTCTAGCATGCTTTTGGCTTAACTTCATGAAGCTTTTGTCCATATTCTAACATGCTTTAGCTCTGATTTGTGTTGTTTTGACCTTGCATGACTTGTTTTGTATAGCTATAGTGCATTCTAGCTTGTTAGCTTTGTGTATCAAGTCTACTAGCATGCTCTACTTGGACTATTTGAATGATTTGGCATCATTTATTATGTGATTTCAGTCCATGTTTCGTATTCATACACTTGCATTTATCACTCATTTAATGCGTTGGAGGGTTGGCCCCTTTATGCCTTAACATGAACCATTGTGTATGCCTTCATGCCTTAGCTTGCGAGCCATCATTTCAATGCTTATTTGGGGTTATTTTGCCATGATAAAACTCTGATTTTTATTGGTTAAGTCATTCCATGCTTGGTCTTAATAGGTGTAGTGTAATCCGCCTTATTTGCCTTGTATGGCAAGTATTCCAGAGGATTTTCAGTAGTGGAAATGTGGTTTTGGAGTCTTAAATAGGAGGGGGTCATCCCCTCTCCTTGTATTTTGAATACTTGCCATATATGCCTCATGTTTGAGCATGTGTTTTAAGCTTGTGTTGGCTTGTTCTTAGCATGTATTTGTGGTTATTTTGCTGAGGCTTACCACTGTTTTTGCTTGTTTTAGTCATCCCTTGCATGCATAATACACTTGTAGTGTAAATCACACACACTAGCTTTGTATGCTTCATGAAGTAGCATGTCATTATAGCTTATGTTGAGTCCATTTCAGCACGTTCTTGGGCTTATTTTTCCATGTCATACCTCTGTTAGGGTTTGATTTGGTTGGCCTTTGCATGTTTCATGCACTTGTAATGCAATTCCATGAAATAGCCTAACAAGCATCATGCTTTCACATGTCATTCTAGCATGCTTTAGCTCTGATCTGTGTTGTTTTGACCTTGCATGACTTGTTTTGTATAGCTATAGTGCATTCTAGCTTATTAGCTTTGTGTATCAAGTCCACTAACATGCTCCACTTGGACTATTTGAATGATTTGGCATCATTTATTATGTGATTTCAGTCCATGTTTCGTGCTCATACACTTGCATTTATCAATCATTCAATGCGTTGGAGGGTTGGCCCCTTTATGCCTTAACATGAACCATTGTGTATGCCTTCATGCCTTAGCTTGTGAGCCATCATTTCAGTGCTTATTTGGGGTTATTTTGCCATGATATAACTCTGATTTTTATTGGTTAAGTCATTCCATGCTTGGTCTTAATAGGTGTAGTGTAATCCGCCTTATTTGCCTTGTGTGCATCATGCCTTATGCCCTCCATGCTAGCTTATTTTGGCTTCCTTCCATGCATATTTTAGACTTATTTTAACATGTTCTAGGACTGTTTTGGGTTGCCTTGATCACATGTTTCATATTTTGCATACTTGTAGTACAAGTGCTCTTGCTTGCTTCAAGCTTTGAGCACCATTGCATGCTTCATTTGTGTTGTGTACATGATTTGGCATCATCTAACATGACATTTCAGAGCATCTAGGACTACCATGTTCCCACTTCATTCACTCTTTAAGTGTCTTTGAGTATTGTGCATTGTTGCCTAGTTTATGGCTTACCTTGTATGCTTGCATGCCTAGGTCTTTGAGTCCTCATCTCAGCATGTTTAGGTCTTTGTTTTGACCTACTTGAGCTCGTCCATGCTTAGTTCATGCATATTTTCCATGTATTGCATGCCTCCTTAGTAGTCCTCTTTATTAGCTTTAATACTTAAGGACCATTGCATGCCATACTTGTGTTAATTAAATGATTTGGCATCATTTCTTGCCTTATTTCAGTGCACTTAGTGTTGTTACACTTCCACTTTTATCACTCCTTGAGCCTTCTTGAGGGTTGTGCTCTTAGGCCTACTTGGTTGGCCAATGCATTGTGCATGCATACCTTGCCTTTTGGTGCCTTTGTTTTGGTGCTATGGCCACTGTCTTGGCATGACTGAGGTCTGTCCATTTTGGTTTAAGTCCATTGAGTATGTGGTTTTCATGTTGTTGCATGCTTGGTGTATTGCATGTTGTTGCCCTTGTTGCATTGCATCGTGCATGCATGCATTACATTGTGTTAAGAACCTTATGATTCCATTGCATTGAGTATGCCATCTAGTTCTTAGCATTTAGCAATGTGTATGTCATGTTATTTCGTGCATTGTGTATGCTATGTTGTTAGTGCATTGAGTATGCCACGTAGTTCATTGCATTGCGTATGCTTATGTTTCATTGCATTGCGTATGCTTATGTTTCATTGCATTGTGCATGCATTGAGTAGGCCATGTAGTTCATCGCATTGTGTATGCTTATGTTTCATTGCATTGTGCATGCATGTGTTAGCATTGTTCGCATATCATTAGCTTTGTTAAGTTAATCATATCACATTGCATTGAGTATGCCATGTAGTTGCATGTTTGCATGCTTAAGTCGCATTGTGCATGCCATGTTATGTGTTGTATTGTGTTTGGAATAGGTGTTAGTCCAAACACGGGAAACGAGAGACGTTTCATACTTGAAATGATGAAACGTGCCTTAATCCCGCTCGCCGATGCTCTTGATCCTACATGATAGAGTTCTAGGCCTTATGTGTTTACTTGTACATTCATTTTCATATTGAATTGTGCAACTTCGCCTCTCGGCCATCATGCATTGAAATGCGCGATTGGTGGCCCGAGGGTCGAGAACCACAGTCCCTTGAGCTTGTGAAATGATAGGGAGGGTGGTTGTGCACACATATCTTGCAAATACATTGCCATGCCCTTTCTTGCTCTCTGTTGCAGCAAATTGGAATTCAGCAGCAACAACTGGTCGGCCGACCAGTATTACTAGCTGGCCGACCACTTTTTCTAGTTTTCAGCACAGAAAGTGGTCGGCAGGTGGTCTCCTTCCTCAACAACTGGTCAGCACCCCTCCCACAGGTTCCCATGACGGAGTTTTAGCTTTCTGGAGCTTTGTGCAGTGTTCTGGAAACAATTGCAAGCAGAGGCAAATTGGGGCATCGCGACGGATTTCCGAGCGACACAACCGGACATGCATGCTTTCTTCCCTTTGAGGGCACCTCTGTTTACTGCTTTATTTAGCTTCTTTACTTAGCTAGATTAAGCATTTGTTTTGTACCTTTAATAGTTAATGCATTAGCTATTTCAATTTGTTTTGTAATAATTAGTTAACTAGGATTAGTAAATTAATTTGTTGTGTAATAATTAGTTTAATTAGCTTAGATTAGCTAGTTAGCTTTTTTTTATTCGGTGCCTCCATCGAGAGTAAAACTTCATTTTCTTTTTTTTTATTCGGTCCCTCCATGATTTTAGAGTAAAACTTCATTTCTTTGAAAATCACTTTTGAGTAAATGAAAGCCACCATGTCAACATATCTCAACACCAATACAAGATCATCACCTGATTCAAGAACTCATTTGAAAATCTCTCTTTTACATTTGAAATCCAAACCCCAAGTTTAACCCAAAACACCCAAATCTATAGATCTTTTGAAATAACAAATAACAATGGTAGAAATCATATCAAATGACTACCAAATATACATAACAAAATAGGTCACAAATATGTGTAGATGTCCCCGAACGTCCTGGGAAAATCCCGTTTTGTTCATTGAGCTCACTACAGTTCGGACTCGATGTCACGATTTTGAATCTAATCTCGCAAAGTGCAATGCAAGATCGATAAATCACCAAAGAGTCCAAATCCAGCAAATCATTTTGAAAAACTGATTTTAGAAAGAAGTGCCAAACATGGACTGTTTTGCCAAATACAGAGTTGCCACCTAAATATTTTATTTTGGGAGAATTGAGGAAACCCTGACTCATGCCTTAGGCCACGTGTCCGTCATCACCAAAGTTGCCTCGGCTCGGGAACTTGGGTACGATTGGGGAAGGTCATTTCATGAGCACCCCCGCTCGCCCGATCAAAGATCGGCTACTACTAAGCATGATATCTTGTTTTTGAAAACACATGTGCTCTTATTCCGGTTATTAACCTAGAATTACTATGTGATGCGCACAGCATACAAGTATAGACTAGATTGCCTAAGTTGGAACAAAGCATCGCATATTCGTTTGTTTTGAAAATGGATTGAAGTTTGCTACTCGCAAGTAGGCTAAAACACGGGTTTCGACGAATTATTCCAATTCAAGCAACCCAACCTTCACCCACAGGCATTCAGGCAGTTATATCACATAAGCACATAGCCTCATGGTAAGTATGCTATCATGGCAGTCACTCACACGCATGCAAGGATGCTAAAGCATAAACACTTACTAAATACTCCAAGCCAAAAAAAGAAGCTAATTAGAAAACATGCATGAATCCTAATTATGCTAAGATGCCTAATGCAACACATGCAAGAATGTAACTAAGATAGGCTCGGTTATTCTAAGATGGCATATGAGATGCTACAGGTAACATGTGTCAACTTGGAATTGAAATACGATGCAGTTAATATGATGCGCCGAGCCCGGTGCATGCAAAACAGATGAATGGATGCAAACATACGAGCATAAGGATGCTAATTGAAACGTGCCCTAAAACTAACCATTATAAGCTGGTAAATGAAAGGGAGAAAGACGTGGGGTTCGAAGACATACATCACACACACACACACACTTATTACAACATTGCCCTCTCTCGGAGGGTCTGAATAAATAATACAGAATCTAATTAACTAATTATAACACAACACTAGCTAATTAACAAATTAACTAAACTAGCATGCAAACTATGTAAAATGGGCTGCCTCAGCTCTGCTTTGAATGATAAAGATGCATGCATACTCGAGTCACCTTGTCGGGAAATCCATCGCGATGTCCCAGCTCGCCTTTGTTTACAATTGATTTCAGAAACTTGCACAAAGCTCCAAAGAGATGAAACTCTACCCTGGGAATCTAGGGGGAGGCTGCCGACCAGCTATAGGCATTGGAGACCACCTACCGACCACCCTTGGTGGTGAAAACCAGGAAAGGTGATCGGCCTGCCAAAAAACCTAGTCGGCCGACCAGTTTCTTCTCCTGGTTTCTGCATTTTCTGCAACAAAGGCAAGAGAGAGAGAAAGCAAGGTATTTGCAACACATGTGTGCACGACCACTCTCCCCATCATTGCATAAGCTCTAGGGAGTGTAGCCCTTGATCCTCGGGCCACCAACCATGCATCTCGATGCATTATGGCCGAGGAGTCGGATTGCACGACTCAATGTGAAATGAATGCACATATAAACACATAAATGCCTAAACTCCATCATGTGTTAGTCAAGAGTGTCGGCGACCGAGAATCGAGGCACGTTTCATCACTTGGAGTATGAAACGTCCCTCGTTTATCATGTTTGGACTAACTCCTATTCCAAACACAATGCAACAAGTAGAATGGCATGCACAATGCGACCTCAAGCATGCAATCCTAAGGTGATGCAACCAAGTCATGCAAACATGCAAAGGATGACGTGCAAACATGCAAACTAGCATACACAATGCTACGAACTAACAATTGCATACTCAATACACATGATACTATATGTCATACACAATGCACATGTGAAGACTATCATACACAATGAAGTGAACAAGGCATGCACAATGCAATGATCAAACATGTGACAACGCGGCATACTCAATGCTATGAACTACAATGGCATACTCGATGCAAAATAGACTTAAATCAAAATAAATAGGCCTCAGCCACACCCAAATCAGTGGTCATACATGATGAAAATGAGGCAACAAAACACATGCAAGATGCAAGGGCCCAAAGCCTAGAGCACAAGATACAACTGTATGAAAGCATGGAAAGGATGAAATATGGCATATAACAACACATGTTTCAGCTCTGAAATGACATACAAAATGGTCCCGAATCATGCAAACAACTCATGTTATGCATGTTGAATGGCTCAAATACCGAAACTAGTGAAGTGCATTACACTAGAGGTATGCAAAGCAATGCCCAAATAAACAAACCAACCCCAAACAGTCCCTATGCAGGCCCAAAACAGTGGCAAAATGGACTAAGATGATGGCTTGAAATGCACAAAAATGAAGCTCATTCAATGGCCCATAAATGAGGTATACAAGCACAACTCTTAAACGCATTTAAAGAGTGGAAAACATGGGAACATGGCACAAGTATAGGCTCTGAAATAACATGCTCAATGATGCCAAGACATGAAAACACCTCAAGTTAAGCATGCAAGGGGCTCCAAAACTCAAGGCTAGACAAGGACATTACACTACAAGTATGAATGGCAAGCATCATTCGACCAAGAGGCCTCAAAACAAAGCTAAGGCAGCCCAAAATATGAACAAAATCAGTTTGAAGTATGGCCAAAATATGCTAGAATCAATGGCCAAAACAACATGCAATGTAAGCTAGTAAGCATGGTTTACACTACAAGCATGTGAAGCATTCAAGAGGCCACTAAACCAGCTAAAGACAGAGCTATGATATGCCAAAGAATGACCAAAAACCCACTGAAACATGACCGATACATGCAAGAATGACATGCTCCTTTGATAAGCTATGAAGAGAATTATTCTACACATGCAAGAGGAAAACATGAGGTGACCAAACCAGCCCTAGACAGAGTCTAGACAGGTCCTAAAAGTCACTAAAAATGGCTTGAACCAAGGCTAGAAAGTATGAAAATATAGGCTCCTTGGAAAGGCCAAATATGCAAACAAACAAGGCCAAAAGAGAGAGGGTCACCCCTCTCTGATTTTGGCCCTCAAAACAGCATGCCAACCACTGAAAATCCATTGGATTTCAGTGGCTAAAAGGCCAAGCAAAGGTCAACACAAAGGTTTTAAGGCATGGCTCAAAACAAGACTAAATGAAGCATGCAAGAGGGTAGATGACCTCCAACAGAAAAATGGCCTTAAACAAACATGAATAATGCTTAAAAATAAAGATTTTCTCAGTTGAAAACAAACCTCAAATAAGCATGCAAATGAGGCTAAGAGAAGGATCAAAATAATGCTTAAAAATGGAGAAAATGAGTTACCCTTGAAGCTCAACAAAGACAGCAACTTCTGGACCAAAAACCCGGCTCCTTAACCTCTGAAAATGACCTCCAAGAACCTTGGGTTGATGGTGAAAGTGTTAGGCTATGAGGTGTGGTGCAAAAGGGTCAAGAACAATACACTTCCTAAGCCTAAATATAGAGACAAAAAGAGAGATATGTGTATGTGCCTTAACCAAAATCTGAACCCTCACAAAAGAGAGGGAGGCCTTCCTTTATAGACAAAGGAGGCCAAATCTTCTCAAAGAAGCTAAAAACCAAGGCCAAAGATCCTCCATACACGTGCATGGAGGATGCAGTCTGTGCCTTCCAACTAGCACAACTGGCAACAACTCACAGAGACAAAACTAGAGGAAGCAGGCCGACTAGTTAAGGTAGTCGGCCGACCAGGGTGAGTGGTCTCCCTCAAGGAAAAGTGGTCGGCCAGCCCATTTGATGGTCTCCCAACTGAATGTAAGCTAGTGGTGTGGTGAGAGACCATCAAATGTGGCTCAAAAATCAAGGAGACCAGTTTCCCGACAAAAAAAATTGACTAGCTAAGAGAGAAGTGGTCTCCAAGAGAAAAGATGGTCTCCCACCCTTGTACCACCTTCCAAACGATGAAAACAAGGTTCATGCCAAAAATGAGCCAACACCGATGCAAAACGAGGGTTCGGGGGGCAAAACGCGCGGCCGGGTGCCCCGAAAACAGGCTGTTAAGCACCAAAAGTGGCGTGTGACCACAAAGGTGGTCTCCCGGGCCGCAGTGTCCCTCTAGACAGAGGAAACAAGGTGTGTGCCAAAAACCATGCCAAACGGAGAATGTTAAGCGGTTCCGAACCGAGGCGCACGGCCGATGGCTCTGAAAACTGAAAACTGGTCTCCAAACGGGAATAGTGGCCTGCAACCACGAAAAGTAGCCTCCGGCCACTGAGAGATGGTCTACAAGACCTCTCCCTCCCTCTGGGAAGAAAAAGCAAGACCTAGTCCACAAACCGAAGCAAAGCATAAAAGGGTCCCGAGGTCCGGGGGTAAGGACCTCAGCCGAAACTCCGAAACCTCAGAACGAGCACAATATGCACAATCACCGAGCGCTCAATCAATGACGTCTGAGTCTTAAGGTCGGTCAAAAATGGGGTGTCTACAATATGCTACTGAACTCATATCGAGTTTAAGAAATAAACCCTACTTCTTCAAGTGAAAAACAAAACTCAAAGAGAACCAAAGTCGAAGAAACCGCGAAACTCTTGGATCAAAAGAAAACCCTTAACAAGATCTACAATCTTTCTCAAAGGACCAAGGTGAAAAGATGCCTTTATGCGAGTAGATCTAGAGATCTAAGTGGAAAAAATGTGAGCTTCAAAGAGTGAGATAGAGGGATTCACGGTTTAGAGAGAGAGAGAGAGAGAGAGAGAGAGAGAAAGAAAGTGTGTGTGAATGAGAAAAGTGTGTTTGGAGTCTACTTATAATGGTAGAATAATAGCCCTAAAGTCAAAGAAAAGAAGAAGTCAAATCTCCAAAAGTAGAGCCCCAAAACTGAACCAAAAATCTAGAATTTTACTCACAGGGGTCGACCTTTCAGACAGAGGTGTCGACCCTTAGGAAGAAAAGCTGAGACACTAATTTGTGCAGAGAGCAAGGATCGACCCTTGGAACTAGTGGTGTCAACCCTAAATTTCAAAATGTAACCCAGAACAACACAACAAGGGAAGGGTCGACCCTTAGAGCCCCTGGTGTCGACCTTATTAACCAACAAAGATATTAAGGACAGGGCCGCAAGGTGGTGTCGACCCCCCAGAAGGCTAGTGTCGACCCCACAACAAATTTTCTAAGTTTCCAAAGAAATTTTCAATGAAAACAAGCACAAACGAACAATCCCAACAAGTCCAAATCGAATCATACTCTTCTAAAACCAAAATATAACAACTCCAAAGACTCTCAAAATGAAAATAAATGAATTAAATACACTCTCCAATTGTTTAAAGGACACAAGTGCTATAACAAACAAAATGCACATTGTTCAATCTCCAATCTCAATTGAAAAAACCTTCAACAATTATTCACTCTTTCATCCAAGCAAACAAACGAAATGTACATCTCTTATTATGCAGCTCAATCTCAAGTAAACAATCATCAAAATATAGCAAATAAGATTCAAAATATAGCAATCATCAAAATACTACAACTTGATTGTAGAACTATCTCTTCAATTTTGTAAAAATTTTCAACTTAGAATGTTGACGACTATATATATATATATATGAGAGAGAGAGAGAGAGAGTCTATTACGTTGATGATTGGAATGAGAAAAAAGAAGTAATGAAATATAAAATAGGCAAAATCGTCTAAAATAAAAAAGATATGTTTTTTATGTTCTTAATCCATAAGAAATAAATATTAAAGGACTTTATACATTTAAGAAACTATTCACTTGTTAAAAAAACCATGAAAAATTAATTAACATGGATTAAAATTAGTTGAGTCTAAAGCTATATTACAAATTTTCACTTTACGTGGTTTTATATAGAGTTGCTATACCAATAAAAAAACATAAATAGAGTAGTTATACATGGCTTTTATGAATTACGTAAAATAATAGGTACAATAAATCCAATGATTAACAACATTTCTCTTACCCAGAAAAATTGGAAGAACATATCTATTATTATTTTGGGTAGAAAGAGGATCCACCAACAACAACAAAATATATATATATATATATATATTAATATATAAAGTAAACACTGAATTTGATATGAATGTCATAGTTTTTGTTTTATAAAAATGTCCTTCCGTAATTGTCACTGCAACTCCTAAATTCAATCATATCTATAGATGTATAATTGTAAATTTCAAGCACACCTATATAAATGTGCACACCTTCTTAGTAGATATATACTAACATATAAAATATAACTCAACATGGTGTAAATGTCACAGCTTTTGCTTTTCAAATATGTAATTCTCTTACCACCACTGCAATTGCTAAATTCAACTATCAAAATTGTTTTGAAACTCAAATACAGAAGTTCTAATAACCCTAATGGAGTATGGGTCTCACTGTGACAGTGATATTTGTATTTTTTTTTTTTTTTTTTGACTTTTCATGTCATTAGAGCTCATTAATTTAAAGGATGTATCATTACTGATTCAACTATATCTACAAATTTGTAATTGTCAGTGTCAAACACACCCATATAAATAAAATGCTCACCTCAATACATACATATATATATATATAAAGATATTAATTTCAATTCAGTGTAAGTTTTAAAAAATAATTACAAATAAGATGTAAACTTTATAAATACCAATAATTAAAATTATAAAAAAAATTCATAAATTTGCAATAATTTTATGGAAATTTTCTCCATATATTAAAAAAAAAAAACATTTTTGCTAAACATATATATAGGAAGTGCATTGAAAATACTTTTAACTAGGCTCCTGATTTACTTGAAACACCTTATTAAATATATATATTGGGTAAATTATAAATATATTATGATACTTGTTTAAATATTAATTGTTCTCTTTAATTATAAAAACTATATTACGTCTCTTAAAATTTTTAATTGCGTAATAAATAATTTTTTAATTAATGAATTATTAAGTCAATTAATAATTTTAATGAATTCAATAATGCATTTTAATTAATAGTTCTAGTAATTTCATTATTGTATAACAGAATAATTATATAGTTCTTTATTAATTCTATTAAATGACAAGTTTTAACAAGGTGATATTTGTAATTTTCAAAACTACTAGGAGCAATTTATATTTTAAACAAATTTAACGGAATGTATTTATAATTTGAGCTTTGATAGAGACTCCTCCAATCACCATCACCCCCCAACACACACGTGACGGGTGGTAATTGGAGGAGAATAAAAATAAAATAAAATAATCTAACCAATGAGAGAGAGAGAGAGAGAGAGAGGGGGGGAGGGGGGGTCAAGAGGGTGGGGAAAAAAAGGGGTCTGGGTCTTTTTTCTTATAATTTATCCTTAAATATATATATATATATATATATCTTCATATATATACAAGAAAAACAATTTAAACTATTTCTGTTGCATAGATAATTCTCTCTCTCTCTCTCTCTCATATTTTGATTTGAAAATCTAACTGTTTTACCAAATCTTCCTCTCAAATAGCAGATATTCATTTGAAGCCGCATATCAACTTTCACCAGAAACATGGGGTTTAAGGATCTTCATCTCAAGCTCAAGGTAACTCTCTCTCTCCCTCTCTCTCTCTCTCTCTCTCTCTCCACACACACATAGTATTCAGTGTTTTGGGATCAAAGGTTTTGAGCTTCTTCAAGACTATATATTTGATAGAGAAAAAAAAAATAAAAAAAGAAGACAACAAAAACAAACTCATTTCTGTCATATGTTTTCACTGTTTGATCACTCAGTTCCTGAAAGTTCTTCTTCCTTGATTGTTGATAATAATGATAATTAAGTTCCTACATACATATAAAAATCAACAATACTGCATGCCCAAAAAAATTATCCATAGTTTAAATTGGGCGGACTAGATTCATTATTGGCATAGCCCAAAATACATCAAATTTTAATCTACACCATACATTTACTTTCTAGGTAAATTCTGGGATACAATTTATGAGTTCCAATCTTTTCAGTATAACAATTTGATAGAAACCTCGAGTAAAACTCGCTCTTGAAAATCAACTTGCAAAGAGAGGGTGCCTATACGCATCAAGATTTTAAACTTTCTGCAATATCAACTAATATATGATCTCGTATATTGATACGTATCCCGATAAGCAAAGCCTCTTTCTTTTTTTTCTTAGATCAATTTTTTCTTTTGCAAGACTTCCCTCATCTCTTGACCATAACCAAGTCTTTGAAATTTCGTATCTTGACCTAGTATTGATCTTGACATAGGGAGAATTTTCATTCGCTCAGACAATTTTAAAATCGTAACAAAATTTCAAAATTTTGTGATTATCTTGAATTTGATAGGCATTTCAACTGAAAAAATTTCTCACCGGAGGCGTTGGGAAGAAGAAGAGTCAGACTGAGTTTGGCAGGAGGCCTTCATGGATGGTGCCAGTAACACATGGGTATCAAGTTGTTGATGATAGAGGCAAGTCGAACGGTGAGTTAGACTTGGACTCAAACTCAGACTCAGTTGTGGTGCAGAGAGAGCAAATTGAAGAACTAGAGTTATGGTTTTTTGGAGTTTTCGATGATAGAATTGGAGACGGAGTTACCAAGTACTTGCAGTCCCATCTTTTTGATATGAAACCTAAAGAGGTGATTCCTTTTAATCTTGTTCTTTCTTGTTTAGTCACCTTGATTTAATTAACCCCAATTGTATATAAGACAAATATATTATAAGGTGAGGTTTGGCTATTTATTTTTTTTTTATTTTTTTAGAATTCAGAAAAGCTGACGACTTTGATAGCCTTGGGAAGTAGATTCACTTTTTAATTTTTTAATTTTTTTAATTATTTTAATTTGGGGTTAAAAAGTTTAGTTTGAGAATGATTTTTGGCTTTTTTTTTTGACTTTTTTAACTTTTTTGTGAGAGAAAGAATATAATGATTATAGATTGAATGTTATGTTTTATTTTATTAGACTAAAAAATTTATTTTACTTTTTATGACTAAAAAAAAAAAAAAAAATCTCAATCTTGCCTTCCCAAACGAAGGCATAATTGTTATAGAATTTAACTTTTCTTTTCTTTCTTCTTTTTTTTTTTTTGGGTTGGTGAGAAAGTGCTATTTTTTAGCTTTTTTAATCAAAAACAAATAAATTTTTACTTTTTGACTTAATTAGCTCAAGCCAAACTGGGCTTACGTCAAGCTGCTTGACTTACCATTTGACATACAATGTGCATCAATTTTATATTCATTTGTTTAAATGGCAAATATTTTTCAGAAAATGTCTTCCACAAAAAAATGTTTTCTTATATTTAGTGGTTCAAACTTGAAGTGTACCTAATTTGCCCTTAAAAATGATAGTGTAAGTTTTTTAGCTACTAAATTGAGTGTATTTTTTTAGTTGCATTCTTAAAAATGATAGTGTTAACTACTAGTGGTTGTAGGTGGTGGTGGTCATGGTGGCAATGGTGGTAGTCTGATAGTGGTGACAATGGCAATGGTAGGATGGTGGTGGTACACCATGGCAGTGACGGTGATAATGTTATTGAACTAAAAAATGTTATCCACCACAAAAAAAGGAAAAGAAAAAGAAAGGGGCCTGAATCAACTAATTTCCATTTATTTTGTTTTTCAATGTAACAAGTTTCTGAAAATGTAAAAAAAAATATTTTTTTACCGAAACAAGAATGAGCAATCATGGTTAGTATTTAATATATTTTCAGGGTCAGCTAACGAAGAAAAGCAAAGAAACAATGAGAAAGGCATATCTAAGTGCAAGAGCCAAGATGAGAGAGGCAGAGCAAGTATCAGAGGAGACAAAGAAGATAGGTTCAGCATCAGCACTAGTGATCCATGGAGAGAAGCTTGTGATAGCAAACATGGGTGATTACAGAGCTGTTGTTTGCAGAGATGGTGAGGCTCATCAAATCAGTAGAAGGCAACAACATCATCAAGGGACCGAAAGACATTGGTCTAGGAAATTCATTCCAGGCAAGCACTGTACAAATATCTAATTTTTTTTTAAAATAAAATAGTTCCAGACCCTAAAGCTTAAATTCAGAAGGGTAAAATTGTCGTTATTCCATGTGGTTTGGTACCAAAGTAGTTTACCTCATCGTCATTTGAAAATATGCAATTTACTTTCACGTGATTTAAGACCAAAATGCACAATTAACTCTATTAATGAAAATTGCAAAAAAAAGACTTCTTATTGTGTCATTGTCTTCCTCTCCCCACTGTAACCCTCAACACTATGTCACAACCCCCACTGCCATATTCAACCCCATCACACCATATATATATATTTATTTATCTCTAGGAGGATGAACAATTGATTGTTTATTAGGCGCGGAAGGGGGAGGGGAGATTGTGATGAGTGGGTTAGGGTTTTCAAATAGGAAAAAAGACGAAGGAAAAAAGGGCATAAATATCTTTTTGCATTGAAATTTGACTGCTTTAACTTTGTTCATACCAACTCTTAAAATAGACACGGAATTCTCTAGTCATAAATTTCTCTATCCCCTGTCTCAATTCACTGCTAAGTAGTAAATCATGTCTTAAGATTCACATGCCTCGATATTCTTACATGATTCAATAGTTGAGAGTGCATTGGGACAGGGGACAAAGAAATTTTGGGACAGAAAATCCTTGACCCTCAAAAATAAGAGTGTCACACAATTTCTACCAATTTGAATGAAACTAGTAATAATAGTGGAGGTAAAGTTCAATAGTTCTTCTACTTGCATAGAAATCAATTACAACCAATATAACCTTTTTACATGTCTAGTTCTATGTAACTAGACTTTTTGAAAGTTCAAAATGATCTAAAACTATGTGAAGACACTTTGCAGGCTAAAAACATCATAGGGTAAGAGGATTTAACCCAAATTCACAAAAAGACAATGAATTGAGTTGCCCAATTCATGTGCATCATCTATCCAAACTTGCAAACCAGTTTCTCTTCGTAGTTCTGCATCTGATTGATAAGAACTCTGTTTTGTGTTCAATAACTACTGCAATCTCTGATGTTATTGTGTTTTTTGGGGGTCTTTGTGATTGTCATTAAATCTCAGGTGTTTTACGCATTCCTAAAGTGCGTATATTAGCGTGCGACTCTGGCAACACAGCAACCACCAAATCATCTAAAAGCTCAGAACTCATGGTTGGAGAAGAAAGGATAGACTCTGACACAGAGCTTGTCATCTTAGCAAGTACCGGCATCTGGGAGGTACAGTTCATTTCATTGAACCATTAGGCTTCACCAAACATCTTTTCTTGAGTGTTTCATTTTAACCTTGTTTTTTTCAATCATGCTTCACATTTCAACAATAACCTTCCAAGTTAAACTATCCCAATGGTTTTACAAGGTTATGTACATAATTAAATTATAGAAAAGTACTAAAAATATACATGTCAGTTCGTAGGTCTAAAAAGATATCTCCATTCGCTGGTATCTTCATTATTTACACTAAAGATGGGCTTCACTTAGGGTGGGCATTGAACAGGCTAAGCCGGGTTATGCACAGCATAATAAAGACATAAATATTGTCCCAAGCCAGCCACATCCCAATATCAGGCATAGTCTAACCATCTCAAATTCAATTCTAAAAAACTTCTAAATCTCAAGTCCGTCCACTTAACCTATCCTCACTATGTTGATATTTACATTTTAAATATTTTTATATGATTTAATTTTGTATATGTAATTGAGCGAACGGGGATAGCACAATGGTTGGGCCTTCACTCCCTTGCTCATCTAGTTGGGGTTTGAAACCCCATCACCCTCTTCCCCCTCCCCTTACGATAGCATACCATATGAGACATTCTTGGATGCCCTAAAAAAATTTGTGTATCTATATTTACACTAGAGATGGTCCTTGATATGTATATTCTTACTATTTTTTTGTAGTTTAATTTTGTGCATATAGACTTAAGACTTGTTTGGTGCAACATTCTTTAGACTGGAAGTTGCTAATCAAAAAGTAAAAATTGAAAGTACCCATCACCCTCATAAGCAATAAGCAAAAGCTGCATTGAAGATTCATGCATTCCAATGAATTGCACCAAACAAATCCTTATTTTTATAGTAATACAACATGATTGTCCTGGTTTTGTACTCTCTCTCTCTATCTCTCCCTAGGTGATGAAGCATCAAGAGGCTGTGAATCTCATCAGGCACATGGAAGATCCACAAGAAGCAGCAGAGTGTTTAGCAAAAGAGGCCTTGGCTAGGAGAACCAAAACCAATATATCCTGTTTGGTCATTCGGTTTGACTGACTACAATTTTCATTTATGTTTAGGCTTCTCTTACTGACATCAGTGATATGTACTCTTTTGGGTGGTGTTAAGAGTTACCAAAACAGTTTTAAATGAATCTTTTACAATGTCTTGAATTTTTTTCACTAAATATTTCTACGGGTCTTTTTTCTTCCTTATAATTCTGTTGTCATTCAATCAATCGCAATTTTTTTTCTTTTTCTTTAATTTATGTGTTAAAGTTTCTCTTTAATTGGTTCTTCGCTTGACACTGTAGTATCACTAAAAGAAATCTTCATTAAGGTAAAAGAACCTTGAAGGTTTAACTTTGGCTTGAATTAATTCCATAAAAATTATTCAATAAAAAATATATGTATACACACTATCGTGCTTTCGCTATCACTCCCACATCACGAATTGGTTACTTGGGGGCCTCTTTGATAATTCTTAATTAAACCAGCTTTTCCTAAATAAATGAAATATCCAAACTGACCTTACTGAGAATGGCTTATTTCCAATAACACTTCCATAGCTATCTTGACCTGTTCAGGTTCAACCAAAACAGTAGAAAGTTCCTGCATCATTAATGTCCATTCTTTAAAGTCAAATGTTAGATAAACCAACTACTAACAAGAATATAGCATTTGATGGGGATACTACACATTATGCTAGATGTGAATTTCTTCACCCAGTTTGGTGAGGATAGATCATTTTGTGGGTCATCTGATGCAATAATGATTATTAACAAGCTTATGGAGCAGTTTAACAGAACAGTAATTTTGCTTACCTTCCAAGATCGTCGCATCAAGCCCAAAACATCTATAACAAGTTTCTTTTATATTCTTGATGTTAGATTTGAATCTGACTCAAATATAGAATTCTGTGCCACAGGGCATGACCAATTGCTAGTTTCTCATAGGAGAAGCTCAACCCTTTTCTTTTCTTTTTTTTTTTTGATCAACAACAAAGCTTTATTGATAAATCAAAAAATAAAGAGAGGATAAGACAACCTCTTACAGGACAATGAGAATACAAAAACAAAAACAAAAACAAAATACTCCTAGCAAGCTAAACACGGGCAAAAACCTACATTGCACACACCGCCAACTAATCTCTAACTAACAAAAAAAGTGGGACTCCCTTAAATAAAGAGTTCCCCGACACTCAAAAAGAAATTAAGCGACAAACATGATCCCACAAATAATCCACCTCCCGGAACTTTTCTTCAAACAACCTCTCATTTCTCTCCATCCATAGAACCCAAAAAGTCGCAAAGACGACACAAGACTATTTTGACTCTCTTCAATCCTCCGAATGTGCGAAAATGAACGCAAGAGGCACAGGGACAGGTACAGGAGGTTCCTTTTTTTTTTCTTTTTTTTTTTGTCTTGGACTTTATGCAATTTTGACTCGGTTTAGGACGTGGGTTGTGATTTGATCACCAATCATTGTTCACTATAAATTGAGTTGTAAACCATTAAGGTTATCACGTTGTTTTGGGTGATAAAATTTCAGAGAAATTATTCTCTTTTTCTATGTTGCTCACGCTTTGCATGTATTTTTCAGTCATTCCATTTTTTTTTTTTAGCAGCAGCAACGACAAAATTTTATTGAGAAAAAAGATAAAAACAAGGAGAGGACAAGAAGTCCGCAAGCAATGAAAAGAAAAAGCAAAAGGACTACGGAAAATAAAACGTTCCACCACTAAGGATGGTAAACAACAACTCAATCCCTAGAAATCAAAAAGAGGAGTTCCTTGGAAACAACCCAATCCCTAAAAATCGAAAACAGATGAGTTCCTTTGAAGGGGAGACATTCAAAAGTCCAAAATGAAGCCAAATGCCTCGCCTTATCCCACATAGCTTCCACTTCCTTATCATCAAAAATCCTTGCATTTCTCTTCAACCAAATGGTCCAAAAAAGAGCAAAGACAATGCAGGACACAATGTTTTGACCTTCCTATTGCCTCCGAACCCAGAATCCAAGGTACACATTAATATTATGGACACAAAACCAGCCCCCAATACCAATCACCGAACAAACATAAAATTGTTCACATATGTAGATTACAAATCCCTTACCAGGGCTGTTCTGTAGTATGTTCTGTGGTCATAACATTTTTGAATGACGAAACTTCGTGGAAAACAAGGTTCAATGAAGTATAAAACTAACTTTCTGTGCAATAACTTAGAACGGGAGCTGAAAACCAACTTTTATCATTTGGGCATGAATAAAGGATTTGAATGTACAATAACCAATTTTTACAACAATATAGTACCAATGAAATAATTATATCTCTGCAAATCGATACATGAAATTTCTCACTTTTCACACCTGCTAAGGATGCAACCTCACTTTCAAATCCCCGTTGTCATGTTATCAACTTCTTTGCACTGGCTTGAATTAATTCCATAAAAATTATTCAGTAAAAAATATATGTATACACACTATCGTGCTTTCGCTATCACTCCCACATCACGAATTGGTTACTTGGGGGCCTCTTTGATAATTCTTAATTAAACCAGCTTTTCCTAAATAAATGAAATATCCAAACTGGCCTCACTGAGAGTGGCTTATTTCCAATAACACTTCCATAGCTATCTTGACCTGTTCATGTTCAACCAAAACAGTAGAAAGTTCCTGCATCATTAATGCCCATTCTTTAAAGTCAAATGTTAGATAAACCAACTGCTAACAAGAACATAGCATTTGATGGGGATACTACACATTATGCTAGATGTAAATTTCTTCACCCAGTTTGGTGAGGATAGATCATTTTGTGGGTCATCTGATGCAATAATGATTATTAACAAGTTTATGGAGCAGTTTAACAGAACAGTAATTTTGCTTACCTTCCAAGATCGTCGCATCAAGCCCAAAACATCTGTAACAAGTTTCTTTTATATTATTGATGTTAGATTTGAATCTGACTCAAATATAGAATTCTGTGCCACAGGGCATGACCAATTGCTAGTTTCTCATAGGAGAAGCTCAACCCTTTTCTTTTTTTTTTTTTTTTTGATCAACAACAAAGCTTTATTGATAAATCAAAAAAGGAAGAGAGGATAAGGCAACCTCTCACAGGACAATGAGAATACAAAAACAAAATACTCCTAACAAGCTAGACACGGGCAAAAACCTACATTGCACACACCGCCAACTAATCTCTAACTAACAAAAAAAATGGAACTCCCTTAAATAAAGAGTTCCCCGACACTCAAAAAGAAATTAAGCGACAAACATGATCCCACAAATAACCCACCTCCTGGAACTTATATTCAAACAACCTCTCATTTCTCTCCATCCATAGAATCCAAAAAATTGCAAAGACGACACAAGACTATTTTGACTCTCTTCAATCCTCCGAATGTGCAAAAATGAATGCAAGAGGCACAGGGACAGGTACAGGAGGTTCCTTTTTTTTTTTCTTTTTTTTTTTTTTGGACTTTATGCAATTTTGACTCGGTTTGGGACGTGGATTGTGATTTGATCACCAAGCATTGTTCACTATAAATTGAGTTGTAAACCATTAAGGTTATCACGTTGTTTTGGGTAATAAAATTTCAGAGAAATTATTCTCTTTTTCTATGTTGCTCACGCTTTGAATGTATTTTTCTGTCATTCCATTTTTTTTTTTTAGCAGCAGCAACAACAAAATTTTATTGAGAAAAAAGATAAAAACAAGGAGAGGACAAGAAGTCCGCAAGCAATGAAAAGAAAAAGCAAAAGGACTACGGAAAATAAAACGTTCCACCACTAAGGATGGTAAACAACAACCCAATCCCTAGAAATCAAAAAGAGGAGTTCCTTGGAAACAACCCAATCCCTAAAAATCGAAAACAGATGAGTTCCTTTGAAGGGGAGACATTCAAAAGTCCAAAATGAAGCCAAATGCCGCGCCTTATCTCACATAGCTTCCACTTCCTTATCATCAAAAATCCTTGCATTTCTCTTCAACCAAATGGTCCAAAAAAGAGCAAAGACAATGCAGGACACAATGTTTTGACCTTCCTATTGCCTCCGAACCCAGAATCCAAGATACACATTAATATTATAGACACAAAACCAGCCCCCAATACCAATCACCGAACAAACACAAAATTATTCACATATATAGATTACAAATCCCTTACCAGGGCTGGTTCTGTAGTGTGTTCTGTCGTCATAACATTTTTGAATGACGAAACTTCGTGGAAAACAAGGTTCAATGAAGTATAAAACTAACTTTCTGTTCAATAACTTAGAAAGGGAGCTGTAAACCGACTTTTATCATTTGGGCATGAATAAAGGATTTGAATGTACAATAACCAATTTTTACAACAATATAGTACCAATGAAATAATTATATCTCTGCAAATCGATACATGAAATTTCTCACTTTTCACACCTGCTAAGGATGCAACCTCACTTTCAAAACCCCGTTGTCATGTTATCAACTTCTTTGCACTGGTCTTGCTACGAAAGGGTGACAAAAGAGAGAAATGGTGCGAAGCTGTAGCCAACAAAAGAAAATAATTGATCTAAAATCTTCATTTATTCAAGGACAGAAAATAAAATGTAGGGAGTGTAGCAATCACTTACACTTTTTGGAAGTAGATCCAGCGGGTGTTTTATCTTGAGATATTAGATTCTTCAATGCATGAACTGACAATGAGAATCAAAAAAAATAAAAGGTCAGCTTGCGATATAGTTTTATGGCTGACTGGAAATTAATATCAAACTTATCCATTACCCGGTGAAATAGGATAGTATTGAAACCTTAATATAATACTAAACAAGTGTTAGGTGGAGCAAATCACCAACATTCATTGAAAACCAAAATTATCCTCATTTATTTGTTTTTCTTGAAAACTTAGAACTACCCGTGTTTTGAATAAAATAAATGAGTTGATTTAAACTCTTTCAAGGTTCGTTTGGGAATTGATTATTTTAGTTGGCTTTTTGACTTTTTACAAAAGATGTGCAGAAAAGTAGAGAGAGTAATATGATAATTTATAATGACTTTTTGACTTTTGTGATTATTTTAGCCTATTAATAAGCTTAACTCAAGTCCTAATGTAGACAAATCATGCATTTTATATTTCATCGTCCATAAGATTGTAAAAGGCAGTAAAATGCATATTACCTTCACTAGAAGAAGCTGCATTTGTTGCATTGTCATCTACCTCTGAACCATTGACACTCGCATGATCTGATTCCACACTGAGCTCACTTCCAGCTGAACTATGGTTCTTCCTCCCAAACTTCAAGAGCCGTCTAAACCCTTTTGGTGAATCCTTCACATGAGGCTTCTCCACGGCTTCTGGAATCATTTCCAATTTCAGGTTTCTAAAACCAGATAATACTTGTGCTTTCGTATTTTCCACACCTGTCGCAACTGTCTCTAAGCTTGTTGAAGGTTCTTTGCCATACTCTGAATTTTGAGAAGAAGAGAGCCGAACATTAGGGGCTTGGTATGGTTTTTCAGCTATATGGATGCTCGAAGTCTTGGGTGGTTCCTTCTCTGGATGACATGTCGTTACCTGACCAACACATAGTATTATATCATAAAAATAGAACCAGAAAGTTTGATTGCTTGCCAATGCAACAAACTATGGATATCCTTTTCATAACAAAGAATTGAGTTTATCTTTATTGGAAAGAATTAACTTGCTGCCTTCAGAAAAGTTCAGAAAAAAAAAAAAAAAAAAAAAAAATAGTATTTAAAGACAGGTTCAAATAGTGCTGAATTGGAAATAGGAAAGTAACAATTCTTTAAGATATTATAGCAGATTTTGGGACTGTCAATTTGATGAGGACAGCAAAGGCATTGGATGATAAAGATTCGATAGCTTTTTGAAAATTTAGAATTTTTGGAATTATATCAAATAATTAGAATTTCATTTTTGTATCATTTTATTTTTGGTAATTGTTAATTATGGTTGCTTGAATGCCTATAAATAGGCCATTATGTGTTAGGGTTATGGAGACTTGAATATTGAATTGAGAAATAGGATTTATTTTCTTTTATTTGGGTGCAGTGTGGTTTGTTCTTTTCGGTTACATTGTTATTATATCTGGCTGTCCTACATCACGACTGCCACAAATAAAACTATGATTTAGAGTGCGGCATCTACATTAAAATCATGTGGTCAAATCAAGCTTAATTACTGAAACAAAACTGTCTTAAGTAGGAGTATCAACTATTTGCCTAAAACAATCAAATTTGGAAGACAAAAGAGTATAGAGCTTGCAATATGTTCTCTTACAAATTGAGGTCCAACATTAATTTAGCAATCAAATAACCTCTGAATCCAATAGTGAGGTTTATACATGTAATAGGTTTGTTTTTGTACTTGTTTAATAATTTATTAGAGAAATGCATAATATAGCATAAAGTGCTTATGAAAAATTTCTTTTTTCCATTGTTTTTAACATTTCCTACATTCTTGGATCATGGAACTGTAACACCCAATGACTTAAATTTAATTAGTTTCACTTGGTAGAGATTGTAATATGAAAATCACATTCCTTCATTATGTACGAACCATAAAAAAAATTAATTTTGATTCTACCAATCTTACCTCGTAAGGCCTAGGTTGTGCTCCCAATTGTCTCTGAATGGGTTCTACATCAACTCCATCCATGGCTGAAGCCGGTGCTTGAATAGCTGCATACTCTGATACCATCTCATTTTTCACTACTTTGTCACGATTGTTATAATGTTCCTTTCGTACGCCTAACCTTTCTGCTGATGCATGCACGACAGGAATAGAAGGCTTTTCACACTCAAGCATCACAACAGTCTTCTCGATTACTGGCTTGTCATCCACATCACTCTGATGTGTGTGTTTGTCATTGTTCTTATTTAATTCAGTACTTCCAGAAGTTTCAGAAGACTTCTTCCCATTCACATTCTGTGTCATCTCCTTGGGTGCCGATTTGTTCTGGCCTACATCTGAAGGCCCTTTAGATGTTCTGATCTTCAGTTCAGGAAGAGTTGCAGCCTTGATTCGATCAAGGTCTATAATAGCAGATATTTTCTTGCTCTCGGGCTCATTAGACACCTTTCGCTTTGATACTAATTCAGCACTTGGTGTTTTCTTGCTCTCAGGCTCATTAGACACCTTTCGCTTTGATACTAATTCAGCACTTGGTGTTTTCTTGCTCTCAGCCTCATTAGACACCTTTCGTTTTGATACTAATTCGGCACTTGGTGTTTTCTTGCTCTGAGGTTCATTAGACACTTTTCTCTTTGATATTAATTCGGCACTTGGTGTTTTCACTGGAAGAACAGGACTGCTAATTGTTTTAGGCTCTGATAATCTTCTGATTCGTGTCATGGAAGTCTTTGAATCAGGAGTAACACCGCTGCTAACTTTCCTTGACTCTGGCAATGATGAAGCTGATCTAGTCAACCTATTCCCCGGTAAGTGGTTCCCATTACTCGATTTGCTGGTTTTAGAGGCTTTCTGAGATTCAATGGATCCAAGTGAAGCAGGTCTTATCTTAGATCTCTGTAGAGGAGATGATGATCCTGGCTCTGAATCACTAAACTTTGATCCTCTATGAGAGCTGAAGGTAAGTTTTGTTGGTATTTGTTTTTTGGGTTGCAGTGGTGATGGTGACCTAGCAGCAGTAGAGCTGCCTCTCGCTGCAATTCTCTTTTGCCTCTCTATCTTCAAAGCTTCCAATCTTTTCAAATCCTCCTTTTCCTGAAAAATAAATAAATAACTTGAAGATATAAAAGTCCATTGGAAATTTGAAGATGCCCAACATGATAGCTGGCAACAGAAGCATTAAAGGCTAGCAATGCAAAATTGGTAAGATGTGATCTCCAAAAGGATCATGGATTCATATGGGCCATTTTGGCGCAAGTGTTCTAACTTGTCATTGTACCATAGAGTGTACAACATGGTAGTTAGAATCTTACAATTCACGACTCGATAAAAGTTTCCAGCAAAATGATTCGATTTGTGCAAATGAATCTTAAATTGACTGAATCTTACAATTCAATTGCAATTCACTACAATTCATTGTGATTCATTACGATTCAGTTCTGTTTGCATAATGCATAAAACGGTGCTGTTCTTGCAAAATAAAAAAATAGATCAACCAAATATATTGATTTATGTTGTTATATATATATATATATACTTTTAATGTGTTTATTTCATTGTAAGCACTATATGTGTATTTTTAAATGTATATACATGTGTGAATTAATATATTATGCTAACTAAAGTCAATCTTATGATTCACAATTCACTATTTTAGCAAAAACAATTTATGATTCAATTTGCGATTTGACAACAATGGTGTACAGGTATAATAAGCAGTACCTGCTCTTTCTTCATTTTCTGGAGATCAGCTTTGAAAGTTCTTAGTTTCTCAGCACGCGCTCGTACATCATCTGAAAGATTCATTTTTGATGGTTTTGCTTTCCGTATTGGTCCCACAGTCTTCTTTTTATCCGAAGCATCTGAAGTCAGTTTTGACTTCCGGTCCTTGTCCGACTTCTTCAACCCTTGCTTAACACGAACCTGCATGTCATAGTCTAAAGCAGCGTCGTATCCAATAGTCCTTTTTTCCGTCCTGCGTTCAGGCATCAAGCTCAAATCATCCGGCTCATAGCTAACATGGTTTCCAGTCCTGTTATAACTGTTTTCCGGCTTTTGAATTGTTGAAGGGAGCTCAGAATCCATGTTAATAGCAGTTCTGTCATTAGGACCAACTTGATCTAGCGACATTGACCGGGACGGAACTATGAAGGATTCATCAGTCATATCTTGAGGCAAACTCCTATCCAAATTAATGGTGGTATGTGGCATGTATCCATTTACAACCAGAGGATCTGATGAACTCACAAAATACGATTGGTTCTTTCGTCCAACAATCATAAAATCTTCATTTGCAGCCCTTCTATATGCAACCTTTCTTCCATTTATTTCTGTATATTGTACATCCATTTGTTCATCTGTGGATCCTCTACCATTGCTATAATGAACCTCTCCTCTAGAAGGTAAAATCTCATCATTTGATGCCCTCAACATCCGAGTCACATTTCCATTAACTTTATGAAATTCGGTTATCCTCCCTCCTTGTACTTCAGCTTGTTCTCGCCCAACAACAGTTAAAGGATCATCACCAACTGTGTTTAGTCGTCTCTTGATTTGAACATTTTTTTCGGACGAAAACATGCCTTGATTGGCAGCGTGATTATGTTCATCAGCGTCTCTAAGTAAAAAATTTTGAAATGCTTGCCAGTGTCCTCCATCAGTCTCCTTCCCATAACTAGTGTCCTCCTTATCATGTGAATTTGATTCATCCATCGACTTTGCTTGACCTCCTTTTCTTTTCAAGGACAGAGAGCTCTTGTGCAAATCCACAGCTTCATTGTCAGTGTCAGAGTCAGAAGCTGATTGGGATTCACTACCTGAAGAATTCTTCCCTTTTGAAGTGACATAATTGATGTTTCGAATGACAACCACGCCTGATCGCTTTTTATCTGATCTTCCGGCCCTCTTCCGTGGTCCCCGGCTTTGTGAAGCTTCCTTCTCCAACTCCAAATCACCCTGTTCTGATTCAATGTTGCTGTCTATACTATCCATGGAGTGCCTTTTCTGTCCGGCTCTATGACCAACATTGAATCGAGAATCCTCCATCGGTGGATAAGGTGACTGATAAGATGGGCCATTGCCTAGATAGTTAGGATAGTAGGGTATTCCTTGCACAGGATATGGTTGATAGACTGGTAGTGTACCAGGTGGAGAATGTACAGGCCAGGGAGGAAACATAGGATGTGGAAATGGACCTTGAATGTATTGTTGTTGACCTACTGGGACTTGGTGATCCATGGGATGCTTTTCATCTGGGCAACAAGTGGATACAGTTAACTGGAGAAGTGGAAAAATTCAAAATGCCAAAGGTAAAATAAAAAGGACACAACAATAAGGTTATTTTAGTAGCATTTTAAGAGGAACCCATGAAATAATGAAACCCTCATTGAATTTTTTTTAGGAAAAGTACACTAACACTTCTCTCAAGTTTTTTAAAATAAATTCAAAACAAAATAATCTAATTTCTCCTTTAATTTCATAAAATAAACCTCAGGCATCAGCAGACAGTATGTGACTAAAATGGTTTACTAAATAAGGTTAAGGTACACCCAAGGATTTACCAAAAACAAAGGGATAAAGTAGCATGAAAAGCCAAAACGAGGTGAACAAGAAATAAAGTTCTTTCCATGATTCTGTGGGCAACTGACAAGATTCTAGGGCCCTTGATATTTGCCATTGCAATCGATCACTATGTTTATTATGTGATAACCACTTAAAAAGGTTTTGTGCCTTCTTTTCATGTCTAACTATGAAAGAAAAATATCAATCTCTCATTCCTTCAAAGATCTAAAAATTTTCCAAACTGGTGTATAAGGCAAAGCAACAGTCTCGATTCCATAAGCATATAAACTGGCCTCTCACGCATCAACTTGAACATGCATCTTCTGCACGCGTGTGTAATGGAAGGTGTAAACAGTGGAGCAATTAATTTGGAAGAGATGATGACAGAGGTAAGAGTCTAGTGCCGTCCTCGATAAGATTAAAGGAAGACATCTTTTGTTGGTACAACCACTTATTTATAACTTGGAGCTCATACCTGCACTTGAATCAATGCCTTCTTTTCTATTGTTCTCTGAAGCTGAGTCACCACGCGATTCGTTTTGTTTGTTAGCTACACTAGAAGGCATAATGCCTGATGCATCCATGGCAGAGAATCCTGATCGGTTGGTCATTGCTTCTGCTGCTTCAATTTCAAGCCATTGTCCAGTTTCATGCTTTCCCTTCCACAGATCAATGAACCTTAAGCACGCATCTCTGTTGCACAGGTAAATCTAACACCATAAGGAAATGTTTCTGAAAAAAATAAAAAAGTTGTAGGGCTACAATTATCGAAAGCAGGGGGGGAGTAAAAATCTCCAATGAATGTAATATCAAAATGGGAGGATGCAGAGGGAAACATAAATTACCAAAGGAAAAAAAGACAACGAAAGAAGAAAACAGAAAGGAATTGCTGCTTACATTAAACGTGAGGCCCCAAAGCATTCAGCAAATGACACCAATGGTGTCATGTGATCAATGTCAAAACCAGCAGCTACAGCACGTGCAAAGGCCATGCCTTGTTCTTTCTGCAGCACAGTTTTGCGTGTCTCCAGGACTTTTAAGAGCTGGACTCTGATTAAATATGCAAATCAAATATAATGAGAACAGGGCTCCTAAAAATATTCTCAAATATTTTCACCCATTAGACATACAAGCAGCTGACAGCAGCCATCACAACTTTAAAACGTGACATTTCTTTTTGAAGAAATCCAGTTCATTCTTGAGCAAGAAACATTTTTTTCATCGTTTCACAAATTTATAGGAGGATGAATGTGAAAGCAGATGATGCAGAACCAATGAAAATAAATTATCAGGTTTGCTCATGCAACATGATCATTGTTCATGAGACTGTGCGCAGGCATATATACTAGTACACCTGATGTCATTAGGTTTTCCCAACACAATATAGGCAGGTGTAAGATACTAAGGCCTCGTTTGGGAACAGGCTAATTTAGTAACTTTTTGGCTATTTGGCTAAAAAGGTAGGTAAAAAAAACTTATATGTTTGGGATGACTTTTTGGCTAATTACGAAAAGATGTGCAAAAAGTAGAGAGAAAAGAGAATCTTTGACTTTTGGGTATAGGTTGTTGGCTTTTTGGCTAATTTAGTAACTTTTTGGCTAATTGGCTAAAATAGCCTCTTGCCAAACGAGGCCTAAACCACTATCAAAGACAATACTTAGGCTAGTGCAAATAATTGAAATGGAATAGATGGGCCCGTAGAAATGTTCTTATCATAACTACACTTAAATTCATGCAGATGGCTTAACAGCCATACTTGTAGGTACACACACAGTTATTTGCACTTGGAAACAGAAAGACAACGGAATCCCTAGAATCTAGTGACTGGAACACGTGTGCATTTGCAAATGACTTTTTTGTAAAACACACACTTGGACATGCATACCAATGTATTTAAATTTTGCATGTTTCTCGTAGTGAACCAAAAAAAAAAAAAGAGTTACAATCACCTCTTTCGTATTCCAAGTTATATGGTAAAGTAGTTTAAAAGTCAAGTAGAGAAGATATTGAACACAAAGTAGATTTGTGACATTATGAAAACCAATACAAAGTAGATTTGTAACATCACATACGTCTATTTGTATATATGGATGCCCAACGGTGCAATATAAGCAGAATTTGGTAACCTTCTTGTAGTATTTTTGACATTCAAACCAATATAAATATATATATATATTTTATCAGCAACAAAAGAAGAATTTTATTAAAATGAAGGGAAAAGAAAGGGAAAATACAAAGGCTGACAAGAAGTCCTCAAAAGCAAAAACCAAAAACGTCTAACAGGTCACACACAGACTTCCAATTGCTAGAAATATAAAAAATAATAATAAATAAAATAAAAGCAGAATTCTCCTAAATGGGGGAGCTACTGAAGCCCAAAAAGATGCCATGAACCTGATTTTCTCCCACATCCAAAAGACATCAATACTTTATCGTCAAAGAGCCTTGCATTCCTTTCCAACCATATGACCCAGAAAATGGCAAAAACTGAACAAAGCCCCAATACGTTCGCCTTTTTATTAGATCCCAAAAATCAAAAATCAATAGAGAGCATTGAACTACATGATTCAGGTGCCACCCAAGCAAGGCCACCCCACGAAAAAAAGTTCTGCCACAAACTCCTTGCTACTAGGCAATATAAAAAAAGATTTACACATAATGCATCATTGAGGAAAAAGATAACAATTAGGCCTCCTCTTTTGAAGGACATCATTAGTCAAAATACTTCCATGAACCAAAGACCATATAAAAAACTTCACTTTGAGAGGCGTAAAAGATTTCCAGATTTTTTTGTGAAGAGGAAAAAACAGGATATTGGGTTTCTCAATGATTTTTCCAAAAAAGGATTTACAAGAAAAAACACCGGAAGTATGCAATAGCCAAACCAATTTATCACTCGTGGAAGGAACCAATGACAAATGATCAATGTGAGACAACAAGAAGGCTGCATCACCAACCACCCTATCAGTGAGATTTCTAGCAAATCTAAGATTCCATGCAATCAGAGCCAAACTAGAACATGCCAATGACACAATGGAGAGACCATGAGAGTTTGCAATTCTATAAAGACCTAGGAAATCCCCGGCAAAAGAAGAATTTCCGACCCAAATATCCTCCCAAAACTGAATTGACTCCCCATTTCCCACCCTTAGAGAAAGGAATCTAGAGAAAAGAGGAAAAATGTGAGATATCCACTTCCAAGGAGCTCGACAATTACCCCTCAATCCACATGAATAGACCTACCATCATCAAGAACCCCATACTTGCTTTTAATAATAAAATGTCATAATGAGTCACTCTCCAAAGGGAATCTCCATAATCACTTCACGAGAAGAGCAAGGTTCCTTGCTACAATGTTCCCTAATGCAAGCCCCCCTTTATCCTTAGCCAACAAAATAGTCTCCCATCTAACCAAGTGAATCTTTTTGCCCTCATCCTTCCCTTCCCATAAAAAATCCCTCATTAAACCTTCGATACATTCAAACCAATATAAAATTGTGATTATGGATACCGTTTGACCTTGGTTACATCCAGATTTAGTTTCAACTTGTCTGTGCTCCAGCAAATTAAGTTGTAACTTACTACATCAACACAAATTAGGTTCGAAATTGTTCGAGAAAAATTGCAAACACCCTCATGTTAAACCCTTGAGCAATAAAATAAATGGAACAAATAATTATATCACCCGTGCTAGAACCAGAAATATACTTTGAATTTCCTTCTTGTGCGATTGATCCATTTGCCTCAGGTGGATGCACATCAGACTGACAGAAAAAGAAACCATATTATGATAATATATGATAAGTCCATCATATGAAGAAAATATTTGATGCCCAGTTACCTTGTAAAGAACAATTGCTTTTTCCTCATTACCATCAGTCATAGGTTTGCTGCCTGCTCAAAATTGTGAGTGTAAATCAATGCCACAAGAAAAAAGAAATTCAAATTTGGCAAATAGTATATTCAGTGTCCACTGCAATAGAGTACAAACATCTGTTGATGGAATCTTTCCTTGCAATAAAAGTTATAGAAAATAAGAATAAATAAGAAGGGAACTAGTAGAAGATCGCTGAATAAAGAACAACCAAAACCAGAGATGCCAAAGAAGCCCTATTTGACGACATCATGCAAATTTTAAGAACACACTTTCTTTCACATTTTATGCATACCTTCACTGCTTCCCACTGGTTTTGCTTGACAGTCTTCTACCTGCCAAACACAAGGGGAGTAAAAACCTGAATATCCTTTCCATACCATACAGGACATAAAAGTTCGGGTACATAACGCTTACAGTGCTCAGACCCATATGGCTGTTGCCCTGAATGGAAATTGCTTCCTCAATCTGTAAGATCTCAGATTCTATGGTGTACACTCGTTCCAATATCTCTGGAGTGCTCACAAAACGAACAAACCTTTGGAAACAAACACAAATTAGTACTTACCTTTCCTTTTTATTTGGCACAAACACACATTAGTCTACATCCTATTTCCCTTAAAGCTTCAAATTGACAGGCAACATCAATACTGCAATAGTTTCTTAGCTTCTGATCTAAAAGTAACCAAAGTGCCTTCAAAAAGTTTTGACAAAGACATGTAGAGGTTAACCAGTTGTGTCAATTTTGAGTAAGACTTGTAAAGTATAAACCTCAACTAAACAGTGCGAATTTGAATTTCCACAAGAACATTATGGAGTTTCACATACATTTCGACCGTGCCCTTGGTGAACCAAGTTGCTCCACTACCAGGTTCAGGTTGAAGCAAAATTGAATAACCTCCCTTGGCAATCTGATCTTGGGCAGTCTTCAGGTGGGCAAGAAAAGGATTCAGCAAACCTGAAGCAATTTTCTCCGTCTTCCCATTTGCAGTGATAATCAAATCATACCTGACAATAGAGCAGAAGTTAGGCTTGTGTTTGAAGTCAAAATCATTAAATGTCATCTAACAGCATTACAATGATAAAAGCTGGTGTTACTTATAGCTGCACTTTAGGCAAGATATGAGAATGCAAAATCCACTACCATAATGTTCTTTTTATTTTTTTAAGAAGATAACAAAAAGGGGAATACAAATATAAAAGGTCATAGCCAATGCACACATTCAACAAGGTTTGGTAGAGGTAATGGGTAGCAGCCTCCCCCACTTTTTTGCGGCGAGTCTGATTCCCGTGACTCAAAACCACACCAGTGAATAGCATTTGCGATCGCTATAATAGATGAGACAATTTTTTTTTATAGAAATATAGTTCCAACCAAACAGCTGAATAACTGAAAAGCATTAGTCACTAAATTGAGGAGTTAAGTTTTCAACCCACTCAAACTTTAATGTTGTAAAGAACCTTCTAATCAAACATGACGCGCAGCAATATCCGATCACAGACAAAGCAGTCAAATCCCAGTTAAAAATTGAATAGCAAATTCTGCACCAAACAGAATGTTCACCATTTCCTTTTCCATCATAAAGTCTAATCATTGTATTAGTTACCACAAAATCAATCCAAATTCTTTCCTTTTTTACAATAAAACTCCAAAATACAATTACTCAAAAAAAAAAAAAAAAAAAAAAAACTTAACCCATTGCTTGAGAAGGTTTATTTTATCCACAAAAAAAAGTTGAAACAATTCACCAAAATAGATGATGCAAAACCACATCAGACACAATGTGAATAGGTGGGTGAAATGTGATATCATATAAGTCAATGTACTAAATCAATACATTTGAAACAAAATTGTATCGCATGGCTTCAAATTTCAGAAATCAACGTACACCACGAATCGGATCTCTTGGCAAAAAATAAAAAAAGTGAGTTAGTCATGAAGCAGTGAAGAACATTGGGGAGAAATTACCTGGTTCGAGTAGGCGTGAGCTGAAAAATGGCAGAGTCGAGACGAGTACTAGACTTCATTGTTGAAGAAATGCCGATCAGATTAAGTTTGATTTCTTCAACACTAGTACTTGATCTCCGAAGAAGACAAGCGAATCATAACAAACACAACGGCAAATTAATCAAACTAAACTCACTCAATAACGTTGATTCGAAAATTTAGCTAGGTTATGCTTTGAGAAAGCAAATCCAGAGATCATATATAACAGACTTTTGGAGAGACTTTTAGAGAGAGAAAGAAAGAGACACCATTAACAGAGCGTGTGTGTGTGTGAGAGAGAGAGAGAGAGAATGCGTGTTATCTCCTTCCTTGGATACCGACTGGAGCTAGAGTGACAGTAGTGCTGAGATTGTTCTCTCGTTTTTGTTTTTTTTGGTCAGATTAATTACATCAACACGCCGTAAGGGAGTGCTATTTAGGATAAATTATAAACGCATCCTTGAGAATGTTTAAAATATAAATTGTTTCTTATAATTTAAAAAATTATAAATATTTTTTGTTAAAAAAATTTATTTAATAGAATTAATTAAAAAATAAAATTATAATTGTTCTCATATATAATAATAAAATTACTTGAATTGTTAATTTAAACATATTTTTAACATCATTAAAAACTATTAATTAACTTGATAATTTATTAATAAAATGGATGATTTGTTATAAAATTAAAAATCTCAGAGGGTAGAATCTAATTTTTAAAACCACAGTAGACGATTCATATTTTAATCAAACCTCAAATATTGTATTTGTAATTTACCCTTGGATTTATTATTCCACTGCTATTATGATAATTAATGATATTTTTTATCAAATATTATTAATTATTAATTTTTAATGACAGTTTAAAAATTTTATCACAAAAAATATTACTAATTATAAGTTTTTAGCGATAGTTTAAAAAAATTATCAAAAAAATCACTACTTTTTAAATTTTAATGATAGTTTAAAAAATTCATCACCAAAAAAATTATTAATTATAAATTTTAGTGAAAATTTATAAAAATTGTAAAAAAAAAAAAGCCACTTTTAGCAATATATATATATATATATATATATATATATATATTATTTTTAACGAAGATTTTATTAATATTTATTTTCAATAAAATTTTATGAAAATTAATAGTTTATGTCATTCCATAACTATTACGAAATATCACTTTATTTTCTTTTTTATTTAAAAACTCTCACATATTAATCATTTCATTATAAAAATTACATAAATATATTCTTTTAGGAGTTGGTCTAAGGAATTAAAAATGTAAATAACATATAAAATAATATTTGTTGATGGCTAAAAAAATTTATTTTTTTAGAAAAGATTAAAAATAGAAGTAGTATTACATATACTAATTAATATATGTATTAGTGTATTAGTTAGTGTTATATTATTATTATTGATCTCATATATTATATAAATTATAAATTTTTAAAATTTTTAAAATTATACCATATCATCTATTAATATATTAATACATATAATATTATTGGATTAAAAAGTGAAAAGGGAGAGTAATTTGGGAAATTGAAGTCAAAACGACGAAACGACAAAAGAGCAACAGATTCGAGTGGATCATAGGGAAGGTTCTATTTACACACACACATTCCTCTTTTTACACATCTTTCTAAATTCACACACCAAAAATAAATAAATAAATAATAATTTACTCAACACACACAATTTTATTCCAGGTATACCCATACACACACTCCCAATTCACACACCTTCTTCCACACCAACCAACAACGATCAAACCCTAACCCTAACCCTAGGCAGCAACCACCTTGCCGACGGCGCCGCAGCACCGGCGACCCCCCCTCTCTCTCTCTCTCCTCTCAGTCGCGAAAAGGAAGGCGACGACGACTTGCAGACGAACGGCGACGGCGGCTCGCAAACGAAAGGGGGTTCGGATGCTGATGGTCGAACTAGTGTGCTTTGTTCGGATGGTGATAGTCGAACCAAATTCATTGGTTCGATGGTTGATTTCCAAACGAAGGTGATTCATTCGACACTGGTAGTCCGAACGGAGGCGATTCCACGATGCCCGACGTGGTGGGGAAGAGAAGCGAGAAGGCAATGGTTCGCAGATGAAAGGGAGGTGAAGGAAAAGGTAACGGCGGTGATGAAGGAAAAGAGAGGCGGCGGCCATGGAGGATGATGGTTAGGGTTAGGGTTAGGGTTAGGGTTAGGTTTTTGGACTGAAAGAGACGGGGGTTGGAGAGAAGAGGAAGGTTATTTTGGTAGTTTCATTTTGGGACTGAAATGTAATAAAAAAAAATTCATTAAGTGTGTGTAAAGAGGGTAAATGGTGTGTGTAAATAGAGGCTCCCGGATCATAGCAATGATTTGGAATTTAAAATTACGAAAATACCCATATTTTTGGACCGAAGTAAAGAACCTTTAGGTAAAAAATGATAGTGTGTGATTAAGAGCAGTTGACGCTAATTTCGCACGGACTGGAACGCCTGTTGGTTATGCAAATGCCAAATGGTAATACTTGGGAATCCCCTTTTCTTTTCTTTTTTCTTTTTTTTTTAATATTTGACTAAAAGTCTCTCATTAGTCGCTTTTAAAATAAAAAGCACAACCTAATTTTTTTAAATTTGCAAGTCTCTTATAGAAGAAACACCTCTTTCGTCAAGAACAAATAAATTTATTTTTATTTTTATAGACAATCATATCTTTAGTAATAACTTTTATACTTGTAAATTTTAAATTAATTTAACTTTTTATCTATATATTAGTTTTATTAAAATTAATAATTTTAAAAGTCTCTCGTCAAGATCTATTAAATAAGATCTATTTTGCTTATAAAATTCTTTATAAAAAATGTAATATTTTTTTCCATTGAAACTAACGTCAACAATAAAATTTTACTAATAAAATTTTATTGTTTAAGTCAATTACGATGATAATTTTTTTTCTAAGAATTTCATAATCAACCTAAATCTTGTTTTATAAATCTTGATGGCAGGATTCTAAAACTATTAATTTTATTAAAAACTGACATTTAGATAAAAAGTTATATCATTTTAAAATTTAAAATATTAAATTAGTCACTAAGAATATTTTAATAATATGGGTGTGTGTGCTGAACTTTTCAATGAGATTTTTTTGTACTTATCCTTAATATATTAAAATTTTATTATGAAAGAGTTTTGACCAAATTCTCTTTCTTTTTTGTCCTTTTTTCATACCCAATTTAGCGAGTCCCATACCGATTAATAGTTCATCTCATAAGCTTAGCAATAAAAATGAGTTGTCAAATTGATCGACCATCGCTAAACATATGAACAAATTATGTTTTATTTTTAAAAAATAGATAGTAACTATGAGTTTAAATTTAAATTGATTGTTCATTAATTTATATATGATTAAACTGATTTTTTGCATAGATAGTCTTTCCTTAATATAAATAACATTAAAATGTGTAATATTTTTTCTTTGAATAAGTTATTTGTGTCAACTTCAGGTTATCGGTTTGACACTTGCCTAATTTATTTTTAGTGTAATTTTGTAGTGTCATAATTGGATTCGTGTTTAAAATTAACCAATTTAGCATAATTTTGTAGTGTCATAATTGGATTCATGTTTAAAATTAACCAATCCTAATCTGTTAATTTTATATATTGTTGGTGTCATTTTAGAAATTCTCACCTCTATAATAATATTTAGTTTTTTATTCAAACATTGTTAAAGAGAAAATTGGTAAACAATCTCAGTTTTTATACATAGAACTAATGATACGACAGTATTATTTTTGAAACATAATGTTAAAAATGTCATTCACAATGATCTAGCAGTGTCAATTTTTAACAAAATAAAAAATGCTGACAAGCGCCATCGGAATACTAGTTAATATCAGAGATGATAAATGGTTTAACAATAAATAAAAGGTTAAAAATGCTTCAAAAATAGTAAAAATTGTTTTGTATTTTTTGTTCTCTTCTCTATACTTTAGTGTTGTGATATCCCGGGTATTGGACTTGACTAGTATTAAGTAATAAGTTTGTGTGCATTACTTTTGGCATTTTGTTTATCATATTAGATCGTTGAGATTTCTTTTCTACTCTTATTTAATCTCTCTTAACTTTTTTGAGTTAAAAGTTCTGGATTTTGGGCATTGGAACTAGTTTCAAAGTATAAAAATCAATTTCTGAGTCTTTGGGCAAAACCACTCGTGCAGATTTGGCAACCACTCAAGCGGATTCTCACAGGGATTTTTGGGTTTTCTAGATAGAAAACTGCTCGTACGGATTCTGTAAACCGCTCAAGCGGATTTTGGAAAATTTTCTAGGTTCCTCTCTTAAGCAAACCGCTCGTGGAGGCATCAGAATCCGCTCGTGGAGGCATCAGAATCCACTCATGCAGATTGGAATTCCCTTCTCTCTACAAATGCACCCAAATCCAAACTTTTTTCTAAGATTTAGCTCAAATCTTCAAGAGTTTGAGAGGATTTTTACATCAAATCGAAGAGGGTGATGAGGACTACGTTTACATCCATTCAATCGAGTTTTCATCAACGTTGAGCTTTAGGGTTTTCATCTCCTTCCTCTTCCAAGCTTGAGGTAGAGACAATTTTAGAATTATATATATGTTTTCGCAAGATTATGCTTGTTTGAAGTATTTCTTACATGTTTGAGCTATGATTTTGGGTTGATGAACCCTAGATGATATTAGGAATGGATTTTCTCTATTTTACCAAAGCTTTTAAGAATATGAGTTATGTTACAAAGTGTGGGTGTTGTTTTAGAAAAGTCTTTCAAAAAAAAACAAAAATCTAGTTTTGGTGAAAACTCTAGAATTTTGGGATTTTGGAAAAAGGTTGAGATATTATAAAACTTATGCTTGATAATTTGTAATGTGAGTAAATGATGGAAGAAATTTATGTAGTTGCATCAAATGAGGAAATTTCATGAGGAAATGAGAAATTGTTGATTTAGGACGCTTGAGAAATAGCTTATTGTTGTGGTTTTAGAAAGACCAAATGCTAAAAATGATGATTAATATATGAAAAATACATGAAGGTTGATATTGTATTGTTTTATCTCTTGTAAGTGTATTATGATGCCACATTGATGAGAGATGTGGGAATTTGATCACAGTGGAGAATTGTGTGGTGGAATTGAAAATAGACTATATTAATGCATTGTAAATTTTGCATCGCTATTCCATTTTATCATCGTGGCAATTAGTTTTGAATCTTGCATTGAAAAAGTATTGCTTTGAGAAAGGAAATTGTGTTGTGCAACAAGATCACTTTGATTTGTTTCGCAATAAATACATTGGTAAGTCCGGATAGGAGATATAGTTGGTATTGGTTAAGTTGGCCTAAGTGTCCATGATGAAAGACTGAAAACACGCATAGAGGGGGTACCACATGCTTTCCGGTTAACAACCGGTAAAGTGGGGATTAATAGTACTTGTTATGCTTACTTGCAAACACTAATCTAGATATTACCTAAGTCGTATTTACCACATCTTAAACTACATTGAAATTATTGAATTGTTGTATCTTCAAATTGTATTATGCACAAAAGTTTCAAAAGATAGAGATATATATTTTTTAGCATGGCATATGCAACCATCTCAGGAGATTATATGAAATGTATATACTTTGTTAAGATTTTCCTACTAAGCTTTGTGCTCACTCTATGTGATTTTGTTCAAGGAAAAATGTGGTGATTCCGCCAAGTTAAAAGCGAGGAATGCATATTTTTTAGAGTACAAGGTTCTTTTCTTTTGGTTGTAATTATTTTTGACAAGTCAAGGGTTTTACGTGTATGGGTTTGACAATCATTATTTTGTGTAACCGGGCATAAGCTTTAGAAATTTTAGCCCTTGAGGGTATTGAATTGTACCCAACTTATTGTGACACATACTATAGATTCATATTCTAGGAATGTTGAGTGTATAATCGCATGTGAAATATTTTTTGTAAAACTCTAGAGTTTGATGAATACAGATGTTCACTACAAGAAAAATCACTTTTGGCGACTAAATTTTTAGTCGCCAAAAGTCCACTTTTAGTCGCCGAAAGTCGAGTTTTTGCTTTCAGCGACTAATTTTTTTAGTCGCCCCTTTTGTCGCGCATAAATGGTCGCGAGAGGTATCGGCGACTAAACTTTTTTTAGTCGGCAAAAAATAGCTCTTTAGCGACCAAATGTTTAGTCGCCATTGGTGCATTACACATTTTAAAAGCACACATTTGGCGACTAATATTTTAGTCGCCAATAGTCCATGAATCTCCGACTAAACAATTTTGTCGCCCAAAATAACACTTTTGGCGACTAAAAGTTTAGTCGCCAAAGGTTCTTCCGTAAAAAAAAAAAAAAAACAAATTCTTTGGTTTTTCTGAGATTTGAACCGTGAACCATTCCAAGTGCCAACACCTTTACCAACATACTCCCCCCACTATGCCACTTGAACCTCACATGATTATATATGCAATATATATTATTTATATACTATTTTGACCGGTATTTATACAAAACCATATCTGTAAATATAATTATTTTTATTGAATATAATTTATGTAAAAAATAAATTATTTATTAAAAAAAAATGTAGGCCACTTTTGGCGACTAAATCAATTATTTAGTCGCCAATTCTATGATTTTTGGGCTACTAATTAATTTGTTGTCGCTAAAAAAATATGTTTAAATTAAAAATAGCACTTTTCGCGACTAAATCTGTTTTTAGTCGCCAAAAACGTCCCGTTTTGGCTACTAAATTGAAATTTAGTCGCCAATTCACTGTTTTTAGCTACTAATTTTTTTTTGTAGCCAAAAATCTTCATTTTCAGCGACTAATCTTTTTTTAGTCGGCAAAAGACCCATAATCGGCGACTAAAATGGTTTTTAGTCGCCAAAACCATAACTTTTGGCTACTAAATTATTTTAGTCGCCAAAAACCGTCGCTTTTGGCTACCAAACACCCTTTAGTCGGCAAAACTGTTACATTCGGCGACCAACAAACAGTTTAGTCGCTAAATCCTTGGTATTCGGCGACTAATTCATTTTAGTCGGCAAAAGGCTTCATTTTTGGCGACTAAATCAAGTTTAGTCGCCATTTGGTCAACTTTCAGCGACGAAATTCTTCATTTTAGTCGCCATTTGTGCTTTTTCTTGTAGTGGTTGGAGATTCGTTGATGATGTGAATGTTGACGCTTTATTTCCCGTATGTATTATGCAAACGGAAGTTATCGTTTTAGAAACAAGATTATGTAATTAGAGGATGTTGAGTCTATATCGTGTAATTCTTTGGGGCGTGACAAGGGTGGGGCACTCATTAGCAAGATTTTTTTTTTTTTTTTTTTAAATTATGAAATATTATATAGAGTTTTTAGTTAAATTTCTCATACAGAATGATGCATTATTTTGTAACCATTTCATTTTAAAAAAAAAAAACACTCAATAATGTAGTTCATATTTTAAAAATACTAAAAATCACATCATTTTGAATATTTTCTATTAAAATTACATTTGTGCACCATTTCTCTTCCATTAACTAGTTCCATTAAGCTAACTTCTCAACCAATCACATTTTACCACATTACCAACAGCAAAAATAATTTAAGTTTACAGCACTGATAGGAAGCCCGAAAATCTGTGGCTCGAATGGCTCGAAACTGTCAAAACGACATCGTTTTGCTGCCAAAACGACGCAAAACGATATCGTTTTGACAGTTTCGAACCATTTGAGCCACACATTTTGTGGCCCTCAAACATTATTCTTAAGTTTAATAGAGCACTCATTACACACATTAATTTTAACGGATAAGCCTATAAAAATGTAGCTACAGAGCTGACATAATGTAAGGTGAGAAATATTTAAAAAGATTATTTTATCATTTTTTTTCAAATTTAATCACGAGTAATCATCTTCAATTCCTTTTTGTATTCTTTCATATTTGTTCCTTCTTGACACTATGGAATCTAAAACCCAATCCCAACAGCTTGTTTCAAATGATTGATTAAATTCAATGTTTGGAAGAAAAAAAAATCATAATAAAAATAAAAATAAAAATAAATGCTATTGATAGGGAATTTCGTTTTTAATTGTAATTCTCATATAATTTAAGAAAGTTATTACGAAATCTTAAAGTGCTAAGTGGTATTACGGACTTGGGGTGCATGTTGTAAAGTTCATCAAGGACATCTCAAGTGTATTTTCATTATTCATACTGTTTATATTATAAGATTTGTTGAATGAATAAAGTTTCGGACCCCCCAGTGGGGGTGATGGGGGTCTGCTGTGATTGTCTCAAAAAATAAATTTTTTTTTTTTTTTATTTCAGCCAACCCCAGGCCGACACGTGACACTGGGGGGTCATTCCCACTGGGGGTCCCTAGCATTGCTGTTGTCAAATATATCATATATAATAAAAAATCATACTAATTAGACATTTGTAACCCATAATAAGATCACATTTGTTTTAAATAAAAATAAACGGTTGGTATAATTTTGATAATTTTTTTAAAAATAATTAAGGGTGGTCATGGGGATATGTATGTCCAATTAATTTGAATTTTTTTTTATGAATAATATGCTCGACAAACCTTACAATATGAACGGTTCAAATTATCGAAAAAAGATTTGAGACGCACTCGATGGGGACTCAATGGGGCCTCACAATATGGGTGTTGTGCCACAAGGCACAATACCCCAATTCCGTGGTATTACATATGTTATCTCACAAATATGGACCCTCAACGCACATTATGTACGTCATTCATTGTTTCACTCATAAAATTTTTCGTTATGTCATTTGTTTATAGCAAGTTCAAATAAGACTACTAAATAATCACCGCATGTTTATTGCAAAATTATTGAATAATTATCCTTATGCTTATTGTGGTAATCCAAAAAATCTCAATTTATTGGGGTTAACCCAAACAAGTCCTAACAATAAGCCCAACCTAAGTAAAGAAACTCATCAAGCAAGTGTCTAGGGCAAGCTCATTCACCTCTATATAAGGAAAGCATCGCTAAGAAGAGAGGTACCTAATTCCCACCTTACACCACACACTATGGCCTTGTTTGGTTTGTATTTGAGAAACATGTTTTGAGATAAAAAGTACAAAATTTGTTTGGTTTGATTTTTTTTCAAAAGATGTTTTAAAAAATTATTTTGAAAGAGAGTTTTGGAAAAAGTGATTGATTTGATGTGTATAAGAGAGAGATTTGTTTGAAAAATTTGTAAACCAAACAAGTTTTGGAAAAAAAAATTGGAAAAATTTGTTTGGCTTGATTACTTTTGAAAACTTATTTGTAGAGAATTTTTCCCAAAATTTTTTTGAGAAACACAAACACAAACCAAACATTTCATTTTATTTGGTCTCTCTTTCATAAATGAGAACTAACTTTACCCTCGAAGTGTCCTTGGCCGATAATCCTAGTTGGGTGCATCAACCATATTTATTTTTACAGATTATAAGCCAAACTCATCTCTTCATTAGATATCTTAAACAACCCATGTGAGAGGATTTTTGGGGGTCTCATACTTATATTTGGTTCATTAGCATGAGTTAGAATGTAATGATCATATTTTATCAGAATGTCCATTCACACATCTGGTTCACTAAAAAAAAGTTCCGAAAATTGAATTGTAGATGGAATAATCATTTATCGTTGTAAGAGAATGTGCATTCCATAAGAAAAGTAAGTAATGGAGTACTTCTATATCTATACACCATTTAATCTCTGTACATATCTTTCTTAGTGCACACACTTAATAAATTTGTTTACTTTTTGTTTTACTCATTCCACATACAAAATGTTTCAAATTTGCCCATAACATATAATATGTGCACACATCAACACAAAAACCCCCAACGCATTATGCACACACACCACACAAAATATAAACTTACACCACACCCCTAAACCTAAACTATGCCCTACACACACGACATATTTCAGCACTCTTTGACAGTACTCTGATGATATGGGTATGCCATTTTTTAAAATCAATCAGTTTGCTTGTTTTCATTTTTCAGAAAACACTTTTCAGAAAATTCTACTTTTCTTATTTTTCGTATTTTTTTGTTTTTACTGAATTTTTTTAATATTTTAAGCAATTTTTTTACTTTTTAGACACATCTAACATAAATATACCTAAAAAGTAAAAAAATTGTAAAAAAAATCTTTTAAAAATTCACTAAATACCAAAAATATCAAAAAAAAAATACAAGAATTTAGTATATTTTTTGTATTTCTATGTATTTATTAATTTTTTAAAATATTTTTTCACAAGTTTTTTACTTTTTAGATACATCTAACTCAGGTGCATCTAAAAAAATAAAAAAAAATGTTTAAAATTTAAAAAATATTCACTAAAAACAAAAGAATACGAAAACCAAAAAACTCAATTTTCCAAAAACTTAATTCAGAAAACTCAAACCAAACACACTGAATAAATTTTTTGTTATTGTTTTACTATTATTCTACAAAAACTAATGCTCTGTTTCGTTTTGAGTTTTTAAAATATATATATTTTTTAATTTTAAAATATTATTCCTTTGTTTTTAGTAAACTTTTTAGATCTACTTAATTTAGATACATTTAAAAAGTAAATTATTTGCCAAAAAAAAAACTAGAAAAAAATAATACAACTAAACCCCCCCCCCCCCAAAAAAAAAGGAACTAAATTTTTGTATTTTTTATGCCGTTTAAGTGTATTTAAATTAAATAAATCTAAAAAATGTAAAATAATAATTAAAATATTAAAAATGTTCACTAAAAAAATATACAAACTCACCTTTTCGTCGCCTAATTTATAATGATAATGGTAACAATGGAAGAGTAGGTCGGATCTTTTATTTTTATTTTTTTAAATGTGTATTGAGAATTTTCATATAAAATATGTGTATTAAGAAAATCTAGTTTTAAGGTTTGATGTATGTATTGATAGACATATTAGTTATTTTGTTTAGTGGTAAAATTGTAAAAAAAACTTTATTCATTAATGCACTGAGGATGTGTGAAAATAATAGCCAATCTTTCCAATTCATATTCATTTTTGTTTGAGATGATCTAAATAAGTGCACTTTTTGACTTTTTATGAAATATGGGTTGGATTTGGGTTGGATTTGAAGTGATGTGTTAAAGAAGTGATGTGACTTAAATAAAATGATGTGACTTAAACAGAATAGTAACTTTTTGACTTTTTAACTTTTTTAAAACTTGCCAAACCAGTCCTAAATATTACTTTAGTGATCTGATGGTGCTACGGAAAAAGACCGTCGTTCAACGAATAAAAATTACTCTACGAATGGTAGGTTGATCTTCCTCAAAAATGGCAGAGTCGAGACGAGTACTAGACTTCATTGTTGAAGAAATGCCGATCAGACTAAGTTTGATTTCTTCAACACTAGTACTTGATCTCCGAAGAATACAAGCGAAACATAACAAACACAACGAAAAATTAATCAAACTAAACTCACTCAATAACTTTGATTCGAAAATTTAGCTAGGTTTTGCTTTGAGAGAGCAAATCCAGAGGTCATATGTAACAGGCTTTTGGAGAGACTTTTAGAGAGAGAAAGAAAGAGAGACCATGAACAGAGTGCTAGAGAGAGAGAGAGAATGCGTGTTATCTCCCTCCTTGGATACCGACTGGAGATAGAGTGAAAGTACTGCTGAGATTGTTCTCTCGTTGGTTAGTTTGTTTTGTTTTTTTCTTTTTTTTTATATATTCAATTTTTTTTTTCAGATTAAGTACATCAACACCCCCATAGGAGAGTCTAATTGGATCTATTAGCCCCGTTTGGTGTAGCTGTTAAAATAGCTTATAGATTATAGCTTAACAGATTATAGATTATGACTTTAATCAGAAGTTGTTAATTTGTTTGGTGTAGCTGTTAGATTACAGATTTAAGTTGCTGAGTAGTGTTTGTTAAATAAGTTGTGAAACAACTTTTTCAATTAATTTTTATTTTTTGTTATTTACTACTTGTCTACATTTCTCATAAAAAATAATAATAATAATCTATAGTCCATTTGGGTCTTTTTTTATTTTTTTAAAAAATAAAAACTAAAAAAATCTAAGAGTATAACTATAAATTAACATGTCCACAGCAAAAGCTGATAATCAGAAGTAAGGGGTAAGCAGCTTCTCAGAATGAGCTTTTTTGAGTTAAAATAAGCTGTTAGAATCAGAAGCTGTTTGAAATAAGTTTAACCAAACAGTCTAAAATAACTTTTTCAAAGCTAAAAGCTATAAGTTAGCTTTCAAAAGCTGAAACAAACACCCCCATTATTCGACTGGTTGAATGACTGTTTAAAAATTTTATCACAAAAAAATGTTATTAGTTATAAATTTTAGTAATAATTTAAAAAAATTATCAAAAAAGAGTTATTAATTTTCAAATTTTAGCAACAATTTAAAAAATTTGTTACAAAAAAATATTATTAATTGTAAGTTTTAGTAAGAATTTATAAAAATTATGACAAAAAAGTCACTTTTAGTAATATATACAAAAAATTATTATAAAAAATTATTTTTAATTACGATTTTACTAAAATTTATTTTTAATAAAATTTTATTAAATTTAAATCAAACTATTAGAACATATTAATAATTTATCTTATCTCATAATTATTACGAATAAAGATATCATTTTATTCTTTTTATTTTCGAACTCTTACATATTAATCATTTCATTATAAGAATTATAGAAATATATTCTTTTAGGAGTTGGTCTAAGGAATTAAATAACAGATAAAATAATATTTGTTGATGGTTAAAAAAAATTATGTACTAATTAATTTTTTTTTTTAGAAGAGATTAAAAAAAGTGAAAAAGGACGAGGAGTAATTTAGGGAATAGAAGTTAAAAGGACGAAACGACAAAAGAGCAACAGATTCTGGTGGATCACAGCGGTGATTTTGAATGTAAAATTACGAAAATACCCGCACTTTTGGAGCAAAAGTAGAGAACCTGATTAGGTACGAAATGATAGTGTGTGGTTAAGAGTAGTTGACGCTAATTGCGCACGGACTGAACGCCTGTTGGTTATGCAAATGCCAAATGGGAATCCCAGTAATCCCGTGAGTTATTTATTAGTTATTTATTCCGTAAAAAATTTTATCGCTTCGTTTGGAACAAATTTTTTTAATAATTTTTTAATTTTTTAATTAAAATGTGATGTAAAAAAATTAAGTTTAAGATGACTCTTTAACTTTTTACGAAAAAATATATAAAAAGTAGAGAGAAAAATGAATCTTTGATTTTTTAGTATAGATTGTTGACTTTTTGATTTTTTTGGTAATTTTTTTAACTTTTTTGCTAAAAAAATCACTTACCAAACGAGGCCTATATTTATAATATTTTTTTAAAAAAAATATTTGACTAAAAGCCTCTCATTTGTCTCCTTTAAAATAAAAAAGATAAATTATAAACACATCTCATGAAGTTACTTAAATTATAAATTATTCTTGTGATTTTAGAAATTACATTATATCTCTTAAAGTTTTTAATTTCATAACAAATTGTCATTTTCTTAATAAATCATCAAGTTAATTAAAAGTTTTTAATAATGTTAAAATTTTATTTCAATTAATAATTCAAATAATTTTATTATTGTATAGGTGAACAGTTAGAAATTTTACTTTTTTAATTAGTTCTGTTAAATAAAAAATTTTGACAGGGAGATATTTATAATTTTCTAAATTATAAGAGACAATTTATATTTTAAGCAAACTTTAAAAGATGTATTTGTAATTTACCCAAACAAAAAGGACAATCTAAATTTTTTTAATTTGTAAATCTCTTGGAGAAGAAACACCTCTTTCCTCAAAACCAAACAAATTTATTTCTATTATTTTATAGACAATCATATATTTAGTTGCCGTTTGATAACACTTATGTTTTCAATTTTTTGTTTATATTTATAAAAAATTTAAAAACTCAAATAAAAACTTGTTTAGTAAAATTTTTGATTTATAAATCAGTGATCTCAATTTATAAATTTGGCAAAAAAATGAAAACACAAAAAATGTGTTTCCATTTTGAGTTTTCAGTTTTTTTTTTTTTTTACCACCCAACACTAGCCACCACCCGCCACCATTTTTCACCACCATCTTCCGCCTCCGCCACCACCACCCACCACCACCACCACCACCACCACCACCACCCACCACCTACCACCCACCTGCCATCCAACCGTCACCACCCATCACTCTCCACTACCATCCACCGCCCGCCATCACCACCTACTTGTCACCACCACTCACCACCCGCCTGCCACCACCACCATCCACCACCTGCCACCCACCACCACCAGCCACTCACTCGCAGCCACCACCACCCATCACCCACCACCACCACCATTACCATCACCCACCACCCACTTGCCACCACCACCACCACCCACTCGTTACCATCTATCACCTGCCGCCGTCACCCACCCACTACCACCACCATCCGCCACCTACCCGCCACCACCCACCACTACTCGCCGTCCGCCACCCACCTGCCACCACCACCACCCGCCACCGTCACCCACCCACCCGCCATCACCACCCGCCATCCGCCACCCACCTGCCACCACCACCCACTCGTTACCACCCACCACCCGCCGCGGTCACCCACCCACCCATCATCACCACCCGCCACCACCTACCACCACCCACCATTCGCTACCCACCTGCCACCACCACCCACTTGCTACCACCCACCACCCGCCATCGTCACCCATCCACTCACCACCACCACCCGCCACCTACCCGCCACCACCACCCACCTGCCACCACCACCACCCACCACCACCACCACCACCACCTACTCGCTACCACCCACCCACCCACCCACCCGCCACCACTACCCACCACCCACCACCACCAGCTACCCACCACCCACCGTCTTCCGCCGCCACTTGCCACTACTCGCCATTTCTCACTCTTTTTTATATTTTAAATTTTTTTAAAATATTTTGTCAATTACCAAACGCATTTGTAGTTTATGTTTTTTTAAAAATAAACAAAAACTAGTTTATAAAATTTTTGTAAATATAAACTGAAAACGTAAACGTTACCATAATAATTAGTTTTAATAAAATTAATAATTTTAAAATTTTCTCGTCAAGATCTATTAAATAAGATTCATTTTGCTTAAAATTGTTTCTAAAAAAAATGTATTTTTTCCCGTTGAGACTAAAGTCAACAATATAATTTTATTGTGAAATAGCGTTTACTAGTAAAATTTTACTGTTTAAATAAATTATAACGATAATTTTTTTTTTTTAAGAATTTCGTAATCAACGTAATTTTTTTTTTAGATCTTGATGATAGGATTCTAAAAATACTAATTTATTAAAAACTAACATAAGATAAAAAGTTACATCATTTTCAAGTTTAAAATATTAAATTAGTCACTAAGGATATTTTGATAATATTGGTGTGTGCACTGAACTTTTCAATAAATTTTTTTGTACTTATCCTTAATATATTAAAATTTTATTACGAAAAGGTTTTGATAAAATTCTTTTTTTTTTTTTGGGCCTTTTTTCATACCCAATTTAGTGGTCCCATACCGATTAACTGCTCATCTCATAATAGGTTTAGCAATAAAAATGAGTAGTCAAATTGATCGATTATCACTAAACATATGAACAAATTATATATTTTTTTTAAAATTAACAACAATTATGAGTTTAAATTTAATTTGTTTGTTCATTAATTTATATCTGATTAAACTAATTTTTTGCATAGATAATCCTCACTTAATATAATAACATTAAAACATGTAATATTTTTTCTTTGAATGAGTTATTTGTGTCAACTTCATGTTACGGGTTTGACACTTGCCTAATTTATTTTTAGGTGGATTCGTGTTTAAAACTAACCTATCTTAATCCGTTAATTTTGTAAATTGTTGGTGTCATTTTAGAAATTCTCACCTATATAATAATATTTGGTTTTTTATTCAAACATTGTGAAAGAGAAAAATGGTAAACAACCTCAATTTTTATACATAGAACTTATTCATAATGATGCGACAATATTGCTTTTAAAAGATAATGTTAAAAATGTCATTCATAAATAAAAGGTTAAAAAGTTTTAAATTGATGAAAAATGTTTCAAAAATAGTAAAAAGTGTTTTGTATTTTTTGTTTTCTTTTTTCTATACTTTAGGGTGGGGAATTCGTTAGCAAGATTTTTATTTTTATTTTTTGAAATTATGAAATATTATATGGAGTTTTAGTTAAATTTCTCATACAGGATGATGCTTTATTTTGTAACCATTTCATTTTAAATAAAACACTCAATAATGTAGTTCATATTTTAAAAATACTAAAATCAGATCAATTTGGATGAATATTTTCTATTAAAATTACATTTGTGTACCATTTCTCTTCCATTAACTAGTTCCATTAAGCTAACTTCTCAACCAATCACATTTTCCTACATTACCAACAGCAAAAATAATTTAAGTTTAATAGAGCATTCATTACACACATTAATTTTAACAGATAAGCCTATAAAAATGTAGCTAGAGAGCTGAGCATCTCCAATGGTAGTAGGCATTTTACCTATCTAAATATTACTATAAAGTATATATTTTATTTTGCCTATCAACTGTTTTATGTTTTTACTCCAACCATGCTCTTTATTTTAGCTATTGATCCAAATATTATTAATTTTATAGAATGCCACGTCAACAACAAAGATGGAGGGAAATGATCCTAATGATTGAATACATTTTGCCTAGCGTTGAAGGCTAGCTACATGTAGCTAGTGAATATGAGTTGAGCCAAAATGCCTAATCATATGCCTAGTGCATTGGAATTGAAAAAAGTGAATCACACTAGGCATTTTAACTAACAAGTATTATATGCCTAGTGCATTGGAGATGCTCTTATGTAAGGCGAGCAATATTTAGAAAGATTATTTTATCATTTTTTTTCAAAATTTAATCACGAGTAATCATCTTCAATTGCTTTTTTTATTCTTTCATATTTGTTCCTTCTTGACACTATGGAATCTAAAACCCAATCCCAACACCTTGATCCAAATGATGGGTTAAATTCAATATTTGGAAGAAAAAAAATTCATAATAAAAATAAAAATATATGCTATTGGACAGGAAATTTCATTTTTAATTGTAATTCTCACATAATTTAGGAAATTTATTACGAAATCTTATAGTGTTACGTGGTATGATGGACATAGAGTGCATGTTGTAAAGTTCGTCTGGTACATCTCAAGTCTATTTTTATTATTCGTATCGTTCATATTATAAGATTCGTCGAATATATTATATATGATAAAAAAAATTAAATCAATTGGACATTTGTAACCCCATAAAAAGATCACATTTGTTTTAAATAAAAATAAACGGTTGGTATAATTTTGATAATTTTTTAAAAAATAATTAAGGTTGGTCATGGAGATACATATGTCCAATTAACCTGAATTTTTTTTTTTGAATAATAAATTCAACAACTCTTATAATATAAACGGTTCATGTGTGGGTGAAAATCTGACCACACTGCCCGTTTAGTGATCAGCTGGAGAGCACAAGCAGAATAGATGGCTTTAGCAACCTGTAACAGAAAGAAAAAGCTCCGGCGGTGGTTCTTCCACCCGGGGGCACTCCGACGATCAAGTCAGTATATCTCTCAAAGATAATCAAGTGCTAAACTGGATACTCAAAACATAAATTGCATACCTTAGACCCATGGGGTTGCCTCTCTTTTATAATATACTCAATCCAAGTCCCAATAGAAGTATGACTTCTATGAACTTCATCTCAATGTTTACTTTGGATTCTTAAAGAGATAAAGATAAACTCCCTAAGAGTTCTATCCTTATCCAAGGTCAAGTCCCCTCTCCGTCTTAGGACTCTTGTCCCTTATCTCGGATTCCGATATCTTCGGAGATGACCTCGGCTTCTTCAAGATTACCTCGGCTTAACTACCAGGGCACGTGGCACCTCGGCTGACACGTCGGCGTCACCATGCCACGTGTTGGTATTCAGAAAATATATCCCCACAACTGCCCCCTAGGTTCTATTACCTCGGCATTCTGAGGTGATGGAACCTATTCCGATATTTTGTCACTTCTTTTCTGAGTAATGGTTCAAAAACTGATTAGCCAAGATTATCCACTTTCAGCCGATGTGTTCTCTTCGGAGAACAAGGCTTCGATCGTACTCTCCCACGCGCATGAGCTGTCATGCATATCTAACCGTTCCTTTCACGTGTTTTGTCTTCATTGGAGCGTGTCAGTGACGCGCCTGAAGGCTGTCTGTTCGTTCGTCTGCGCCGTCTGACGCGTGCGTTGCTCTAGGCGCAATAATTGCCCTATTTTTGCCGCCGTTTCACGTTTTTGACAAAACTTTTCCTTTGCCTCTATTTTTCCCTTACTTTTTCATTCTGTCTTCTTGCTCTTTCTCTCTCTGAAAGCTCTTTCTTCTTCGAATCTGCCATCGCTTCAATCTCTCTTCTGGAACTGCCCTTAATCCCTCATTCTTGCGAAGCCTTCTTTGCTGTTGCAACCAATTTCTGAGCTCGGCGAACATTGCCCCGGCTTCACTTGTTTCGGTAAGATTCATTCCCTTCAATGTTAATTTCTCTTTCTGCGCTTTTGTCTGCTTGTTGCCATTACTGATCTTGTTCGAAGCCTTAGGTTTATTTGTATCTTGAATTTGTGGCTATTCCTTGAACTTCTATACTTTTTCACCATTCTCTCTGCCACTGTTCTTGTTTTTTTTTTTCTGTATCTTTATTGTTTCTGAGAGCTATACCTCTGTTCTGGAATCTGAAACTTCGTCTTTGTTTTCTCTTTTTTGTATCTGCCCCAGATCTGTGCCTTCAATCTTGGTCTTTAGAGTTCTTAGGTTTGGGATTTGTGCGTAGAACCTTCAAATTTAGGGAAAACTGAAATAAGCCTTATCAGCCATTTCTTAAATTTTTACCGAGGTTCTTGTAACCCTTCCTAAAAACGCCCATCTTCTGAAACTAGCTGGGGACAGTGATACCATCATGCCCACAGACCATACGATGCCCTTCCCTATAGTAGCTTTCACCGAATGTGGACTTCGGCTTCCACTTGATCCCTTGTTTCGCGAAGTTCTTCACTTCTATAGGCTGAACCCCATGCAACTTACTATCAATTCCTATAGGGTAATTAACGGTATTATTGCTTTAGCTAGGCAAGAGAACCTTAGAATTACCCTGGCCGACCTTCAATACTGCTATACCATGTGCCCTCTTGACCTGAAGGATAGGGGTTTCGTTTATTACCTTAAACCGAGATCTACTCAGTACAAAATCGTAGCCGACCTCCCAGACTCCAACAAGGGGGCTGGAGATGATTTTCTCATTGCTTCTGGAAATTGGGAATTTGGCCCAGATGAAGATGTCCACCTCTACCCTCTTCCTCGAACAATTACAGAGGGCAAGAGTAAGAGCCCTGAGTCAACACTTAGTTGTTTTTATTTAAGTCTTTAATATTTTTTTTTGTTTCTGACGTCTGTTTCTTTGTCCTGCAGATCTTCGTCAGCCACCGAAAAATTTTCGTCAATCCTTCTTCCCAAGAACAGATCTAAAAACACTCCTTAACCTTCCAATCCATAAACGAAAAGCCCCACTGTTACTAAACTTCATCCCTACATACAAATCCACTTTACCCGACGTCCCAAGAAAAAGGAAGAAGAGTCTTTCTCCACCCACAGCCACAACCTTAACTGCTTCTACATCCCGAACAGATCAAGAGTCCACATCTGACCCAGCCGATCTTCCATCAACTTCGGCCCCCTACTTAATACCAATTCCTGAACGTAAACGTCGACAAAGGCTTGTAAAGACTGCCGAGATGGTTCGTCCAAGGGCTGTCGTTCAAGACCTTCTCGCCGATCTTCCAACTGACGCCGAAGCCGCACCAACGCAATCAATGCTCCCACCCAAACCAAAGAGAGTTAAAAAGGCTCAGCCTAAAGCCAAGGCTACAGATGCCGAAGCTGAGGATGCTGTGCCTATTTCAAAGCTGGCAGAAAGCAAAAAATCAACCTCTGTTTCCACCAAGAGGTCAGCTGAGGGTCAACCCTCAGGGTCTACTCAATCAAAGAGGCCAAGGTCATCGTCTGCGATGACCTCAGCTTCAAAGAAGCCCGACGTCCCCTGGGCCCCTGATCTATCCCTGGAGGATAGGCCCATTATGGCTAGTGAAAGTGCTGACGACATTAACGTTGGTGTCGCCCTCAGCACTGCTTTTCTCCTTCCGAATGACTTGGAACGAAATGCTAAGCTTAGTGAGTATGAGAATTACGCTCTCATGCTCCAACACTCCGTTCAAGTAAGTATTTCTGTTTGTACTTGTGATTTTTTCTTCCGTTCTTTACTGAAAGTACTGTCTCACATTTCTGTTTTTCTGCAGGCCATTCAGCATGCCCATTCATTTTCAATGCAATTTTTTGAAAATCGTCAAAGGTTGGTTGATATGAAAAGGGAAGCATCTTCCATGAAGAGAGAGATAAAGTCCCTTAAAGCAAAAATGAAAAAACTGGAGGATCAAGTCAAGGCTGCAATTAAAGTTCAAACTTTAGCTCTTGAGAAGGCCGAAGCTGCTGAGGCCGTTAGAAAAGTTGCTGAGGCCGAGAAAAGAGAGGCCGAGGCTCAGAAGGCCCAAGCGGAGAAAGAACTCCAGCAAGCTCTGGCCACGAAAGAGGCCGAAGTCAAAGAGGCCGATGAAAAGGCCTACGCCCAAGGTATGGCCGACGTCGCAGAAGATTATAAGCTTCAAGTCAGGCAGGCATGCAACAGGGGATTTTCCCTAGGTTGGATGTCCCTGATAAAGAAGCTTGATCTCCCTGTTGACTCGCCCCTTCGGAATGCTGATGCCATCCCTTTGCCATTTCCTCCACCTCCACCTGAAGGTGAATCAGAATCTGATGCTGACGCCGAGGATGAAGATAAGGAAACCAATGAAGAAGCCTTGGTGAGAAAACCCAAGGATGCCGTCGTAGCCAAGTCCCCTCCTCCTACTGAGCAGGTTATGGACTTAACCTTGGATGAGGAGGGTGATGAGGCCAAGGAGGCAACTAGGGAAACTGCTACTGGGCAGCTATCGTCCAATCTTCTCTTGATAGAAAGAAGTGTTGAGGAATCATTAGCAGAGATTGATGCCGAGATACAAGCGGAAAAAGTGGCCGACGAGGTTCCACCAGAATCGTCCGAGGTCCCAGTCCCTGCAGTGGCTAACAGGGAAGAATCTTGAGAAAATTGTCTTTTGTATTTTTTCCTTCTTTTTCTGTACTTTGCACTTTTGTACTTCTTTTTTTTTTTAATTTTTGGACAATGCGAAACTTCTTCTTATGGCCGACGTGGCTTTTTTAATATATAATTGCAACTGTTCCTTTGGATGTTTTAATCTTGTGATGTTCTGTTGACTGTTTCTGCGTAGTCTTGTATTGGGAAAATTTTTTTGCATGCTTTTTCATGTTGCTTCCTTTGTGCAATCTTCTCGGGGTGACATACCTCAGGTATAACTATAAAACTTAAACTTCGGCAAGATACCGACCTGCAAACTTTTCATGAATTTCAACAAGTATAAAACATATATTTCTGAATGTAAATTTTGCAAGTTTCTTTTCAAATAAGTATCAAACAGTGATCTTGATCTATCTTACTTGTAAATTGTTACAAATTTTCAACAAGTAGTAAACAATATACTTAGCCTTTATATCAACCTGTAAATTTCTGTATACCTCAGCGGGTGATCATATGTCGGCTTAACATAGACTTGTGAATTGCTACAAATTTCAACAAGTGTTAAGCATCTTCCCTAGGGTTTAAGCAACCCACACATTGCTATGAGAACTTAAGCAATAACCTCGGCGTATCTTCAACTTGTAAATCGCTACAAATTTCAACAAGTGAAGATAAGGAATCAGCTTAATTCTAACTTGTAAATTGCTACAAATTTCAACAAGTGAATTAAGGAATAATCTCGGCTTAACTTCAACTTGTAAATTGCTACAAATTTCAACAAGTGAAGATAAGGAATCAGCTTAACTCCAACTTGTAAATTGCTACAAATTTCAACAAGTGAATTAAGGAATAATCTCGGCTTAACTTCAACTTGTAAATTGCTACAAATTTCAACAAGTGAAGATAAGGAATCAGCTTAATTCCAACTTGTAAATTGCTACAAATTTCAACAAGTGAATTAAGGAATAATCTCGGTTTAACTTCGCCTGATCTTGACTTGGGTTCACATTAATTATATCTTCAATACTCATCAATGCATAACTTTATCACTCATACATGTTGAAAGGATTCTGAAAAGACTTTATTGATGATATCGGCCAAACAATGATGTATATCTAATGATAGAAAAATTTCAAATTACAAGTATTCCAAGGTCTGGGCAATGCTTTGCCCTCATTGTCCTCAAGCCGATAAGCTCCATTGCCTAATACTGAAGTAATTCTGTAGGGTCCTTCCCAGTTTGGGCCAAGCTTGCCCTCCCTGGGATCCTTCTTGTTCCCTACGACTTTCCTTAGTACTAGGTCGCCGACTTGAAAATCTCTTGGATTAACCTTCTTGTTGTAAGCTTTGGCAAGCTGTTGCTGGTACACTGCGAGCTGAATTGCAGCTTTCTCTCTTCGTTCTTCCAACAAATCCAGGTTTCGGGCTAAGAGTATGTCATTGGTGCCATTCTCTACTCCCTGGGTTCTGATCCCTGGGATGCCGATCTCCAATGGGATGACTGCTTCTGTGCCATAGGCCATGGCAAAGGGGGATTCTCCTATTGATCTTCTCGGCGTAGTTCGATATGCCCAAAGTACGTTGGGCAACTCGTCCACCCACTTTTATTTTGCTGCCTGCAGTCTCTTCTTTATTCCATCCAGGATTACTTTGTTGGATACCTCTGCTTGCCCATTGCTTTGAGGAAAACTTGGTGTTGAGAAATAATTCTTGATCTTGAATTTTGCACAAAAGTTTTTGATAAGTTTGCTGTCGAACTGTGTTCCGTTGTCGGCAACTATTGCTCTTGGAATCCCAAATCTGGTGATAATGTTTCTCCATATAAAATTCTTGACGTCTATATCTCGGATTTTGGCAAGAGGTTCTGCCTCTATCCATTTTGTAAAGTAGTATGTTGCTACCAGCAAGTATTTTCTCTGCCCAGTTGCCTGGGGAAGTTGTCCAACCAGATCCATGCCCCATTGGGCAAACGGCCAAGGGCTGGATACTGGGTTCAGGTCGGTAGCTGGCTGATGTATCAAAGGTGCAAACCTTTGACATTGTTCACACTTCTTTACATAGGCTTCGGCATCCTTTTGCATGTAGAGCCACCAATACCCTTGGGTAATGGCCCTATGGGCTAACGATCTGCCCCCAGCATGGCTTCCACAAATTCCTTCATGAATCTCGTAAAGAAAATCTTCAACCTGCAAAGGGTGTACGCACCTTAAAAGTGGTCCAGTGAAGGACCTCCTGTAGAGATGGCCTTCTGCTGTTAGACTGAATCTGGCCGATTTCAGTCTAATTTTATGTGCTTCTTTATGGTCTTCTGGCAGCTTCCCTTCTTTTAGGAATGCAATGATTGCATCCATCCAGCTTGGTCCCAAGTCTACGCATATTGCTTCTTGTTTGGTGCTTTGTTTGTCTATGCTCGGGGCCGACATGTAATCGATCATAATTGTCCTTGTTTTTCCAGTTTGAATTGAACTGGCCAGGTTAGCCAACGCGTCGGCGTGGGTGTTGTCATCTCGGCTAACTTGGAGTAATCTGCAGTTCTGAAATAGGGCTGCCAGTCGGACGACTTCCTTTGCATATGCCGACATTCTTTCGTCTCTGGCTGCAAATTCTCCTGTTGACTGGTTAACAATGAGTTGTGAATCACAAAAAACAATTACCTCGTCTGCCTCTGCTGCTGCTGCTAGCTTTAGCCCTGCAATTAATGCTTCATATTCTGCTTCATTGTTGGAGGCTTTGAACCCTAGACGGATGGACTGTTCTACAATTTCTCCATCTGGAGATATCAGCAGTACTCCTGCTCCTGCTCCCTGGCGGTTTGAACTTCCATCGACGAATAGTCTGAATGAATCGCCGATGTAGATGCTGCATGGTCTGAGCTTTTCTTTCTCTTGCTTTTTTGTCTTTGACTGGGATTCTTTTTGCTTGTTGGGGCGATGCTCATCTCGGCTCGACGGAGCCCGAGGTGTGATGGCTTCAGGTGTGAGTTCTGCGACGAAATCGGCCAAAACTTGGCCTTTTATTGCTGTTCTCGGCCTAAATTCTAGGTCAAACTGGCCCAGTGTTACTGCCCATTTTGCTATCCTTCCTGTTAAGTCTCCTTGATGTAACAAGGACTTCAGTGGGTGCTCTGTTAGGACCACAATCTTGTGTGCCTGAAAGTAATGGCTCAATTTCTTTGAAGCCATTACCAAGGCTAGCATTAATTTTTCCAGTGGTAGGTATCTTGTTTCTGCGTCAGCCAAAGTCTTACTTACATAATAGACAGCCTTCTGCTCCCCTTTTTCCTCTCGGATTAGCACTGCACTGACTACGTGTTCAGAGACTGCTAGGTACAAAAACAATTCCTCCCCTGAAACTGGGTTAGAAAGGACCGGGGTTGTGGTCAAGTACTTTTTTAGGTCGGCTAAGGCAGCTTCACATTCTTCTGTCCATAGGAAGTCTGTGGCTTTTTTCACCAGGTTAAAGAAGGGTCTGCACTTGTCTGAGCTTCTGCTGATGAATCTGTTTAGGGCTGCGGCCCTTCCAGTAAGCACTTGAACTTGTTTTGCCGATGTCGGACTCTGTAGTTCTAGGATGGCCTTGATTTGGTCTGGGCTGGCCTCAATGCCCTTTCTTGTTACCAGATATCCTAAAAATTTACCTGACCCTACTCCAAAGGCACATTTCGAGGCGTTGAGTCGGAGCCGATATCTTTTGAGTATGTCAAAGACCTCTTTTAGGTCGGTAAGATGACCTTCTGATTTCTTGGTCTTTACGACCATGTCATCGATGTAAACTTCTACCGTTTTGCCAATCAGGCGTTTAAACATCTTTGTCACTAACCTCTGATAGGTTGCTCCTGCGTTTTTCAGCCCAAAAGGCATTACCTTGTAACAGTACAGGCCTTTCGGGGTGATGAACGCGGTCTTCTCCTCATCTGGAGGGTACATAGCAATCTGGTGGTACCCTCTGTATGCATCTAAAAAACTCATCCTTTCATGTCCTGAAGTGGCGTCTACCAGTTGGTCGATTTTGGGCAAAGGAAAGCTGTCTTTGGGGCAAGCTTTGTTGAGGTTGGTAAAGTCTACACAAACCCTCCACTTGCCATTCTTCTTTTTTACTACTACTGTGTTGGACAGCCATGTTGGGTACTGAACTTCTCGGATGGCCCTGGCTTCAAGGAGTCTGTCTACCTCTTCCTCTACTGCTTCGACGTGCATCAACGTCGGCTTTCTGGCTCGTTGAATCACAGGCTTTGCCGATCTGTCGACATTCAGACTGTGGCAGGTGACCTCGGGGTCAATGCCAGGCATTTCATAAGGTGTCTAGGCGAACGCCTCTATGTTTGCCCTTAAAAAATCTTCCAGTTCTTTTTCCTCTTCTCTAGCTAAGCCTGAGCCGAGAAGAAAAAATCGTTCTTCGTCGCCCTCCTGGACGAGGATTTTCTTTAGCGCCTCTTCGTTTTTCTCGGCTGGTTCTTTCCCGACGTCTTCTAGGACTTCCATGTCCTCATCTTCAACTTCTGCTTTTTTTGGCTCCCGTATACTACAGGTGGATTTTATTGCTGCCATGGAGCAAGTTTTGGCTTGTAGTTGATCCCCTCTAACTTCTTCAATCCCATGCTCTGTTGGGAACCGGAGTAGTTGATGCAACGTCGAGGGAACTGCCCCCATTGCATGCAACCACGGCCTTCCCAAGATGATGTTGTATGGTGAGGGTGTGTCAATTACCAGGAATTCCGTCCTGATCTTCTTAGTGCCGGCTTGTACTTCTAAGCTTGTTGTACCCAGTGGCCATGTCGGTGTTCCATTAAAGCCGACCATCGGGCCGCTTGATTGTTCTAGGTCATCGGGGTGAAGGCCTAGCTCTTTGTAACATCTGACATACATGATGTCACAGGAGCTGCCTTGATCTATTAGGATGCGTTTTACTTGGCACTCCCCAACCTGGAGGGATACTACCAAGGCATCATTATGCGGATGTTGGACCAGTTCTAAGTCGGCTTCAGTAAAGGCTATCATTGGCCCTTGGCATTCTTCTGGCCGATGTCTCTTTTCCCCGACTTGGTAGATATGCTGTAAATGTCTTACCCTCTGGGTTTCTCCTCTGACATCGTTTTCGTTGACCCTTGAGTGGATCACATTAACCACCCTCGGTTCTCCTGCTCGTGGTAGCTGTGCTGGGGGAGGGGGTGCTGCTGGTGCTTGAGGCAATCTTGCCTGCTCTTCCCTTGTTCTGGCCTCATCGACCAGGTCCCTCAGAAGGCCTTGTCTTACCAGGTCCTCCAAGTGTGCTTTTAAGGCTCTGCAACCTTGAGTTAGATGCCCTTCTTCATTGTGGTAGGCACAACGTCTACCAACGTTCCTTCCCATGAATTCCCCCGGTGCTCTTGCCGGAGCCCTGAAATAAGGTTGATTTCGAATCCGATCTAAGATTTTATGGATTGGGATCCGGAATACCGTGGTTACCGCCTGTTTATTTCTTAATTCTATTTCTTGTTTGGTCGGCCCATTGTTGACTCGGCCTCGCTTTGGCGAGCCGTTCCCCTTTTCTTGTTTCACCTCTTTGTTTCCCGATGTATCTTCTTCGGCCCTGGCGTATTTCTCAATTCTTGCCATGAGTTCTTCCATGCTTTTTGGCAATGTTTTTGCCAAAGACTTCCGTAGTGGGCAGTCATCTTTCAGGCCGTTCTTAAAAGACACGACTGCTACTTCCTGGTTGCATTCGGGTATTCGGTTGAACACCTCGTAGTACCTCTTCGCATAGGCCCTAAGGCCTTCTTCCTTGGTGATTCGTAGAGCCATCAAAGCATCAACCCTCAGGGGTTGCAGCTTGTTGGTCACGAACCTGGCCACAAACATCTCGGCCAAGCCTTCCCATGTCTTTATGCTTCCTTTTGGTAACTTATGGAACCAATCAGATGCAATTTCCCCAAAGGATGAGGGAAATACTTTGCAGAGCAACGGCTCGTTCCCGCTATATAATGCCATTGAATTTAGGTATAGCCCAACATGAAAGTTTGGATCTGACTTACCATCATAGATTTGAAACCTCGGCATACTGAATCTCTTGGGCGGTTCGAATTTGTCCAGTTCCACCGAGAAGGCTGTCTTCGGTTTTACTGGGGAGTTTACCTCGGCTTCTGCATTCTGCTGCCTCCTTTTGAGGTAGTCCCTTAGGTCTTCTTTGCTCCTCCCTGGAGCTCGGCTGTCTTTGGATTTTAGTCTTTTTGGTACACTGCTTTCGGCCTCGTGGTGGGTCCGTTTGGATCTTTCTTCATGGGTTGTGTCAAAATGGAGTACTTGCCCCTGAACATGTCGATGTTCTTTGGGGTCTGGATTCTTCATGTGGTGTGTCCTTCGGGACTCTTCTTGCCTCGGCTTTTCCCGTCCGACTTCCCTGGAAGGCCGGTGAGAATGCCTTCCGCTCCTGGTATGCTGAGGGACCTCGGGGATTGTTTTTCTTCCACCCTTCTGAGTGTTGGTCGCTGGCATCGGCGTATCTTGCAGCGGGTATGGTGGCTGCATAACATTATTCTGCATCATGAAGTTGACGACTGACTGAAGGTCCGTCAACTTGTTTGCTAGTTCTTTCACTTCCTCATCCCTCCGTAGGCACCTGTCCCTCCATACCTGGAGGTTATCTTCATTGTAATACTTTCCTTGGTTTGTTCTTTTTGACGTGTCGCCTTCTGGGATGACGTCGTTCTCTCTGTGACCCTGGTCACGGGCTTCTGCATTGTGGTTGTCTCCTTCAATGTCAAGGTCAATTGGTCTGCTACTCCCAGTGGAGGTGTCATCCCCAATATTTACCTGCTGTCCGTTACTGGCCATCTATTCTTCCTTCGTTCCCACAGATGGCGCCAAATTGTGTGGGTGAAAATCTGACCACACTGCCCGTTTAGTGATCAGCTGGAGAGCACAGGCAGAATAGATGGCTTTAGCAACCTGTAACAGAAAGAAAAAGCTCCGGCGGTAGTTCTTCCACCCGGGGGCACTCCGACGATCAAGTCAGTATATCTCTCAAAGATAATCAAGGGCTAAACTGAATACTCAAAACATAAATTGCATACCTTAGACCCATGGGGGTGCCTCTCTTTTATAATATACTCAATCCAAGTCCCAATAGAAGTATGACTTCTATGAACTTCATCTCAATGTTTACTTTGGATTCTTAAAGAGATAAAGATAAACTCCCTAAGAGTTCTATCCTTATCCAAGGTCAAGTCCCCTCTCCGTCTTAGGACTCTTGTCCCTTATCTCGGATTCCGATATCTTCGGAGATGACCTCGGCTTCTCCAAGATTACCTCGGCTTAACTACTAGGGCACGTGGCACCTCGGCTGACATGTCGGCGTCACCATGCCACGTGTTGGTATTCAGAAAATATATCCCCACAGTTCACATTATCAAAAAAGGTTCGAGACACACCTCGATGGGCCCTCACAACATGGGTGTTGTGCCATGAGGCACAATACCAATCCCAATTCCGTGGTATTACATATGGTATCCCACAAATATGGACCATCAAAGCACATTATGTATGTCATTCATTGTTTCACTCATAAAATTTTCCATTATGCCATTCGTTTATAGCAAGTTCAAGCAAGACTACTAAATAATCACCGCATGTTATTGCAAGACTATTAAATAATTATTCTTATACTTATTGTGGTGACCCAAAAAATCCCAATTTATTGGGGTTAACCCAACAAGTCCTTATAATAGGCCTAACCCAAGTAAAGAAACCTATCAAGCAAGTGTCTATGGCAAGCTCATTCACCTCAATAAAAGGAAAGCATCCCAAAGAAGAGAGGTATGCCTAATTCCCACCTCAAGTAAAGAAACCATCAAGCAAGTGTCTATGGCAAGCTCATTTACTATGCATCCCTAAGAAGAGAGTTATGCCTAATTCCCACATACTATGGTGTCGTTTGGTAATACTTACGTTTTCAGTTTTCTGTTTATATTTACAAAAATTTTAAAAACTCAAATAAAAACTTGTTTGGTTAATTTTTTGATTTATAAATCAGTGGTCTCAATTTATAAATTTGGCCAAAAAATGAAAATACAAAAAATGTGTTTCCATTTTGAGTTTTCATTTTTTTTTTTTTAAACACCCAACACTAGCCACCACCCACCCACCATTTTCCACCACCCACCCACCATTTTCCACCACCGTCTTCCGCCACCACCACCCACCACCTACTCCCCACCACCACCTGCCACCACCACTCACCACCCACCTGCCACCACCACCCTCCACCACCACCCACCACGCGCCTGCCACCCACTCGCCACCACCACCCACCCCTTGCCACCACCACCACCACCACCACCCACCTGCCATCCACCCGCTACCACCCACCACCTGCCACTACCATCCACCGCCCGCCACCACCACCACCCGCCACCTACTTGCCACCACCATTCACCACCCACCTACCACCACCACCCACCACCACCAGCCACCTGTCACCCACCCGCCACCACCACCCGCCACCGTCACCCACCCACCTACCACCACTACCACCAGTCACCTACCCGTTACCCACCTGCCACCACCACCCACCACCCGCCACCGCCACTACCACCCACTCGCTACCACCTACCACCCGCCACCGTCACCCACCACCCGCCATCCGCCACTTACCTGCCACCACCACCCGCCACCACCACCCACTCGCTACCACCCAACATCACCCACCCACCCACCACCACCACCCACTACCTACCCGCCACCACCGTCATCCACTTACCACCACCACCATCCGCCACCACCACCACCCACTCGCTACCACTCACCACCCGCCACCGTCACCCACCCACTCACCACCACCACCCACCCACCCACCACCACCAGCTACCCACCACCAATCGTCACCACTTTCCAGCACCGTCTTTCGCCGCCACTTGCCGCCACTTGCCATTTCTCACTCTTTTTTATATTTTTAAATTTTTTTAAACATTTTGTCAATTACCAAACGCGTTTGTAGTTTATATTTTTCTAAAAATAAACAAAAACCAGTTTATAAAATTTTTATAAATATAAACTGAAAACGTAAACGTTACCAAACACACCCTATACATTTCATCTTATTTGGTCTCTCTTTCATAAATGAGAACTAACTTTACCATCGGAGTGTCCCCGGCTGGCAACCCCGGTTGGATAGCATCAACCATATTTATTTTTGCATATTATAAGCCAAACTCATCTCTTCGTTGGATCTCTTAAACAATCCATGTGTGAGAGGATTTTTGGGGTCTCACACTTATATTTGGTTCATTAGAATGAGTTAGAATGTAATGATCATATTTTATCAGAATGTCCATTCGCACATTTGGTTCACTAAAAAAAAAAGTTATGAAAATTGCATTGTAGATGGAATAATTATTTATCATTGTAAGAGAATGTGCATACCATAAGGAAAGTAAGGAATGAGGTAATTCTATTTCCATATGCCATTTAATCTTTGTGCACATATTTCTTAGTGCACATACTTAATGAATTTGTTTACCTTTTGTTTTACTCATTTCACACACAAAATGTTTTAAATTTGCCCATAACATATAATATGCGCGCACATCAACACAAAAACCCAACACATTATGTACGCACACCATACAAAACATAAACTTGCACCACACCCTTAAACATAAACCATGTTGTCACGACCCAAACCCGGCCCTATGGGTTTAGCACCGTAACCGGCCAGTAATCCGAGATTACCGAAGGCCTGCAGAACAGTAATACAGTAAAACAGAGTACAGGGCCTGGCGGAAGCCAATACAGTAAATAAATAGTGTCCATTGAGCTGTGACAGTCTGTATGCAAAAAGGCTTTTCATACATTCTCACATAAACAGTACAGAACAGTAAGTGCAATATTTACATCCATTCAAACTAGGGACTCAACCCTATAGAACAGTACAGAAAACATTCCGTCTGTACAAAACAGTACGGTCTATACAAAATTTACAGTCACACAGTACAGGGACCTAATCCCTGTATAACAGTACAGTAAACAGTCAGTCTATACAGAACAGTTAGACAGTACAGAAGACAGGCGGGGGAAAACCAACAAAACACCCCCAAGCCATAGCATGGCAACTCGGAACCTCGCAGTGAGGCACAAAGGCTGGCTTGACAAAACTGGAGTAACCCTGACACTCCTAGCTCCGTTCTGGTGCCTGTACACCTACATATATATATGAGCAGTGAGCTAAAGCCCAGTGAATAACATAAAGCGTAAAGGGGTTTAGAATGAATGTCCTTACAGTAATGAAAACAGTTCAATTCAATCAGTATTTCAGTTGTTCAGTACAGTAAACAGTCATATGTGGTACATCCATTAGCATAACAGTAACAGTAGGTCTTAAAAGACCGAACAGTAATGATGGCCATCAGTCAGTAAACAGTAGTGGTTCCACGAGGGAACCGACAGAGATCTCTGTAACAGTAACAGTAACAGTAAACCGTAGATACTAAGGATGCCACAGTACAGTTCAGAAATAAAGGACATACATTCATTCAGTAAATAATACCAGTTCAGTAAACAGTTCAGTTCAGTATTCAAAGATAATCAGTTGAACATATCTTTACACAATTGTTACTCACAGAGTTCTGGGCTACAGTATGCTAGAGCGTGTCTCCCCAGTTGCCAACCCTACACAGTTCACAGGTTGAACACACTAAGCTACACAGTTGGGAAATCTCATAACTTAATCCCTAATTGCCTTGGTGTGTTCTACAATGATATCCTCATCAAGATGCCTTAAACTAGGCCTAAGAATGCCTAGGATGGAATGAGGATGCAAAAATACACTTAGAAAACATTTTGCAAACTTTGCTGAAAATAGGGGCTTCGCTCGAGCGAGACTTTCTACGCTCGAGCGTAAGTCCAAAATCAAAGGATTCGCTCGAGCGAGGAATCCTTCGCTCGAGCGGTCTGCAAAACAGTAAAAGTACTGGATGCTGAAATTTTACGCGCGATCGTCGCTCGATGGTCGCTCGAGCGGAGCCCTGGACAAAGGTGCTCGCTCGAGCGGGGAATCCTTCGCTCGAGCGAGGAAGCCAAATCTGGAATTTCCAGATTTGCCTCCCAAGCTCAAACCAAGCATTCAACCACTCCAAACTCGACCTCTTGGGCTCAAATTCTGGAAAACACTACTAAATTCAATGTATAACAAGATTCAAAGCTCAATTCATGAATTCAAGCCCCAAAGGTGAGTCAATTAAAACCATATTCAAACCCATTTTCAAGAATATGAAGAACATGCAAACATGCAAGGATTTAAACCAAATCAAAGCTTCAAAGCTTGTTCAAATGAGCTCATTCTTTTCAAAACAAGATGAAAACATGGTCTACTCTTACAACATGGACATGCATGTAACCATTTACCATGAATTCAACTCAAAACTCATTAATTCAACCATGCATGCAAGAAATGAGCTTCAATTCACCATTAATGACCCAAATCATGACTTAGTTCTACAATGAAGCATGAACCATGCAAGAACTAGTTCAATAGCATCAATAAGAAGATAAGATCCTTACCTAGAGCTTGAATTAGAAGACTAGGAGCTCAAATATGCAATCTATACTTCAATTCCTTCAATTCTCCAAGCAAAACCCAAGGTACAATTCAATTTCTCTCACTCTCTCCCCTCTCTTCCCTCTTGGTCGGCAATGAGAAGGAAAATGGCTGAGGAAATGTTGTTCTTGGCTCAAGTATGTGTGTGAGATAGTGGCCCACTCAATGGCAAAACGGTAATTAAGTCCAACTCTTCAATTGGCTTATTTTAATCTAATTTAATCACACCTAATCAGTTTTCCGATAATTATACCATAAAATCATATTAATTATGAGGGTCACAGAACATCAATCGGTTTCTAGTTCGGCCGCCGATAAGGCCTTCAATTAGCAGTTTAATCATATAAGCATGAACAGATAATCAGACAATCAAACAGATAGAATGCAATTAACTAACATATACTCAGTCAATTCAGTTTCAATTTCAGTCAGTCGGCTCAGTACTTCATTCAGTTCGATTATCAGTCAGTTATCAGTCATTATCAGTTTCGTTTAACAGTAATCGGTGATTATCGGTAATCAATCAGTCCCTAATCAGTAAACAGTATGAGGGTTGTTACACATGTCCTACACATACGACATTTCTCAACACTCTCTGGCAGTACTCCGACCATATTCACTAAGGTATGCAATTTTTTTTTGAATCAATAATTTTTTTGTTATTGTTTTACTATTATTCTACAAAAACTAATGCCTTGTTTCGTTTTGAGTTTTTAAAAGATATATTTTTTTAATTTTAAAATATTATCCCTTTGTTTTTAGTAAACTTTTTAAATATTTTAATCAACCTTTTATTTTTTAGATCCACTTAATTTAGATACATTTAAAAAGTAAATTATTTGCAAAAAAAACTAGAAAAAAAAAATAAATACAACCAAACCCAAAAATACACATGTACTAAACTTTTGTATTTTATATGCTTTTTAAGTATATCTAAATTAAATAAATCTAAAAAATCTAAAACAATAATTAAAATATTATAAATATTCACTAAAAAAACATACAAATTTAACTCACCTTTTCGTTCCCTAATTTAGAATGATAATGGTAACAATGAAAGAGGTAGGTCTGATTTTTTATTTTTTTTAAATGTGTATTGAGAATTTTCATATAAAATATGTGTATCAAGGAAATCTAGTTTTAAGGTTTTGATGTATGTGTTGATATTCATATTAGTTATTTTGTTTAGTGGTAAAATTATATAAAAAAAATTATTCATTAAATGTGTGAACTAAGAGTAAAGCATGTGTGAAAATAGAATTATCTAAGCAATGGCCAATCTTTCCGATTCACATTCATTCTAATAAGCTAAATATTACTTTAGTGATATGATGGTGCTAAGTAAAAGGACCATCACTCAACGGATAAAAATTACTTTACCAATGATAGGTTGATCATCCTTAAAAAGCTCAAAAGATTTAGATCTAAGAATATATTTTTCATGTTGTTTTGGTTTCTTTCTTTGAAATTCTTTAGATACTACCAAAATTTTAATTTTTTTTTTATTATCAACCCATAAAAATTAATTAAAATTGATCTTGTTTAAATATATATAGAGAGGGAGACACAAAAGATAAAAATAATAATAAAAATCCTAGAAAAAATTATAATTTGTTGCCAAATGTCCGAATCTTGTGGCTCCTCTCTGCTTTGGAGCTTTGGATGGAACCAAGACACATAATGTTGTTCAAAATTGTGAAATTAAATAAATAGATTTATGAAGAAAACAAATTATATACCAAGAACATATGCTGATAATTACAACTAAATTTCAACAGAAATACACAAAAAACAATAAAGGGTAAAGAGACAAAAATCGAAGCCTGCACGGAAGCAGTTTCCTTAAAACAGATTTCGCCGCCTCACGGGTCGAGTACTTGAGGAAACCCGGCGTCTGTCTCCCAGGATACGACGGTCAAAACTAGCTACGGCAGAAGCACTATCTATCTAGCTTAGTGAACAAAACAATGGCAGCACTCTCTCACAATAGGAATATCAAGCAAACTGACTTGTAAAATGGAAGCAAAAATTTCTATTTAAAAACTTGACAGGAGGGTCTCAATTTATACATGTATAGGGGAGAGAGGAAGAGCCTCCAGCCTTTAAGGCTAGTCATTAAAACACCAAGCATCCATAGCCCCTTTCCACAAAAATGAAAAGTATGGATGCCCAAAGGATTCACACCCTTTAGCCAAGAAAAAAGATTTAAATACTCTTTAAAATCCTATTCATGAATCTAACATCATGAAGCAATTTCTTGGCAATTTTTTATTCAAAACCCAATGGTTTTTGGCTCAATAGGACCCAACACGAAGAATGGTTAGGACCCATTTTAATATTTAATTAAAGTCACTACACTTTAATATTAAATTAAAATCCCCAAAAATCATTTTTTTCCAACAATCCCCCACATGAATAAAAATTGACCGAATGACTCAACAAACGGACATCGTTCAACAATAAAGACTCTGAGAGAGAGTACAACGGACTAACCCCGACATCAGAGAAGGTAGCTTTTGGCTTTGAACCTCTCCCAGTGAAAACCTATCGAGTTTACTGGTAGATCAGTGAATAAGACATCTTAAACTGCTCTACCGTTTATGTAAACTGAGGCAATAGATCTCACACGGGAATTACTCCTACCACCATTATGTTCTCACTAGTGTGCCCTGTGTGGCCCTGGACGCTAGCCTGGTTCAGCGAGTGGTTTTAAAGAATCTTGGCCTGCCCAATTCTTCTAGAAGCGACCCCACTTCAAACTCACATATGTGACTCTACTAAAGTATCCTGCAATACTTAGCTCAACAGCTTAACACATAAGAGTCATTAAAAGCTCAGTTTATCCTCTACACTTGCAGGTATCACTGATAGAAGGAATGGCTGGAGGTTTAACCTCCTCAGTGACATACTACTGTTACACGCAATTAGGTTGTCCCATTGAACCTAGATCTTGGGATCTCTAGTCAACTAGGTTGGGTTTCCATTCCGGTAACTTCCAAAGGCCTTAACCCCATTCATTTTGACGACGTTTCGACTAACACTCGACTTAACCCTTTGGTTAGCGGATCCGCAACGTTGTCCTTAGACTTTACAAAGTCTATAGAGACAACTCCATTCGAGAGTAGTTGTCGTATGGAATTATGTTTACGACGGATATGTCTAGACTGTCCATTATACATATTACATTGTGCCCTACCAATTGCAGATTGACAATCACAATGAATGCAAATAGCTGGCACATGTTTAGACCAACGTGGAATATCTTCAATGAAATGGCGAAGCCATTCTGCTTCTTCCGTTGCTTTATCCAAAGCAATAAACTCTGATTTTATTGTTGATCTAGATATACACGTTTGCTTGGAAGATTTCCAAGACACGGCTGCCCCACCAAGAGTGAACACATATCCACTAGTGGACTTTGAGTCCTTTATATCTGATATCCAATTCGCGTCACTATATCCTTCAAGCACCGCTGGATATCGAGTATAATGCAGCCCATAATCCCGAGTGTAGCGTAAATACCTTAACACCTGCACAATGCCCTTCCAATGAGAAGCATCAGGATTACTTGTGTATCTACTAAGCCTGCTAACCGAGTAAGCTATATCTGGCCTAGTACAACTCATCAGATACATTAAACTTCCAATTACCTGAGAATATTCTAACTGTGAGACACTTTCATTATTATTCTTGGTAAAATATAGACTTAAGTCTACAGGTGTCGATGACACACTCGTATTTGATCCACTAAACTTCTCAAGTATCTTATCAACATAATGAGACTGAGAAAGTACAATTCCGTCAGAGATTCTGGTAATCTTAATTCCCAGAATAACATCTGCAATGCCCATATCCTTCATGTCAAATTTAGAGTTTAACAACTTCTTGGTAGTTTTGATCATTTCATCGTTACTACCTATAATGAGCATATCATCAACATATAGACACAAAATGACATAACCTCTGTCAGTGTCTTTGACATAAATACACTTGTCACATTCGTTGATTCGAAACCCATTTGACAACATTACATTGTCAAACTTCTCATGCCATTGTTTAGGCGCTTGCTTCAAACCATATAAAGATTTGACAAGTTTACAGACTTTCTTGCTTTGTCCTGGAGCTGAAAACCCTTCAGGTTGCTCCATGTAGATTTCTTCATTCAAATCCCCATTTAAGAAAGTTGTCTTTACATCCATCTGGTGTATCTCAAGATTGCGCAAAGCTGCTATCGCAATCACTATGCGAATGGATGTTATCCTAGTTACAGGTGAGTACGTATCAAAGTAATCCAAGCCTTCTCGTTGCCTGTACCCTTTGATAATGAGCCTCGCCTTATACTTGTTAATAGACCCATCGGCCTTCATCTTTCGTTTAAAAATCCATTTGCAGCCTAAAGGCTTATAACCTGGAGGTAAATCTACCAACTCCCAGGTGTGGTTCTGTAAGATGGAGTCAATCTCACTTTTGATCGCTTCTTTCCATAAAGGACTCTCAGGAGAAGTCACAGCTTCGTGGAAAGTTTGAGGTTCGTTCTCAACCATATAAGTCAAGAAGTCTGGACCAAAAGATTTGGATGTCCTATCCCTTTTACTCCGTCTGAGCTCATCTAAAATCTCAATTTGATCATCACCTGGATCATCAACATGATCATCCTCACTAGCAAGCTCATCAAATTGCTCCAAAGACCTTGGAACCCCTGCATGGGTTCGGCAAGGAAAAATGACTTCAAAGAAACATGCATTCCTTGACTCCATGATGGTATTCCTGTGTATGTCTGGAATTTCAGACTTATGAACAAGAAACCGATATGCACCACTATTATGTGCATAACCATGAATATACAATCCACAGATTTCGGGCCTATCCTAACCCGTTTGGGTGTAGGAATCGCCACTTTTGCAAGACACCCCCACATTCGTAAGAATTTATACGAAGGCTTAACGCCTTTCCATAACTCATACGCCGTCTTGTCCACTTTCTTCTGGGGTACTTTATTCAGAATGTAATTTGCAGAAAGAATTGCTTTCCCCCACAAGTTCTGTGGCAATCCAGAACTTATCAACATTGCATTCATCATTTCCTTTAGCGTCCTATTCTTCCGCTCAGTAATCCTATTAGACTGAGGAGAATAAGGCGCCGTGGTTTGGTAGATAATCCCAGATTGAGCACAAGTCTCAATAAACGGAGATTCATACTCACCAACACGATCACTTCTTAGAGCCTTAATCTTGCGGTCTACTTGATTCTCAACTTCATTCTTATAAAGAACAAACTTGTCAATCGCCCCATCTTTGCTTTTGAGCAAATAGACATAACAATACTTAGTGCAATCATCAACAAAAGTGATGAAGTACTTATTGCCACCACATGATTGTATAAATTTTAAGTCACACACATCACTTTGCACTAAATCCAACGGTTCTGAACTTCTTTTAATAGAATGAAACGAAGATCTTGTCAACTTCGCTTCAACACAAGTTTCACACTTGTGTTTCGGATTAATCTTAAAAGATGGTATGTGATCTAACTTGATTAATCTACGTAAAGATTCAAAGTTCACATGTCCTAGTCTACCATGCCACAAATTGGAAGACTCAAGCATGTAAACAGAAGAAGATGCACCTTTATTCATCTTTGGGATAACAGTCATAACATTGAGTTTAAACATACCCCCCAACATATAACCCTTACCCACATACATTCCGCTTTTGGTAAGAACGACCTTGTCAGACTCAAAAGCCATGCGAAAACCATGTTTACTAAGAAGAGACCCTGAGACAAGATTTTTACGAATGTCCGGAACATACAGGACTTCGTTCAAGGTCAGCTCCTTTCCTGATGTCAACTTTAGGACCACCTTTCCTTTCCCCTCAACAATCAAGGTAGCAGAGTTTCCCATAAACTACTTCTCACCGTTTGTAACCGGTTCGAAAGCTATAAACAGTTTCTGCTCGGAGCAGATGTGGCGTGTAGCCCCAGTATCAATCCACCATTCTCTTGGGTTCAACTTAGAGTTCTTGTTCACAGGGGGCTTCTTCCTTATCCCAGAAGATTTTCCATGCACAAAGACATTGGCTTTCACTGAAGAGGTATTCCCTCATTTCTTTCTATTATCCTCCTCAATTTCGGAGTCAAATAATTAAGTCTTCTTTGTAGAATTTATACAAAGTCTTAAACAAATCCTTGTGTCACAATGATTATGAAACTCTCAAAATCATATCACAGTAAATACATTCCTAGAATGTCATCAACCGAATTAGGCACCCAAATATATTTGGTCCGGCCTATCACTCTGAAGCCAATAGTCTTACTATTAGGAAACACAAATCCAATGTTCAATAGTCTACTATTCGGAACTTCATAACAGTGTAGCTAGTGGTCTAACACCTCCTACGAACCACCAGTTTGGGTCCTGTCTCCTTAGAACACAAGGATTCAGAAGTACGATCCGCAGAGGATCGTTCTCAGCTGGTTTGAACCGGCTGCGATGGTCAAGCGGTTGTCTGACAGATTCAACCCTCCTTTTAAAAAAAAACCATTGGGTTTTGAATGAAATTAATTCATAATAAACATTTAAACTAATAACTCCAAATCAATAAGTTAAATTCAAAGTTAATGCACCCAATTAAATAATTTAGATTAATGCACCTAATTAAATAATTCACATTAATGCACCCAATTAGATAATTTAGATTAATGCACTCAATTAAATAATTCACAAAAAACTCTATAACTCTAAAATACATTAAATTAGGTAATCTAGTCTAGAAAATAATAAGCATGTAACAAATTGAGACTAGAATAGAATTAGCATGTCAAAATTGCAACATCCATAAATTATATTTTATAACCTTAAAATTCATGCAAATCATGGTAGGGAAATGATGAACCATACGCATAAAACATGATCATACTAATACAATTAAGTATGCAAATTATAATAGAGCATTCTAATTAAACTAAGCAATTAGAGAATACCATTGCATAATTTACAATTATTGAAATAGTGAGCAATTCCGCAACAATTCCTAGTGACATTATACAAAGCTAACCTAATAGTCTATATAAGTCTATTCGATTAATTTCATAGAAAATATATATAAAATCTGTTTTAAGCTTGTTGTTCAAAATTGTGAAATTAAATAAATAGATTTATGAAGAAAACAAATTATATACCAAGAACATATGCTGATAATTACAACTAAATTTCAACAGAAATACACAAAAAACAATAAAGGGTAAAGAGACAAAAACCGAAGCCTGCACGGAAGCAGTTTCCTTAAAACAGATTTCGCCGCCTCACGGGTCGAGTACTTGAGGAAACCTGGCGTCTGTCTCCCAAGATACGACGGTCAAAACCAGCTACGACAGAAGCACTATCTGTCTAGCTTAGCGAACAAAACAATGGTAGCACTCTCTCACAATAGGAACTATCAAGCAAACTGACTTGTAAAATGGAAGCAAAAATTTCTATTTAGAAACTTGACAGGAGGGTCTCAATTTATACATGTATAGGGGAGAGAGGAAGAGCCTCCAGCCTTTAAGGCTAGTGAAACACCAAGCATCCATATCCCCTTTCCACAAAAATGAAAAGTATGGATGCCCAAAGGATTCACACCCTTTAGCCAAAAAAAAAAAAAAGATTTAAATACTCTTTAAAATCCTATTCATGAATCTAACATCATGAAGTAATTTCTTGGCAATTTTTTATTCAAAACCCAATGGTTTTTGGCTCACTAGGACCCAACACAAAGAATGGTTAAGACCCATTTTAATATTTAATTAAAGTCACTACACTTTAATATTAAATTAAAGTCCCCAAAAATTATTTTTTTCCAACACATAACACTAATTTACTAAAATATTAGTTCAAATCTAAATATATGAAAGCTTGAACAGCTTGTGGGGTTTATTATGGGTTTTGTTTCGATAATTTAAATAATTAATTTTGTAAAACTCTCCATGATATTATTTATTAAAAAAAATTAGGTTTATTTGATAATCTAAATTATTTAATTTTATCGTGTTTATCCGTAATAAAATAAATAGTCTATTTTTAAAAATATATTTGTCATTCATTTTTTCAAAAACAAAAGCAATAAAATAAAAATGTTACGATTATCAAATCGATCTAATTTTTTCTATAGATAATATATATTAAAAATCTTACAAAATCAACAATGTAAATCACTAAAATGAGACTTATGATAAATCCTACAAATCTTATATTTTTTCTAAAATTTAAATTTAAATTTGTGTAATGCAACTCGTTTATGTTGGCGAGTGTTTAATTTATAATTTGTTGTTGATTGAAGAAGAAAAAAAGTCGGTGGTCCAATTTGCCCCCTGACCTCACGACATTGAGCTGGAGATAGAGTGAAAGAAAGGGAGGCCATGAACAGAGTGCTAGAGAGAGAGAGAGAGAGAGAGAGAGAGAGAGTGTTATCTCCTTCCTTGTATACCGACTGGAGATTGAGTGAAAGTAGTGCTGAGATTGTTCTCTGTTGGTTTGTTGAGTATTTTTTTTTAAAATATTTCAAAAAAAAAAAAAAACTAATTAGAGAATTGACCACTTTTCAAATTATTTAAAAAATTAACTTACTTTTTGAAATCGTATTTTTAAAATGTGATTTTAAAATTGAAATTGCATCTTGAACATGCAATTTCATCTTAAAATCGCAAGTTGAAAATGACGACATAGTGAAATTGCACGTTGAAAATGTGATTTCAATTTCAAAATAGCATTTTCAAAAAACAATTTTAAAAATAGATTAGTTTCCCAAATAGTTTGAAAAGTGGGTCAATTCGCTAAATAATTTTTTTTTTTTTGGGGATTATGTGGAAAAAAAAACTCCTGGTTTGTTTGTTCGTTTTCTTTTTTTATTCAATTTTTTTTTTTTCAGATTAATTACATCAACACCCCCATAGGGGAGTCTAATTGGATCTATTATTCGACTGGTTGAATGACCAAAAAATATTATTAATTATAAATTTTAAAGATAATTTAAAGAAATTGTCAAAAAAAATTACTTATTTTCAAATTTTAGTAATAATTTAAAAAATTCGTCACAAAAAAAAATTATTAATTGTAAGTTTTAGTGAGAATTTATAAAAATTATAACAAAAAAGTCACTTTTAGCAATATATACAAAAAAATATTTAAAAAAATTATTTTTAATTATGATTTTACTAAAATTTATTTTTAATAAAATTTTAGAAAAATTAAATCTAATTATTAGAACATATTAATAGTTTACCTTATCTCATAATTATTACGAAATATCACTTTATTATTTTTATTTATGAACTCTTTAATATTAATTATTTCATTATAAAAATTATAGAAATATATTCTTTTAGGAGTTGGTCTAAGGAATTAAAAATGTAAATAACAGATAAAATAATATTTGTTGATGGTTAAAAAAAATAGGCTCTGTTTGTTTGTATTCTCAAATCAATTTTTTACGTGTGTTTTGGAGCATGATGTTTGGTTGCGTTTTCAAATCAATTTTCTACACTCTCTGCAGAGAACTCTGTGCACACACGCGTGTTTTCTGTCCAAAGGAAGACCACCCGGTAGACCACCCGGATGTCCACCCGGTAGACCACCCGGATGTCCACCCGGATGTCCGGCTGATTTCCAGATTTTTTTTTTTTTTTTGCAATTGATTTACATAATCGGGACAAATATTTTCTGAAAATTTTTAAATTTTTTATGTGCTTTAAAATAATTTTGAATTGTATATTTAGTTATGAGTTGTAAATTTTTGTATCACATATCAAATGTCACATCAATAATTCCCCACTCAAATCAAACCTCTTTTCCAAAACTATTTTCAAAACTCTTTACCAAATAAATTTTCTACACTTAAATCATAATTCCACAACACACAAACTCAAAATACAACTCATACTCTCAAATCATATTTACAAAACTCTACCAAACGCTTCCTTATATACTAAGCAATTTTTTTTTTAAGAAGAGATTAAAAAAAGTGAAAAAGGACGAGGAGTAATTTAGGGAATTGAAGTCAAAAGCACGAAACGACAAAAGAGCAACAGATTCTGGTGGATCATAGCGGTGATTTGGAATGTAAAATTACGAAAATACCCATACTTTTGGAGCAACGTAAAGAACCTGATTAGGTAAATGATATTGTGTGGTTAAGAGTAGTTGACCCTAATTGCGCACGGACTGAACGCCTGTTGGTTATGCAAATGCCAAATGGGAATACCTGTAATCCCGTGAGTTATTTATTAGTTATTTATTCAGTAAAAAATTTTAACGCCTCGCTGGGAACAAATTTTTTTAGTAATTTTATAATTTTTTAGTTAAAATATGATGTAAGAAAATATATTTAAAATGTTTTTTTGACTTTTTACGAAAAAATGTGTAAAAAGTAAAGAGAAAAATGAATATTTAACTTTTTAGTATAGATTGTTGGCTTTTTTATTTTTTTAGTGATTTTTTGATTTTTTTGCTAAAAAAATCACTTGCCAAACAAGACCTAAATTTATAGTATTTTTTTAAAAAAAAAAATAGGAAAATTTACCTATAAGTCCTAGTTTCTGAAAAGTTGAACCATTTAGTCCTAAAAGTTTTCTTATACTCCATTTAGTCCCATTTGCACATCAATCTAATGTTTGAAACATTAATCTGATGTTCGAAATCTAATGTTCGAAACATTAATCTGATGTTTGAAACATTGTAATAGGACCTTTCAGTCTATAAGAAAATTTTTAAAACTAAACAGTGTATAAGTTATTAATTTGGAATTTATTGGTGCATCCCCCAATATATTTGACTAAAAGTCTCTCATTGGTCTCCTTTAAAATAAAAAGGATAAATTATAAACACATCTCTTGAAGTTACTTAAATTACAAATTATTCTTGTAATTTTAAAAATTACATTATGTCTCCTAAGGTTTCTAATTTCATAACAAATATTTTATTTTCTTAATAAATCATCAAGTTAATTAATAGTTTTTAATAATGTTAAAATTTTATTTCAATTAATAATTCAGATAATTTTATTATTGTATAAGTGAACAGTTAGAAATTTTCTTTTTTTAATTAGTTCTGTTAAATAATTTTTTTTGACAAGGAGGTATTTGTAATTTTCTAAACTATAAGAAATATTTTATATTTTAAGCAAACTTTAAAGGGTGTATTTATAATTTAATCAAATAAAAAGGACAATCTAAATTTTTTTAATTTGTAAATCTCTTGGAGAAGAAACACCTCTTTCCTCAAGAACAAACAAATTTATTTCTATTATTTTATAGACAATCATATCTTTTGTAATTAGTTTTATAGTTTTAAATTTTAAAATAATATAACTTTTTATCTATATATTAGTTTTAATAAAATTAATAGTTTTAAAATTTTCTTGTCAAAATCTATTAAATAAGATTCATTTTGCTTATAAAATTCTTTACAAAAAAAATGTATTTTTTTCCCGTTGAGACTAAAGTCAACAATATAATTTTATTGTTAAATAGCGTTTACTAGTGTAGTTTTACTGTTTAAATCAATTATAACGATATTTTTTTTTAAAGAATTTGACCAAATTTTTTTTTTTTTAGATCTTGATGACAGGATTCTAAAAATACTAATTTTATTAAAAACTAACATTAAGATAAAAAGTTACATCATTTTAAAGTTTAAAATATTAAATTAGTCACTAAGGATATTTTGATAATATTGGTATGTGCACTGAACTTTTCAATAAATTTTTTTGTACTTACCCATAATATATTAAAATTTTATTATGAAAAGGGTTGGATAAAATCCTTTTTTTTTTATCCTTTTTTCATACCCAATTTAGTGGGTCCCATACCGATTAACCCCTCATCTCATAATAGGTTTAGCAATAAAAATGAGTAGTCAAATTGATCGATTATCACTAAACATATGAACAAATTATATTTTATTTTTTAAAAATAAACAATAGCTATGAGTTTAAATTTAATTTGTTTGTTCATTAATTTATATCTAATTAAACTAATTTTTTGCATAGATAATCTTCACTTAATATAATAACATTAAAACGTGTAATATTTTTTCTCTGAATGAGTTATTTGTGTCAACTTCATGTTACGGGTTTGACACTTGCCTAATTTATTTTAGGTGGATTCGTGTTTAAAACTTACCTATCTTAATCCGTTAATTTTGTATATTGTTGGTGTCATTTTAGAAATTCTCACCTCTATAATAATATTTGGTTTTTTATTCAAACATTGTGAAAGAGAAAAATGGTAAACAACCTCAATTTTTATATATAGAACTTATTCATATATAATGATGCGACAATATTGCTTTTAAAAGATAATGGCCCCGTTTGGTAGACCTGTAGGGAAGTGATTATAGCTTATAACTTAACAACTTATAGCTTATAACTGTGAATATAAGTTGATTTTTGACTTATAAATTAAGCTTCTCCTCCCCCACTCAAAGAATAAGTTGATTTTTTACTTACAAGTTGTATTGTTAAGCTGAATCAAACACATCAAAATAGCTTAAATTAAGCTAAAAGCCGAAATAAGCTGAAAATAAGTTCTACCAAACAGGGCCAATGTTAAAAATGTCATTCATAAGGATCTTGCAGTGTCAATTTTTAACAAAATAAAAAATGCTAACAAGTGCCATCAGAATACTAGTTAATATCAGGATTGAGATGATAAATGGTTTAACAATAAATAAAAGGTTAAAAAGTTTTAAATTGATGAAAAATGTTTCAAAAATAGTAAAAAGTGTTTTGTATTTTTTGTTTTCTTTTTTCTATACTTTAGGGTGGGGAATTCGTTAGCAAGATTTTTATTTTTATTTTTTGAAATTATGAAATATTATATGGAGTTTTAGTTAAATTTCTCATACAGAATGATGCATTATTTTGTAACCATTTCATTTTAAATAAAACACTCAATAATGTAGTCATATTTTAAAAATACTAAAATCAGATCAATTTGGATGAATATTTTCTATTAAAATTACATTTGTGTACCATTTCTCTTCCATTAACTAGTTCCATTAAGCTAACTTCTCAACCAATCACATTTTACTACATTACCAACAGCAAAAATAATTTAAGTTTAATAGCGCATTCATTACACTAATTAATTTTAACAGATAAGCCTATAAAAATGTAGCTAGAGAGCTGACATAATGTAAGGCGAGCAATATTTAGAAAGATTATTTTATCATTTTTTTCAAAATTTAATCACGAGTAATCATCTTCAATTCCTTTTTTTATTCTTTCATATTTGTTCCTTCTTGACACTATGGAATCTAAAACCCAATCCCAACACCTTGATCCAAATGATGGGTTAAATTCAATGTTTGGAAGAAAAAAAATTCATAATAAAAATAAAAATATATGCTATTGGACAGGGAATTTCATTTTTAATTGTAATTCTCACATAATTTAGGAAAGTTATTACGAAATCTTAAAGTGCAATGTGGTATGATGGACATAGGGTGCATGTTGTAAAGTTCGTCGGGTACATCCCAAGTCTATTTTTATTATTCGTACCGTTCATATTATAAGATTCGTCGAATATATTATATATGATAAAAAATTAAATCAATTGGACATTTGTAATCCCATAATAAGATCACATTTGTTTTAAATAAAAATAAACGGTTGGTATAATTTTGATAATTTTTTAAAAAATAATTAAGGTTGGTCATGGAGATACATATGTCCAATTAACCTAAATTTTTTTTTTTTGAATAATAAATTCAACAAACCTTATAATATAAACGGTTCACATTATCGAAAAAGGTTCGGGACAGACCTCGATGGGGCTTCACAACATGGGTGTTGTGCCATGAGGCGCAATACCAATCCCAATTCCGTGGTATTACATATGTTATCTCACAAATATGGACCGTCAAAGCACATTATGTATATCATTCATTGTTTCACTCATAAAATTTTCCATTATGCCATTTGTTTATAGCAAGTTCAAGTAAGACTACTAAATAATCACCGCATGTTATTGCAAAACTATTAAATAATTATTCTTATACTTATAGTGGTGACCCAAAAAATCCCAATTTATTGGGGTTGACCCGACAAGTCCTAATAATAGGCCTAACCCAAGTAAAGAAACCCATCAAGCAAGTGTCTATGGTAAGCTCATTCACCTCAATAAAAGGAAAGCATCCCAAAGAAGAGAGGTATGCCTAATTCCCACCTCAAGTAAAGAAACCATCAAGCAAGTGTCTATGGCAAGCTCATTTAAGCATCCCTAAGAAGAGAGGTATGCCTAATTCCCACACACTATACATTTCATTTTATTTGGTCTCTCTTTCATAAATGATAACTAACTTTACCATCGGAGTGTCCCGGCTGGCAACCCAGTTGGATAGCATTAACCGTATTTATTTTTGCATATTATAAGCCAAACTCATCACTTTGTTGGATCTCTTAAACGATCCATGTGTGAGAAAATTTTTGGGGTCTCACACTTATATCTGGTTCATTAGAATGAGTTAGAATGTAATGATCATATTTTATTAAAATGTCCATTCGCACATTTGGTTCACTAAAAAAAAAGTTATGAAATTGCATTGTAGATGGAATAATTATTTATCGTTGTAAGAGAATGTGCATACCATAAGGAAGTAATGAATGAGGTAATTCTATTGCCATATGCTATTTAATCTCTGTGCACATATTTCTTAGTGCACATATTTAATGAATTTGTTTACATTTTGTTTTACTCATTTCACACACAAAATGTTTTAAATTTGCCCATAACATATAATACGTGCACACATCAACACAAAAACCCCAACACATTATGTACACACACCATACAAAACATAAACTTACACCACACCCCTAAACATAAACCATGTCCTACACATACGACATTTTTCAACACTCTCTGGCAGTACACCGACCATATTCACTAAGGTATGCAATTTTTTTTTTAAATCAATAATTTTTTTTGTAATTGTTTTACTATTATTATACAAAAACTAATGCTCTGTTTCGTTTTGAGTTTTTAAAAAATATATTTTTTAATTTTAAAATATTATTCCTTTGTTTTTAGTAAACTTTTTAAATATTTTAATCAACCTTTTATTTTTTAGATCCACTTAATTTAGATACATTTAAAAAGTAAATTATTTGCAAAAAAACTAGAAAAAAAAAATAATACAAACAAACCCAAAAAAACACATGTACTAAATTTTTGTATTTTGTATGCTTTTTAAAATCAAATAAATCTAAAAAATATAATAATTAAAATATTAAAAATATTCACTAAAAAAATACAAATTTAACTCACCTTTTCGTCCCCTAATCAAGAAAATCTAGTTTTAAGGTTTGATGTATGTATTGATATTCATATTAGTTATTTTGTTTAGTAGTAAAATTATATAAAAAATTATTCATTAAATGTGTGAACTGAGGGTAAAGCATGTGTGAAAATAGAATTATCTAAACAATGGCCAATCTTTCCAATTCACATTCATTCTAATAAGCTAAATATTACTTTAGTGATCTGATGGTGTTAAGTAAAAGGACTGTCACTCAATGGATAAAAATTACTCTACCAATGACAGGTTGATCTTCCTTAAAAAGCTCATATTGACGGAAAGATTTAGATCTAAGAATATTTTTTTCGTGTTGTTTTGGTTTCTTTCTTTGATACTACCAAAATTTTAATTTTTTTTTTTATTATCAACCCATAAAAATTAATTAAAATTGATCTTATTTAAATATATATAGAGAGGGAGACACAAAGGATAAAAATAATAATAAAAACCCTAGAAAAAATTATAATTTGTTGCCAAATGTCCGAATCTTGTGGCTCCTCTCAGCTTTGGAGCTTTGGATGGAACCAAAACACATAACACTAATTTACTAAAATATTAGTTCAAATCTAAATATATGAAATCTTGAACAGCTAGTGGGGTTTACTATGGATTTTTTCTCGATAATTTAAACAATTGATTTTGTAAAATTCTCCGTGATATCATTTATTAAAAAAAATTAGATTGATCTAGTAATCTTAATTATTTAATTTTATCATGTTTGTCTATAACAAAATAAATAGTCTATTTTCAAAAATATATTTGTCATTCATTTTTTCAAAAACAAAAGCGATAAAATAAAAATGTTACGATTATCAAATCGATCTAATTTTTTCTATAGATAATATATATTAAAAATCTTACAAAATCAACAATATAAATCACTAAAATGAGACTTATGATAAATCCTGCAAATCTTATAATTTTTCTCAAATTTAAATTTAAATTTGTGAAATGCAACTCATTTATGTTGGTGAGTGTTTAATTTCTAATGTTGGAACAATCTTCTGTGAAAATAAAATAAATTGAAATTAAACCAAATAAATAAATAAACAACGTATCGAATTAATTTATTGAACCGAATTAATAATTCAAAGACCAAGTCGAGTGTGAAACACTCTGTCCTTAAGACAGATTCGCCTCGCTACGGTGCTTACGGATATGTGGCATCTATCTCCCAGGATACAATGATCTTCACAAATTTGTAGTAGCACTGCAAACAAATTGTACGGCAAACCAAACATGTGTTCTATATTCTCTCTATTTTATTCTAAAACTAGAATGAAGAATATATAATGCAAATGAGCAAATAGGATAGCAAAATGATAATATTTTCTGAATGTTTTTCTACCCTCAAGACTGTTGGAAAAAGCTGGTATTAAGGTAAATAATTCTGTCCGAACAGGTAAGTTATTTAACTTGAATAGATGCTAAACCCATAAAACAAATTTAGTATGGAAACTGGACAGATCTGCAACTGTGCAGATTATGAATCTGTCCAGAATTTCAACAGATCGAAAAACCCTGTCTGGACAGAATTTATTGGATGTTTTGATCAACCCCAATCTGCTGGAACAAGTCTACAATATATAAACCCAAACAGGAACAAATTTGAAGTGAACAGGTGTGTTTTGAATTTGAACAGGTGCAGTTAGAAAACAAACAGATCTGCAAACTGTTTTCAACAGTTTAACTACTGCAGTTGCAAATTGTCCAGATTTTGAATTTGTTCGGACAGTTTAACAGATCTGAAACTGTTTAAACCTGTTCGACAGCTACTGTGAGAAATTTGGACAGAAGAAAGCACAACTTTTGGACAAAAAATTGAATTTGAATTCAAATTACAAAATTTAAATTAATTTTTCTGGCAATAAATTTTGGAAAAGATTCAAATAAATTTTGTCTAAAAAATTAATATTAGAACCGACCTAACCCACAATCGGGCACGGCCGGTGGCGGCGCGTGCGCGCATGTGGTGGTTTGGGCTAAAGTTCGTTTTGTCCATAACTCTTTCCTTCTACAAACTTGGGGTGCCCTTGAGGCCCAACCCAAGTGTTGTAGCCAAGAACTTATATATACAAAAAAAACTCTCTTAAAGTTTCAATGCGGGACAATCCATTAAAAGGAAACTCACATTTAAATCTTTAAATGTCCATTCTACGAATCCGAAAACGACGTCAATTTTCCATTCACTCATAAAATAGTTTTGACGAACCGTTTTCACCGTGTGACTTGCCACGCGGCAAAGAACACGTCACCTCTTCGGACCCGTCCCAAAAGATGTTCGGGACCTACTCAATTTTGAGCTCCAAGATGGCCCAAAATAAGCCATATAAAATCCAATTTTCCAACATATAATTTGTTGTTGATTGAAGGAGAAAAAAGGTCGGTGGTCCAATTTGCCCCCTGACCTCACGACATTGAGCTGGTCTGATTCCTTCTAACAAAAACAATACCTAGACAAAAACTATTTTATATTCTTTAATAATTGTGAGTCAATTCTGGTAGGAAATTCATTTGTTATGCATTTGTTGTTTGCTTGTTGTATGGGGCTTGAAGATTTTTAACAAGTTTTTTAAAACATATTTTGTTATGTATTTATTTTTATTCTACACAGTATCTATCGTTCGTCTCTTCGTATATATTCTTATTAATTAAATTATATTCTAAAATTTTTATATAATTCAATGATTAAGAATATATTATTTTTTTTTTAATTTTAGAGATTTGGCCTATATTTCTTGTGCTCTATCAACGGTATGAATGGTCATGACAATATTTTTATATGTTTTATCATATATTCATCTTTCTTTCTTGTACCAAAATGAAAAATAAAAAATCTTTCTTGCAATCTCTTTCTTGTCTCTGTGCTCCATTTCAGCTGTTAGTATAAGAAATTAAAGTGAATTTTACCTTAAAAAAATGTTTAAAATATCTGTGGATTTGTACAATGAGATTTCTTATTTATGAAAGTATTTTAACATTTTCACTTGAATAATTAACAGGCTTAACAGTATATTTTAATTCATAAATTACAATAGAATTATGTGTTTAGTTTCAAATAATAAAAAGTTATATGCACATACAAGGGATAAAAATATAGCATAGCTAGGATGAAGATGAATTTAATCCATAGTACTACAAGAAATTCTACTCATTTAATAATTAGGTGACACCTAGTGCTATAATTTTACCTAACTTTAAATTACCAGATTTCAGGCCTGATGTTTGCAATACATTTCAGGAATAATGTTTGGATTTTTTTTTTTTTTTTTTTTTTTGATGCCCAGAACACCCCCAAAGCCGGCCCCTGTGGAGCCGACTCTACAAGCCAAACTGGGAGGAGCTAGTCGCGCCACCTTAACCAGCGGACTCCCACTTGAGCAGCTAGGGGATTCGAAACCAGGTCCGTATGGAAGGGAGCAAACCTCCTTACCAACCCAGCTGGCCCCTCGGTGGTATAATGTTTGGATTTCACTCTTACTATTAAGCGATCTAATTTTTCTTTTCTATTCTCATGCTACCGACGGTAAAAAATAAATGAGTAAATTAAACTATCTTAACTTACAATTTGAAATATATATACATATCAAACTTATGAAATTTAACATAATTACACTGTACTCCTTTAATATTTTATTATACATAACACTCTGCATCGTTTTATTTTTTATTTATTAGTTTTATTGATTGAAAAATAATTTTGTCATCTATTTTATACTAAAATACATATTTTGTCCTTGATTATCTCTTTGTCTACGCTACCTTGTTTTGGGTGTTTTAAGCATACTAAAATGAAAGTTATGTCAAATTTGTGAGGTTATTGTAACGTCTAGAGTGATTAATGTAGTTTACTCAATAGAAGAATATTATATTTTTACAAATATCAAAGGCAATTACATCAAACTCAACAATCAACCATTTAAGAAAGTCCAATAATACAAACTTAGAAGTCTAACACTAACGAGCACTACATAATACAAGAAAGATTCACATAAAAAGGAATAAATGACACTAATGAGCACTACATAATACAAAAAAGACTCAAAAATAAAAGGAAGAAATGACACTAATGACCATTACATAATACAAAAAAGACTTCATAATAGAGAAGAAATGACACTAACAACTGCTCAGAAAAACTCCTTAATTGAGAATGAACAAATAATTATTATAAAAAAAAAAGAGAAAAAAAATCCTAATAATGAAAGAAATAATGAAGCATTATTTTTATAAGAATTAACCATCTGACTTTTGAAGTTGTACAAAAACAACTAATATGATTGAAAGTTTTATCTTGTAGACCCTTTTGGTGTCAACTATATGATTGTAGTAATCTGACTTCTAAAGTTGTACAAAAACAACTAATATGATTGAAAGTTTAATCTTGTAGACCCTTTTGTGTCACCTATATGATTGTAGTAATGATACAATGACAATGTAAATTCACTATGAGCATTGTAATGTGTGAAAAAATTAAAGGCCCTATCTAGGATTTGGAAAGAAGATTCCCACCTATTGAATGATTGAGTAGGTGTTTGGTATACATTAAAAAGTGTATTTTTTTCGTATACATATATTTATTTGAATCATATCAATCAACATATATTAACATCTCTTCTCTACATTTTTACGAATTTTTCCTACTTTTCTACACATTTTTTTTTTATAAAAAATCAAAAAGTGTATTTATTTAGAACATTTCAAATCACCTCTGAATTGATAACATTGTTGTCCTCTCCTGTCACGACCCAAACCCACCCCTGTAGGTTTAGCACCGTAACCGGCCAGTAATCCGTGGATTACCAAAGGCCTCTGAACAGATTAGCAAATAATAAGGGGCTGCGGAAGCAATAATACAAAATAGATAAGATCCAATGAGCTGTGATAACGTACATGGGACAGAACATTTCAAAACTTATTTATATATATATAAACATGCTAGTCCAGATACACAATATTTACAAGGTATTTACAGAATGTACTTCCCAAGACCTGACTTTACAGAGCATACATAAAGACTAGCATGAATACAAAAACAGTCATGGCTTTAGGCTTTGTTCGAAACCTCCTCGGAGGCACAACAGTTGGCTGACAAAAACAAAACAGAAGGCCGTCAACTCTGGCCCTGGTCATGCGCCGGCTCACCTACATATATAATATAAACTATGAGCGAAAGCCCAGTGAATAATAATAAAGTAAAGGGTTTCAATGAATGAGTTCGTACAGATTCAGAAATCATAATTCAGATTTGTATCAAATTCATCATTTGTCCAGATCATATACAGACAGAAATCATAAGTCATGATTAAGTTTACGTGATACATCCATTAGCATTAACAGAACAGAACAGAACGTATACACGTGAGGTTACGAATAACCAGTTCCATAAAGGAACCTCCGAAACCGGCCAATAGAACAGAAGCTGAGCCCCTGTGACAGGGCCTCCGGTACGGGTAACAGAGTGCAGACAGAAATAAGTTCCATAAAGGAACCTTCGATACTGGGTAACAGCTAACAGATACCACATGATGCTAAGGATGTCACGAATACATATCAGAAATTGAATAATCATTCATTGTACAGAACATATCATTTCGGAAAACAGATCTTGTTTTATCACACAGAAAATAGATACAGTTGAACATAACTTTACTAAGTTATTACTTACAGTTGGCCTTAAAATAGACAGACGGAGCAGATTGATCACACGATACGCGGCACGTGACCTACATAACACATAACAGACACACACTTGAAACACACATTCTAATTGCACAAAACTTATGTAGTTGGTTCTTAGTGTGTTTCTAACCTTAAATCCTCACTATAGAGTCTTAAACATGGCCTAGGAATGCCTAGGATGGAATGGGGATGCAAAGATGCCTTGGAAAATATTTTTCAAAACTTGCTGAAAACAGGGGTCTCGCTCGAGCGTGGCTTCCTTCGCTCGAGCGAGCTTGTCAAAACAGAGGGGTCGCTCGAGCGTAGACTCCTTCGCTAGAGCAGTCTGTAAAAATGCAAAAGTACTGGTTGTTGAAATTTTAAGCTCGATGCTCGCTTGAGCGTGAGACACAGCTCTTCGCTCGAGCGTAGGTCTCGTCGCTCGAGCGTACGTCTGCGTGCACCAAAAACCTGAGAGCTTGCAATTTACACTCGAGCTACCATTCCTTCACTCCAGCGAAGCTCAGAACAAACGATGGTCGCTCGAGCGTGGAATCCTTCGCTCGAGCGAGGAAGCCAAATTCTAAAATTTCCAGATTTGCCTCCTAAGCTCAAACCAAGCATTCAACACCTCAAGTCTCAACCCTTTGGGCCCATTTTCTAGAAAACACTTGTAAACTCATAGTATAAGATGTTTCAAAGATTAATTTATAAAATCAAAGCCCAAGGGTGAGTCAATTGAACACAATTACAAGTAGAACTTCATGAACAAAACAAGAGCTTAACATGCAAGTGTTCATTTTAAATCTAATGTTCTAAAACATGACCAAATGTAAGTTTGAGCTCAAAATCATGATGAATTCATGGACTAAGGCTAGAGTATGGGCTTGCATGCAAGAACTTCCATGAAGACACTTCAAAATGCTAAGATATGAACATGCATGCATGATTTAAGCCTCAATTCAACATATTAAGCTAATTCATGCCTTAAATCACTATCCTTACCATGAATCATGCAAGAACAACTCAAACTCACAATTAAAATGGTGAGTCTCCTACCTCAAGTCCTCAATTTCAAGAATGGAAGCTCAATTGTGCAATCTACTCTTCAATTCTTCAAGTTCTCCAAGTAATTCTCTAGATGAAACCAAACTTCTCCTCTCTCACTCTCTCCTACGGTTTTGGTCTCTCAAAGATGAGCAAATGACATGAAATCAAGCTCTAGACAAAGTTTAACAAAGTAGTCCACTAAGTGACATTTTTGTAAATAGGCCAACTAATGTAATTTACCAATATTTAATCTAATTTAATCATTCTAAATCACATTTCAATCAAATCTACCATAAAATCATATAAATTCTAATTAGCATAAAGCATTAATCAATCTCTGAATCGGTCATCGATAAGGCTTTCAATTTGCAGTTCAAAGTCAAAACATGAACAGATCATTTTATGGCAAACAGATAAAAACACAAAGATAATGCAATACATATGCAATTTAATTCCGAATTCCTTCTAAATTACTGTTAGGCATAAATAATCATGGTTTAGCATTAATCGGAGGTCAGGGTTATTACATCTCCCCAAGTGATTATTGAGTGTTTTTGGATAACAATGACGTGGTGCTCGTTATTGGTACAGAAGGTATGATCTATGATTTTGTATCGGATAATTAAGAATATGAAGGGACATAATATATGATGATTAGTCTTGAAATATGTGTGCTTAAGGAGTATTAAATAGTTTTTCCCTTTACCAACTTGCACCCTCTTTCTTTTGTTTTCTTTTTTGGCCAAAGAAAACTTTTGTCTCAAAAATAGTTTTGAAATATGGCAAATGTTAGCCAGTGTTTTTTAAGTATTGTTTAATCTTAAAAATATGTAAAAGTATTAAAAAATATATTAATTTTAATAAAAGTATATTAAATTTAGTAAAAAGTGTCTTATATTCTTTAACTTTTTTATCTTTTATTTGTTAGCAAGACTCTTTGAATATTTGTAGTACAGGTGTTTAAACGCAACTTACGTGAGCTTATCTCAACCCATAAACCAACTATTGTGGTTCTCATGGAAACTAAAGTCCAACTTTGTTCAATGGGGCTTTTCTTCAACGAACTGGGGTTCACAACCTCTACGCATGTTGACCTGGTGGGTAAGTGTGGTGGTATTTGGATGTTGTGGGACCCTTTCAAAGCTACTGTTATGGCCTTAGATGCAAACACCCAGGTGATTCATGCTAAGATCAAACATGATAATTTTCAAGATTGGATCCTTTCAGCTGTTTACGCTAGCCCTAACCCGAGATTGAGAGATGCCCTCTGGAATAATTTGGAGTACATGGCTGATAATACTTCTGAGCCTTGGCTTGTAGCGGGAGACTTCAATGATTTCACGAGCCAAAATGAAAAACGCAGCTTTTCTACAAACCAAGATCAGGCAAGAACCCGTAAATTCCAAGCTAGGTTGAATAGATGTAAGCTCATGGACTTGGGGTGTTCAGGACCCCAGTTGACTTGGTCCAATGGGAGGCAGGGTATGGCAAATACACTTAAAAGACTTGATCGGGCTGTTTGTACCACGGAATGGCGTTTGCAATTTCAAGAAGGGGCAGTGAGAAATCTTCCTAGAACTTATTCTAATCATGCTCCTATGGTTATTTACACTGAAGGTATGCAACATACTAACCCTATTATGCGTCCTTTCAGAATGGAAGCTGCCTGGTTTTTAAACCCTGATTTTAAAAATTTGGTTAAAGATTCTTGGAATGATACCAACAACTCAATCCTTGAAGCCATCACCTCTATTACTTCTAAAGCTTCTCAATGGAATAAAAATGTTTTTGGGAATATATTTCGTAACAAATGGTGGTTTCTGGGTAGAATTAAAGGCATTCAAAAGGCCCAATCCAGAATTTTTTCTCATAACTTGTTTGTTTTAGAAAAAGAATTGATTAAGGATTACAATAATATTCTGTACCAAGAGGAAATTTTTTGGTTTGAAAAATCCTGTTCTAACTGGATCTCTTTGGGCGAAAGGAATACTAGATTTTTCCATATTTCTACTTTGGCTAAGAGAAGACATTCTTGTGTTATCACTTTGAAAGACCTTAGTGGCAACTGGATTTCTGAACCCACTGCTTTGAAAAATCATATTGGTAATTATTTTGAAGATTTGTTCACTGCCTTACCTAAGGTAACTGGGATTAGATGGGAGCATGATATGATCTCTAAATTTACTATGGATGATAATGCTGCGTGGGGTAGACATGTAACCAACTTGGAAATTTGGAAAGCTATGAAGTCTATTAAAGCCTTTAAGGCCCTCGGTTGCGATGGCGTACAATCTCTTTTCTACCATTCTTATTGGGACATTGTGGGCTCTTCTGTTTGCAATTTTGTTAAATCTTGTTTCAACTCGAGAGATATCCCCTTAGATATTAACAAAACTCTTATCACTCTCATCCCAAAAATTGACAATCCTGAATCTATTAAACAGTTTGGGCCCATTAGTTTGTGTAATGTCCTCTATAAAACCCTTACTAAGACCTTGGTGAGTAGACTTAGACACCTCCTTGAGAATGTAATTAGCCCAAACCAAAGCAGTTTTATCCCTGGTAGGACTACCAATGACAATATCGCTCAAGAGATCATCCACACTCTCAGATTTAAAAGAGGTAAACAAGGTGATATGATTTTCAAAATTGATCTTGAAAAAGCTTACGATAATGCCTCTTGGTCCTTTCTTCATGATACCTTGGTTGACTTTAATCTTAATCCTTATTGGGTTGAGCTTATCATGAATTGTGTTACTAAGGTCAATTCCTCTGTGTTATGGAATGGGGAAATAGTCCGTGAGTTTCATCTCAAGAAGGGGCACCGTCAAGGTGATCCTTTATCCCCTTATCTTTTTGTTCTTTGTATGGAAAGGTTGTCTAATTTGATCACTTTGAAAGTTAGTAGTGGGGATTGGAAGGGTACAAAGGCTTCTGCTAGGGGACCTGCTATTTCACACTTATTTTTTGCGGATGATCTTCTCCTCTTTGCCAAGGCTGACTCTAGGAATTATAATACCATCATGGATGTTTTAAATCAATTCAGCAACTGCTCAGGTTTGAAAATTAACATCACTAAATCAAAGTTGGTCATTTCTCCTAATGTGCCTATCTCTAAGGCAAGGAATTTGAGTCACAATTGTGGTGTACCCCTCACCCATGATTTGGGTAAGTACCTTGGTATACCACTGCTTCATAACAGAGTGAGCAGAGCACACTTTGATTCCATTTTTGAGAAACTCCAGAACAGATTAACTGGTTGGAAAGCGAATATGTTATCTATTGTAGGAAGGCCTACCCTCATTAATTTGGTTACCTCTGCCCTCCTGGCGTATATGATGCAAACTATGGACTTACCTGCGAAAGTGTGTAAGGACATGGATAGACTAAACAGGAATTTTTTGTGGGGTGATGTGGGCACCTCCAAAAAGATTCATTTAGTAAATTGGGACACGATGTGCAAAATTAAGAAATTTAGTGGGCTTGGCATTCAGAAAGCCAAGGATAGTAACCTTGTTTTACTCTCTAAACTGAGTTGGAAAATCCTTTTTGGGGAGTCCTGTTTATGGGCTAAAGTTCTGCAACATAAATACCTTTACAAGAACTCCCTACTCAACTATTCCAGTAAGAGAAAAGCTTCCCTCACCTGGGGGGGTATTCTTAAAACCTGTGACATTATCGTCAAGGGTAGCAAATGGTGTATTGGCAATGGTTCTAATGTATCCATATGGTATGATTGGTGGTGCGGGGAGTGCAGTCTGGTCTCTTTATTTCCTAATTCTCACCTCATTAGCTCGGAGAAAGTGGATACTGTCTTGGATGATAAGGGTAGATGGGATATGGGTGTTATATCTGTCAAGTTGCCTAGGGAAGCTTGGGATCTTGTTGTGAAGGTTCAGCTTCCTAGGTTTGTAACTTTTCCAGATATGCCACATTGGAAGGGCTCGAGATGTGGTGCTTTCACTACCGCTTCAGCCTTTAAGTTAATGACTGACCAGGGAGTTGATTCTAGGAATTGGCTCTGGTTATGGAAATTGAAAATCCACAAAAACTCAAAGGCTTTGTTTGGCTAGCACTGCATCAGAAGTTGCTAACCAATAGCCTAAGAGTTACTAGAGGATTGTCAAATTCGACTTTATGTAATAATTGTGGCGAACAAGTTGAAGACTTAAATTATATATTCAGAAATTGTCCTAAAGCAAGAATTATCTGGATTGGTTTGAATTGTGGTACTTGGTTGTTTAATTGCAAGAATTTGTCGTTTAAAATCTGGGTAAAGTCCACTTTAAAGTCTAGGTCTTATCCTTTTATTGAGACTACTCTTTTTGTGACTTCATTGTGGCAGATTTAGAAAAATAGGAACCTTAAGATTTTTGATAATGTTGAATTGCCTTGGCAACATAGTATCTACTTTATACATAGATATGCAACTGATATTAAAGATACTTTTAATTTGTCTATTGTGAACAACTTGGTTGATGAGCTAATTAGTTGGTCTCTTCCTTCTCCAGGTAAATTGAAGATGAACACGGATGGAAGCTCAAAGGGAGATCCAAGTGATGGTGGCTTTGGGGGGCTAATCTAGGATGAGAAAGGCATCCGGCTTTGTGGGTATTTTGGAAAGCTCACAAATTGCACCTGCATTGAGGCGGAGATCTGGGCACTATATAGGGGTTTGACAATAGCTTTCGAAAAAGGCTACAAGGATCTTAGCATCGAAACAGACTCCCAATATGCTATTGATATGCTACAGGGGAACATTGAGGTTACTTCCCCACTGAGAAGTCTAGTGGAGGATTTCAGGTTTCTCATCCAAAGATGTGGGTTTTCGATTCAACATGTCAAAAAGGAGGGCAACAAGAGTGCTGATGGTCTTGCAAAAATGGGGGCTAATCAAAATGAGATGCTGGTTGTTATGGATGATCCTCCAGAAGAAATTCAAGGTCAACTAGTGGAGGATATGGTTGGTTAGAGTTATCTCAGACATCGTTCCGGAGTTCTTAGCTTTTCTTTCTCTTTGTTTTCTGGTTTGTTGTTTGTATTTCCTTTTCCATTGTACCAAAAAAAAAAAAGAATATTTGTAGTGCTAAAAGGAAAAGTATTTTTTTAGCATAACTTAAGTTGTACTCTACCTGTTTTATCTTGGGAAGATAATAATTTAGTGTTATGTATATTTTAAAAAATAATTATATATTAGTAATAAATTTTATAAATATTAATAATTAATATTTTAAATACTTTTATAAATGTCTAATAATTTTGCGAAAGTCCACTTAGTGGTAATTTGCTCTTTCATCTTCAAATCTAAGGTTTACTACACAACTTATCGAGAGATTCACATACGGATTAGATGTTTATTGTTTTTATTTTTTTATTTGAATAAATTATGCTAATATCTTTTAAAATTTAGATAAAATATATTGAACCTTACGAATTTGACATAATAGAATCTCTTAAAATTTTAATTCACATCACATTTAACCCCCTTTTATCAATATTTCATTAATTGTATAGATGAAAAAATAATATTGTCATTTCGTTTATATTGAAATATATATATATATTTTTATTTATCTTTATATCTTTACACTATCTACGTCATATCTAGTAACTGTATCTTTACTAAAAGGAGGTCGGTACAATTATATCAAACTTATAAGGCTTATTGTATTATTTCTAAACCTCTTGAGTGATTATTGTAATTTACCCTTATATTTTTTATCATGTTAATTTTATTGTATTAATTCATTGACTTAAATTTAAAGTTGAAAAAAATTGGCATTATTTTGGAATGTCTAATTTTAAAATTGACCCACTGGATGATGTCTTTTACTAATGTGTTTTTTTGTGATAAAAATTACAATAAAATCAAGGCAAAGCAATGTCAAGGGGACAGACACAAAGCAATGTCTATGACCATATTTTCAAATTATATAAATAGAAGACTTTTAAGATTTTTTTGAAAAATTAATACCCACATCATTTTATTTTATTTTTTAAATAGTGATAGAATTGAATTTCTAAGTTTTATTACACAATTTTTATTTTTTAAGTTAGGTATACATTTGCCTTTCAAACTGAAAACCTCTTTTACATTGATTGAGGACAAGCAAAATGAACATTGCTTCAGTGACACAACAACAAACACTTTAAAGTATATTTAAGGGGTTCACAAGTTGGTTGATCTAATTGATAAATTTCTAACTATAATATTGCATACTTGTAGGTAGGTGTGACAATACATGTGACAATACAAAGAACAATTAAGTAAATGGTCCCATTTATCTCCATTAAAACTAATTGTAAAATTGAAGCAATTAATACTGTAAAAATAAATAATGGGAATAGAGTGATATAGCCTATGTTTGGGAAGTTGTTTTTGGAGTTTTTTTTGGCTAAAATAGCCGCACACAAAAAAAAAAAGATTTTTTAGTTTAATAAGACAAAACATCACATCCAACTCATAATCGTTACATTTTTTTTCTCACAAAAAAATCAAAAAAATCAAAAGTCCTTCCCAAATTAAACTTTTTAGCCCGAGGCTAAAATAATCAAAAAAGTCAAAAAGTCAAAAAGCTAATCCACTTTCCAAACGAAGCCTATGGAGCTCAATAGATAGCCTGGCTAGCAAAGACAAATATATGTTTGGTTAAGTTTTTTGAGTGTGTTTTTATTTATTTATTTATTCATTTTTAAATAAAAAATTAGTTAGGTAAAGAAAATAAAAAATATTAAACAATAATTATTTTAGTAATTAATTTTATCAAATTAATTTTTAATTTATTAAAACTTATTAAAAAAAATATTTGAGAAAGCAACAAAACAGATACCACTTAACGAATAAAATTATCACTTTATTTCACAACTAATAACACCCATTTATTTCACAAACAAACACCAACTACATTACTTTAATTTGATGATATTTTGATTTGACAACCACTTTCATGTCGTAATCAATATAATGAAGATTATTTTGAATCATACCTTGAACATAGTCATATCCCGTCATGATAGTAAACATAGAATTAGCACACTGGGTGTTTCAGACCTCAGGTCTGAAGTTCGAAAATTTTTGGATTATCTTGTTTTGTGTAACGAAGTTGGTTAGAAGGTCAGTTTTAAGTTGTTATTATCACAATACTTGGTATAAGTGGATCTTGTCTTGAGAGGTCGAGGCAAATTTTCAGGTTATAGTCTTTGACCCAGAACAAACAATAGGACACTTTGTTGATCTCTGTAAGTAGGAATGGCAATGGGGGGCAATGGGGTGGATATTAATTCCCCATCCCCATTCCCCTATAATAAATTTTCCCCATTCCCCATTCCCCATTCCCCATGGGTACCACCCTCCCCATTTTTTAATGGGTATGGATTTTCCCCAACCCACTTTAATCCCCATTTTTATTTTTTATATTTAATGTTAACAACCACTTTTCTTTTTTTTTTTTTTTTTTTTTTTTTTTTTTTTTTTTTTTTTTAAGGTTCACAACAAAAACTAAATATACCTTCAATCTTTTTTCTTTCTTTTTAAATATATTTAATGTTAACAATTTTTTTTTATTATTATTTTTTATTATTTTTTATTTTTTTTTAACAAAAAAAATATATTTAGCTTTGATAAAAAAAAAATTTATATATTGGATGAGTTACCTACTCTTTAAAATATATATATTTAAATTATAACCAAAACTAAATATATATTTAATTTTTTTTTTTTTAAAGATTCACAACCAAAACTAAATATATAAATTATAACAAAGTCAGAACCTTTAGCTCTTCCAACCATGTAGTTCCATGTATAATTGATAACCATCAATTAATTACCTTAAATATTGCAGCGATATGGCAAACGATTGGAAGTTGTTTTCTTTTCAGAATTTAAATTTTTTTTTTTTAAAAAAAAAGTATAAATGGAAATAAAGTTTCCACACATGGAGTATATAACAAAGTCAGAACCTTTATAAAAAAGTCAGAACCTTTAAATTTACATAACAAAGTCAGAACCTTTATAAAAAAAAATTAAATATATATTTAGCTTTGGTAAAAAAAAGAAAAAAAAAATTAAATATATATTTAGCTTTGGTTGTGAATCTTAAAAAAAAAAAAATGGTTGTGAACCTTAAAAAAAATTAAAAAAAGCAAAAAAATTAAATGTATATTTAGCTTTTGTTGTGAATCTTAAAAATTAAAAAAAAAATGGTTGTGAACCTTAAAAATAAAATAAAAAAAGATTGGACGTATATTTAGCTTTGATTGTGGATCTTAAAAAAAAAAAAAAAAAAAAAATTGGTTGTGAACCTGAAAAAATAAGTGAATAAAAAAAAGAAAAAAGATTGAATGTATATTTAGTTTTAGTTGTGAATCTTAAAAAAAAAAAAAAAAAAAAAAAAAAAAAAAAAAAAAAACATATGGGGAAATTAGTGGGTACCCATCCCCAACCCATCCCCTGTGGATATTTAAAGAATATCACCTACCCTACCCAATGGATAAGAAAAAGAGGGGAAAACCCATGTATTTGGGTTGGGTCTCCATGGATACCCACAGGGTAGGTTATCCATTGCCATCCCTATCTGTAAGGGGCACTGCCTTAAACCTGCAGGAGAGGAGAATTTTCCTGTAATAAAAAAAAAAATAGAATTTCAAACAAAGAATTTCAACTAAAAAAAAAACATAGAATTTTAAACACCTAAAAATTGAAATAGAGTAATGTTAATATATCTTTTATGAAATATTTGAATTGTCTAATAAAATAACCTTGGTCACTTGTTATTGATAAGGAGCTTCTATTTATCAATATACTTTGGCCCTGTTTGGTACAACTTAATTTCAGCTTATTTCAGCTTATTTCAGCTTTCAGCTTAATTTAAGCTATTTTGATGTGTTTGGTTTAGCTTATAGCTTATAGCTTATAGCTTTGTGGAAGTCAGAAAACAGCTTATTCTTTGAGTGGGGCAGGAGATGCTTTAAGAATAAGCTGGAAATCAGCTTAAGCTGAAAGTTATAAGTTATAAGCTGTTTAGACATAAGCTGTAAGCACTTTTCCACAGCTCTACCAAACAGGGCCTTTCTCAGTGTGATGAGGAGATTCTAATTCAAACTTCTATTAAGAAGGCAAAAAAAAATTATTTATTACAACATTGTGTTTTCTTACATTATCTAAATATACACAAATTCAATAGGCTATTCAAAGCATGTACCTTGATTATCAATAATTACTAGAAACTTGGCAATCCTACTTTTTCCTCATTAGCTTGCCAACATCAGAAAAACTCCTAAAGAGCACTTTCTCGCAATTAAATGTCAAAGTTTGTTGGCGTTAGTCCTTCAAGAAGAAGGTGAATCTTCGACGTGATTCTTCGTCTTCTTTACTTTCACCTTCTTCTTCTTGATCATCAAAATCAAGTAATTAAGGAACCCCTTTCTTCAATACAAGGGCAATTCCAAACACTTGACCCTTCAACATTCTCACTTCAACCTAATAGGGTGTTAGATTTCTCGCCTTTTGGTTCTTCTTGTGGATAATCATGTATGATTATTTGATCTATTTCACACCATGCAGGGCTTGAGTTTGAATACGAGCCAAAAGATGCAGCTCCTCTCTGATTTCTTCTGCATGTTCATCCTCCAGTCAAATCTACGTGAGAAACAATGAGCAAAGAGCAATGTTATACAAACAGAAGTGTTATACGAAAAAATTGTACAAAATGATGCGGTATATTTGAACTATGATCGTTTATTTCAAACTAGAACAACTAGATAACTCTTAATTTCAAAAATGTTATCGACACATCTTTCAAAATGCATTGACTTACCCTTTTTCATCATTGTACTTAAATGTTCCAAGCTGTTGAATGACATTGTAATCACATTTAAATTCTTCAGCAAAGTCTTCATGACCATGAGTTTAGCAAGAAATCAAGCAAAACTAGTGATTTGTAGGATTGTCTCCATTGCTTCCAATGAATGCTATACAACCTGCATTTTGTTTCAAATTGCTAATGTTAAAAATATGAAAATGCACACAAAAAAAATAGAAATTGTAGAACTCACCCTATCTGGAATGGTTTTTGTTATCATGTTTTCAAAAAATAAAAATTCATTTTCATTTTTGTGCCAAAAAGAAATAACTTTTTAGTATTTCCTAAAATGTGAGTTGATTCCAAAAAGTTTTCCTAAACAATTATCAAATCAATTCACCTGTTTGGTAATATTTATGTTTACGATTGTAACAACAAAAAAGTTAGTTACACTTGTTTAGAAAAAAAAAAAAAAATGAAACAAATTCATTCTTTCATCGTCTCCCACCCACTCCAGCCATCACCAGCATCATTACTACCGACCACCTCCACCTCTGGTTGTCATCGCTGGTGACCTTCTCCGACAATCAACTCTGGTGACAATTAACTTTGACCATCACCTCTTATCAGAAACGACCTTTAACCACCACTTCTTATGAAAAACCACCATCGACAATTGCCTCCAACCACCTTCTCTAACAGTCAGTAATCACTTCGGTCACCATGTCTCGCTAACCACTTCTCTCATTTATTTTCAAACTAACTTTTAAAACACGTGTATACCAAACATGCTTTTAGTTCACGTTTTTGTTTTTACCAAAAATAAACATCAACATGCTAAATGTTTTTTGTAAGCAAAAAATAGTAAACTGTAAACATTACCAAATGGAATCTAAATGAAGTTATTTTGTTTCCTAGATTTTATTTTATTTTATTTTTTAAATGATACCAAAGATGCCTCATGTCAATAGACTATAATTTAAATTAAAATACATTACCTCCTATGAAGGACATCAACAATTCTCCAATAGTCATATACATCATTGGATATATCAGCTATTCTAGTCATTGTTCTAGCATCTGGACTGCATGGATCATTGTTTGTTGCATCCTCAGCCAACCTTTTAGACAAGAACATGATGATAAAATATATAAATAAATAAATAAAACTACAAAATATTCATCAAAATAAGCTTGGTTTGTTTTTTCTCACATTGAAGCCTTTGAATAGGAAAAAGATAGGTTTGTTCTAAAGGAGATAGTAGACTCCACAATGATTTTTGATTACCTACTCAAGTTGAAATTACTTTTCCAAATATTTGTTATATGCATAGACCCTATAATGCTTAAAATTCATATCTAAGTTTTATTTTTGTATCACGAACTAACAACTTAATTTGATTATAAACTTTTTTTTTTTTATTTATTTCCAAGTCATAATGATGGAATACTTGCAATTCTGTTTCGGTAACTCCAGTAATGACTGACTTGGCAATCTTGTATTTCTCATTTAGAAAAGAAGATGTATGTTTCTTAATTTGGTCTAGGAACAAGGTTCCCATTATTGCTCACATAAATCTCCCACAAAAATATATAATAAATCTAAACTTTGTTTTCAATTATCATATTCAAGAAAAATGGTGAAATTGTATTCAAAACCTAAGATTCTCTCATGGAATAACATCAAAGACTAAGGTCTCCAACCACTGTTTGGTAAAACTTTCTTGTGGCTTAAAAAAATGGGATTTTAAACTCGCTTTTAAAAAAATTAAATTTTTTAGTTTATTTTGAGCATTTTGGAATGAAGAAGTAAATAAGTTGAAAACATGTAAAAGCTTTTTTACCAAACAACAAGCTTTCCCAAAGTAAAATAGCAAAAGCATGTGATTTCAAAACTTAAAAAATATTTTTTTGGAAGTACCAAAAGGGCTATGTCGTTTGGGAACCCTCCTTTTTAGTCAAAAAGTCAAAAAATTACTAAATTAGTCAAAAAGTCAACAACCCATACCAAAAAGTTAAAGATTTTCTTTTCTCTCTACTTTTTGCACATCTTTTCGTAAAAAGTCAAAAAGTCATCCCAAACATATTAATTTTTTTTAGCTCATATTTTAGCCAAATAACTAAAAAATTACTAAATTAGCCTGTTCCCAAATGACACAGATTAGAAACCTTTTTGAAGAAGTTCCAAATTTAAGAAAACCAACATGTGGGAGGCCATGATTCTTGCTAGCAAATTGGAGGGAAGGACCTGAATTATTAGGGATTTGTGTGAAAGTCACAAATTTAATTTGACCAAATGTTATCCTAGAAAAAAAAAAAAAAAAAAAAATTTATAACTGATTGAACGAAAACTTAGGACTTGATTTTTTATTTTATTTTTTTTACGGCCTCCATTATATTTGTTAAAAAAATTAGCTGAGAGCATCTCCAACCACTTTTTTTCATCTAATTTGATTTTAAATTTGAGTAAAAAAATTTGATTTAATATGAATTACTCCAACTATTTCATCAAATTTTCAACAAAATCTTTTTAAAAATTTCCCTCTTATCCCAAATTTCTCTTTTCATCAAATTTGATGAGGGAAAAAAAAAATCATCTATATAATGCTTTCATTTTTCAAATTTTCATCCGATTCTAATTTGATGAATTCTCAATTGATGAAAAAAAAATGTCTTTCCCTTAATTTGATGAATAGATTGGAGATGGTTTTTGAACACTTTTTCATAACATTTAAATTTGATGAAAAAAGGGGTCTAGTCTTAGATGGACCCATTTGGGAAACATAAAAATGATAAATACCCTAATTCCAAAGAGTCAAGCTGAGAAGAGAAGGAGGTCATATAAGTTTGGTTTGAAAACTTAACAGGTTTCAAAAATGTGTTCAAACTTGATTTGTTATTTTTGGAGCTGATCCAAGCAAGTTCGAGCCGAGCTTAGAAAATTAAGCATTGCTTAAACTTGGTTAGTTGACTAGTCTATATAACGAGTAGATTTTTAACAAGTTTTTAACGAATTGAACACAAGTTAAACTTGAGCACCTTGATTGTTGTTAGTTATTTTAATTTAATTTGTACACGGAAGAATGCTAAATCTGACTCTCATCTACCAAATTTTTACTTTTACGATAATGACATTAACTATCTATATTCAATGGTTACCAAATTGTTTGTTGCTTAAGCCGATTGTTTTTAGTTTGTGAACCATTGAATACAGATAATTATGGTACCATATTCAAATTCCTCAGTGTTTATGAGGAACCAATTTGTTAAAATTGATAGAAGTATTCTCATTCTCTCCAATCAATTGTGCTTGAGACCAGTATTTGCCCCAGATGTATTCTTTTACTACCTTTGAAAGCATACCTTTAAATTTAATCATCATTGAGAAATGGAACCACTTTAATGGATTTATTATTTGAAAATAACTTGATTAATATGCTCCACAATTGAATATAAATAACTTCAATTTAGGAATTCCATTATTGTAATTAATAGATTGTTTGTTGCTTCGTCAGCACACCAATAATCTCATCTAGTGTGGGATTGTCAAAATTACATGAAATATGAACACACATTTAATCATGAATCATTGTTATTATAAATGTTGTTATACTATGACCGACGTAGTGAAATCATTTGTAGTAAAAAATAATAGGAATCATCTTCGTGAGAAAAAATTACTAAATGTAGTGTTTATTAAAAAGCGTTATGTACATTGTAATAAGATATATATGATATACCTCCATTTAAATGTGTACTATAGCAACATAAAAATAAAATAAAATAAATTGTATATATAAGATGATTTAAGTTATAGTCTCACTTATAGTTTGCTATTCAACCGAAGACCCTATAGGCAATCATAAACAATATACTTGCATTGCCTAAAATCATATAAAACCCCAACCCTGACAATTTATAAAATGGGAAATGCTAAAAACACCCTCTCTTGTTAGTATTAAAAAATATGTACAAAACGTATTATAAAGAATGAATAAAAATATGTAAGTGTTTTAGAATACGTAAACTATATATTAAAAATAAATATTTTTGCACCACGTAATTCTTGGCAAGATCTTTTTAAAATAAAAATATTAAATAAATTTCATATAATTGGCAGAGATATCAAATTTGTATATGTCAATTTGCCACCTAATTTTGAAAATAAAATAATTTATGACAAACAACTTTTATAAGAATTCGTTTGAAATGTGAGTTGATTTTTTAATTTTTTGACTTTTTAACTATTTTAACCTGGAATTAAAAAAACTCGTTTGGAATAGACTTTTGTGAAAGAAAAAATAAAATAATTATGATTTGAATATGATATTTTATCTTATTAAACTAAAAAACTTATTTTATCTTTTTTTAGCCAAAAAACTTAACATGCCAGACAAAGGCTAAGAGAGCTTCCTTATACACCCATAACTTTATCTCCAGCCTCTCAACTTCCCATTACGCCCTTAATGTTTCAAACCTTGACTCTACCCCTACCGCCACCTCCGGCAGCCACAACCACCACCTCTAACCACCAGCAACCCACAAGAGAGAGAGAGAGAGAGAGAGAGAGAGAACCTCCAAATCTGAGGAAGATGAAGGCAGCCTCGTTGGGATGGTTCGCAGGGGAAGGGGGGAAGGCCTTGGTGGTGGTAAGGGGCTGTGGTCGTTCTCCGTGACGGGGGAAGGGTTCTCAGTGAAAGGGGTAGGGGCTTAGGGGGGGCATAGAGTAAAAGGGTGGCACCACCACCAAAGATGGCATAATGGGTGGGTGGATGGTGGTGGGGGAGGGGATGGATGGGTAGAAAAATTTGGGTTTGCAAAATTTAGAGGTTCAAGGATTTTTATATAATTTCATGTAATAAAAAAATGTAAAATAAAGGGTACAAGGAAACAATTTGTTGTGTAAATATAGGCTCCCATTTTTTAAGGTTTGGGTGGATGCTCTAAAAAGCTCCCATTATAAACACAAGGCCCAGGTAAAGTATTACACAAAGGGAAAGCAGAGTAGATGCTCTGCTATAGGTCTTGAAGCAAAGTTTCTCAAAATACAACACACACCAAAGTGCTTATTACAACTACCCAGTCTCAAAAATATAAACATTTCCCTAAAAACTGGAGATAAGCACTCCCTCTCTTTTGTTTGATGAGTTTACAAGAAATATAAAAATGGCAAGAATCAGTGATGAAGACAAACTTACCCAAATCATTCTAGACGAAATTTAAATTTGAGCTTAATCTGTGAATCGATGTGTAACAACTTACTAATAGAGCTGATCTTCACATCGGCTACATATACAAATCAAGCCCTTGAGAATACAGATTTCTTATTAATAGTTTTTGAGTCTCTGCTTCATTTCCGCTTTCCTGTGCCAATAGTTAGCAGCTCAAAGCTCCGAAGAGGATCATCACGGCTGCCTCTTGTGACTGGAGCACGAATGAAAGATGATGATTTAGACTCGAAACCAGGTTGGATCCTGTGTGTTGTAGACAGGCGACCACTGCCCGAACCCAACCGGCTTGGTCGATTCTCACTGGCTTCACCAGATGAGCTTGGTCGGCTGCCTGATACGACAACCCTTCTTGAGCTACTTCCGTTTCGAGAAGTGCGACCTCTTTCAGAGTCAGGTTGCTGAAAGTAACACAAACAATCAATAATTAAACTATCAGGGATGAAAAATGAGCATTTCATGCGCTTACAATCATGAGCAGAAGCAATATAATACTAAGGTGCCATTTGATAATGTTTGCACTTAAAACTGTTTTTCATGCCCAGATAGATTGGTGTGGACTAGTACTACAAATGCGATCTTTTCGGTTAAGGCGGGTTATTGGTTGGCTATAAAACATCGACACGCGGGAACTGCTAGTGCTAATACAGTGGATACTTTCGTTTGGAAAAACTTGTGAAAGTTAAACTTGCCCTCTAAATTGAGCTTATTTTTGTGAAAATGTCTTCATAATATCCTTCCGGTAAAATGGCAGCTTCGCAAAAGAGGCGTTCCTATTGATACAATATGTGCTCGATGTGGCCAATCTGAGGAAACCAGAGAGCATGTTTTCTTTGAGTGCCAGTAGTCTCAACGAGTTTGGAGGGGCACAACTTTGGGTCTGAATTTCTCAATCGGTCAACCTGTTGGCTTTCACATTTGGCGGACGGAGTGGATAACTTCTGTTCAAGAGGATGAGATTATTCTCCATTCTGTGGCTATCCTTTGGGCAATTTGGCGACAGCGTAACCTTCGGGTTTTTCAAAATGAACAATTATCCATTGAACAAACATTACTTCTGGTTGATGATTTTAAGAAGCAATGGGCCAACAATTCCATAGATGTTACAAATGCTAGTCTGGACTATCAGCTTGCACTGGCGAAGGATTCATCTTCTAACCACTGTTGTGTTCTTGCCAATACTTGTGTGGTTTCTAAGGATTTTCAGCTGTTTACTTGTGTGGTGGATGGAGCATGGCAGCAGGTCACAAGAGCAGCAGGAATTGCATGGGTTTGTTTTGATGAATATCAACTGCAGGTATATCAACGAGGGATTTCAACTCGGCTGGCGTCTCCATTCCTAGCAGAAGCAAGAGCTCTTTTGGAAGCTATCAAGTGGGCGATTACGAGGAAAATTACATGCCTGTCCCTTTTTACTGATTGTAAAGTTTTAGTTGATAGCTGTGCACAAAAATATTGTTATGATTGGGAGGTAGATGTAGTGTTACAAGGTATTTTGATGTTAAGTTCTGCCCTCCACTTTTTATGTGTAACTAAAGTGCATAGAGTGTTGGTTGAACCAGCACATAAACTCGCAAGGTCTGTAATCTCCTTACCCTATGGTTAATATATATGGTACTTTACCTGGTGCTAAAAAAAAAACTGTTTTTCATTTAGAGAAAATATTAAACATGTTTATATTTACTTTTAATAAAACCAAAAAGAAACCAAAAAACATGTTTGGTATATACGTGTTTTAAGAACTTGTTTTGAAAAACAAGTGAGAGGTCGAGGCAGAAGGTGATTGTCGACAGTTGGAGATGGTGGCCGGAGGTGGTTGCCAGCCTATAGAAGTGGTGACCGAAGGTAGTCTCCAGCAAGAGGTGGCAACCTAAGGTGGAGGAAGGAATGAAAATTTCTTTCTAAACAAGTGAAACTAACTTTTTTTGTGGTTACAATAGTCAAGTAAATTTTGTAAATTGTTTACAAGTTTTTTAAAACAAAAATGGACACCAAACAAGTTTTTGTCTACAATTTTCAAAATTTTTAAATATACAAACAGGAAACTATAAATCTAAACATTACTAAAACATACTCTAAATAAATAAATGTTACCAGCACTACTCACCACATCCTTTGATGATGGTACATTCTCCGAAGACGATCTTTGTCGGTGCCTGGATTGTTCACCATGCAAAACTCCAACAGTACCATTCCTTCTAGCAAATGCCTCCACTGTACCTGAGAATCTATCTCGAGTCTCTTGCCTCACTAGAAGTGATACGCAATGGCAAAACATCAATAATTAAACTCCTAAATTTCTTTTCATTACAATGAAAAACAGACTGCAGAAATGTTTTCTTAAATTACAAGAGCAAATTCTAGTACTCAGATGCCCAATGACCTTAAATTACATCTGACAATCAGGTAACCAATTAACCCATACAAACAACAAGCGTTGTATTAGATCATTTGAAAATTTACTGAGAAAAGAAATATACCCGGAGTCCTTTCAGCAGATGGTCCTGGGTTCAAAGGCAATTTCCCAGCAGGCTGCTGAAAAAGCATGAGAACAACAAGGTAAGGGACATTTGATGAAGACAAGTATGAACAACTGCCAGAAAATATGAGAAGTACTAAGTTACTAACCCGTGCTCTAGAACTGGAACCAATCTGTGGATACTTCAAAATAGTCCAGTCAAATACATAGTCAAACTGATAACCTGCACTAATTACATTGTCCAGAAAATACATAAGAAACTAAGACACCTCTCTTAATTGAAGCTGGTATCAGCTTCAGGGAGAATACTAAAGGTCACAGTTTATTATTATTATTATTTTTTTTTTTTGGGTTGCAAAAAAAGACTAATATATATTCAAGGATAGGAATTCAAAAGTAAACTTTACCTTCACGAATAAACAGGTCACGAAAAAGCCTCTTCAGGTATGAATAATCTGGTTTATCATCAAATCGCAATGATCGACAATAATGGAAGTATGATATGAATTCTGATGGATGGGATTTGCAAAGCACCTGCAAATAACATGTTAGAATTTCATTTAGATAACCTAATCTATGCAGTGCTAAAAAATTTACAATGAAGGAGGCCACAAGTTCTACAACATCAGACCCAAGACCCAATAACCCAGCAACTGTATTTGTCATGATCCTATATCATAGAGAGCATGTGATCATACCTCAATGGGAGTAAGCATCTTCTTTTCACTAATTTTGTCATACTTTTGCTTTTTAGTGCCAGCTTTCAAACCTTGCCAAGGAAGGCTAAGACAGAAATCATATGAACAAGTTAGAAACATAAAATGCTAAGAAAATAAATAGGTGAAGTAAAGAATTCCAACATATGTTCCACCTTCCCCGCAGAAAATACATAAGCACGTAACCAAGAGATTCCAGATCATCCCTTCTGCTTTGCTCTGCAAATAATAAAACAAAATTACAATTAGACAATTCATAGAAGTCCAAAAAATGTGAATATGTGACAATAACAGCTACACTCCATTTTTGGTCAATAGCTGCAACAAGTTAGCTTTACTCACCAACTCCAAGGTGAGTGTTAACGCTTGCATAACGAGCTGTGCCTGTGAGATTTTTGTTTTCTCTGTAAGAAAAGATTTGATAAGCATTCATGATAAACTTACAAAGGCAGAAGACTGACAAAAGAAGAAAAAGTTCACAGTTATTATCATGTAAACAAGTCCATCAAAGGGCCAACACAACATACATAAAAAAATGGTAAAACATCAAGACGCCAAGTAGGTATAAAAATATTTACAATACATGATTTTGGTCAAGCTATCGTATATCCTGACATCAACTAACAAACTCAACAACCTGGAACCACAAGTACTAAGCCATCTTATCATTTCTTTTCATATGCAGTGCTAAGAAATCTTAATATTTCACATGATCATAAGTTGAACAGTGAAGAATAGTAACCACACACACATTATCTCTCACAAAGTGTACCTCCATGGCAAGTACTGGAGTAATTTGAAATTGTTGCTTAATGAGTCTCAACTCTCGGTAGTAACAGATGACAACGAAAAATACATAAATAATTTTATTATTGATTACATGTTACTGTCAAGTAAAGAGAGAGAATGTCATGTGATTTTCTAGGACATGACTTGAGAACTTGGCTAGGTGTCAAGGTGCGCCCATCCAAGGGTCAACACCTTGATGCCACACTCATTTGTGCCCTTTGGAGAGCCAAAAACATGCCCAAGAAGTTGTTGGTGCAGGTGCAAGCCAAGGCCCAAGGCATGGTGCAAGACAACCCAAGGCATGCCATGAAGCAGCCCAGTCACAGCAGGCCACAGCATTGCCTGCCCAGCAGCAACTTTAGGCTAACTTTTGGAGGATCAAATGTAATCTTTTTGCCTTGTAAATTTTTATGTAAATACCTTAGTATTAAAGGTGTTTTGCGTCCAAGTATTGTAATTTCTCTTTTTGTAGAATTTTTAAAAATCCATTACGACTCCTCAAACATAGTGGATGTTTCCTCTTGCCAACTAGGATATGGCTTAACAAGCTATATTAAGGAGGGCGTACCCAAGTGTTGAACCAAACCACTTGTGCCTTTAAAGTACCCCAACCTAGCCAATGTTAAGGCAACTTTTGTAGCACTTTTGATGCATTGTTCAACTATTGTAATGCCTTCTTTTGATCAATGAAAAGTTTATTTCGCCTTTAAATTGTTCAAAACTTTTCTAGTGTTGCTTGCTTTAATTTTAACTTGTTGCTTGCTATCTTGTGGCTTGTCTCCAAACTTATTGGCTCGTCAACTAATTAGTATTGTGTTTGCTTGTTTTTGCAAACCTTTTGAGCATTATTGGCGGGCTAGTGAAGAGAGTTAACTAGCGCCACACACACTTGCATATCTATTGGCAAGGCTTCCGCACAGCCCTTATGTGACAATAGGGCAAGGTAGTTAATTAGAAGAAGAAGAAAAAAAATTATAATTACTTAACATAAGTTATATTAGTTTAGATTGAACACGAGTTGGAAGTTTAACAATTTTTTGTGTTATTTGCTTAATCGGGGACATTATATGATGGAAGGATTGATTGCATTGGTAACTATTAATAGAAGGATTCACTTGTTTATTCATATTATAACCCTGTTTGATAGAGCTGTGGGAAAATGATTATATATTGTGAGTGTTTGGTAGAACTTTTTTTAACTTAAATCAGCTTTTGGCTTAAATTAAGCTATATTGATGTGTTTGGTACAACTTATGAGTATAGATTATGGCTTAAGTTAAGCCAAATTTCGGCTTAAATGGAAAGTTGCTATTGGGGTGCTTATTTTTACAACTTATGCGCGCAGCTGTTTTGGAAGGGGCAAAATGACTTAAATGCCCCTCCTAATCTCCATTATTTACGAAAATGCCATTATATATACCCATCTGAAAACAATGTTCACTCTCTCGCTCTCGATGAAGGCGATTTCCGGCGTGTCGAGGTAATTTCCATCATTGCGATCTCAAGGCATCCGACACTCATTTTCTCCCTCAACACAGCACAACATCCATCGTCGCGACCTCTCCTCTCTCTCTCTCTCTCTCTCTCTCACTCACGCGCGCAATCGAGTGGAAACCCTAGCGTCGTCGTCATCTCAATCTTCCCCGTCACGATCTACTCTCGCGCGATCTGCTCTAGAAGCTCTCGAAACCAGAGGAAACCCTAGAAGCTCTCTCTCTCTCTCTCTCTCTCTCTCTCTCTCTCTCTCTCTCGCGCGCGAGATCTGCTCTCGATCTCGTCTCTCTCTTTCTCTATTGCAGACCACCCGGCTAGGGTTGATCTCGGCTAGGGTTGCAGACCACCACTGGCAGCTCAGGAAGGAAGAGAAGGGAAAAAAATTAAATAAATTAAACAAAAATAATAATTAAAAACAAAATAATAAAAATAATATTGAACAAAATAAATTGAAATAAAAATAAAAAAATAAATTAATCAAAATAATAATAAAAATAATTTATTAATATTGAAATAAATTGTGCAATTTATATCCATTAAATAAATTACACAATTTAATTGTAATGAAAAGGAATAATAAATTAAAGAAATAACAATTGTTATATTATTAATTGTAATAAAAAAATTTAATAATAAATTAAAGAAATAGCAATTGTTATATTATTAATTGTAATAAAAAAATTTAATAAAAACAAAATCAGAAATGTCAAAAAAATTTAATATTGTATATTTTTGTAATGAATTAATTATTAATTGATACTAATTAATAACAATTGTTGATTATTAATATTATTTGATACTAATAAAAATTAATTATTAATATTAATTGATACTAATTAATAATTATAGTATTAATTAATAATTATAGTATTAATTGATACTGATTAAGAAATTAATTGATACTAATTAATTTATAATGGAAAAAAATTATTACAATAATACTACTATTACATTTTTATCAAGTGTATCAATTTTTTTATATTAGTTGATACTAATTAATTACAATAATACTAATGAAATAATTTTTTTAAATTAAAATTAAAATTGAAAAAAAAATGACAAAATTATCATTTTTATATCATATAAGGGCAAAAAAGTCAATTATACAGAAAAAGCTATTTTACAGCTTATTTACCAAACACTATTCTGCAACTTAAATCTATAATCCCACAGCTACACCAAACAGGTTATCAGCTTATGCTCACAGCTGTAAGCTATAATCTGTTAAGCTATAATCTGTAATCACTTTCTCACAGCTCTACCAAGCGGGGCCATTATAGCTTAATAGATTATACCTTAATAGATTATAACTTATAACTGTGAACATAAGCTGTTAACCTATTTGGTGCAGCTGCGGGATTATGAATTTAAGCAACAGAATAGTGTTTGGTTGATAAGCTGTAAAATAATTTTTTATTGTATAATTGTCCTTTTTGCCCTTATATGATATAAAAATGATAATTTTGTCATTTTTTTTTTCAGTTTTAATTTTAAAAAATTATTAAAACTAATAAAAGTTAATATAATTAGTATTAATTAGTATCAACTAATATAAAAATTGATACATTTGATAAAAATGTAATGGAAGTATTACTGTAACAATTTTTTTCATTATAAATTAATTAGTATCAATTAATTGCTTAATTAATCTCAATTAATACTAAAATTATTAATTAGTATCAATTAATATTAATAATCAACACATGTTATTAATTAGTATCAATTAATAATTAATTTATTACAAAAATATACAATATTAATTTATTAATAATTAATACCAATTAATATTGATTTTTTAATTAATATTAATTTTTTTCTTTTTCTTCAATTTTTTTTCTAGGGTTTCAACGCCGCCGACAAACAACCAGTGGCTAGGGTTTCAACACAGATCAACGCAAATCGCGATCACGACAAACAACGCAAATCAAGCGAGAGGGATGGCAATAGTTAGGGTTTCAGATCATAATCGCGATCGCAGAAAGAGAGAGAGAGCACGGGTCGATCACGATGGCAGTGTTAACTACAGCCAGTGTTTCAGATTGCAACGCCGGAAAACAACGCAGCCGGAGAGAGAGAGAGAGAGAGAGAGAGAGATGGTAGTGGTTAGGTTTCAGATTGCGATCGCGGTGGCGGTGGTGATGGGGCGTTTTGACGGAGCAAATCGTGAGAGAGACAGCGAGCGAGAGAGAGAAAAGAGAGATCGTGAAGAGAGAGAGAGAGAAGAGATAGCGGTTCGCCGGAAATCGTTTGCCGAAAATCGCCTCAACACACCGAAAATCACCTTTCTCTCTCTCTCTCTCTCTCTCTCTCCAGTGAGCAAATGAACAGTGTTTTGAGAAAGGAGTTTATATACTTAGGTTTTCCGTAACAATTGAAATTGACGAGGGGCATTTACGTAAATTTGCCCCTCAATTTTCAGCTTCCCGTTTAAGCTAAATGGAAAAGCAACTCCTCCCCAACTCAAAGAAAAAGCTGAAAATCAGCTTATAAAAAGCTATAATCTACACCATTAAGCTATACCAAACACACAAAAATAACTTATTTTAAGCTATAAGTCAACTTAAGCTGAAAATAAGTGGTGCCAAACAAGCACTATGTAGGGTAGTCATAAAAGGTCACACACAATAGGAGCAATATGTAATATGAATGAATTAAAAGAGTTAAACCTTATTAAGTGTTTATAAAATTACTTTAATTAATTGTTAATTAAGAATCTTATTGCAATTAATGATTAATTGTGATAAAAACTATTTCTTGTATGACAAGGTAACAAATCCTTAGGAACAAGATTACCAAGTTCTACAAATAAGGGTCCTAACTCCAAAATACTTCTGAAGTTTGAGGGTACCTTCATGCTCAAGATTTGCTTCATGTGGATACTTTTGACACCAGACAATTGAACTGTTTTGGATTTAAAGTGAACTCGAAGGAACAATGCTAAATGGAATTTGCATTTAAGGTATTTATCCTATCTATCTCTATGGGTGGTTGACCTAAAGCTCTGTATACATCAAAAACATGAGCATGAGCACGGGTAGGAATCAAAAAAAAATTGTAAATTCTGCTGTGTATAAGATTCCTTTAAGAGGAATGGTTCTCTTCAGAAATGATTCTGTTAAGGACTATGTTCACCCCCTATGTTTAACACAAGCTTCCTCTTCAAGACAATATTTTACACATGTTGGGCTCTGCCTTTCCTTTTGGTGGCATTTCTTTTCCTTGTAAAAAAATAATTACCATGCCTTCTTGACAACAAATTAAAACATTTTCGTAGACTAAGGTACAGCAGCACCTCAAGTCAGCAATAACAAGATGGATAGCTAAGTAGCAACAAGCCAATAACTCTATTCTTATACCCCTTAAATTCACGTGTCTGTCAAAATGAATGCTTTAAAAATTCAAACAAGCATGCCAATGGGACACAACCAGTGACCACAAATAATTCTGTGATAAATTGACAATTAGTGCGAGTAAAACACCTACCAATTCCCTTTTATGTCTCTCCGCAAAAACAACACAATAGAAAGCACAGAGGATACTCTTAAGTACCACTTATTGCGAAATAATTGTACCAACATCATAACATAATTTGAAAGCCCACGAATACATACTTATCCGAAAAAAAGACATTTCACTTATATAAGAATTTCCCTCAACTTCCCTTTACTCCCCGGTCTAAAATATAACAATGAACAGCAAAATCCTAGACCAAGCTTGGATATGAAGCAAAGTTACATCGCAAAATTGGAGTTGAGTAGCTGATAGTAAGATCATCAAAGTGAACAGAAATTATTTCGTATTCTTCACAAATATGGAAGATCATCAATTACCTGTATGGTATGTGTTTGTGTGTTTGAAGATCTCTATACTTTTTTGCAAGGCCATAGTCAATGACGTATACCTGCAGTTTAACAATGAGCAACAGCAAAACCAAAAAAATAAATAAACAAAACAAAAAATAAGGTTTTAAGAAAAAAACATAAAATCCAAATATACACAATAGAAGGCCTCCTCAAATAACACTCTGATCAACAATGAAACTATGTATAAATCAGATTGTAGAAGCTGATTCCTACAATTTCCAGCAAACATAACTCAAATCCACAAGTTATGAACCCTTTTATATAGGGCCTATTTAGTGCAATTTATTGTAAGTTAAAAGTTGACAATTAAAAACAAAAGCCAAAAGCACCCCACCTCAACATCTAGATAATTTGGTTAATTAATATATTTTTGCCTAATAAGCCGTAAGAAGAAACTACACCAGTCTTACAGAAACTCCCCGAATACAAAAAAAAAAAATGTAAGCAACTTAGATAAGTTGAACCAAACAACCCATAGACCAAATAAGATCATAATATACAAGTACTTAATTCAAAGAAAGCTACAAGTGGGTGACTAGTGGTTTATATACAACCACCTCAATGACAAATAGGTGACAAGCTACTTACAAACAACGACCTCAATAGTAAGTGGTTTACAAGTAACAACCTCAGCAGGTGGTTTACAATATCTATACCGACAAAACTCCTAAATTATATCATAGATCATCCAATTCCTTCAACTCTTTTCTTAAAAGCTTGATGGTGTGATTCTTTTGTTCTCCAAAGCTGGTCTATTCCACTTTGCAAAAAAGGGTAAGAAAAAATTAAAAGAAGCTGGATTTTCCTTTAATTAATTTAAGTTGTATGATTAGTACCATTAGGTATCACTACTAGATTTAGGCCATCGTGTATTTTTTGTTTGCAAACTTCCTTTACCATAAGGTAATCTATTTAGGAATTGACTACATGTAAACCACCTGTTATTGAGATGGTTATTTGTAACCATTTAATCACCACTCATCATTAAAACAACTACATATAAGCAACTTTTCTCTTGCTTGTTATACTAAGTAAGTGGTATTATGTAAGGCACTTGCTATTTATCAAAAAATAAAAAATTACGTATGGCACTTGTTGTATTTGGAACTTACTTTTTATTTCACCATGTGGTAAGTTAGCTTAGCTAGACTATATGTAGGTTGTACTCTCTTTAAGGTGGTCATCAAATTTTACATTTGGTGATTTCTTGTATTCTTATTTCCTTTTTGGAAATTAGTTTGAACCCTAGATTATGGATTTAAAGCGTCGTTTGCCAAAAATTATCCTTGTAAATATTTTTGCCTTGCTCCATGTTCTATTTGAGTCTTAGTAGTCGAAATGTCCAATTTATTAAATCACTAAAATAAAAGGAATCACACTCCTTATATAAGGACTTGCAAAGTTCCAGACTAGGCATATGACATCTCACCATACAAAAGCCTTTGTAATTCTTCAATTAATTCATCCATCAAAAAGTAAGTTACAGTATCTATGAACCATGGAATTAGAAATCTAAACATATCAAAATATTTCGTATGATATAACCGTGAATTCCAAGGATGTGATAAGATATTCCATTGAGGTTGCAACATCGCAAAACATCATAGATATATCATGATATCACACAATATGTTGCAATGAATAACATCCCAACATAATCATAAAATATTGCATTGTGGAAATATCATGATAAAATAAACAAAATATTTAAGACCATGTCAAAATGTATCCCCAAAAATAGTGCTAAGTCAATGGTTAAGTTTTTCAATTGGAGGGGGGTAGAAAGTTTAGAGAAAGCATAAAAGAATATAAATTATAAACTAAAAATAAATAAATGTAGATAAGGCCATAGGGTTGTTATCTAAAAAATATACTAATGAAAATGTTAATGTTTAGCATTGTCCTGCAACGAAGGCCATTCCGATTCTGAAACGGACTAAGTCTGTGGGTTTACCGGAGAGGCGAAGAGATTTGTTGTTAGGAGGTTTTGGGGAAAGTGGTTCAGTTATTCATGAACGCAGAGGTCGTCTAAATTTGTCTGAGATTGATGTACGCAGAGATGGTGACGACACTAGTGATGTTGATCTTGGTGTTAGCAAAGAAGAAGTAGATCGTGGAGGATAAGTTGTTATGAATCCCGCAGAATTTTCTAATGTTTTAGGAAATGCAATCATTAGTGTAAAAAATAGTGATGTGACTCAAGATGTAATAGTTGATGATAAGGAAAATGTAGTAAGTAAATTGGACTTTGAGTGGTTTCATAAATAAAATTAATAAAATTTTTCACTACTCATGACAGTGATTACATTAACATCAAACCATTCTCTCATTTTTGGGGACATTGCATCTAACCAATTACTGTCCCCATTAGTTAATATAATACAAGAAATTCCTCCTCTAATAGTGAGATCTGGTTAGAATTTAACAAATACATGGAAGTCTCTCTGACAACCAACTAAATTTTTCATTAATTCGGTAAGGACTGTCGAGTATTTGATATCATTAATAACGTTGTAGATGGCGTCTTGATCGTAGTCCTTGAAACTTATTCTGCCGGAGAAGTAATTATGTCGTCCGAGACTTATTGACAATGAATTACCAATATTTACTTTTTGCATAATGCACAAGGATGGACAAAGTAACTCATAAAACTCTTTAACATGAAGATATTCAGCCACCTAAAATTCCATCTTATGTACCTAGCATATACTCCATCTTATTTTTTGTATTTTTGGATCATAAATGTGAAAGAGTGTTATATATGGTAAAAAGAGATGCAAAAATATATAACTCTGCAGCAATGAGATAGAGAATAACCAAAGTCCATTACTATGATGAACCAAGTCACAACTTCTAATTCCACCCTCTAGCATTTTAAATGGAAGTTAAGAGGAAATTTTTTCAGAATTATTATTTCATCACATTGCATTGCATTATAAAACCTTAGACGTCAAATACAAAAAGCATATACATTCCATTTACAACCTTCACACATTTAAACTTACAATTATGACGTGTGTGCACAAGTAATGTTTGTCTTCGATTCTAATATGAAAGATGCATGCGCATGTGTAATATTTATCTTTAACTCAAATATAAAAAAACATAAATGCAGCTAGGCATATTTTAAGAATTTGAAGTCTCAAACCCTTAAAATATGATCTTCACACCACGCAATCGCACAGTATTTTCATTATAAATGTCAACTATCAGGCAGAAGTCTAACAGAAAATATTATAGCAAAACTAGAAATGAATGAAAGCATCCACTTATGGCAGTGTCTGTATGCACACAACACCAACATTAATAGATATACAAAAACACTCTATAGAGGAACATACCTGATTTGCTTTGCGCCCTAAACCCATTAGAAAGTTGTCGGGCTTTATGTCACGATGAAGAAAACCTCTAGAGTGCATATATTCAACTCTATTAATCTACATAAAACATTTACAAAAGTAAAAAAAGCATAAGTAGAACAGCTACAATCACCTGGAAAATATTTCACGAATGCACTAGCATACTTACTAACTGATCCGCAAGCATTAAAACTGTTTTTAAAGTGAATTTCCGATTACAATAATTGAACAAGTCTTCTAGGCTTGGTCCAAGAAGGTCAATAACCATTGCGTTGTATTCGCCTTCAACTCCAAACCATTTGAGGTGAGGAATACCAGCTTCACCCAATAAATAAGAAATAAATTGGCACAATTATTTTGGCTCAACACTAAGATATCACGTGCAATTGCAAAAGAGGAAAAAACCAAGAGAGAAATCTCACTTCCACCCTGAAGAAGCATGTATAATTTTGATTCATAGTGAAGCTGAGGGTGTTTAGTCTTTACTGATTCCTGAAATAAAAATAATAATAACGTCAGGTTATAATAGTGAAAAGACTTTCCTTTTTAGCCATAAAATGCAAGTACAAATCAACAAACCGTAGAACAAATATTTAGGCAAGAAAATAAAAATTCAACTTCTGCATAATAAGGTCAGGTTATAAGTGAAACGACTTTCTTTTTTCAGCCATAAAATGTAAGTACAAATTAACAACCTGTAGAACAAATATTTAAACAAGATAAAAAAAAAAAATTAACATCCGGAATTCTTCTTTAAAAAAATAAAAAGTCACTTAGGTCTCGTTTGGCAAGTAGCTGTTTTAGCCTAAAAGTCAAAAAATTACTAAAAAAACCAAAAAGCCTATAATATAACCTATACCAAAAAGTCAAAGATACTATTTTCTCTCTACTTTTTGCACATCTTTTCGTACAAATCCAAAAAGTCACCTCAAACATACTAGTTTTTTTTATCTCATATTTTAGTCAAAAGGCCAAAAAATTACTAAAATAGTCTGTTCCCAAACGAGGCCTTACTATTTCGACCAAACAGCCCTAAGCAAGGGCTGCAATTACAACTGCACTCAATGCCAAGCAATAAGTGAGTCTTACCATGGATACCCAATTACTTCCAATAAGGAGATAAGACAAATTGATATTAGTCCATATTAGCATTTCATTTTAATGTAAACATTGACAAATAAACTAGAAAAAACAGCTCAACTCATATGTCCATATCTAAACTATATCCATAAGTCTCTTTTCACTAGTTTGCTACCCATTAGTTAAGTACAAAACATATAAACTATTCTTGAAAGCCATTTTCCAGTTACTTGGAAAGACTTCAGGTTGCTCGGAATGAACTCCTGACATCACGGTCTGATTCCGAACCTCCTCCAAACTAGAGAAAAGGTCAAAATCTTCCTTCCAAACTTTAACGGTACTAAAACAAGCTAAAATAGAGCATCTGTAAGAATTTTTTTTCCCTGGTACTCAAACAAGCAGTCGAGGCCAAGGCAGGATACCTATCTATAATAACATATGTGAACAACTGAAAATCAAGTGAACTGGCATAAACACACAAGCAAATTGCTTCACAAAATCATTAATAATAATAAAAAAAAAATCATCAACCACATATCTACCAACTACTACATATATTAAAGAACCATTGATTGATGAAAGATTTAATAGCCTTGTCTAATGTTGATTAAAGTTCAATCGTCACAACATCACTACCAAATTTCTAAAACATTTAGCATAGCTACTAAGGGGTTGTTTGGAATATCATAAATAAATGTACTTTTTATCTTTTTAGACTAAAAAATTGAGAAAAAAAAATATAGGTGGTTGAATTAACTTTTTGACTTTTTATGAAAAAATATGTATTAAAAAATTATATAAATTAGTGTGTAGGGAAAAATTAAAATTGAGAGCTATGCGGCCGTAATTTTTGACTTTTGGTGAATAGTGATAATTTTTTAGAGTAACTTTTTATTTTTTTTTCAACTTGCCAAACTTGGCCTAAATATAAAGCATCCAACACCACAATCAAGTTGTCCCCATATGAAAACAAGTATATACCATCTTCACAGCTACTTCCTCTCCAGTTTGTACATTTACTCCTGAAACAAATTAAAAAACCATGAATATAACATCATCATAACTAAGAAAAGTTTGGGGAAAATAATTGAATGCCATTTGAGAACACAAATCACATATACCCAAATACAGCTCGCCGAATGATCCGCTCCCAATCTTCCGCCCAAGCTTGAACTTTCCACCAATCACGTGATCCATGATTTGATCCCCAATTCAAATCACCCCCTTTTAAGAACCCAATAATCCAACCTCTTTCTAGTTTTCAACTTCAATCCAATTCACCATCCAAAACCACACAATACCCAAGCTTTTCCTCAATCAGTTGCCCAACACTAAAATCTCCAGATAACTCTCAGATCCATCAAAACCACCATTCAAAAACCATCCAAATGTTTGTTTCCAGTCCCCAAATTATAAATCAACAATTACATCCAAACAAAAAAAACCCAAAATATTATACGTTTAGTCTATCAACGTGTCATGTATCTTCTGCCTTCTACAATCTTGACCAACCAAGCAAAATTAACAATAAATCAATGAATCGAAAAAGAAAACCCTAGAATCTACATCATTGGGAGAGTGGAAACCCTAAATCTGCAACTAATTGTTGCGAATCGAAACCCTAGTTTCTTGATACATTAGTAAAAAAAGTAGTTGAGAAAAAAACAGATGCAATGAATATACAGATAGAGAGAAGATGTGGAGAAAATGAAATGCTGGGAATTTGAAGTGAGGAAAAAAGAATCAAAGAAAACAAAAATTCACGAAGAAATTTGGGTTCAGAGCGATCTGTGTAAGAGACACAGAGACGAGTTTTAGAGGAAACTTTGCTCAAAAGCACCTTAGGAAAGGAACAAAAGTGGGATCGGAGAGAGAGAGAGAGAGAGCGGAGAAGGAAAAAGTGTAGGGGAAAACAATGAAAGGATAAGGGTATACCCGTTTCGTTTGATCAATTTTCCACTTGAATTTTTTATATTATCAATTTATTCTTTTAAGGTCTGATTTGTTTTTAGGTTTTGTTATCAATTGTGGGGGTGTGGGGTTGAGCTAGTGGTTTACCACTATTTTGAAATAGGATTGAGAATTATTTGACTAATTCTACAGTTATACTATGCTATTAGATCTTCAAATTGTTGTATGGTTATTTTTAAGACTTTTTGTTTTTCAGTTAGCTATCTATTTATTTGAGAAATTTTTAAACTGTAATTTTCTAGGGATCTGCCAGATGCTAATGATAAAAGAAACTGATATCTAAATATCTGATCTTCTAGTTCTTGTATTAGCTCGATACTAATTTTAATTTTATTCCTAAGGTCTTCGTCTAAGGGCATGTCCTTTCATGATTTTTTGAAATTTAATTTCTAAAGTCTACGTCTTAAGGGCATACAACTTTTTGGTTTTTTTTTTTTTTTTTTTTGAGATTCTTATATGGACAATATTTCCTTAATATTTCTACTCGGTTGCTCTCCTTTTATTTTAAAAAATTTTCTATGGTAAAAACTATTTTTAAGAAATGTTTGTTTTCATTACATGTACTCCCACCTTGAGACTAGGCCTTGTTCAACATAGTATATTTTTATTTTCCATTTTTTACTTTTCCCTTTCTACCTACAATTCGCCCTCCAACGCCTAACCACGGCTCTCACGGGCTCTTCAGCTAAGGTCACTCAGTAATAAAATAGAAAATTAAAAATACTACGAAGGTTCAAAGCATATAATATTAATGAGCAAACAAGCATTCCATAAACTTAGTTTTTCCAAAAAGAAAATAAATTTTTAGAATAGAAGAATTACCCTTTCGAAATATTTAAGGAAAAAGAGAAACTACTCACACTTCATATTAATAAGAAATATACTTACAGAGATTATATTACAGACTCTGAAACTCTGAAAAACTTAATATACTTAGAGGTTTTTGAGAGGGTTGGAAAATTTACAACGCAGAGTGAAGTGGCGTTTTTTCATTCTGCTTCTTTCGTTGGCATGCAAGCCAATTTATACAACTCAAAAGACTAATCTATGTCCTATGACTACCTAGACTAATCTATGACTACCTAGACTCTAGGCTTTTTAGGCCTTTTGAAAACTTATGTCATCTTTGAAAACTTTGCCATTTTTGACGGAAGATTGAAATGGCATGCATATAATGACAAGACCCATATATATACAATTATATGCTTGACTCAAATCATGATATAGATAGATTTTATCAATAAAGGATTTGGATAATGATATCGGGTACTACTTTGGGCCCCATCGCATATCATTCAATCCTTCCTTTTTGACAAAATTTTGACACTATAATTTATTATAAGACACGTATAAAGATTTTCACAGCTTTTCTTTAATAAAGTAGGATAAGAGATATCTACTTTATTAAAGTAGTGATTGAAGAAAAATCTTTATTACTGACAGACTCACAAAATATCTACAAAAATCAAAATATCTGCAAAAATCTTTTTTGTCTTTTCTTGGCGTGCATCTGAGGAGAATCTCTATCTTCCATGGATTTTGTCTTCTTTTGACGGTGAGCCAATTATTGATGCTGACTCATGGAGTGATGCTTGCAAGATTGAAAGAGTCACGTAGAAATATTACAAGATTAATGGAGTCTTGTAGTGGGACCCCCTCTTTTTTTTTTTTTTTTTTTTTTTTTTTTTTTTTTATCCATACATTCTATCTGCTAGGTTGTCAAGATCTGCTGCTGAAAGTTGGTCGTAAAAATCATCTCCATCTCCCATGGGTGGTTCATCGTCCCATTCTTGATCATTTTCTCCCATCACTGGTGATTCATGAGAGACGCAATGTTGGTAGTTTGGGTACTGACTTTCATCGATAAATGTCTCTTTGCTGAATGGATATCCTGGGATGGCTAAATTACAATGTATCTTCTGATGTCTATCTTCACAGACTAGATGTCCATAATTTCCATTATAGGCTAGGAGAGAGTTTCTAGCAAATTTTCTCCATTTATTGAGCTGGTCTTTGAGTGAAAATCTTCTGCATGGCCAGGGTCTCCTATTGAGAAGTCCTGGGTATCCCGGAAATGTGGAAGTTCCTCTGAGGTACATTTTGTGTTTAGCTGGATTGCACCATATTTCCTTCCACTCTGGTAGTTTGCTATCTATTAAAGCTTCCACATACGGATGATGTTCTTCCATTACGCACAGTACTGCATGAGCAAGCTTGTGTCCGAAGTTATCTGTCTGATCTGGATCTGTGAAAATTAGTCTAGAGACAAAGCCGTAATCTAACAATTTTGGAGCTGTTAGATAACGAGTTTCGCCCCTAATTTCTATCTCCAGCGGCTCGAATGTAGCTAAATTTATCTGGCAAAGGCAAATGCTGAAGTCTAGGTTACACTGACATCTACCAAAAAGTTCTGACCTCTTATTGCATCTTTCTTCATCTAAGCAGGGTTGCTCTTCATCCTCATAAGTATAGGTCCATTGGTAAGCTAGGCCGGGGCAGTCAACTTTTACTATGGAGAGATCTTGAAGAAACTGCTGAATAATGACTAACTCGTCATTTCTGCTATCTCCAGCTAAGGTATAAATATAGGGTTTTAGGTCTTCCATTACTTGGCTTTTCTCACAAAGGGATCGAATGATAGAATGCCTGAAGAAATACATTCTAGCACTCAATTGGTCAAATTCCTCACTGGTGAGTTGTTTGATTTCTGGGCTAGGTAAGGAGGTAGGTGTTCTTTTTGGAGCTAATTTTTTAAGCTGGTTGGTTAAGGTTCTAATGGTTGCTCTCAATTGTTTTTCTTCGTCTCGGAGCTGGTCTAGCTCTTCACTGACCTTCTTGCCTTTATCCATAATTTTCTTGAAATTTCTGGAAAGGCCTTCACAATGTCTGCACATTTGGAGCGGATTCTAGGAATCTATTTGAGGATTAGAACTACTGCTGCTTGTACTACTGCTTCCACTTGTCTGGCTAACTGGAACGCCACTGGTAGCAAAGATGGTAGATCTCATCTTGCTCAATGTGTCCAGGTAATCTTTAGCTATCTGGCTAATAAAGTAACTGGTTCCTATTTGTCTTCGGGCATAGGTACTTGCTGACTCAAAATCATAAAATCCTTTAAACTGAGGTGTGGGAAAATTTTTGACTAAAGGTTCTACTTCTATCCAATCATGGTAAATACCAGGCTTGGTTCCTTTAGCTACTACATAGAAAGAAAAACTTTTAGACAGGGGCTTGTTTTGAATTTTTGAAAAATATATGCTGAGAGAGTTTAGGGCTGAAAGACGCTTAGCTGGGTGGTTTTGGCTGGTCCAAAGGTTATCTAAAAGACACTGTTGAACTGGGTCTAGCTCAATCCCTGTTAAGGGTCTGAACTTGGTTCTGCCTTCATGAATGGGAAGAGAAAATCCTCCAAAGTTCATGGTCTTGCTGTTCTCCATTATCTGCACAAAAATTAAACTAGTTATCTTCTTTTTCTAAATAAATTTTTCTACTTAACCAGTCCGTTAATTTATTATCGCTTCCTTTAATATGCTCAAATTCTACTTTATATCCCTGTCCTACTATACAATCTAAAGATTTTGCCCATCTTCTAGTACTTAATTTACGCTCGTTTAGTTTGTTATGAAATCTAACTATGGCTTCACAATCTGTCCTTATTGTAAAAGGTTTGTGCAAAAATAATCTAAATTTATTTATTGCGTATACTACTCCTAGTATTTCAAAATCTAGGCTGGCCATAGTTGTATCTTTTTCTTTAAATTTTCCAGAACTGTATCTACAGATGCGTTCTTTATTTTTACTGTCATATTTACTGGGTTTAGCTAATAATATTGTTCCCCATCCTAATTGACTTGCGTCTGTTTCTACAACTATGTATTCAGATTCTAAGGGAAGTTGTAGGTCTGGTAGGTTTTTACAAATGTCTTTTATTTTTCTAACTAGAGCTATATCTTGCTGATTGAAGTATTTTTGTCCAGTGGGTGTGGTTTTACTATAAAGGGGTCCTATTATTTTACTGAGGTTAGGAATATACATTCGTGCATAATTTAAAATTTCTAAAAAGGATTGCAGTTGCTTTGTATCTTCTAATTTATCTGGATAGTCTAAAATTTTCTTGACTATATGAGGTTGTAACCTAATTTTTACATCTCCTAGCTCCATTCCTAAGAATTCTATGTAGGGTTTATTTAATACCATCTTTTTCTTACTGATTATTATTCCATTATTTATGAATTCTTCTAATGTTATATACAAATGATCTATGTGACTACTTTTATCTGGACTGAACACTAATATGTCATGTATATATACTAGTATAAAACTATATTTATTAAATATACTGTCCATTTTGCGCTGAAATATGGAAGGTGCATTTTTTAATCCAAAGGGCATAACTAGCCACTCATAATGTCCTTGAGGGCAGCAGAAGGCTGTCCATGGTATGCTTTCCTTTTCCATTTTTATTTGCCAGAATCCTGACTTACAATCAAATTTGCTAAATATCTTTGCTGTCTGTATTCTATTTATGAGTTGGTCTTTATCTGGTATATTATATTTATCATCTTCTGTATTATCATTTAATCTTTTATAATTTATCACCATTCTAGCTTTCCCTCGTTTTATCTCTGCATGATTTCTAACCATAAATGCTGCGCTTCTGTGCGGGCTATTGCTGGGTCTAATTACTCCTAGATCTAGTAATTCCTTAATCTGTGTTCTAAATTCTTCTATGTCTGCTGGTGTATGATCTATTTGTGCTGAAGTAATCCTATAGTCTTTATTTTTTATATCTAGACTAGCTAAAATTTTATTTCTTTCCCAATATTTCATGGGCTGTTCTCCTAAAATTTCTGTTGTTTCAGCTAATCTTATTATCTCATCTAAATCATTTTCGGTTCTCTTGTATATTGGTTTTTTCTTTATTTTTCCTATTTTTGCAAAAATTAATTCTAAATTAGCTGGTTGTTTAAAATCTTCTAGGTTCCAATAATCTTCCTTAGTTTCAAAATCAAATTCTTCTAAATCATAATTTTCTGTATCTAAATTTTCTAAAGACGTATTTGCTATCTCATTAGGTATGTATTTTTGAGCTAGGTCGGGAAAAATATTTCTACTTGGAAATAAAAAACTAGCTGGAACTGAATCTACTCCTATGGTATCACCACGCTTCGCACGCAACTCTGATGAATGGGCGATGGTGCTAAGGGCATAAGCGGTTGGTGTATGGATAGTTCGTTTGAAGAAACTAATGTTGTTTTGGCTGAGTAACATGCCACCTTGTAAGCTGAGGATGAAATTAAGTCCTAAGATGAAAGGATGATTTTGTCGGGTATTTCCAATCCAAACCTGAGGTAAAGGGAACCACTCTACATGCTGATCTTGAGAACCTAGATGATGAAAACTAATTTGTGCTCCATTGATGCAATGTGTGTATATCTGTTTAGTGCCGTCTGCTATACTAACTAAAGCTGGGGTTGTTAAAGTCGTGCTCCATCCTGGGGGAACTACTTGTTGTTCAATATATGATTTACTAGCTCATGTATCTATCATGGCATCTATGCTAAGGGTTTTGGCTGCAAACTTGATTACACAAGAGATCTCGACTAGATTTGGTTTAGGTATAACTGGATAATTAAATGGTAAAGATGTAGTATCTGGTTGGGCTTTAGAGTATTGACTAAAGGGTTGAGAATCAACTAGGTTGACTAATTCTAATGAATTCATATTTTCTTCAATCAGTTTGTCTTTTAGAGGGTACTTGTTATGAAATTGTTCTAGCTGTTGTTTAAGCTGTCTATTTTCTAATTCTAAACATTCTATGTCAAAGCTAGTCTTGGTTTCTATCTCGTGTATTTGTATTTTAAGCTCTCTTACTTGTAGTTCTAATTCTCTAATTGTTAAATGTAATTCTCTGCTTTCTAGACTATAATCTTCCTTAGTATTTCCTAAGGCTATCTTATGTGTCATATTTAATTTTTCTAGACAGACTACACAATAAGTTATGCTGCATAATAAACATTGAACTCGTTTATCTTTGGCTGGAAACCAATTACAATAGCTGCATCTAGTGGTATCAAATCCTAATCCTATTTGAAAGTTATGCTGACATTCAGTATCTGGATTACACTCCATCATAAAGAAAGTTTCTTGGGAAGGTGTTAATCCTATTTCTTGGTTGAGTTGTCCTAAAAGATTATCTATATTAGTATCACTTTCTGAATCACTATCTGAACTTATGGCTTCTATTTGATATTCATAATCGCTGACTATACTATATATTTATGAATCATCACTAGTTATGCTAACTATATCTTCTTCTAAGTTTTCTATAATATGTAGTCTTTCTATCTGTTTATTAGTATTTGGTCTTTGTCTTTTTGGGCAGTTCTTTGCAAAATGATTGGGTTCTCCACATATAAAACAATTGCATTTTTTACTGTTGGGTTTTCTAACATATCTTTGTTTTCTTTTATCTTTTTCTTCTCTAGGTAATTTCTTATAATTTGTCCTATTAAAAGTTCTACTTTTTCTAATGAATTTTTGTTTTTTCCATGGTTTTCTATAATTTTTCTTCCAATATTTCTCTTTTTTATATTTTCCATATTTTTTGTATTTTTTCCTATTATGTTCATCTTCATATTGCTGAGGAGTATATATTACACTGCTACAAAAGCCGTAACTTTGTTTTTTCAAGTCTTTTTGTATTTTAACTTCTATACATTTTTCTTTGAGCTTATAAAATGTAAAAATTATTCTAGGTCCTATTCCTAAAGTTCCTCTTATTCTTAATTCTCCAGTAGCTATTCTTGCTGGTAAACTTGCATAATAAACTGACCATTTGTTTTCTATCTCTCTTCCTAATTCTCCTGGTAATTTTCTAAAATATTTATTTTCTATTTCTTCATCAAAGCTTTTTCCAGTTCTTGCTGCTATGGCTAAATATTCTCTACTAAAAGGTACAATATATTTCCAACTTCCTAATGTCATTTGGTCTAACTCGGTTAATGCTATGCTTTGAGCGGAGTCATTTCCTCTAGAAGGATCATATCCTATAAGTATTTCTTTAATAAAATTTGTAAAATTCCACGGGTTATTTCCTAATTCTTTGAGCTGTTTAATTGTTTCTTCATATTTTCCCTTGAAAGTTAAATAAATATTATAAGCTGAATCTCCTAAAAGTGTCTCCATATATTCCCACATATCTGTTGATTCATAGGGACTAGTCATCCATGCTTTTACTGCATCTTTTTCCCATCTCTCTATTACTTCCTGCCATATCTGAGGGTCGAATCTAGCTAAATCTAAAAGGGTTCCTTGATTATGGACTGGCTGCAATTCTATACTCCTATCTAGTTGTCTACGCTTTCCATGAAATCTATAGCTTTTATCTGGGTCTGCTTGACTACGTCCTGAACTAGCTAATGGTCTCCTTCCTCCTACTGCATACTGCATTGGTTCTATTGGATCTTCTACAGTTGGTTGTGGATTATTGGTTCCTGAGCTTTCTGTAGTCATATAAAAAGTTTCTTCTAGGTGGTTAGGTTGTTCTGGTATTCTAAAAATTTTGCTGGGATGTATATTATCTTCTATGATATCATCTACATATTCCGTATGAAATTCCTGATCCAAAAATGACACTGCTTCTTCATGGGTATCTCCTCTGGCTAAGTATTCATAATATCTGGCATCTAGTATTTTATTCATGTCTTCTAGGGTAAATTTTTCTAAATCTATCTCATCAATATTATATATCTTATTTTGTGATATAGTTTTTTCTTCCGTCATTACGTAAAGCTGATTTATTTCACTACGATTATCTTGATTTTCTTCCCTATCTATACTACTGAATTCATCATCTTCAGATTTTTCTGGTGCTACATAGGTATACTGAGTAAATCTTACTGCATAATTTCCATCTGCTGTTTGGTATAATAAATTATCTTGAGGGGCTAATCTCTTTTGTCCTAGAAAATCTCCTAGTTTCCAATCTAGTGCTGCATTATCTTCAGAGTTAAATTTTTTAGCTGGTAATGCTTTTATTCCTTTTGCGCCTAATAATTTAACTATCTGATCATTAGTAAGTCTATAGTGAGTATTGCTTTCTGAGACTGCTAGACCTAAAAATCCTGTGCAAACTAATAAATTCTTTTCTCCCTTTTTCATTTTATATCCTCTACTCTTTATTCCTATTTTTATCTTTTTATGAAAGGTTGAGGTTGGTAGTAAAAAGTCTGGGGTAAAATAAACTATTCCTCCTTTTGAATTCATATCTAGTTCATAACTTCCTAAAATACTTTGTCCGACATCATTAAACCTATCATCATAGAGACATATAAACACTTTAGTTCCTAAATTTTCTCTGGTTAAAGCCTTAACTCCTACCACTACTAATCCTAAATGAGTCATTTTAAGGTATTCATTTACTGCATATTTATAGCTTTCTCTTTCTATTAAATTTAGGTCTATTTTCTCATCTTCTTGAGTCACGCTAATCATTCGTTCACCATAGTGTTTAAATAAATATTGTTTTTTATGAATCTTACCTAGCTTATACACATATTTAGCTGGAATTAATTCTAACTTTTCTTTTTTAAATTTTTCTATCTGCTGTTCTACATCTATAAATTCTTCCACTTTAACATCTTCGTCTTCATTACGCTTTTTACTACTACTTCCTTTTATTAGTTGTTTAAACATTTTTATTTTCTATAAATTCTACACACTGGTTTCTTAGGTAATTTAAGCTTTTCAAAATATCTAGCTATATCTTCTTTGTTTACTTGAGATTGAGGTTTGTTGGATTGTCCTTCTATTCCTTTCTCTTTCTGAGCTATTTTTTCTAAAGACGCTAGACGATTTTCTAAACTATGTAGTTGTTCTGATAGATATTCAAGTTTTTCGCACAATCGAATTAAAAATAAAATTTCTATATTATTTTGTCTTACTGATATTTTATCTGATTGATTTATTCCTTGATAAGTACTAATTCCTTCCGGGTTATTATGAAAATCTTCTGCTTGTTTTAAAATAGTCTGGTAATCTCTATTAGCTTTCTTATCACTACTCATAAACTAAGATCTTACTAATTGTTCTAAAATTTCTAATTTTTGTTTTAAATTATCTTGAAATTGATTAATTTGTTCTATTTGTTTAGCTATTTGATTTGTAGCTGAAATTAATGTTTCTATTTCTAGCTTAGTAGGAAATTTTTCTAAATTTAAATCTATTCTTTTTTGTAGGATAGAACTACACTGATCTTGGATATAATCTAATTTTTTATCTTGATCTTTAATTATACTACGATTATTACGGAGATGATCTATAGATGAAATAAAAAGATTACTAATTTTATCTATGTCCCTTTTAATATTTTCTGCAAAATTAATCTGATAATCTATGATGCTATTTAGCTGAGGATTATGTTCACTATGAAGCTGATGTGTAAAAGTTTCTTCAAAATTACAACAGAAATTATTTTTATTTATGCTAAAGCGACGGTTATGGCTGTTGAGTTCTAAATCTAGATACTCTACTTTTTTCATATACAAAATTAACTCCTACTATAAAATTATTACAAGCTACTATAATATGAAATTTATAACTAAAATCTCCAAAAATAAAAACTACTCTATTACCATAAGCAAAATGCATAAACTAATTTAAACTGTCCTAAAACCGAACACTGCTCTGATACCAATTTTGTGGGGGTGTGGGGTTGAGTTAGTGGTTTACCACTATTTTGAAATAGGACTGAGAATTATCTGACTAATTCTACAGTTATGCTATGCTACTAGATCTTCAAGCTGTTGTATGGCTATTTTTAAGGCTTTTTGTTTTTCAGTTAGCTGTCTATTTATTTGAGAAATTTTTAAACTGTAATTTTCTAGGGATTTGCCAGATGCTAATGATAAAAGAAACTGATATCTAAATATCTGATCTTCTAGTTCTTGTATTAGCTCGGTACTAATTTTAATTTTATTCCTAAGGTCTTCGTCTAAGGGCATGTGCTTTCATGATTTTTTGAAATTTAATTTCTAAAGTCTACGTCTTAAGGGCATACAACTTTTTGGTTTTTTTTTTTTTTTTTTTTTGAGATTCTTATATGGACAATATTTCCTTAATATTTCTACTCGGGTTGCTCTCCTTTTATTCTAAAAAATTTTCTATGGTAAAAACTATTTTTAAGAAATGTTTGTTTTCATTACATGTACTCCCACCTTGAGACTAGGCCTCGTTCAACATAGTATATTTTTATTTTCCATTTTTTACTTTTCCCTTTCTACCTACAATTCGCCCTCCAACGCCTAACCACGGCTCTCACGGGCTCTTCAGCTAAGGTCACTCAGTAATAAAATAGAAAATTAAAAATACTACGAAGGTTCAAAGCATGTAATATTAATGAGCAAACAAGCATTCCATAAACTTAGTTTTTCCAAAAAGAAAATAAATTTTTAGAATAGAAGAATTACCCTTTTGAAATATTTAAGGAAAAAGAGAAACTACTCACACTTCATATTAATAAGAAATATACTTACAGAGATTATATTACAGACTCTGAAACTCTGAAAAACTTAATATACTTAGAGGTTTTTGAGAGGGTTGGAAAATTTACAACGCAGAGTGAAGTGGTGTTTTTTCATTCTGCTTCTTTCGTTGGCATGCAAGCCAATTTATACAACTCAAAAGACTAATCTATGTCCTATGACTACCTAGACTAATCTATGACTACCTAGACTCTAGGCTTTTTAGGCCTTTTGAAAACTTATGCCATCTTTGAAAACTTTGCCATTTTTGACGGAAGATTGAAATGGCATGCATATAATGACAAGGCCCATATATATACAATTATATGCTTGACTCAAATCATGATATAGATAGATTTTATCAATAAAGGATTTGGATAATGATATCGGGTACTACTTTGGGCCCCATCGCATATCATTCAATCCTTCCTTTTTGACAAAATTTTGACACTATAATTTATTATAAGACACGTATAAAGATTTTCACAGCTTTTCTTTAATAAAGTAGGATAAGAGATATCTACTTTATTAAAGTAGTGATTGAAGGAAAATCTTTATTACTGACAGACTCACAAAATATCTACAAAAATCAAAATATCTGCAAAAATCTTTTTTGTCTTTTCTTGGCGTGCATCTGAGGAGAATCTCTATCTTCTATGGATTTTGTCTTTTTTTGACGGTGAGCCAATTATTGATGCTGACTCATGGAGTGATGCTTGCAAGATTGAAAGATTCACGTAGAAATATTACAAGATTAATGGAGTCTTGTAGTGGGACCCCCTGTTTTTTTTTTTTTTTTTTTTTTTTGGTGGACATGAAGTTGAAATTGGACTAATAATTTAATAAAATTATTAATTTGATATTTGATTAAACAATTGAAGTACAGATTAATTATTTTAAACTTGACTATTAGTTAAGATATGATACATAATCCAACGGATTTGTAATTCTAAGACTATTAGTCGTGGAAATGCTAATTCAGTCCGCCCAAACAAACATGGTCAGAGTGTATTAATAGTAAGGAATTATTAATGTGGAGATTAAGTAAAATTATATTTATTTTAATAATAATTGTTAGTTAGGACTGAGGAAGGAATCCGTAAAATCCGTAATTTGATCCAGTCTAGTCAAATCAAGTAGGTTTGGATTAGTTTTTTGAATCCGTGGTTCGGTTTCGGATTAAAAAATTAAAAATTCGTAATTCACGGATTGGTTCCGGATTGAACCCCACGGTTCTGGATTGGAACCGATCCGGACCGTATACAAATAGTCTATATTTTTATTATACACCCTCCTGCATAGTATCTTCTCTTATTTTATATAAAATTTAAATCCAAACCTAAACTCGCATAGTATCTCTTTTTATTACTTTTGTTTACTAGTTTTTAATGTTAATTTGCAATAGTCTAAATACTTATGGTGGAACCAGTTTTCTTATGATTTTTTAAATTCTAGAACAGTATATCGCTATTATGAAAAGACATCTTATTGTGAAACTAATATGGTGCTATATTTATATTTATATTTATATGAAATTAAAGTGTTAAATATATTTTTTTTGTTATTTAATTATATAAATCCGTGGTCCTAAACCGATCCAATCCGTATTTAAATGGATTGGTTCGGATTGGTTCCACGATTTAAACGGATTGGATTAGTTCCAATTTTTCAGGAACCGTATATAACGAATTGGTCCTGGTTTTACCCCAATCCGGACCATGCTCACCCCTATTGTTAATGTTGGAATGTTAAATTATTTTTATATAAAAGAAATTTAAAATAATAAAATAAATAAAATTATGATTTTTATTTAATAAAAAATACAAAAATATTAAACATTAATGTTCAAAAAAATGTCCAACATGTATGTAAAAAAAAATAAAAAATAAAAAAACTAAGCCGAAAGACTAATTTTCTAATACCAAGTCTTTGGTTTTCATCTCAAGCCCAACATCCAAGGCCCATCCTAATCTGAAGGACTTTATGAATCTCCCTCCACCTCCCAAATCAAACACATTATTAGTGAGTCCCACATCTATCTCAATTGCATTCCTTCCTCCATCTCCCAAAACAAACGAACCCTTAATCTATTGAAATCGTGATCAATTAGTTTTTTATCATCATATAAATGAAAAAAATATATATTTTTTGAGCTTAAATTTCAAATTATAAATTCATACTCACTATCTTTTATCCAAACTCACTCTCTTTCCTCTCTACAGCTCTACAACCCCACTAGCCACTATCGCCTGTGACTAGCCCTCCTTCTTCTGCCTCCAATCACCTCTTTCCTGCTGCCCCATTCCCTTCCAATCATGAAATGAAAAATACCACTAACAACAAAGTGCATTTAACTACTACTATTGAGGGTATTTCTTTCGATCAATCATGAAAACAAAACTCACAGCACTACTACACAATTGGTTTCTAGAAGGGAAAAGAAAAAAAATGTAAACAAATAGGGAAAGTTCAATTTTGAATTCCAAATTTCCACTCAACTGGTCTAATCTAACTCTACTACTTCACTCAATTCAGTAGAAAGATCCAAAATTTTCCTCATTTTCTCTCCATTTTCACAACAACCAAACAGAGCTTACCCACATAGTGATAGATAGAGAAAGAGTGAGAAGAACGGACTGTGTTTGAAACTTTGATTCGGGGGTGCTCAAATGCAACCAAAGAAGCCAATATTTTTTAGACAAGAAAACATGTGATGTGGTTGTAGAAACTACAACATTGAAATTGGAAACAACCCAAGTGAAATCAAAATAATCAGAGCGAAACCCAGAAAACATTTCAAACAAAAAAGTCATCTGAATCATACATTGAGACCAAACAGATCAAAAAAAGCGAGATGGGTGAGAACTGGATGGAGTTTAGTTTAGGGAAGCTAAGGTTTTAGGGATTAGATAGATAGAGAACAAGAAAAACTAACCAGAGCTACCATTCTCTCTTGCTTTCTCTCTCTATATCCATTGGTGAAATACAAGGTGAAGCTCTCAATCAATTTTTTCTTCGTACAAGAATATCTCCAGAGTAATTCATACATATACACATGTATGTATATGTATATATTGATATGTATCATTAGGGGTTTCTCTCTTGCTTTCTCTCTCTATATTCATTACGCTGTGCTTGATTAAGGAATTTGAGAAGGGATTTGAAAAGGAAAAGGGACAATATGTATGAAATTAAGTGAAATACAAGCATATTTTATTCATATTTCACTTACCTTTTCTCTTTCCCTTTCTAAATCTCTTCCCAAATTCTTCAACCAAATACAACGTTAGTGAAATACAACTCTCTCTACACAACAATATCTCCCAGGTAATCCATACAATAATAAATGTATATGTATATGTATATGTATATATTAATATGTCTAATTAGGAATGTTGTTGTTGCATTAGTATTGTATAAATGCTGATTTTCATTCCCAAACCTTATTATCCTACAAATCTTCCTGTTAATTTGTTGGGTTTTTCAGTTCTATGTGTTTCCTTCTCTTATAGATTCTATAATTCTAACTCCCGTCACCCAACCTTGTAGAGGTTTACAGCAACAAGCTATTTGAAACTACTCCTAGGAATGAAGTGCAGTACAGGAATTGAAGTGCAGAAATGTAAAGAACTGTAAAAAACTGGAAGGAAATACGAAATAAATAAACTAGTTTTTTTTATCTGAGTCTCGAAGCTTCATTTTGGGGCCTTCTCTGCTATTTATACTTCTCAATGATAACCGTCGAAATGGGCTTCTAACCGTCGAAATGTCTACCCATGATTACTGAACATGCTCTCTCACAGTCAGTCCCATTACGCCACCTTTTCAGTTAGACTTTCCTCCTGATTTTGAATTTGAACTTTGTAAGTAACCGTTAGGCCATATCACCTTATATCCCTTGATCGTTCCAGTGCTACGCAGATCCATTATTATCAATACAGGCGGACACGTGTTTGACTTTGGTTGGCAACTTATATTAACTCCCTAAATTGCCTTCTTCATACCACGTATTGAATTGTGATTGGCTTTTATAAATTATACAACCAATATTACCCCCCGCACTAATATACCCAATACTTGGTGATATTAGTGGATCAAGGCACTTTACCCACGTCCTAGGATGTGCATGTGCTTTGCATCTTCTCAGAAATGCAACCGACGTCCATCATTGCAATGTTTGTACTGCATTAAATTCTCTTCTACGCCTTGAGCATTTCCTACTATCTGCGCATTTGAAAAGGTTGATACAGTCCTTATGGCCAAGCAAACCTTTTTCTTATATTGATCGAGCATACGAGGAGTCTATGGAAGATGATTATAGGCTTCGAAAGAATCTCAATGCATTTATTGATTACACCTATCCGCCTCCATTTATGCAAGTTATGGAAGCTTTTGCAACGCACCAACCTCTAGACCCAAACTTTGCCAATTACGAACCATTGGATCAAGCATTTGCAAAAATGAATCTTAGAAACTCTTAGGCTCTGTTTGTTTGTGCTCTGAAAATAGTTTTCAACACTTGAGTTTGAGCATGATGTTTGGTAAGAGTTTTGGAATTAATTTTCCAAAACTCTGCCGGAAGCTCTGTCTATATGTCAAAGCATTCTGTTTGTTGCAGAGGGAGCGTTTGAGGGAACGGGACGTCCGGCCGATTGACTGGCCGGCTGTCCGAAACAGTGAATTTTTTTTTTTTTTTTTTTTTGCAATTGATTTATATAATCGGGAAAAATATTTTCTGAAAAATTTTAAATTTTTTATATGCTTTAAAATAATTTTGAGTTGTATGTTTAGTTATGAGTTGTAAATTTTTGTATCACATATCAAATGTCACATCAACAATTCCCCACTCAAATCAAACCTCTTTTACAAAACTATTTTCAAAACTCTTTACCAAACAAATTTTTTACACTCAAATCATAATTCTACAACACACAAACTCAAAATATAACTCATACTCTCAAATCACATTTACAAAATACAACCAAACGCAGGCTTATTTTGCCTCACTATTTTCTGCATGGGACACAACTGCTTCTTCCTCTACCCCACCAACCTCTGCATGGGACACAGCTGCTCTTTCTTCCTCCAGGTCTACTGGCTGGGGAAGTTGGCCAAAACTTGATAAATCCAAACCAAGAGAGGGAATTCACCATCGATTCGTCGAATTCGCTGATCCTCTGTCTATCCCACCTTTTGCTCAAAGCTCGGTGGTTTACCCCTATGTATCCATTGATCGTCAACGCAGTTTAGAGGACAACTTACTTGTAGCGTGGTATACATCTTCCATGTCTACGAAGATAGTGCGAGCAACTCCTCGTTCAGAGGAAACACGAGGATACAATCTGTCATTCTTAGCCAAGAAGGAAAAATTTTACTCTTCTGAATGGCTTGAATGTGTAACCTCCAGTTTCCTTCTTTCTTTGGGATGGACCCTCCTGCACCTCCTCTTCCTCAGAGTCCTCACTGGATGGAGGAACTGAAACTTACTCTCTTCGAGAATCAGTTTCTTCCTTCCTACCAACCTCCAGATCTTCCCACTATCTTTGAGAGATACCAAGCTCAACTTTTGCTTGCAGCCTTTTCTCACTTGCCCTTCAATGTTCTTGGAGATAATATTCCTCTTGAGAACTTTCAATGGGCCTGTGATATTATGACTCGGGGTCATGTCCTCAACCCATTGCTCAAGCAGAACTTCAGATATTTTTGAATCAACTCCCGTTTCTTCTCCATTGGTACCAAATTTCTTTAGCTACCACTAATTCTTTGGACAGAATCGTGGCCCATCAAATTCAAACCTAGTACGAAGCAGAGAATCTCGTTGACGAATATAATGACTTCAAGAATAAGGATTCTGCATATTGGAATGATCTAGTTATGGATGAGATGGAACAAGGATTGAAGGAAATGGAGTTCAAAATGAAAGTTGAACAACTTTTCTATAAAATAAGAACATATCAGCTACAATAACCCAGCTTGGATAGGATAGAAGACAGAATAAAGAAGGAACATAAATTCATTAACCACTGCTAGGGCAAATTTCATAACCTTGTTATTCTCTCTATTCCTTATTTTTATGAGATTGAATTTGTAGCTAATAAGGCTTTTTAATGTAATTATTTTCATATCAAGAAAGCTAGGTTTTTCTTTCTTTATTCGGCTTGGTCTGGTTTTATATTCCAATTGCATACTTGTGACCATTCTATTCACCCAAATCAAACAAAATCAGAGCTTTGAATTTACCAATTTTGTCCTTCGAAACCTGATTTGAACATTTTCAATAGAATACTTAAAACCTAATTTGAATATCTCCAACATATGGAGTATAATTGACCATCTTTGTCTTAGGTCTTCTCATTCCAATCATATGGTTAACACAATCAACAGCTTTGAATTAACTATCCTTACTTCGAAAAAATAGCCTACATGTTTCGAAGTAAGGAAACTTCCCTTAGGGATTACACTGCTTTATTCTTAAAGAGTTTAGGTTCTTTCAATACTTAACCAAATATTGGTTTTTTGGAACTTCGACGTCTAAAACAAACAAATTATGGCTGCAGAGTATTTCAAAGTTTACTTCGAAGGATTTTATTTTCAACAAGAAACCTAAAAATAAAAACCTGAGCATTCTTGTACTCTTAGATATGAAACGTGCTTCGAAGTCAACTATCTGTTTTCGAAGCCCTTGCAGGATGTTGGACGTCTGGTTTTAAAGCCAAATCTTAATTTCAAAGCCAAATACTTGTTTTTCGAAGCCAATCTGGATATTCAACATACGTTTCTCTCCAAAAACTTTTCTTTATTTTAAATTTGGGACCCTCCATTTTAAAATCACATGGACCTAAATCATAAAATAATCATTTCGGATCCACCTGACCCACTCAACTTGTTCGGGTAACTTTTGGGCAGAAAGATTTAAAAACCCCTTTCCTTCGTATTCTACCTATCTACTTGCCTAAAAATTCCTTTCTCTCCCTTTTAAACTTGTCTGCAACTTTCACTTCTTACTCACCTTCCTTTTTCACCCCTTCAGTAATGGCTTCTCTGAAAGTGCAAACCGTTGAGCGTGTGAGTCCCTCTGTAGCTTTAAAGAGACTCATCAATGAAGAATGTGAAAAGTACAAAGCTGGTGAACGGTGTGCTATTGATGGACGCATTCTTATTCCTCGTTGTCATGCTCAAAGAGAATATGTACTTGGACCTATTTTCAAGGAGGCCCCCGCTCAGTTCCCTACTTTATACCTTCGTCTAGAAGATCATTGCTTACTCTATGAGGGGGGCTTTGACTGGGGAAACTGGAGGTTAAATCGACCCCACCGTTATTGGCCCATAATGAGACCTGAATGGGAAGAATGGTATGATCAAGTTGTCCCTACTATGACACTTGACCTTCAGGAACTCTACCTTCTTGATGCCCTTTGACTGGCCAGGTTTTCTGTTCCTGAAGACCCTTTCCTTATACCTGCTGCATTATGTTTTTGGAATTCTTCTTTTAATTTTTTCCAATTTCGACGCGGTATGATGGCCCCTACCATTCTGGATATATGTCATCTTCTAGGTTTATCCCCTATTGGCATTTCTTTTGGTCCTGACTATCCCGATCTTAATGTGCCCTTTTCCATCCCTCCTTTGAACTCCTCCTTCAATGATTTTACACAGTCTTAAAATCCAAAGGAAGGCCCTGTGACAGACAGAGAGTTCTTCTCATTTCTTTTGTATTGGCTTTGTAAATTCTTATTTTGTACCTCTTTTGAGATGATTATGCCTGAGTTTGTTTCCCTTGCTAAGGCTCTGGCTTTGGGGAAGAAAATAGCCTTAGCTCCATATGTTCTGGGCCATGTATATAGAGCATGCTCCCAACTTTGTGAAAAAACTTTAGATACTAATCAAGGGGGGCCACTCTGGATATTACAATTCTGGTTTTTTGGCTTATTTCACTGCTTTGCATTCTAGGTGTTTGAAATTTTTGCTATCAAACCTTACCTCTTATGGAATAAAATATGCCAGAGTTTCACTTTATCCTTCTACTTTTGCCTTCTATTTTACTTTCTTTCATCAACTTCCAGCTTCCCTTTCTTCTCACACCTTCATATGTCCCTTCGAAGCCAATATTGGCCCAGCCTGGTTTAGGACTTTCTTGGCTGATAGAAACTGTTCCCAGCCTCAACACAGGGATATGTGGGCTTCTATTTTAACTCCTAGAGAGCTTTTCATTGGCACTTTAAATCCTAGAGCTTACAAGTGCATAGCAGAAGCCTACTGCCCTGCTTAATTTGCCAGGCAATTTGGGCTTACCTAAGGGATCTCTATTCCTCTTTGCAGTCAAACCAACCCCAATCTTACCACCAGAGAGCTGAAGATACAAAAACCCAGGCTAAATGAGGCAACCTCTAAACTCATTCAGGACTTCATCGAATTTCAGTTCATTCCCTTCATCCTACAAGGCACTGTACTGAAGAGGTATCAGAACTGGTGGTCAGCAAACATAGAAGTGCTCCTGGCAATACCTCCCAAAGACTTGCTGGTGGGACTAGACTTGCCTTCTCAGACCCAGCCTAAGGGGACTGGGCTCATCACTCCTTCTACAGTTCCTGCCATTCCAGTTTCTACTCCTGCTGACACAAAGAGAGCTCCTTCTACCTCTCCTCCATCTCCTAGAGTTACTAGGGCTGCTTCGAAGAAAGACATGTATTCCTTATCTTTCTTTTCTCTTCTCTTTACAATGTTTAACTCTTTTATTTATAGCTTTTTTTTTTCATGCAGGAGCTTCACAAGTAGATTCTCCTTAAAGGGTTAAAGCCCTAAACATTCTTAAGGATAAGCAATAACAGTAAAAGAAGAGAAAACTTGTGCTTAGCCCTAAAGAGGAGGAAGTACGTGAAGAGGAGGAAATATCTGAAGAACCACCACTTAAGAGGAAGAAGAAAATAACAATCTCTCCCTTGGACTTCAATGATAACCCTGCTCATCAAATGGCTGCCAAGGCAGTCGAGAAAGAGCAATCCAAAGAATTGGTGGTTTTTCAAAGGTCTGAAAAAAGGAGACAACAATAGATAATAAGGAATGAGACAGCTGCTGCGGATGCACTTCAAAGAAAAACTGCAAGGAGGCAACAAACTACTGAACACTATGCTCTTCGTAGTTCTCCAACTGTTATCACTACTACTTTCAAGGCAGGTAATTTCCTTCAGTTTTTGTTTTTGTTTTGATAATTCTCTTTCCCAAAGTTTTAGCAATAAAACTTTTCATTGTTTCTTACTTTCTGATTTGCAACAACAGTTATTCCACCTTCTTCTTCGACAAAGGTTTCCTCAGTCTTATCTGAAGTTAAAAAACCATTAGAGGTAGCCTCGAAAAGAAGGAAGAAGGTCAACACTAATATGCCCTTAAATGTAGAGCCTATCCAAACAATACTTCCACTCTCCAGCTCCACATTCTTCATACCTTTTTTGAGGCAGGGTATTCCTATATCCTTATCCTTTGGCTTAATTACATATCTTCCTCATTTAACCTTTATCTCAGCCCAATTTACTCTTCCAACAATCCTGGCGGCTATTTTCCCACCTAAAAATATCCCTGTTATCACTTCATCTTCAGTGATAGCTGATACTCTCAGAGAAGATACTAGTAGCTCACCAATTCTTTGTCCACCATCACTATCCAGCTCCAGTCCTTCTTCTTTTGACTTACTGGTGGCCAGGACTATGGAAACTGTTAGGGACTGTAGACACCCTATTTTTGACCGTCCTCAAGACTTAGACGTCACCATTGGAACACTTGGTGATTATCCTTGTTTGTGTTCGTTTGGAGTTCCCGGAGGTCTCGGCTACGCGCCTTGCCTCAGGATCTTCGAACTTGACTGTTTAGTGTCTGGTTTTGCACCAAACACTTGTGTTTTGCCTTGGAGGGGCAGGGAATACCTTGTGAGGCATCCCCACACATCACCGGCCATGGCCAGAGGCCACCGGCTGGTGTTTTGTTTCCATCGGCAATATATATTGCCGGTCGGCATTCTTTGTTGCCAGTCGGCAGTCATTTTTGTCAAAATGGCAATTTTGAGCAGTCGACTACTGTTCATCTGCTTTTGCAGATATTTTAATACAGCTGTCTTGCATTTGGCTCCCCTCCATACACGTGTATGGAGGGATCTCTCTCTTTAGAAGCTTGTCTTGTAAGCTTTACAAGACAATAAGCTCTATAAAGAGAGGTCTTCTCTCTTGTTGCAAGGGTTGGATTTTTAGACAGCCATTTTAGGGTTTGAGTTCTAGGGTTAGAACTTATACATATTCTATCTCTATACCTCTCTCTCATTTGGCCTTTGTGTGTGTATAAGTGTGTTTGTGTCTTACTATTGTACACAAACACATAGTGTTACACCTTTTCTTGATTCTTGAAGGGCCAGAGGTTTGTTCTTGAAACTTGGGAGCTGTTTTGAGTTCAAAGAAGCTGCTGGAGCTTCATTTGTGAAGAGGGTCTTCAAGGGTAACAATCTTACTCCTTTATTCCCCATTTTTGCATACTATTTTTGCCTATCTTAGAACTATTTTTGAGCTTAGTGTATAATATAAAAAAGTTTTGTTTTTAGACCCTCTAAATAGTTTGTTTAGAGTGTTTTGTGGTTTGGAGGTGTTTGATCCCTCTTAGGCCTTGAGAGGCCCCATTTTGTGCTATTTTGAGTGAGCTTCGGGACCTTGGTGTTTGGGCCTCCTCACCACTGAAATCTTGAGGGATTTCAGAGGTGAGGATGGTGCCTTGAGGTCCTAGGGAGGAGAGGGCCACCCCCTCTCCTTGCTGTCCTTGAAATGGACCATTTTTGGCCTCTTGAGGGAGCACCTAGCTAAGCTTCTTGTTGACCATGCCTTGGTTGTTTTTTGTGCTTATTATATCATAATATGCTTCTGTTTTTAATTGGTTTTGGTACACCATACATGCTTAGCATACCTACCTTGTAATGCCATGTTTAGGCCTTAACATGCCTTAGGTTGTAAACCCTTGTTCAAGCATGTTTTAGGCCTAGATTTGTGAAGCTTTTGTGCTTATTTTGCCATGTTTGAGGTCTGTCCTAAGTTGTTTGGGTCGACCTTGGCATGCTTAGTATAGCCCCTTTGCATTTTTGGTTTGTTGGCCTTAAGTGTGTGAATGTATAGCATGCATCCTTGCCTTAATTTAGTGGGTTGGGACCATTTGCCATGATATTTCAGTCCCTTTAGCATGCTTGTATGCTTGCCTTGGATGTCCCTTTGATGCTTTATGAGCTTGTGTTATATGCTCCATGTCTTGGCCATTGTGCATGCTTTTGAATTTGAGCCACTTAGATGCCATCTAGAGATCCCCTTTGCATGGTCTAGGTCTGCCTTGAACCTGTTTTAAGCCCTCTTGGCCTTGTGAGGCTTGGTTGGTTTAACCATGGTCTAACCCTCCTTGACTTGCTTCAAGTACTTGGGCCATTTGCATGCTAATGTTTAGCCTATCTTGTTGCTTGGTTTGACACCATGTTCTTGCATGATTTTCAAGGCTTAATTTGTATGCTATATGTCCATGCTTGCATCCTCCTAAGTGTGCTTGAGAATTGCTTTTTAATGTTTGGAGTGTTGGAGATCATTTGCATGCATGTTTGCATACCATTAATCCTTCATTTTGGGCACTTTGGCCACTGTTTTGGGCTTAGTGAGGGCTGCCTAAACCATGCTCGAATCCACCCTTTGCTTGTTTGCATGTTTGCCTCGCATATTTGCTTGCATAATTGCATGAATGCATTGCATTGCCATGTTGCATCCTTAGCTCACATGCCTAAGATTGTATCCCATTTGCATGCATGCTTGGCCTCTTGAAGTGCTTGTGATAGAGGTTGAGTCCCATTGGTTTATTCATGTGCATTGCATTCCATATCAAAAATGCACACTTGATTCCTCGGGCCATCATGCATGGAAATGCGCGATTGATGGTCCGAGAACCAAGGAGCGTATCCCTTTGAGTCACCAACATGATAAGGGACATGATTGGTGCATACATTGTTTGAATTACATTGCCATACTCCGCCTTGTCCTCTACTGCTGTCGATTGCAGGTTCTGCAGGCATTCTCTGCCGACCGGCAGTGTTCCGTGCCGACCGGCAACCCATTGATGGCCGATGGATGCATTCACAGCCGGTGACCATATACCACTGCCGGTGGATATTCTACTCAACCGGTGGTGTCTCCCAGTGTCCAGGGAAGCAATTCTGAGACTTTGACAATCTTCAGAGGAGTACAGCAGGGAAAACAGAGGCAGCTCATGTATGGCAGTGTACTTCCGAGCAAAACCGAGCATGCATCGCATTGGGCTCTTTTCCCGAGGCGGCTTATCTGTTTTTCTTTCCTAGCTTAGTTAATTTGTTAACTAATTAGGTAATTTGTAATAATTAATTAGCTAGGATAGTTGATTCATTATCTGAACTGTATTATTCATTCAGTCCCTCCGAGCGAGGGTAAACTTGTAATAAGTGTGGGTGAGTGTGTGCATGTCTTCCAACCCCCACTTCTTTCTCCCTTTTACTTACCTGCTTTAATGGTTAGTAATAGGTCATGTTTAAATTAGCATACCTCATGCTGCGCACGCGTGCATCCATGCATTTGTCTCGCACGCACCGGGCTCGGTACATCATGCTAACTGCATTTGTATTTCAATTCCAAATTGAATACGTGCATCAATTGATTGCATTTCACATGCTATGTTTAGGTTAGTCGAGCCTACTCTAATTGCATCCTGTATGTGTTGCATTAGTCAATTTGACATGAACTAGGACCATGCATGTTGGCTAACTAGTTTATTGTTTTGGCTTGGAGTACTCTATAAGTTCTTTTGCTTTAGCATCCTTGCATGCGTGTGAGTGTTGCCATGACAGCATGCTTACCATGTGGCTAGATGCTTATGTGATAAACTGTTTGAATGTCTGTGGGTGAAGGTTGGATTGTCTGAGTTGGAAACACTTGTTGAAATCCGTGTTTTAGCCTACTTGCGAGTAGCGAATTCCAAAACATTTTTTCAAATCAAACAGATATGCAATGCTTATTTCCAAATTAGACAATCTAGTCTATACTTGTTTGCTGTGCGCATAACATAGTAATTCTAGGCTAATAATTGGTTTAAGAATACATAAAGTTTTCAAAAACGAATATCATGGTTAGTAGAGGCCGATCTACGAATCGGGCGAAAGGGGGTGCTCATAGCTGACCTTCCCCAATCGTACCCAAGTTCCCGAGCTGAGGCAACTTTGGTGATGACGGACATGTGGCCTTCGGCACCGAGTCAGGGTTTCCTAAATTCCACCATAAAAAATATTTAGGTGGCGACTCTGTATCTAACAAATCAGTCCATGTTTGGCACTTCTTTTCAAAAAATATATTTCTCAAAACGATTTGCCAGATTTGGACTCTTGGGTTCAAATTAAGAACCATGACACAAATCAGGTCCGAACTGTAACGGGGCCCCACGCGGGTGCGTCTACAGGGACACTTTATCCTCCTCTCCTATCCCTATGCAGTCATCTCGTCCTTCCACTAGAGTCCTTTCTGCGCCACCAATGTCAGTGGAAGAGGTGGACATTTTTAAAGCCAGGCTGGCTAGCCTTTTTGACATACCTTCTACCATTCCATCAACTAGTAATGAAACTGAGCCATTAGTTCTGTCTGCCTCTTTCTTAGAAATTTTTGAGAGCTCTTCCACCACCAATAGGGCTTCTTTACCTTCACTGGACTTGGACGCCTGTTTGGAATTGCTAACATTATTCTCAAGGATTTCATTCGAAGCCTTGCAAAGACCTATTATCAAGAATGGTTTCCCCAAGTGCTACAAGATCCTTGAGCAATCCAACATGACTATTTCAAGTCACTTGTCCCAGGTAGCAGCTACCATAGATTTTTATGTCAACATTTGCCATATTGCCAAAGCTACGGAGGAGAAGCTATCAGAAGACAAGGAATTTATTTCTCATATACATGCTGAGATGTCTGAATTGAAAGGACAACATTCTTCTGCTTGTCAATTTCGAACCCAGCTTTTGGAGAAGAAAGCTCAATTAGAGGAAGAGTTATCAATAGTTAACTTGGCTTTAGATCGAACTACTACAAAGCTACAAATCACTAACCAAGGGCTGGTTGATCAAAGGCAGGACATGGCTACAGCCATTCAGTTGTTCACATCCTTTAGGCGTAGAAAATCAATTGTAAGGAAATAAATGAAACATTGTACTGACTTTTGAGCCAATCTATGGCTGCATGTACTTAACTCCTTATGAAATGGAATCTTTATTTACTATTTGAGTGTTTTCATACTTCTCTGTTTTAGCATTTTCTACACTCCTTGTGTTTCCCATACAGTTAGATAATAAGGTTTCAAGTACTTGCCATTAATTTTCTTAGGGTGTACATACTCATTCAAATTCCTCAAATGGTATGCTCCCATAGACAAGACTCTATGAACTTGATATGATCCTTCCCAATTAGGTAACTGTAGACACCCCATTTTTGACCGTCCTCAAGACTTGGACGTCACCGTTTGAACACTCGGTGATTATCCATGTTTGTGTTCGTTTGGAGTTCCCGGAGGTCTCGACTACGCGCCCTGCCTCAGGATCTCCGAACTTGACTGTTTAGTGTCTGGTTTTGCACCAAACACTTGTGTTTTGCCTTGGAGGGGCAATGAATGCCTTGTGAGGCATCCCCACACATCACCGGCAGTGGCTAGAGATCACCGGCTGGTTTTTGCTGCCATCGGCACTTTTTGTTGCCGGTCGGCACTGTTTGTTGCCGGTCGGCACTAAATTTTGTCAAAATGACATTTTTGGCCGGCCGACTACTGTGCATCTGCTTTTGCAGATATTTTAAGACAGCTGTCTTGCTTTTTGCCCCCCTCCATACACGTGTATGGAGGGATTTCTCTCTTTAGAAGCTTGTCTTGTAAGCTTTACAAGACAATAAGCTCTATAAGAGAGAGCCTCATCTCTTGGCTTTAGGGTTAGAGACTTGAGACATTTTAGAGATAGAAAAGACAGAGAGAAGCTCTGGTTTTAGGGTTAGGGTTCATACATATCTCCTATCTCTCTTTTTCTCTCTTTGTGCTCTAGGTGTTTTAGTTCATACTATTGCACACAAACACCTAGTGTTTCACCTTCCTTTGGCTCCTGAGGTTCTAAGGGGCTGATTTTGGTGTTTTGGTGTTGGATTCAAGCCAAGGAGGGCCATTGGAGCATCATTGTTGAAGAGGTCTACAAGGGTAAGAATCTTACCCCTTTTTACCCCATTTTTGCATCTTGTTTTTACCTATCTTTGAACTGTTTTTGTGCTTAGTGTATAATACAAAAAAGTTCTGTTTTTTAGCCCTCTTGATTGTTTATTAAGAGTGTTTTGTGGTTTGAGGGTGTTTGACCCCTCTTAGGCCTTGAAAGGCCCCATTTTGAGCCATTTTGTGCTAGTTTCGAGACTTTGGTGTTTGGGCCTCTTCACCACTGAAATATTGAGGGATTTTAGTGGTGAAGATGGTGCCTTGAAGTCTCCAAAAGGAGAGGGCCACCTCCTCTCCTTGTTGTCCTTGAAATGGACCATTTTTGGCCTCTTGAGGGAGCATCTAGCTAAGCTTCATGTTGGCCATGCCTTGGCTGTTTTTTGTGCCTATTATATCATAATATGCCTCTGTTTTTACTTGGTTTTGGTACACCATGCATGCTTGGCATACCTACCATGTAATGCCATGATATTGCCTTAATATGCCTTAGGTTGTTAGCCTTAGTTCTAGCATGTTTTAGGCTTAGTCTTGTGAAGGTTTTGTGCATATTTTGCCATGTTTTAGGTCTGTCCATGGTTGTTTGGGTCGGATTTGGCATGCTTAGTATAGCCCCTTTGCATTCCGGCTTGTTGGCCTTAAGCGTGTGAATGTATAGCATGACATTTTTGTATTGATTTGGTGATTTGGAACCATCTACCATGTCATTTCAGTCCCATTTGCATGCCTATACGTTTGCCTTGGACGCATCTTTAATGCTTTGAAAGCTTGTGTAGTATGTTCCATGTTTTAGCCATTGCGTATGCCTTTGAATTTGAGCCACTTAGATGCCATCTAGGGAGTCCCCTTTGCGTGGTCTAGGTCTACCTTGAACCTATTTTAAGTCCTCTTAGCCTTGTGAGGCTTGGTTGGCTTAGCCATGGTTCAACCCCCCTTGACTTGCTTCAAGTACTTGGACCATTTGCATGCTAATGTTTAGCTTATCTTGTTGCTTGGTTTGATATCATCCTAACATGATTTACAATGCTTGCCTTGCATGCTATTTGTCCATGATTGCCTCATTCAAATGTGCTTAGAAATAGCCCTTTGATGCTTAAGCATTTGGGCCTTAACATGTGCATGCGTGTATGCGTATTTTGGTCCCTTGTTTTGGTCACTTTGGCTACTGTTTTGGGCCTATTTAGAGCTACCCCAAATCATGTTTTAGACCACCTTTTCATTGGTTGGTATTGCCTCATGTTTGCTTGTATGCTTGCATAAGTGTCTTGCCATGCCATGTTGCATCCTTAGCTTGTATGTCTAGGTTGCATTGCATCTTGCATACATGCCTTGTTCTTTGAATTGGTGATGGGAATTGGGCCTTGGTTTGTTTGTATGGTTTGCATTTCATTTGACATGAAAATTGCACACTTGACTCCTTGGGCCATCATGCATGGAAATGCGTGATTGGTGGTCCGAGAATCGAGACACATGTCCTTTTGAGTCACAAATATGATAGGGGACATGATTGGTGCATACATGCCTTGAATTGTGCTGCCATGCTTTTCCTTGCCCTCTGTTGCTGTCAATTGCAGATTCTGCAGGAACACTCTGCCGACCGGCAATTTCTAGTGCCGACCGGCAATCATTTCCCTGCCGATGGATTCATTTTATGCCGGTGCCCACATGCTACTGCCGGTGGCAATCCCATTCAGCCGGTGGTGTTCCCCAATGTCCAAGGAAGAAGTCCTGAGGTTTTGACAGCCTCCAGAGGAGTAAAGGAAGGAAAACAGAGGCAGCCTATGCATGGTCGTGCACTTCCGAGCAAGATCCGAGCATGCGCTGCATTTGGCCCTCCCCCCGAGGCGGTTTACTGTTTTTCTTAGCTTAGTTAATTTGTTAATTAATTAGGCAATTTGTAATATTTAATTAGCTTGCGTAGTTAATTAATTTGTATTATTTATTTGGTCCCTCCGAGTGAGGGCAAATCTGTAATAAGCGTGCGTGAGTGGTGTGTATGTTTTCCAATCCCCACTTCTTTCTTCCCTTTTATTTACCTGCTTTGATGGTAGATTAGGGCACGTTTAAATTAGCATACCTTATGCAATGCATGCGTGCATTCATTCATTTGTTTTACATGCACCGGGCTCGGTACATCACGCTAACTGCATTTGTACTTCAATTCCAAATTGAATACGTGTATCAATTGGTTGCATTTCACATGCCATGTGTAGGTTAGCCGAGCCTACTCTAATTGCATCTTGCATGTGTTGCATTAGTCAACTTGACATGGACTAGGACACGCATGTTTGCTAATTAGTTTATTGTTTTGGCACGGAGTACATTGTAAGTATTTATGCTTTAGCATACCGCATGCGTGTGAATGTTGCCATGATAGTATGCTTACCATGTGGCTAAGTGCTTATATGAGATAAACTGTTTGAATGCCTGTGGGTGAAGGTTGGATTGTTTGAGTTGGAGAAACTCGTTGAAATCCGTATTTTAGCCTACTTGTGAGTAGCAAATTCCAAAGTGTTTTCTAAAACAAACTGATATGCAATGCTTATTTCCAAATTAGGCAATCTAGTCTATACTTGTTTGCTGCGCGCATAACATAGTAATTCTAGGCTAATAAATGGAATAAGAACACATAACGTTTTCAAAATCGGATATCATGGTTAGTAGAGGCCGGTCTTCGGACCGGGCGAAAGGGGGTGCTCATAGCTGACCTTCCCCGATCGTACCCAAGCTCCCGAGCCGAGACAACTCCGGTGATAACGGACATGTGGCCTTCGGCACCGAGTCAGGGTTTCCTAAATTCCCCCATTAAAAAATATTTAGGTGGCGACTCTGTATCTGGCAAAGCAGTCCATGTTTGGCACTTCTTTCCTAAAATTTGTTTTCTCAAAACGATTTGCCAGATTTGGACTCTTTGGTTCAAGATTAAGAACCGTGACACAAAATCGAGTCCGAACTGTAGCGGGGCCCCACGCGGGCGCGTCTACAGTAACCATTTGCCAAACTTATGGCTTTTAATTCCTATTGGGAGTATTGTCTTCCATACCAAATCACCTTCATCAAAGCTAATGTGTTTGACTTTCTTATTATAGTTTTTGGCTGCTTTATTCCTTTGAAAGAGAATGCTATTTAATGCCAAAATTCTAGCTTCATCCATATTTTCTAATTCCAAGAACATGCTCTGATGGTACTACTCAGGAGCTAACTGGTCCTGGCATCTCACCCTCAAGGATTTAATATTAATCTCTACAAGTAACACTGTATCATGCCCATATACTAAGGCATAAGGAGTAACCCATTTACTTGATATTGGAGAAGTCCTATAAGCCCACAATACATCCAACAACAAGTTATGCCAATCCCTAGGATTATCTTCTACAACTCTCTGTATTCCATTTTTCAAAGACTTATTGGATGATTTTGCTTGACCATTTGCTTGTGCATAATAAGAGGTAGAATTAACAAGGCTAATTCCAAACTCTGCCGCGAAAGACTTTACCATCTTTCCATCAAATACAGTCCCATTATCCACAGTTATGGTCTGTGGGATGCCAAACCTGTGAATCAGATCTTTAATAAATTCAATAACTTCAGTTTGGTCTACAGCCTTATATGGTTTAGCTTCGACCCACTTAGTGAAGTAGTCTGTGGCCACTAAGATGAAACAATGATGCTTCAAAGAGGGTGGATATATTTTTCCTATCATATCCATAGCCCAACCTTTAAATGGCCAAGGTTTCATAATTGCATACAAATAAGTTATTGGCATATGTCTTAGCATGCCTGACAACCTCTAGCATATTCTATACAATATTTAAGGATGGTGGGCCAATAATAGGAATGCCTTCGAAGCAGCCATTTATCTTCACACCAGGCTGGTGAGCACCACAGATGCCTTCATGAACTTCAGCCATGGCTGCCAATGCCTCCTTTGGCACTAGACATTCTAATAACAACCCATCTGCTCCCCTTTTGTAAAAAGCATTACCATATACTATGTATTGCATAGATTGTAATTTGATATTTCTACTGGCTTTCGAAGATGAGACAGTTAGATACTGCATTATTGGATGTCTCCAATCTTGATCTTGTAAGTCATTATGATTGACTTCTAACACCACATTCCTTTTAGCTAAAGGTGGTATTAGTTTTTGATATATTGCTTGATTTATGTTCATTTGAGTGTTATCTCTTCTTCTGAAATTCGAAACTTTCTGAGCTACATCATTGGCTTTGTTATTCATGAACCTTGGGATATAAGTCACATTTACTATCTGAAACTAAGAAAGCAAATATATAGCAACAACATAGTATAGTAACATGCTTGCACTTTGACATTTAAAAATTTATTTTACTTGGTTGACCACCAATTGAGAATCTCCAAATATATCAACTGCATGAGCTTGTAATCCAATAAGCATTTCCAGTACCATTATTAAAGCTTCATATTTAGCTTGATTATTGGAACAAGTAATTTCATCAACTCTGAAACCATGTGTGGTTCTACCCCCTGTAGTGACTTAATCACCACACCAATTCCAATCAGACCAGTGGTTTTTGATCCATCAAACCACATTTGCCATGGCTCAATATTAACCATACTAAGATCCATTATCTCTTAGCTTTCTGTCTGATATGGATGATCTGCCAAGAAATTAGCTAAAACTTGTCCTTTTACTGCCTTTTGGGGAACATATTCTAGATAAAATTCTGATAAGACTAGTATCCATTTGCCAATTCTTCCTCTCAACATAGGTCTAGATAACATATACTTAACCAAATATGTAGTTACAATTACCATGACGACTATAGGCAAAAAATAGTATCTTAATTTCATTGCAGCAAAATACAATGCAAGGCACAGCTTTTCTACAGTTGAATATTTACATTCACAAGAATTTAAAAACCTACTAAGGTAATAAACTGCTTGCTCCTTGCATTCTTCATTGTCCTAGGCTAAGAAAACTCTCAATGACTCTTCTGCATCAACTTCAAGGGTTTGTCACTCTTTGGTGGCATCAACATTGGAGGCTTGGCCAAGTAGGCTTTAATTCCTTCGAAAGTAGTTTGATGCTCTACTGTCCACACAAACTTCTCTTTATTTTTCAGCTTTAATAAAGAAGAAAATAATTTAGTTTTCCCTGCAGTGTTAGAAATAAATCTTCGAAGAAAATTAACCTGACCAAGGAACTTTTGTACTTCTTTTTTACTTGATGGAGACTTGGCCTCAATGATGACTTTGGTTTTATTCTGATCAATCTGTATTCCCTTCTTGTGTACTATATAGCCCAAGAAGTTTCCAGCTGATACACCAAAAGCACATATGAGAGGATTAAGCTTCAACTTGAACTTTCTCATTCTTTCGAAAGCTAATTTCAAGTGAACCAAATGTTCTTTCATGGACTGGGATTTTACTACAATATCATCAATGTAACACTCTAAATATCCTCCAATGAGATCATGAAAGATAGTGTTCATTGCCCTTTGATATGCAACCCCAGCATTCTTCAGACCAAATGGCATTTTGACCCATTCGAAGGTGCCAATGTTCCCTGGACATCTGAATGTTATCTTATGGGCATCCTCCTCTGCAATGTAAATTTGGTTATAACCAGAATGCCCATCCATCATAGACAAAATCTTGTGTCCTGCTGAATTGTCCACCAACAAGTCTACTGTGGGCATGGGGTACTCATCTTTTGGAGTTGCTAAGTCCAGGTTTCTAAAATCGATGTATATCCTCATTTTACCATTTTTTTAACTACAGGCACAATATTGGATAGCCATTCAACATATCTACTTGTTCTAATAAAGCCTGCCTTAAGGAGCCTAAAAATTTCCTCGTTGACCTTCTGAACCACCTTAGGACTCATTCTTCTTGGTTTTTGCTTGTATGGCTTGAAATTAGGCTTCATAGGGAGCCTATGTTCTACTAATGATCTGTCCAATCCAGGAAGCTCATTATAAGACCAAGCAAAGCAATCTTTATATTGTTTTAAGACAACCAATAACTGGCTTCTATCACAAGGACTCAACCACGCACTGATATAAATAAGTTGTTGTGCAGAACCTTCCCCTAAATTGACTTCTTTCAAGGGGTCTTGTACTTGAGCACTCACTAATGATTCTCTTTTGATTTCTTCTACCCTCGAAGCAATTTCCTTGCTTTGTTCTGCTCCCACTTTCTCTGGTTCAACATCTTTGCCATCTTCCTCATAAACAAAGTCTGTCCATAAGGTTTCTTCCTTCTGTATCTCCTGGACCTTTGTTTCGATGTCCAATGCACGGTATTTATCAAAGGTCAAAGACTTGACCTGTTGTTGCCTCTACTTACATCCAACTACCATGGCTTCTTTCTCTTGTTCTTGAACCTTCTAGACTATCAATTTTATGTCCAACATTGAAAACTTAATTAAAACCAAGGGTCTGGCTTCTTGGGTTTCATCTTCTTGCCTATAACCAGGTATCATTATCATCCTTGATGAAAAATTCTTCATCAGCACCCTCATACACCAAGTGCTTCAGGTGTGCTACTCCCTCATCAGCCGTCACTTCAGCTGAACCATCAGGTTTTCTCAATATACTAAGTGGTGTCACTCCTTCAGTATATAACTTGGCCTCTGCAAAGTCAGCACAAACAATAAAGGGTTGAGGATCTGCATTGATCTCCTCTGTCTCTCCATTGCATAAGGCCATCATTATCTTCTGATGTAGAGAGAAAGGCACACATTTGTTGGTGTGAATCTAATCCCTGCCAAGTAAAGCATTATATTTAGCATTACTATCAATAACAAAGAATGCCGTCATGCAATCTCTAGTTCTCACACTCAGGTTGATGGGCAAAATACCCTGAGCCATCTGCTTATCCCCAACAAAACCAGCAATGGTTCTACTAGTTGGGATTAATCTAGGTTCCTTTTTCCCAGTTTCTTCAAAGAGGATTTTGGAAGCAAGTTCACTGCTGCCCCATTATCCACCAATATCATATTCATTTGTATCCCATCAAAAAAATCCTTGATACACAAGGGGTTGACATGCTGTGTCATGGATGTTGTAGGATACTCAAAAGGATATGAGAGATTAATACTCACTTCTTCACTCTCATCTTCAGTTTCCATTGGTGTGGCTACTTCAGACTCATCTTGAACCATGCTAACCTGTGAATCTTCACTAGAAACTGGAATAGGGTCAATCTCTTGGCCTTCTTGGTTTCCATCTTCAGCCTGAAACTCCTGTGACAGTAGATGCACCATATTTACTGATACTGGAGGAAAGGAGCCAAACTGAACTACTGGCTGCACTTGTTTCTTTTCCAGGATACTTGTTCAGTTATTTCAGAAACATCTTCCATGCTGCACTCTGGTACTTCAGTACTAGTGACTTTCTTTGAATGGTCTGCCCCTGTTGGTTTTTTGACCAAAAATGTCTGTTCAGCCATGAAAGCTTCCAACATCTCATCCTCAGCCATTTCTTTCCTTTGGCCTAGTTCCATTTCTCCTTCTATCTTACTGTTGCTTTCCATCAAGGCCTTTTCAAGACCTTCCAAGCTGGACCTTTCCTTGGCTTTCAGTTCAGTGTGAACTTTTGGCCAACTGCTCTTTACTGAAACTTCTTTTGTTCTAAGGAGCCAATTTTGGACTATGATCCAATTTTGGACTTTCTCTTTCCTCTGTCTGGCCTTTTGGCTAGGTCAATAAAGAACTCTCTCCACTTTCTTTCAGATCCTTTTGGTACTGAGTGTACCTTCACTGGATCTTCCTCCTTTGAGACTTAGAAATTACTGGAACTATATTTGGTTCCTTTGTTTTTGGGTGCTTTAGTAACACCCAATTATTTGGAGCCACCAAAGGAGGTTTAACTATTCTACCCTGGTCTCCAAAAGCACTTCTCTGGGTAGGTATTTCCTTAGGCTTGTTCTGCATGACAAACCAATCTGAAACCCCAAGTACCCATGAACTCACTAGTTCAGTTGCTGAACTAGCTCTTTCTGCCTTCGAAGCCAGCTTCGAAGTTGCTTGTAAAGGCCACTGCTTGGCCCTGATCCCTTGTCTTAAGCCTAATTCAGGCCTTCTGTCAGGGTGGTTACCTTCCATCTTATTTAAGGCTAATCTTAGAGGCCAATCTTTGACTCTAATTCCATAACTTGAGCCCACTTCAGGTCTCTTCTCAAGATAATTGCCTTCTATCCTGTAATAGTTGGGTGGTCTGAACTCATGTAGAGGTCTCTTGTCCTTGGAATGCACTCTAGTGGCTGATAGTTCAGCCAAGAATGGCTGTTGTCTAGGACCAGTTGGGTATGGCCTCTTGTTGTAGGTACTGGTTGGTTTAGGACGTCTCTGCACATCCTTGTAATGCTGTTTCCAATCAATTGGGAGCCCTTTCAACCATTTGTAACTTAACCTGCATCAGGGACACATCCTTTGCATGACAGTTGCCTCTAAGGAGTCATTATCCAATGCCTCCACACTAGAGTCCTCCCTTTGGTCTGCAAAGCTCTGCCCATTCCCTAGTGAACTTCTAGTTTCTTTCTTAATAGTAGTCTGGCTGGCAACATGCATCTACACATTAACCTCCTCCAATTCCTTCAAGGATAGGTTCTGGAAGTCTGGCACAACAACATTGGTTGTAACTTTCCCAATCTCTAGGAATGGATTAGTATCAATCCCTATAGCTTTCTTTACTTTAGTTGGGAATTTTAAACTCCCCTTTCAAATCTGTTCTTGGATCTTGTCCCAAAAAATAATATGGTTTTTAGTTGAATGAGACCAAGAATTGTGCCATTTACAATACATTTTCCCTTTAAGTTCTTCTAGGAAAGGAATTTTAACTCCCTTTGGTAACTTTAGGAAATTTGCTGCAAGTAAATGATCAAAAATGTCATCTACCTTTGTTAAATCAAAAGAGTATTTCCTATGAAGGTTTTTCTTTTTAAACTGCTGGTCTATTGTAGTGTCTTTATGAATTAATGCCTGACAGATCACAAGCTCTTTCTCTACGATCTCTAATGCATCAATCTCGTAATTAGGGTCTCTATAATAAGTCTTGTATGATGCATTACTTCGATCTTGTTCTTCCTCAAGTAATGATTCATATCTAGACACCTTATAGGTTAATTCCACTAAGTCTCAAAACTCAGTTGAGTCGAACATCTTTCGAAACCTAAACTCTAAACCATTTTGAGCCAATCTCACAAATTCAGGCTCTGGTAGAATGACCCTACACTTGTTTCGTGCTTTTTTGAATCTGGCAATAAATTGAACAGCCTTCTCATCAGGCCTTTGACTCAACCTTGCCAAGTTTGCCATGGAAACTTCTGGCTCTGTTTGGAAGAATTGGGCATGAAATGCCTTCTCCATTTGCTGCTAAGTTTGGATAGAGCCAGGTGTAAGGTTAATATACCATACAAAAGTTTTCCCAGTTAGAGAATTTGAAAAAAGTCTTAATTTCATGTAATCATTATTAGTAAATTCACCACACTAGGCTGCGAACCTAGTAATATGTTCTACTATTGACTAGTTTTCATTCCCATAAAAAAGAGCAAAGTCTGGTATTCTAAACGCCCTTGGGTTTTCATGCACCGTATCCATCCATTCTGGATATGGCTTCCTATACACAGGAGTTTGAACCCCCCGAGCCATAGGTCCACATATTTCTTTGACAATATCAGTAATTTGGTCCCTAGGAACCATATTTTGTGCTTGTTGGACTACCACTGGAGGAACAAACACCGGATTTGGTGGAAACCCTTGTGCTTGAGGTCCTCTTGGTCCATAAGGAGGTATATTTGGGACTGGCTGTAAGGCCCCGGTGTCCCATATCAGGAATAGAGGGAGAGTTCCTGTTCTATAAAAGTAAAAACCTGGGCCCTTGTATAGCATCGAGGCCTTTTCCCTAGTGGTGAAATCCCTATTAGAACTCCCCAGTTGAGCGTGCTTAGGCTGGAGTAGTTCTAGGATGGGTGACCCACTGGGAAGAACAAATCTGTGCGGGCGTGGCCCAAAGCAGACAATATCGATGACGTGTAAAGGGTCGGGGCGTTACAAATGGTATTAGAGCCGATTCTCCGGAGTACCGAGTGTGGGCCCCTGGCGTCTCTCGGTGCATGTGGGCGGGCTTGCGAGCTGGCAGGCTACTGCACGGGGACATGCAGCCTTATGGGGGTGGATTGTAAGGCCCTAGTGTCCCACATCGAGAATGGAGGGGGAGTTCCTGTTCTATAAAAGTAAAAACCTGGACCCTTATATAGCATCGAGGCCTTTTCCCTAGTGGTGAAATCCCTATTCGAACTCCCCAGTTAAGCTTGCTTAGGCTGGAGTAGTTCTAAAATGGGTGACCCATTAGGAAGAACAAATCCGTGTGAGCGTGGCCCAAAGCGGACAATATCGATGACGTGTAAAGGATCGGGGCGTTACACTGGTTGTCCCTATGGTATTGGCTGCTGTTGAGGGTGTCACGACCCGCTCCCTGTACCCAAGGGTTAAGCATCGTGATAGCCAGTAACTGAGGTTACCTCCGGCCAATTCTTAAACAAATCAATAAACGCAAGTGGAAGAAATATTTAAGTAAGGGTACCAAAATAATCATCGGAGCCTCTATTTTTATTACAAAATTTATTGACCAAAAAGACCGATATTTACATATAAAAATATCATAAAAGTGTTGTGTGTGTCTATTCCGCAGCCTCGTATCTAAGACTTTCCAAAAGCTATTTTTGAATTGCATTGTTTTCTGAAAATTGGTAAACAACTATAAGCACATGGCAGAGTGAGAAATATTATACTAAGAGTATAAGGGACACGAAATAACCATGGATAGTTAGTTAGGCCAAAACATTTAAGGTAACTAGGCCGGAACAAATAATCCTTTAAGTAACAGAAACTGCTCATTTAAGTAGCAGAACTGAAATACATAAATTACGTAAGTAAATGACCATAACCACGGTACTGAACAGAACAGAGCAGAGGTCACAGAAGTGACAGTCAGAACAGAGGTACGGATTCAAGAGGTGGCTCGTACGGATTCTAGAGGTGGCTCCGACAATAATCTAGCACTTAGCTCTGCACAGCACTTTGGTCCGCACAGAATAGAGGTACGGATTCAAGAGGTGGCTCGTACGGATTCTAGAGGTGGCTCCCACAATAGTGTAGCACTTAGCTCCGCACAGCACTTTGCTCCGCACAGAACAGAGGTCAATGGATCAGAGGGCCACAAAGTAACCAAACAGAGGCCAATGGTTATTTAAGTCCCTCAAGGCATGGAACTCTTGTGGTGGTACTAACAAACCATAATTGTTTATAAGGTCATAGTCAAATATTCTTTAAAAGTAAAACAAACATATCCATGGATTTCCTTTTAAACAAATAGGGTTCAGAATTTAAACCACATAACTGAAATATTTATAAAACATAACTTAGATTAACATAACTAATAAAACATAACTTGTGTAAAACAGATTTTGGTAAGGCAAAACATATGTAAAATATATTATGGTGACTCAAGGTATAATAAAACTCACCTTAATTTTAATACATCACTCTTTCTTTCCACCACCAAAGACCCTTTCAGCTTTCATTATTTTTTTCTCTATTTTCTTTCTCTCTTTTCTCTCCTTTCTTTTCTTTTCTTCTCTTGTTTTCTCTTCCTTTTATATTAGACATAAGGCTTGGCCAGCAAGCATACGTGACATGTAGCCACACACGTGGCCTCTCTATATTAGGTGCCATTATAACTCAAGACTTGAAGCTTATTTGGATAAGGTTGGATTAGTTTACGTATTTATACTTTGACCCCTAAATTCATAATAATTAATTATTTATTTTAGTACCACACCCATTATTATTATTATTTATATTATCTATATTATTATTATTATTATTTATATTTTGACCACTAGATTCATAATAATTATATTATTTTATAAAATTACGCATAATAATATATAATAAATTATATATTTTCCGAACTGAGATTAAATAATGTTAATATAAATTCTACAGAATAATTAAAAATCTGGGTTGTTACAGAGGGTATGGTTGAGCTCTCTGAGCCTGTCCTGTGAAAAGACTTGCGAAAGGGGCTACAATAGGAGGAACTGGTGTTGTTTCTCTCCCAGCCGCAGGAAACCCTTCTAACCCCCCGAGTATGAATTCGAACAGAGGATTAGTGAACCCCCTTGTGCCAGGCATGGCTTCGAACATGGGATTTGAAAACATTCTCATGCCATTTTCTTGTGTTGGCCCAAATCCACCAATTTGTATGGCTTCGTTGTTAGGTAATGAGGCATTTTGATTTACCATAGGCCTCGAAAGAGGCTCATACCAAGACTGAGGTATAGGTAATGGTCTTTCATAATTTTGATTACTAGTCTGACCATTAGTATGTCTATTACTTTGTATAGGCTGTTTATCTCTAGCCAATCTTTACTGAGGAACATTTGAATTTTCCTCCATATGCCTTGTGTTAGTTGGTTGATAGGAATTCATCTCATCCATAAAGGATATTGCCTATCTTTTCATTGTGTTCATTAACTATTATTCTATGGCATCTACCAGGCCTCCCCATGGATTCATTGGCTGAGAAGATGGAATAGTGAATGGCCTAATTCCATGGCCTCGTCAAATATTTTGAACATGTGGTGCATGTTCTAAATTACTGGTCTGTTCGACCATAGGTTCTGATGAGATAGGTGCTTCCATAGGATGTGTTGTTACATTATCCTCTAGATTGGGTACTTCTACCTCTCCTTCCACACCTTCTTCTAGGCATTCATTTTCTCCTTGTCTCTTACATCTAGCCAGTTCAATTAGTCCCACTGGGCGTGCCAAAAATATATGTTGGCTTTTTTGGCTTTCGAAGGTTAATATTGTAATTTGCAAGAATCAATCAGTTCTTATAGAATATTAAATTGCCAACCAATTATCAGACAATTGTGTTTTAGTTCTCTCAGCCTCAATGAGAGGACTTTTACTGGTGGCTTGTTTTAGGAGAACTTAGTAAATAACAACAAGTGAATAATTCTAGAATTTGAATTTCATTAAGCAAAAATGAAACACTTACAATGATCTGACCTAGCCTCGTAGAGGTTTACAGCAACAAGCTATTTGAAACTACTCTTGGAAATGAAGTGCAATACAGGAATTAAAGTGCAGAAATGTAAAGAATTGTAAAAAATTGGAAGGAAATACGAAGTAATAAACTGGTTTTTTGATCTGAGTCTCGATGCTTCATTCTAGGGCCTTCTTTGCTATTTATACTTCTCAATGATAACCGTCGAAGTGGGCTTCTAACCATCGAAATGTCCTCCCATGATTGTTGAACATGCTCTCTCACAGTCAGCCCTACTACGCCACCTTTGCAGTTAGGCTTCCCTTTTGATTTTGAATTTGAACTTTGTAAGTAATCGTTAGGCCACATTACCTTATATTCCTCAATCGTTCCAGTGCTACGCAGATCCATTATTATCAATACGGGCTGACACGTATCTGACTTTGGTTGACAACTTATATTAACTCCCCAAATTGCCCTCTTCATGCCACGTGTTGAATTGTGATTGACTTTTACAAATTATACAACCAACATAATCTGAACATGCTTCTTGGAAATCAAAGAAGTATTTTCAATAAGGCAGACATTGGATATGACCCTATTAAGAAACAAAAGAATCTCAATACAATTTTTGAAAAGGCACCTCTCATGACACACCCTCATATTACTTGTCATTATTGTAGAAATGAAGTCTATTATATATCTTCTTGTCCATTCAAAAAGAATATGAACATAGGAATTAAAAATATTTGGATTGTTAAGGGAATTAACAAAACTAACCAAGAAGGACCCAAGAAATTATAGATACCAAAATCCAACATTTGATTGTCATTTTGTAGGTATGCCTTAAATCCAAAGCTAAAAGAGGGAAGTGATATCTTGATAGTGGATACTCTAGACACATGACCGGAGATAAATCTTTCTTCACTACTCTATCATCCAAAGATGGAGGATTTGCCATTTTTGGAGACAACAAGAAAGGAAAAATTATTGGTATTGGTAGCATCGGTATTTCTCCTAATCTTTATATTGAAAATGTTCTCCTTGTAGATAGATTTAAGCATAACCTACTTAGTATTAGTCAATTATGTAATAAGGGTAATAGAGTTATTTTTGATAAATCACATTGTACAATTGAAAGCACAATTAATCACAAGCTTTATTTGTTGGTAGTCGTCTTAATAATGTTTATGTTTTTTTTATCTCAATGATCTTTATGCTAGTGATGTTAAATGTTTATATGCTAATAGTGATAATAGTTGGTTATGGCATAGAAGACTTGGTCATGCTCATATAGATTTCATTGCTAAATTCTTGAGAAAGGATTTGGTCGTTGGACTTCCAAAAATTAAATTTGAAAAAGATCGACTTTGTAGTGCTTGTCAACAAGGAAAACAAACCAAAACATCTTTTAAATTAAAATATCATATTTTCACTACTAGACCTTTACAATTTTTACATATGGATTTATTTGGTCTCTCAAGGATATCTAGTTTTGGTGGTAAACATTATTGTCTTGTTGTTATTAATGATTATTTGAGATTTACATGGGTTATGTTCTTAGCACACAAAGATGAAACATTTTCTTCTTTACAAAACTTTGTCGTAGAATTCAAAATGAAAAAGGTTTTTTTACTACTAATATTTGAACCGACCATGGTAGAGAACTTGAAAATGAAAATTTTGAATTGTTTTGTGATGAGCATGGTATTGGATATAATTTTTCAGCACCTAGAAGCCCTCAACAAAATAGTGTAGTAGAAAAGAAGAATAAAACTTTAGAAGAAATGTGTAGAACAATTCTTTGCAAAAATAATTTTCATATATATTTTTGGCTAAGTCCGTTCACACCATATGTTATATTTTAAATCGTGCATTGATTAAACTTATTCTAAAAAAGACTCCATATAATCTTTGGCATGATAGAAAGCCCAACATTAGTCATTTGCAGGTTTTTGGTTGTAAGGGTTATGTGCATAATAATGGTAAGGACAACTTAGGTAAATTTGATTCAAAATCTGATGAAGCAATTTTTCTTGGCTATTCCTTAACTAGCAAAGTTTATCTTGTTTTTAATAAAAAAACTCTTGTTGTTGAAGAATCTATACATATGGAATTCGATGAAACTAACATCTTGTAACAACCCTCGTACTGTTTACTGATTTATGACCGATTGATTACCGTTAATCACCGATTACTGTTAAACGAAGCTGATAATGACTGATAACTAACTGATAATCGAACTGAATGAAATACTGAACCGACTGACTGAAGTTGAAACTGAATTGACTGAGTATATGTTAGTTAATTGCATTCTATCTGTTTGATTGTCTGGTTATCTGTTCATGTTTATATGTTTAAACTGCTATTTGAAGGCCTTATCGGCGGCCGAACTAGAAACCGATTGATGTTACGTGACCCTCATATTTAATGTGATTTTATGGTATAAGTATCTGAAAATTGATTAGGTATGATTAAATTAGATTAAAATAAGCCAATTGAAGAGTTGGACTTAATTACCGTTTTGCCATTGAGTGGGCCCCTATCTCACACACATACTTGAGCCAAGAACAACATTTCCTCAGCCATTTTCCTTCTCATTGCCGACCAAGAGGGAAGAGAGGAGAGAGAGTGAGAGGAATTGAATTCTACCTTGGGTTTTGCTTGGAGAATTGAAGGAATTGAAGTATAGATTGCATATTTGAGCTCCTAGTCTTCTAATTCAAGCTCTAGGTAAGGATCTTATCTTCTTATTGATGCTATTGAACTAGTTCTTGCATGGTTCATGCTTCATTGTAGAACTAAGTCATGATTTGGGTCATTAATGGTGAATTGAAGCTCATTTCTTGCATGCATGGTTGAATTAATGAGTTTTGAGTTGAATTCATGGTAAATGGTTACATGCATGTCCATGTTGTAAGAGTAGACCATGTTTTCATCTTGTTTTGAAAAGAATGAGCTCATTTGAACAAGCTTTGAAGCTTTAATTTGGTTTAAATCCTTGCATGTTTGCATGTTCTTCATATTCTTGAAAATGGGTTTGAATATGGTTCTAATTGACTCACCTTTGGGGCTTGAATTCATAAATTGAGCTTTGAAACTTGTTATACATTGAATTTAATGATGTTTTCCAGAATTTGGGCCCAAGAGGTCGAGTTTGGAGTGGTTGAATGCTTGGTTTGAGCTTGGGAGGCAAATCTGGAAATTCCAGATTTGGCTTCCTCGCTCGAGCGAATGATTCCCCGCTCGAGCGAGCACCTTTGTCCAGGGCTCCGCTCGAGCGACCATCGAGTGACCATCGCGCGTAAAATTTCAGCATCCAGTACTTTTACTGTTTTGCAGACCGCTCGAGCGAAGGATTCCTCGCTCGAGCGAAGCCTTTGATTTTGGACTTACGCTCGAGCGTAGAAAGTCTCGCTCGAGCGAGGATCCTATTTTCAGCAAACTTTGCGAAATGTTTTCTAAGTGTATTTTTGCATCCTCATCCCATCCTAGGCATTCTTAGGCCTAGTTTAAGGCACCTTGATGAGGATATCATTGTAGAACACACCAAGGCAAATTAGGGATTAAGTTATGAGATTTCCCAACTGTGTAGCTTAGTGTGTTCAACCTGTGAACTGTGTAGGGTTGGCAACTGGGGAGACACGCTCTAGCATACTGTAGCCCAGAACTCTGTGAGTAACAATTGTGTAAAGATATGTTCAACTGATTATCTTCTGAATACTGAACTGAACTGTTTACTGAACTGGTATTATTTACTGAATGAATGCATGTCCTTTATTTCTGAACTGTACTGTGGCATCCTTAGTATCTACGGTTTACTGTTACTGTTACTGTCACAGAGATCTCTGTCGGTTTCCTTGTGGAACCACTACTGTTTACTGACTGATGGCCATCATTACTGTTCGGTCTTTTAAGACCTACTGTTACTGTTATGCTAATGGATGTACCACATATGACTGTTTACTGTACTGAGCAACTGAATTACTGATTGAAATGAACTGTTTTCATTACTGTAAGGACATTCATTCTAAACCCCTTTACGCTTTATGTTATTCACTGGGCTTTAGCTCACTGCTCATATATATATGTAGGTGTACAGGCACCAGACCGCAGCTAGAGGCGTCAGGGTTACTCCAGTTTTGTCAAGCCAGCCTTTGTGCCTCACTGCGAGGTTCCGAGCCTACTGTTAAGGCTTAGGGGTGTTTTAGAATTTCCCCCTTTTTGTACTGTTTCACTGTTTTGTATAGACTGACTGTTTACTGTACTGTTATACAGGGATTAGGTCCCTGTACTGTGTGACTGTTAATTTTGTATACTGTTCTGTACTGTTTTTGTATAATGCATGAAAAGCCTTTTTGCATACAGACTGTCACAGCTCAATGGACACTATTTATTTACTGTATTGGCTTCCGCCAGGCCCTGTACTCTGTTTCACTGTATTACTGTTCAGCAGGCCTTCGGTAATCTCGGATTACTGGCCGGTTACGGTGCTAAACCCATAGGGCCGGGTTTGGGTCGTGACAGAGTGGTATCAGAGCGATACTTACCACGAGTTATACCGCACACACGTGTCCAAATGAGCTATAGGGGGTCCTAGAAAAAGTAATTAGGACATCTCATGAACTTGAAAAGTGTGTGGCTATGTTATGACTGAATATCTGTTAATGTGTTAAACTATGAAACAAATGATTGCTTATGTTTAAAACTGTTATAACTGCTTATAGTGAAATGGACAATGCAAATGAACCTGAGTCCTCATCTACTGAGGCAAGAATGGAAAGAATGGAAAGAATGATAGAACTGATAACTGCTAGACTTGAACAACAACAGAACCAACAACCTCCTCCTCCTCCGGTACAGCCGGAACCTAATGCGAATGCGAATGATGGGGACATAATTGCTTTGACCCAGAAGTTCAGCAAAATGAAACCGCCATCCTTTCAGGGAGGCCTTGAACCGCTAAAAGCTGATGCTTGGGTTCTGGAAACAGAGAAATTATTTGAAGTGTTTCCGTGCTCGGAAGCGAACAAGGTATTGTTAGCTACCTTCACCCTTCAAGAAGAAGCTAGAAGGTGGTGGATGTTGATTCGCGAAACAAATACTGTTATGACTTGGGCTCAGTTCAAGGAGTCCTTCTTTGAAAAGTATTTCCCTCAGTGTGTCAGGGATAGGAAAGTGACTGAATTCGAACAGCTGAAGCAGGGCACCACGTCGGTTGCGGAATATGAAACAAAATTTACTGAACTTGCCAGATATGCACCACACATGGTGGATACTGAATATAAGAAGGCCAGAAAATTTGAAGGCGGCCTTAATGTGGCAATACTTGACCGGATAAATGTTTTGAAATTACCGACTTTTGTGGGTGTTCTCGACCGGGCATTGATGGCCGAGTCGAACATTGCAGCAGTGAAACAATCTGAAACACCAACGACTGAATGGCATGGAAAAAGGCAGAGTTTCAAATTTAAGAAAGGCAAGCACAACCCAGCCAACAAGAAACAGAATACGGGGTTGACAACTAGCCCCAGCCAAGGGAGTGGTTTCATACCACCCTGTTCTGAATGTGGCAAGAAGCACAAAGGGGTTTGCTACAGAATATCTGGAGCCTGTTACAGGTGTGGCAAGGTGGGCCACATGGTTAAAGACTGCCCCTCTGCTCCACAAGCCAGTGGTAAAGCTACACCAAGCGCAGCAGTATCAAATGCTCCACCAAAGCCTAACCCTAAAGCTACCGGGAAAGAGCCTATGAGGCAAGGCCGAGTGTTCGCACTAGTACCGGGAGATGTGCAGAATACCGAGACCGTTGTGTCAGGTATTCTCTCTATCTGTACTCAAAATGCATATGTACTGATTGATTCGGGGTCTACGCATTCTTATGTATCATATGCTTTTTCACGGAAATTGGATAGACCCTTAGAACCCATGAACTATCTGCTAGCCGTATCATCACCCGTAGGGGGATCCATGACATGTGCTTATATGTACCCCGCATGTGAAATTATTGTTGGGGATATGCATCTGTTTATTGATTTACTGCCATTGAACATTGATCATTTTGACGTAATATTGGGGATGGATTGGTTACAAAAATATCATGCCACTATTGACTGTGTGACCAAGCAAGTTGTTTTCCGTCCACCTGGTTTGCCTGAAATTGTGTTTAATGGGAGTGGAGTAGTACCTCCTCCGTATTTGATTTCGTCAGTGAAAGCTGTTAAATTAATTAGAAAGGGGTGTAAAGGATATCTGTGTTCTGTACTGACTGTGTCTACTGATGATAGTGTTAAAACTGATGTGAATTGTATTCCTATAGTCAGGGAATTTTCAGATGTTTTTCTAGATAATCTTCCAGGAGATTTGACTGATAGGGAGATTGAATTTACCGTTGATGTGATTCCCGGAACACAACCAGTTTCTAAAGCTCCTTACAGAATGGCTCCAACTGAACTGAAGGAACTGAAAGTGCAATTGCAAGAACTGTTAGATAAAAAGTTCATCAGACCTAGCACTTCGCCATGGGGTGCTCCTGTTTTGTTTGTCAAGAAGAAAGATGGCTCACTGAGACTGTGCATTGACTACCGTGAACTGAATAAGGTAACTGTAAAGAACAAATACCCTTTGCCACGCATTGATGATTTATTTGATCAGTTACAGGGTGCACAAGTGTTTTCTAAGATTGATCTCAGATCGGGGTATCATCAACTGAAGGTTAAACCGGAAGACATTGATAAAACTGCTTTTAGAACAAGGTATGGACATTATGAATTTCTAGTTATGCCTTTTGGAGTCACGAACGCACCAGCTGCTTTTATGGACCTCATGAACAGAGTTTTTAAACCGTACCTTGATGACTTTATTGTTGTATTTATCGATGACATATTGATTTACTCCAAAAGTATAGAACAGCATGAACATCATCTGAGACTTGCCCTACAAACCTTAAGGGAACAGAAACTGTATGCTAAACTGTCTAAATGTGAATTTTGGCTTGACCATGTTATGTTTTTGGGGCATGTTGTTAGCAAAGACGGAATTTCTGTTGATCCGCAGAAAATTGAAGCTATGGTGAACTGGCCTAGACCAACAAATGTGACTGAAGTCCGAAGCTTTTTGGGATTGGCTGGATATTACAGAAGATTTGTCAAAGATTTCTCCAAAATTGCCCTACCATTGACTCAGTTAACTCAAAAGGGGACATCATTTGACTGGACCGACCAAAGAGAATCTGCTTTCCAGGAGTTGAAAACTCGACTTGTGACTGCACCAGTTTTGACTTTACCCTCAGGTACGGATGGTTATACTGTATTTAGTGATGCTTCTCATAAGGGTTTGGGATGTGTTTTAATGCAGAATGGGAAGGTTATAGCTTATGCTTCCCGACAACTGAGACCACATGAAAAGAATTACCCGACCCATGATCTGGAACTTGCTGCAGTAGTATTTGCATTGAAAATTTGGCGTCACTACCTGTACGGGGTAACATGTGAAGTATATACCGACCACAAGAGCTTGAAGTATTTCTTCACACAGAAAGAACTGAATATGAGACAGCGGAGATGGCTAGAACTGATAAAGGATTACGACCTACAGATCTTGTACCACCCAGGAAAAGCCAATACCGTTGCCGATGCATTGAGCCGGAAATCGATTGGAAACTTAGCATGTTTGCTTACAGGACAGAAAGAGTTGCTTTGTGACCTTGAAAAATCTGAAATTGAAATTGTTTTACGGGAACAAGGTGGAACCTTAGCTGCTATTTCTGCTCAACCGGCACTGATTGAGGAAATTAAAGAGAAACAGCAACTGGACGATTTCTTGAAGAAGATCATCGAGGAAAGAGAATCTAAACCGAGACCGGGATTCAAATTTGAGAATAATGTACTGAAATTTCAAGAAAGACTGTGTGTACCGAATGATACTGAACTGAAAAGAAGAGTTCTGCAAGAAGGCCACAATTCGAAATTGTCTATCCATCCGGGGAATACGAAAATGTACCAAGATCTGAAACAGAATTTCTGGTGGCCGGGAATGAAGAAAGAAATTGCTGATTTTGTATCCAAATGTCTTCATTGCCAACAGGTCAAAGCTGAACATCAACGACCTGTCGGATTACTGCAACCCTTACCCATACCGGAATGGAAATGGGAGCACATCACGATGGATTTTATCGTTGGGTTACCTCGCTCCAGAAAAGGTATGGATTCAATTTGGGTTATTGTTGATAGACTAACCAAATCTGCTCACTTCTTACCTGTCAAGACGATTTATAATGCGGACAAATTGGCTGTTATCTATATTGATGAAATCGTTAGACTGCATGGAGTGCCTGTGTCTATTGTTTCTGACAGGGATTCGAAGTTTACATCGAGGTTTTGGCAAAGCCTACAGACTGCATTGGGTACTGAATTGAGGCTGAGTAGTGCCTATCATCCTCAGACAGATGGCCAATCTGAAAGGACCATCCAAACTCTGGAGGATCTACTGAGAATGTGTGTCCTTGATTTTCAGGGAGACTGGGAAAGCCATTTGCCCTTAGCTGAATTCGCCTACAACAACAGCTACCATTCGAGTATTGGTATGGCGCCTTTTGAGGCATTGTATGGCAGAAAATGTAGATCTCCAATTTGCTGGGCAGAAGTTGGAGATGGGCCTTTTCTTGGGCCCGAGATTGTATATGAAACAACTGAAAAAGTGAAACTGATACAGCAAAGATTGAAAACTGCACAGAGTAGACAGAAAAGTTATGCAGATGTCAGAAGACGGGACAGAGAGTATGAAGTGGGTGATCACGTTTTTGTGAAAGTGACACCAATGAAAGGCCAGACTCGTTTTGGAGTCAAAGGCAAGTTAGCACCGAGATACGTCGGACCTTATGAGATTATTGAGAAAATTAATCCGGTGGCGTATCAAGTTGCGCTCCCTCCTGAAATGGAACACATGCATAACGTCTTCCACATTTCTATGTTGAGAGACTATCTCCGGGATCCCTTCCATGTAATAGAGCCTACCCACGTAGTGTTGAGTGATGACTACACTTACGAGGAACGGCCTATACAGATTGTAAACCGACGGATCAAGAAACTGATGAACAAAGAGATCCCGTTAGTGAAAGTTGACTGGCAGAACCATGGTGGCGTGTATGCCACTTGGGAAAGGGAAGATGACATGGCTAAACGATATCCTGAACTGTTTCCACTGAATCCTGTTTTCTTCCAGAATGAAGGTAACTCGAGTTTAGAGGACTAAACTCTTTATAAGGAGGGGAGACTGTAACAACCCTCGTACTGTTTACTGATTTATGACCGATTGATTACCGTTAATCACCGATTACTGTTAAACGAAGCTGATAATGACTGATAACTAACTGATAATCGAACTGAATGAAATACTGAACCGACTGACTGAAGTTGAAACTGAATTGACTGAGTATATGTTAGTTAATTGCATTCTATCTGTTTGATTGTCTGGTTATCTGTTCATGTTTATATGTTTAAACTGCTATTTGAAGGCCTTATCGGCGGCCGAACTAGAAACCGATTGATGTTACGTGACCCTCATATTTAATGTGATTTTATGGTATAAGTATCTGAAAATTGATTAGGTATGATTAAATTAGATTAAAATAAGCCAATTGAAGAGTTGGACTTAATTACCGTTTTGCCATTGAGTGGGCCACTATCTCACACACATACTTGAGCCAAGAACAACATTTCCTCAGCCATTTTCCTTCTCATTGCCGACCAAGAGGGAAGAGAGGAGAGAGAGTGAGAGGAATTGAATTCTACCTTGGGTTTTGCTTGGAGAATTGAAGGAATTGAAGTATAGATTGCATATTTGAGCTCCTAGTCTTCTAATTCAAGCTCTAGGTAAGGATCTTATCTTCTTATTGATGCTATTGAACTAGTTCTTGCATGGTTCATGCTTCATTGTAGAACTAAGTCATGATTTGGGTCATTAATGGTGAATTGAAGCTCATTTCTTGCATGCATGGTTGAATTAATGAGTTTTGAGTTGAATTCATGGTAAATGGTTACATGCATGTCCATGTTGTAAGAGTAGACCATGTTTTCATCTTGTTTTGAAAAGAATGAGCTCATTTGAACAAGCTTTGAAGCTTTGATTTGGTTTAAATCCTTGCATGTTTGCATGTTCTTCATATTCTTGAAAATGGGTTTGAATATGGTTCTAATTGACTCACCTTTGGGGCTTGAATTCATAAATTGAGCTTTGAAACTTGTTATACATTGAATTTAATGATGTTTTCCAGAATTTGGGCCCAAGAGGTCGAGTTTGGAGTGGTTGAATGCTTGGTTTGAGCTTGGGAGGCAAATCTGGAAATTCCAGATTTGGCTTCCTCGCTCGAGCGAATGATTCCCCGCTCGAGCGAGCACCTTTGTCCAGGGCTCCGCTCGAGCGACCATCGAGCGACCATCGCGCGTAAAATTTCAGCATCCAGTACTTTTACTGTTTTGCAGACCGCTCGAGCGAAGGATTCCTCGCTCGAGCGAAGCCTTTGATTTTGGACTTACGCTCGAGCGTAGAAAGTCTCGCTCGAGCGAGGATCCTATTTTCAGCAAACTTTGCGAAATGTTTTCTAAGTGTATTTTTGCATCCTCATCCCATCCTAGGCATTCTTAGGCCTAGTTTAAGGCACCTTGATGAGGATATCATTGTAGAACACACCAAGGCAAATTAGGGATTAAGTTATGAGATTTCCCAACTGTGTAGCTTAGTGTGTTCAACCTGTGAACTGTGTAGGGTTGGCAACTGGGGAGACACGCTCTAGCATACTGTAGCCCAGAACTCTGTGAGTAACAATTGTGTAAAGATATGTTCAACTGATTATCTTCTGAATACTGAACTGAACTGTTTACTGAACTGGTATTATTTACTGAATGAATGCATGTCCTTTATTTCTGAACTGTACTGTGGCATCCTTAGCATCTACGGTTTACTGTTACTGTTACTGTCACAGAGATCTCTGTCGGTTTCCTTGTGGAACCACTACTGTTTACTGACTGATGGCCATCATTACTGTTCGGTCTTTTAAGACCTACTGTTACTGTTATGCTAATGGATGTACCACATATGACTGTTTACTGTACTGAGCAACTGAATTACTGATTGAAATGAACTGTTTTCATTACTGTAAGGACATTCATTCTAAACCCCTTTACGCTTTATGTTATTCACTGGGTTTTAGCTCACTGCTCATATATATATGTAGGTGTACAGGCACCAGACCGCAGCTAGAGGCGTCAGGGTTACTCCAGTTTTGTCAAGCCAGCCTTTGTGCCTCACTGCGAGGTTCCGAGCCTACTGTTAAGGCTTAGGGGTGTTTTAGAATTTCCCCCTTTTTGTACTGTTTCACTGTTTTGTATAGACTGACTGTTTACTGTACTGTTATACAGGGATTAGGTCCCTGTACTGTGTGACTGTTAATTTTGTATACTGTTCTGTACTGTTTTTGTATAATGCATGAAAAGCCTTTTTGCATACAGACTGTCACAGCTCAATGGACACTATTTATTTACTGTATTGGCTTCCGCCAGGCCCTGTACTCTGTTTCACTGTATTACTGTTCAGCAGGCCTTCGGTAATCTCGGATTACTGGCCGGTTACGGTGCTAAACCCATAGGGCCGGGTTTGGGTCGTGACACATCTCTTCTCAAAAGCAAGTTGCTAGTGATGAAATAGATTTGGAACCAAATGTGGAGGATTCAAGTATCTACAAAGAAGAGGACTAACAGTGTGAGTTGAACAAAAAAGTTGAACAACCTATTTTCCCTCCTCAAGAAGAAGGAGGAAACAACGATGATTTGCCAAGAGAATGGAAGTTTGTTCATAATCACCCTAAGGATTTAATCCTAGGTGATCCCACCAAAGGTGTTGCCACTCCTCTTCATTTAGAAACATTTGTGGTAACTAAGCTTTTCTTTCACAGATTAAACCAAAGATTTTTCAAGAAGCTGAATTCGATGAACATTGGATGATAGTTATGCATAAAAAGCTCAATCAATTTGAGAGAAACAAAGTTTGGAAACTAACGCCAAGGCCTAAAGATCATTCCATTATTGGCACAAAATGGATCTTTAGAAACAAACTTGATGAATCCGGCACCATTATTAGAAATAAAGCTAGACTCATAGCTCAAGGGTGCAATCAAGAAAAAGGTATTGATTTCGATGAAAATTTTGCTCCGGTTGCTAAATTAGAAGCCATTCGCATGTTACTTGTATTTGCATGTTATAGAGATTTCAAACTTTATCAAATGGATGTAAAAAATGTTTTCTAAATGGTTTCATAAATGAGGAAATTTATGTAAAATAACCCCTAGGTTTTGAAGATCATGTCTTTCCAAATCATGTATTTAAACTCTCAAAAAGCTTTGTATGGTTTGAAACAAGCACCTCGTGCATGGTATGAACATTTGAGTAAATTTTTGATTGAAAATGGGTTTTACTAGAGGAAAGATTGACACAACACTTTTTGTTAAAACCAAAAATGATGATTTACTTATTGTGCAAATATATGTGGATGACACTATATTTGGTGCTACTAATGAAACCTTATGTAAGGAATTGCTAAGTGTATGCAAGGTGAGTTTGAGATGAACATGATGGGGGAGCTAAATTATTTCCTTGGGCTTCAAATCAAACAATGTAAGGAAGTGATTTATATCAACCAAGCTAAGTACACAAAGGAACTACTCAAAAAGTTTGGTATGTATAATTCAAAAATAGCCAAACATCTATGAGCACGTCAATTAAGCTAGATAATGATGAAAAGGGTAAGTCCAATGAGCAAACAAAATATTGAGGTATGATCAGCTCACTTCTCTATTTAACCGCAAGTAGACCTGATATTATGTTTAGTGTTTGCATGTGTGTTAGATATCAATCAAATCTTAAGGAATCACACCTTAGTGCTGTTAAAAGAATTTTTAGATATCTTGTTGGCACTTAAAATTTGAGGCTGTTTTATCCTAGAGGTGTTGCATTTGATTTAATTGGTTACTCGGATGCCGACTTGATAGAAAAAGCACCAGTGGCACTTGTCACTTCCATGGTAACTCATTAGTATCTTAGTTTAGCAAAAAGCAAAATTTTGTTGCTTTATCAACAACCGAAGCTGAACATATAACTTTCGGAAGTTGTTGTGTCCAAGTACTTTGGATGAAACAGCAATTAGAGAACTTTGATTTGCATTATGATCATATCCCTATTAAATATGATAATACTAGTGCCATCAACTTAAGCAAAAATCCAATTCAACACTCACAAACAAAACATTTTGAAATTCGACACCACTTTTTAAGAGTTCATGTTCAAAAATGGGATATTGTTCTTGAATTTATAAACACTGGGAATCAATTGGTGGATTTTTTTACAAAACCCCTAAGTGAGGATTGCTTCAATTTTATTCATGGCAAAATTGGAATGTCGAATTCTATTGAAAAGGTTTTGTTGTGAATGTGAAACTCAATTTTTTCTTAAAATGATGTATGTGTATTGTTAAAAATCACTTCTAAATTACTTAAATATCTTGCATTTTTTTTTTGATTACTCTGAAACTTGTATTCTTCTTTATCCATCAGTGCATGAGACCTCATAATTTTTTTTTTTTAACACTCTACATTGTTTTTCTTCTTATTTAGCTCTCACAGGTTCTTGCAACAAGTATTTTTTTTTTACCTAGTCAACCATAACCTAAAATAATTCTGTCTATCTCCAGTTTTTTTATTATGTTTAAATCCTCAGCATCACTAAATTTCAATCCATCATGTGTGCCTACCATTGTTAACCTTATTTGAAGGACCTAACATTTTTTTTGCTTGATTATCAACCCTTGTCAAATGATTATTTTGTTTTATTTTCACACAGTTATGGCTCTTCACACTAAGAAGCCTCAAGTCAAAGAGGAAGGTCAGTCTTCACATCCAACACGTCAATATCCAACTACTGACTTCCTCACACCCCTCCAAGATCAAGCATTTGCCGCCATGTTATCCTGGTCCATCATTACAGGTCGCCAAGTTAATCTTGCCCCACAATATGATGCTCTCCTAATGGCTAAACTTGAAGCAATGGGCTGGCAAAACTTGGTAAATTTGCCGAAAAAGGTATATCCTCGTCTTCTCGCCTTATTTTATAGGCACCATTACTCTTCTAATGTCGACGCGGAAGATTACACCAATAACTCCTATGAGAAAGGCACTTTTTTTGAGTTTAATGTTCTCACTTTGGCCACTATTCTTAATGTTAACACTAGTCCTCACCAAATATATTTCCAAATCGAGGCCCAAATGGCTCAAATTGTGGGTAATGTAACTGAAGTTTATTCAACCATTTGTCTTAACAAAACCACTGGATCCAACCTTCAAGCCAAGCACCTTAAACCCTATCTTCGTATTATCCACCGCCTTGTACTAGAAAATGTCATTCCTAAAGCCAGTCATTATGATGTTGTTCCTACTTATAATGTCTATCTACTTTATTGTTTTGAGATTGGGTACCCTCTTGATCTGTGCTACATCATCATGCGAGAAATGGCCCTTGTTTCTTCTTCACGTGACAAATCCTTAGCTTTTGGCGCCTTATTGACAAAGCTCTTCAAACATTTCAAAGTTAAATTTTCCAAAGCTCGAATCACTTATTGCCTCCGATATCAGTGAATATACCACCAACCGTGCTGGAGGAAGTGATGTTTTACTAGGAGGTATGGCTACTCCTAACATTCCGATGGAGGATCCTCAAGATCATCCTCCAGTTGCCATGCCACCAGCCCACCAACCACCTCCTACTTATTGGATGAATTTTTTAGCTATGGAACAAGATCGCTACAATCAACGCCTCGTATGTGCACAACAAATGATTCAGCAATTTGGAGCCATCAACACCCGTGTTGATCATATTGAGGCCCGCGTTGATGCCATCTATCACTATCACTTCCCTCCTCCTCCTCCTCATCCTCCTCTAGATTCTGAGCTGTGATTTCTAATTTTTTATTTTTTTATTTTTTTGATAATGTCATAGGGGGAGAAATTGTGATTTTTGTTTCAAATTGGTGAAGAAAAACTTGTTTTTATAATGATGATATTTGTTTTGGAAAACTATTATGTTACCTTAGTTTGGGAAGAACATCTATTGTTTGGTAACTTAGTCTCATATCATGCCTTTGGTTAAAATCATATTTATTGCAAATGTGCTAACTTGTATATCTAGTATGAGCAATCATTCAGGGGGAGCATAACTTGAGAGGGAGCTTTTCTTACTCCCAAACAAGTCAAAACATCATGGTGTGTCATCATCAAAAAGGGGGAGATTGTTAGACTTATTTATTTTGATGATTTAATTGATTCTGTTTCTAATTTATTTGGAAGAGAAAAATAGATTGAAATCTTGTGTTTTATACCATTATATTTTATTTCATAAACATATTTTTGGAGTGTAAAAATATGCTTAATCAGGTGTTAATTTCAGTCCAAAACAACACCTAAACAACCCAGCACAACAGCAGCCGAAGCAGTCCAACCCAAAGGGAAGCCAGACGTCTGGGTGGACATCCGACCGAACGACCGGCCAATGGTTCTTGGCCCAGCTTTGATCTAGTTCAATTTTGCTTCTCATCGGCTGTCAAACCAGCAGTATTCTCGACAACCTTGAAAGTTATCCTTGACGATCGGGACCCCACCGGACATTCGGGGGACATCCAAGAGGACATCCGAGGGGACGTCCCTCAAGAACAAAATTTCATTTTGGACATTTGGGTAGATGACCACTCTATATTTCAACGGCTCTTTTTCTAATATCGTTGTCATCAATCAGACCCATCCTTCAACTCCTTCAAGATCTAATTATTTATGAGGACTGCAAAATAGTGTAGAGTAGATTTAACCAAAATTTTACTCAATCTTTTCAACACACGCAATAGACAATGGTTAATGATCTTCTCTTTGATAAAAAGCAGAGCTTCTGCTGAACAAAAAAAACATGCAAGAAACAACACAAACAAGAAAACATTCTTTGATCAATTATCACTCTCATCTTTCTCTATTCTCTAAAGTGTTCTTCATCTGATTTTCGTTTTCCCTTCAGAAATTTTAGTGAGCTTTAGCTTTAAGCATATATACTTGTGAGAGTTTATTTTCCCTTATATAAACTCAGAGCTTCAATCTTTGTAATATTTCTTGAGAAAGTTTCATTTCAATCTTTTTGTGAAAGCAAAACCTATCATTCAAAGATTGTAAGAGTGTGGTACACTCAGGTTTCTTGACTCTTTAAGTGTGATTAAGAATCGGCTAAAGAGGGCTAGATTTTAGACTTGGTATAGTCTTTGTAAAATCTGTGGAAGATTGCTCCATTTGTGAAATGGTTGTTAGCACCCAATGAAGCTAGAAGATAGTGGAAAAATCTCAAGTGAAGCTTGAGGAGTGGATGTAGGCTTTGTTGAAATTGAACCACTATAAATTTGTTTGTCTCTTCTTCCTTAATCTCTTTACTTAACTGTTATAACTATTTAATGTGTTTTCATACCTCACTGTTAAATTTCTTCATTAAGCATTGTCATCAACAGATATTTATCTACTACTTAGAATTAATTATCTGTTGTGCAAGTTGTAATTTTTATTGGGGTATTATTATTATTATTTATAAAAACCTAATTCATCCCCCTCTTAGGTTGTCTTTTGGGTAACAGATGTACCACATATGATTAAGTATGAGACTCTGATTTCTATATATGATTTGAACAAAAATATGAATATGAATATGCTTTCTGAATCTGGTATAGGACATCATTCAATTAAACTCCTTTACTCTGTTATTATTCACTGGGCTCCTGCTCACTCTATTACTTATGTATATAGGTGACCAAGTGCGTGACCAAGCTCAGTAGTGGCAGCCTGAAGATCTTTTTTGTGTTGACCAACCACCATGCCTCCCGAGGAGGTTCTCGAGAAGTTAAATGGTCGAGTTTGTAAATTATGTATAATTTTTCTACTTTCTTTATTTGGTTTGGACAAGTTTTTGTATAACCGTTCTCAGGCTAAGTCCCAATTTGACTTTGTGTACATGTGATGGTGACGTAAGACTTTGTTAATATGACGTCACGTATGTGAGTTTAAGTTTAAAATTTTTGTCCCATGTATGTCTGCACAGCTTTATGGACTATGTACGTTTTATATATCTCCTTCCACAGCCTCTTATTCTGTGATGATCTGTTCAGACGCCTTTGGTAATCCCAAGATTACTAGCCAGTTACGACACTAAACCTATAGAGGGGAGTTTGGGTCATGACATAAGGCATTGCAAAACCTGCGAAAACCAACTCCCATAACAAATCTAAATGGCAATTTATCAAGTATGATCATTTCAACTAGAGCTTTCCTATCACTTTCTACTATAAAGGTTGTAGACACAAGACCGACCTCCTCTTCATCTTTCTTGTTTTGAAAAGATAATGTATTTTGACCATTTTCTTGTTCTCTGTAAGGATATTTTAAGCAATTAGCTACATGACTCAATAAATTACTAGTCCCATGACCCTTGGAGTCAGCCATGTATTCTTTTTTACAATACTTACACACAACCCGTGCTTTCCCATCTTCCTCACTTTTAAATTTATCAAAGTAAGCCCATGCTCTTAATGGTTTCCTATCACTATCTTTTTCCCGCACCCTTCTCCTTGGGTGGTAATTAAGGCTTATTAGAAGGGAGAGGCCCAACAGTTTGACCTTCATTAAGCACAGTAGTAACTGTGGCAGTTTCATTAGGAGGATCATAATTCATTATCTAAAAACAAAATACAACAAATAAATCTACTGCACAATATACCTGAAAACAAAAACAAATACAAAAACAAAGAGCAATATACATTCTAATACAAAAACAAACATTCAAAAACTAATTTTTTAGAGCATAAAAAATTATGGAGCATTCATAATTAAAAACACAAAAAAAAACAGAGAAAACAACTACAAACAAAGTGCATATTTCATTCTAATATTAAAAAATTATTAAAGCATCCAAAAACAAGAAATGACATCATGCATATTTAATCAAATACAAACAAAAATATGAAGCTTCTAATTTTAAAAACAATAACAAACAAACAAACATATATAAGCATTCATTTTTTTTTCTTCCCTTTTTTCATTTTAGCTTTTTTTAACAAAAACAATTGACTTAAAGATCCTTTTTACATGTAGGGATTTTGTTAATTGAAAAAAAAAAACTAACAAAATTAATCTAAGGTTTCTATTAATCTAGAAAAAAAATACAGAAAAAGAAGCATACTAGAATAGATGGCATTCTAATATTTGAACAAATTAAAGAATTAAAAACATGAATGATCCATTATCTACTACACAATATTATCAACAAATCAAACATTCTAGTAATTTCTCATTTTGTAAACAGTTAACCCAATGATTCATTAAAAAATTAATACATACAAAAACAAAATTTTGCATTCTAATATAGAACAAATACAAGAACCAACAGGGAAACATGAAAGAAATGATGCTTATTGAGTACATTTAAGCAAAAACAAACAGAGAGTTCAAACTTCTAATTTTTATCATAAAGCACACAAATATAAGCATTCAGATTTTTTATTTTTTTCATTTAGCTTCTTTTAAATAAACATAATGATTTAAAACTTATAATTTTTAACAAAAAAACACACAAATACGAGGATTCATATTTTAACTTTTTTTCATTTAGCTTCTTTTAAACAAAAACAATGACATAAAACTTCTTTTTATATGTAGGTGTAACTCAACTTTTCTGCGCCCCCTTTCGAAGGCAAAATAAGCTTTACAGTTCGGACTCCTACGGTTCTGAATATAATCTCACAAGTGCAATGTGAAATAGATAATCACCAAAGAGTCCAAATCCGGCAAATCTTTCAAAAAATTGATTTTGAATCAAACATGCCAAAAAAATGGACTGCTTTACCAGATACAGAGTCGCCACCTAAATATTTTATTTTTGAAAAATTTAGAAAACCCATGACTGATGCCAAAGGCCACGTATCCGTCATCACCAAGATTGTCTCAACTCGGGAACTTAGGTACGAGAGAGAAAGGTCATGAATTGAGCACCCAGGCTCGCCCGATCAAAGATCGGCCTCTACTAATCATGATATGAATCTTATATATACATTATATGCTCTTATTTCGTTTATTAAGCTAGCACTACTATGTGATGCGCACACACACAAGTATAGACTAACTTGCAAGAATTGAAACATTTTGAGTCATGTTTATTTGCAAAATTGTTTCGAATATGTACCACTTGAAAAGTGATCGCATATAAGCATTGCTCAAATTATTCCAATTCAAGTAACAAGCCTTCATCCACAAGCATTCAAGCAGTTATAGCACTTAAGCAATTAGCCTCATGGCAAGCATGCTAAACATGGCAACAATCACACATATGCGATATGCTAAAGAGAGTAAAAGGCTCACCTAGTACTCCAAGTCAAAATAAACAAAAGAGTTAGAAAAATACATGATCCTAACTTATGCAATATGGCTAATGCAACATATGCGATACGCAATCTATATAGACTCAGCTACTAATATGGCATATGAGGCAATTTGATAACATGCGGTCTAAACGCATATTCAAAGAAGTATTTAAATTAGCAATGCAGTTAGAATGATGAACCGAGCCTCAGTGCATGCAATACAAGTGAATGCAAACATAAAGTATGCTAAACAAAATGTGATGCTCCTAAACTAACCATCATAAACTAGAAAATAAAAGGGAGAAAGACGTAGGGTTGGAAGACATACACATTATTACAATTGCGCTCTCACGAAAGAGAGCCCGAATAAACTAAGCTAATTAACTAACTAATTAAAGCTAAGCTAATTATTACAAAAAAAAATGAAATTAGCTAAACTACTTAACTAATTATTACAACAAATGAATCAACTAACTATTCTAGTTAACTAACTAATTACAAAACGAAATTGAATAACTAATTGACTAACTAATTAGTTACAATACTTTACAAAATTAACTAGCTACAACTAATTAATTACAACAATTTAAACTTAAAACATGCTTAGCACGCGAGCAATGCTCATGCATATGCTCGGTTTCCACCCGAAAAGCCACTGTTTTACTTCCAGAAAGCCTTTGTTGCACAATAGAACACTAACACTGTTGCCCACTTCTAGAATAACTCTACTATACCTTACAAACATGCTACTAAATTTTTCATCAATGGCCGACCAACCAGTGATGAGACCTGCCGGCCACCAGTGATAGCCGGCCGGCCATCAAAGGTGGCCTGTCGGCCATGGAAAGTGGCTTGCTGGTGACTGCTACCTATTTCACCTTGCTGCAACAGAGAACAAACATAGCAATGCACAGGGTATTTCAAGGGTTTGTTTGCACAACTCACCCCTCATTTTCATGAACAAATCAAAGGAGTAGTGAACTTAAGCCACAAAACTCAAGCAATTTCATTGCATGATGACTTGTGAACGAAAGTGTGCAAGTTCAATAAATGCAACAAAATGAGACTCTCAAAACCACCTCCCTATCATGAATGATCAAGGGAAGTGGTGACCTTGGAACCTTGAATCATTTCATCACTAATGAGTATGAAATGGTTCAAGCTTCCATGTGTTCAATTAACGTTCGATTGAATACAACCAAATTATTATCTTTTACCATTTTAGCCTCAAATTTAATTACTCCTTTTTAACTTACCAACCATTTTTTAATTAATTGAGTCTAAAGGGTGAGTTTAAGTCGTCTAATGGAGTGAAGTACCAAACCAAGAGTTAACTTAAGACATGAAAGAGATGTCATGCCGTTGATAATGAACCCCTAAAAGGGATTAAACCATTAAGCATGTCAACCTCAATCTCATGCTTAAAAGAACAAGAGGCTTAAAACAACCCTCAAAGCAAAACAAAATCCAAGAAAGGAGGGAGGTCGCAGACATTATTAGTGCTGAAAATGAGTTAGAAAAGCATAAATAAATGCTATCAACTCAAATAAGATGCTGTCTAAGGCCTAAAACACCAAGCTCGTGAGGACAATTACATTATAAGCATGCAAAACAAAGCTCAAATGCAACTATCAACCAAAAATAGTGCTAAAATAGTCTAAAATAAGTCCTAAAACATGCTGAAATTAAGCTAAAAATATCTAGATTAACATGCTAAAACATGGCACAAATTAGGCTAGTAAGAAAGACATAAGGAGAGGAGGCTATCCCCTCCAAATTTGGACTTCAAAACGTGATATTGGCCACTGAAATAACTCTAAAAATTAGTGTTTAAAAGCTCAGAAAAAGATAGTAAAAGATTGAGAAACACAAGGGCAAAGGCCTTCAAAACAAGGTACAAAGAAGGGTCATCAACCTCTTAACCTATAATAACCTTAAAACCCAAGCTTCAACCCAAAAAATACAGAAGTTTTATAGCCCAAAAATAGTTAGAAAATAGCAAGAAAAAGAGTAGAGAACACAAGCAAATAGGCAAAGCCTTATACCTCTTGAAGAGAAGAAGCTATTCAAGCAACAAAACCAAGACAACACACCCTTCAAGAGCTTAAACCAAGCTCAAAAGTGCCTCAGCTCAAAGATGAGAAGATTTGGTTAAGGGCTTATAGGCAAAGGCTAAGGATTTGTAGGCAAAAGTGTAGAGATTTGCTAGAGAGAGAGAAAATTGTAGAGAGAGATGAAAAATTTTGATCTCAAAATTTTCTAACCTTAAAATATGAGAGGGAGGACTCCTATATATAGAAAACATGAATTCCCCTCAAGAATATTCAGCCCTACACGTGGGGGCAGATGTATGCATCTGTGCAAACAGCTGGCACAGTTGTCACAAAATATCTGTAAAAGAAACTCACTGGTGGCCAGTAACCAAAAAGTGATGGCTGACAACCCCGGCCACCAGAAGCTGCAGGCTTGAAGAACCAAGGCTTAGTCCAAGAATGAGGCAACAAGAGTGTAGGGTTTGAAGGGCTCATAGCTGTGGCATCTCGTTGAGGACTTCGAGCACTTGACGAGCATATAAACTCATCATTAGACGTGCATGCCATGGTGTCCAAGTCGTAAGGGCCGTCAAAAATGAGGTGTCTACAGTAGGGTTTTTGTTAATCGAAAAAAAAAAAGGAACAAAAAAATACAAAATCCATCTAGGGTTTATGTTAATCTAAAAATAATTCAAAAATATATCAAACACATTAGGGTTTTTGTTAATCAAAAAAATTTAAACAAAAATTCAAAATCCATGTAGGTTTCAATTAATCGAGAAAATTAAACAAAAACCCAACAAATAAATTCATACCAAGGGTTTCCGTTACTAAACGAACACCACCACCAGCATCGAAGCCTCCGATTTCAAGAATGGATGGAACACCACACTTGTTGACTACAAATAAAGAGGGGTTTTAGAGGTCTAACTTGAATCGAATGAAATACAAACAGATTGAGATATTTGAACACCCCTTGGTGAGATGAATTAGGGGAAAAGATAGGGAAAATATATTGTTTGTAGATGAAGGGACTTAAAGAATAAAAAGAGATATAAGAGTTGTTTATAGAGAGAGAGAGAGAGAGGGTTACAGAGCAAGTTAGTCTTTAAGACATATGGATATAGGGAGTTGAGAGATATGGGGAAGCCAAAAAGTATGGGGGAGATGAAAGGAGCAAGACATATAATGATGAAGAGGGTTACAGAGCAAGTTAGTCTCTAAGAGAGAGAGAGAGACTTTTGGTTTCTCTCTATTTCCATTTGGAAGTTGAAATGTGATGATTATGTGAGAGACCAATTTCGCATGTGTGATGTTTTAGGCCGCACATGCGAGAGATTCTGGGCAAAATCGGGCTAGGCTGTTCTTAGCTGTTCTTGTCCTCCAAAATTCATTTTTCTCACTTTCAAAACCCAAAACTTGATATATGACATCCTAATGCATGGACATATGATGTATGTTTCATAAAAATACATTTGTATGCATTGATTTAAGGTTAAAACTAGTAAAAGATAGAATTTAATTCATACTTCAAATTCTTTTCTATACTTCTCCTCAGTCCTTCACTTTTAATTCTCTAGAACAAGATTTTAAAGCTTCTAAGTGTATAAAATTAGTATAGGTTCATTGTATAACACTTCTATAATCCAAATCTAACATGAAACCAATTCAAAATATAGTTTTTCAATCAATTCTTCAAATCGTTTTCTTAAGTTTCAACTTTTCTATTTTTCTTCACTTAAAATCCTTCGAAAACTTAGTTCAATTGATGTTCTAGCTAGGTTAAGTAGTAGTATAGAATAGGGGATTGAATTCCTTACCTCTTTGTGATTTTCTTTGGATTTATAGGCTTAAATCCTAGCTTTCTTTTGAATTTCTTCCTTTCCTCCCTTGTTTTCCTCTTAGCTTCAAGAACACCAATTCTCTCCAACTTCCTCAATTCTTCTTCATCATTCTAGCTTTTGTAGGAATGATTAGTTTAGTTTACTAATTATCTCATTAGGTTAGTTAATTAGGGTTAGTTTTAATTAACCTTGTTTAATTTCTAATCCTGGTTAATCTAATTAACCTCACTTAGGCTTAAGCTAATCTTATTTAACTTTTGCTAATCCTACTTAATTTTTGATTAAGTGGATGTTTGGGAAGTTGTTATTTTAATAGGCTATTTTAGTAGACTAAAATTTTTGTGTTTAGGAAGATTATTTAATTTTTTCATAGTTGGATGTGATGTTTGTGAGAGAAAAAGTGAAATGATTATGGGTTTGATGTGACATTTTTGTCTTATTAGTTATTTTAGCCTATTTTGTCTTTTTGTGAATTTTAGCCTAAATTAGGCTGAAATCACACTTTCCAAACAGCCCCTCAGTATTCATTAGGTTCTATTCATTAGACTAAGTTTATTAAACTCCTTACTTAAGGTTTTCTAAGTTATCTAGATATTCAGTTTTCCAATTCAAGTAACTTCCCTAACTTTTCATTGTTTGCTTAGTTTTCCATCCTTAGGTTTCATATTCAAGTTCCTCAAAACTATTAAGGCTTCCTACTGAACTCAACAAATCTCAAGTCCTATCGTAGCAAACATATCATATGCATGCCCATGAAATAAAAGAATTTCCTTACATAAATAGATGCATGAATGTTATGCATGCTTGGCCATCATATTAGGTTCATTCATTAATCATAAGCATTCCCAAGTTCTTCTTCTTCTTCTTCTTTTGAAAAAAAAAAAAAAAACATACTTTCCTCAAGGTTTTCTAATTATTTGATTTTATACTTTTTTTTTAAATATTCAACATACAAGGATGGTTGGTTTGACGTAGGGTATTTAAGAGTGGTTATTAATATAGCTATGGCATGTGACGTTCTTTGGGGTATCACAGCAAATACCACAAAAAAGCAAATTCATATGCAAGAAAAATGAGAGCATTAACCTGGCTGGTTGGGGACCTAAGGGATGGGATGGTCCCTATCAACGCCAGGAGGAAACTCCCAGTTACCCTCCACTATTACAACTATGTCATTAACACCCTTGCCAGAATCAAGAAGCATTTGAACTAACTGGCGTTTCGCCGATCTGGACTTCAAATAAAACTTCGCCCTTTCTCTGGTAGTAAGGACAAAATTATAGCAGTATTTAATCTCTTAAAGCCCTACGTTTACTCCTAAAGTGTTGTTCAAAGCAATCACTCACATGACTATTCTAAAGAAATTAGGGGCAAGTTAAGAAGGGTGTACACCATAGAAGTGCAGTATCTCTCTGAGAAAAGGGTGAAGAGGGAATCAGACGCCTCCATTAATAATGTCCATTAAGGGCAAGAGAATCCACTCCTCTGACCCTTCGACGATGTCGTTGCCATCTAAAGGAAGATGAACGACAACGTCATCAGGAATATGGTGGAGAGTTCTAAATTCCTGAATGCTTTCTTTAGATTCAAAGAAACGCTTAAGACGACTTATGGCAACTAGGAAGTGAAAAGAATAATAACGAAGAAATTGCAAGAGAATAAGAAAAAATGAACTTACAAGATAGACTGATACTTCAAACGGTGGATAGAGAAAAATATGCATATGGGTTTCTGAAAGGATTGCAAGCAGAGTGGTGGAGGCGCTTCCTACTTAATGTGTCAGAGGCGGAATGGTGCCTAGAAAAACAATGTGGCGGATGTCATCATTAAAGTTGTAATCAAAAGACGCGTGTCATAAAAAAAAAGTGATACAACTCATCATTTGTTTGAACTAATGTCTTCGGCAACCAACCCAAGTCAGTCACTGAAAAGGGGCAATTGTGGAGTGATAAAATCTTGGCCCAAAACTGAAGCAGTTAGGCAAAGCAGCCCAAAAAAAAGAAAAGGCCCAAATGAATTTCTAAGAAACACATTAAAGACAGTTGGCAGTACAATGACACGTGACTAAGATCGTAAGAAGCAATGAAAAGTAAAGATCTCCTTCTAGAAGAAGATCCACAGAATATAAGAGGAATGTCGGATTCATCTTCATCTAACGGTGGAAACATCAAGACAGCAAATACAAGAGTATAGGTCATGCCTACTAGACAATAAGCCCATCCGATCAACTTGATCCAAAGAACACAACGCTTGACAAGTTGGCCACTAGCATCTGAGATAATCTAAGCCATCCATAAGAGGATAATCCAACAATCAAAGGCAAAGCCAACTTGACCGCTTGCCCGACCAAAGCCAGGAACAGGCAAAACCCTCGGATCAAACATTGATCTAATGAATGGGATTCAACTCAAGAAAACTATAAAAGGCGAAGCAGGTTAAACAAGGGGAATAAACCAGAGGTAATCCAAAAATCCTCTTTTAAATACAAATTCTCATGGCCAAACAATATTCTAACTTGACCGTCAAAGGATCCTTCCGACCAACGCTGGTCAAAGGTGATCACTGATGTTTGGTTTCTTTTGAGAAAGTAAAAGAAAGGGACACGTCATCTCATTTTACCTGTGGAGAAGAATTCTACCTTCCACACTTACCAAGCTACATAAGAATTCACATAAAATATAATATTTTTTTTTATTTGATTTATATATGATATTACAATGTAACCTAACGAATTACAATCATAATAATGACGAAGATCAAATATGACTTATAATTGAGAGAAACTCTCAATAAATATATAGGGAATAAGACCCATACACAATTAAAGAGATTTAAAACATTGGCCTCCTAATAAGATGTAGAGATTCTAGTCAGCTAATTCCATTAGTTAAGAAATAAAGAGTTTTGATTTAATCAAATATAGTAACCCTCTTTACAAAAAGGAAAATTTACCCATAAGTCCTAGTTTCTGAAAAGTTGAACCATTTAGTCCTAAAAGTTTTCTTATGCTCCATTTAGTCCCATTTGTACATCAATCTAATGTTCGAAACATTAATCTGATGTTCGAAAGCTAATGTTCGAAACATTAATTTGATGTTCGAAATCTAATGTTCGAAACATTAATCTGATATTTGAAACATTGTAATGGGACCTTTCAGTCTATAAGAAAATTTTTAGGACTAAACAGTGTATAAGTTATTAATTTGGGATTTATTGATGCATCCCCCTTACAAAAACCAAAAACAAAAATAAATAACTGTGTACAAATCTTTTGGTGTGATTTTTTATAGAATGAATTTTTGTATAGTTTTTATACCCTCAACTTTTTTTTGACTACTATAACTTCAACTTTTATAAATTTCAGTCATCTAGAAATATTACTTCAAAATTACTTTATGATAAATAATTATGAAGAATTCAATCACATAAACACATCCTTACGCAGAAAAAATATTCAATATTCTTGAAGCGCCATCTATTTATACTCTAAGATTAATCATCATACATCATATCTCCTTATGTTTCTCAATCACCAATCACAACACATTGGAGTACCACATGGCCATACTCCAAGAGCACCCAAAATTCTATTTTCTTACCAGAATTGAGATCCCTCCAATAGTGGCTCAACAAATCTTTCTCTAGTTGAAAAATTAGATAAAGGAAAGATTTAAAAACCCATGATACTATTACACTATGCAAAATACTTTTCAATCTGCACCGATCTACTCAATTCGCTTGCCAATCGCGAGTCAATTTGAAATTTATATTTTTACTTTTCAAAAAGCGCTATAGTTAATACATATTCTTTCTTTCTTTCTTTCTTTCTTTCTTTTTTTTTTTTTTGTCTTTTTTTTTTATCTCTAATGAAATATCAAAACAAGAATCAAAGTAAGAGATTTAAGATGTGAAATTTATTATAAATTAATGTTATATATATGAAAAATATTATATAAAATTAATTAGTGACTATTATACAAATTAACATTATACATTAAGCAAATTCTTAATAATTGTTTAAAATTATTCTTCAATTAATTAGCGAATTAAAACTATCCAAATCGAGATTTGATTATTTATCAATCTGATATTTACGATCTAATTTATAATTTTACCCTCAAACCATACCCAATCACACTGAGCACACCAATATTGTAGGGTTTCTAATTCAACAGGTATCCCCTTCTTCTCATCACGTAACAAACTGGAATTCGATTCTCGCCAAAGGCAAAGAGTCAAGTCGCACTAATAACACTTATTTTAACTTACATTATCTAAACATCTTGCCATACATCACAACTGGCGCTTAGTGACTCCTTCTCCCCACCCCTTACCGCTGTGTTTAATTGAAATTTGAGAAAATATTTAAAAAGAAAAGAAAAGAAAAAAGACATGCAAAACTATATAACATGTAAATTTCACTTACCTTTTTCCTTTCCTTTTTCAAACCCCTTCCGAAATCTTTCAACCAAACACAACGCAGAATAAGAGTAAGTTAAATTGCATTTAAATCTTTCATAAAAAAGAAAAGTTAAAAAGAAAATTTTGCATTCAAGCATCCTATGAGTTCATAAATAGCAAGAGACCACTTCGTCAACACTTAAAAACCAAACCGACTTCGGTCAATTCTCAGGCCCTATTTCACAATCTCTTAAAATAAAAATAAATAAATAAATAAAAGAAAGTCATTTAATTTTTTTTACATTCTAAAAAACAAAAAAAAAAATTAAAAATTACTAAGGGTTAGAACGGGATCAACCCAACCAAAAGAAAGATGGATTGTCATAAACTCGTGAACTCAGTCCGGTAAAAATGAAGCAGTGGGTTTTCTGATTGAACTCGTCGATTAAAACATATCTAACAAGTCCAACACTCGAATCAGAAACAACAAAGAATCAACCACCATAATAAACACCGCACCGCAAAAATGAAAAGTTAACCAGAAACCATCACAAACAATTTAGGAGTATGAGTGCCAACGTTTTCTTCTCCATCTCACAAAAATTGTACCAAGCAATTCTCTACCCTCCCACATTTTTCCCCCCAATTCTGTGTTCAATACTTTGTTACCTTTTTCTTCTTCCTTCTGATTGTACTGTCACGTCCACTCAAACGGGGCAAGGAGGAACGTCAAGTGTGAGACCGCCTTGAATCTGACCCCACCCAATTAGACGCCAGTGCTTCTCAACTCGCCTGCTCAGAGCAATTTTCTCTCCTTTGCTGGTGCAAACCGGAGACGTGAGTTGCAGTTTTGCCACATCGTTCTTTACAGCAACAACTCGAGCACCTGTTGACATGGAACCTATGTTCAACATCAGGATCTCCGCCTTTGCCAGCTTTGAGACCTTTCCTTGCCTCTCTGTGCCCTTTGTCCTCACACCCAAAAGCCGTCTCAGCAAGAAAAAGTTCACCTGCAAAGGAGGATCTTATATTGTATTCAAAGGCATTTTGAAGATCCAAATGATCCAATAGAATGCAATTGTTACAGAAATATCAACAAGACAAACACTCAAAAACACAATGAAACATACAAGCAACAAAATATTACAGGTTCAAGGGGTAAAATCATGGTTGTTAGAACCTTGTGATTTACAATTGGATTCATACGATTCGATCAGTTTCAATGGCAACGATTTGATTCAAGTTGAATGATTGAATTGCGATTCACTACGATCCAGTTATGTTTGCATAATACATGAAACATCATTTTCACAAAATAAAAAAGAGATCAATTAATTATATTGATCTCCGTGTTTTTATATGTATATATATGTACAATTAGTTACATTGATATTAAGATTCAACCGTTCTGGAAGTAAATAAAAAGATTTTGAAAGATTTATTTACCTCTAGTTCAACAAAAACTTCGGGGAGTGATCCGACTTCACCAAGAACCTGACCAACCAATCTATCAGCACGTGTCAAAGTGGGGTCCATAGTAGTGCCAACACCAATGAGGCCTCCTGGTACAGCAAATTGTAGTTCATTTTGCTCAGCATACAATGAAACTATCCTAGAGTAAATCGGGGTGCATTTGATGTTGCCACTCTCATCTTTAACAACAATCCCAGGACGAACCTCAATGTATTGATTTACCTTCAAAACACCCTGCAAAAAACAGAATATAAAATAAAAACATAATCAAGATTCCTAATCCTGAACTGATTTATTTATCAATAAATAAATCATTAAGGCTCCAAAACAAAATAAGATGAACTCATAATATGCTATTATAAATCTGACACATGCATTTTGTGCCGACAAAAAGCATTTGTACCAGTTCTTAATTAATCTTCATTTTGTTGTTTTAAGAGAACAAAAACATGTGGTTTTATTTTGAAAAAGTAAAGAACCATACTTTGAGAATACTTCCACCAGCAACGCCACCTTTAATTTCATCTACTTCAAACCCAGGCTTATTGACATCAAAAGACCGGATTACAATCATGTTAGGAGGAGAGATAAAGTTCCTTTCTGGAATGGGGATCTTTTTCACAATATACTCGCACACAACGTCAATATTATACTTCAGCTGTGCAGAAACTGGTATCACCGGAGCACCATCAGCAACAGTCCCCTGCAAGTTAAGTGCAGAAAACAGTTTAGCAAATGAATGAATTTCTGACCTAAATGAATTTCTGAAAACAGTTTAACAACTGACCTGAATGAATTTCTGAATTGCTTCATGCTGGTTGATAGCTACATTTTCCTGAATAAGATCAACCTTATTTTGGAGAATAATTATATGTTGGAGCCGCATTATTTCAACAGCAGCCAAGTGCTCTGATGTTTGTGGTTGGGGGCAACTTTCATTGGCAGCAATGAGAAGTAATGCTCCATCCATAATTGCTGCCCCATTAAGCATTGTAGCCATGAGAATATCATGACCCTGTGGGAAATCAAGAAAGAAAAAAAATCTCAGGCAACATCAGAGAAAAATCAGCTACTATTAAGCTCATAAAAAATAGTTCCCTCCTACAATTCCTTTCTTCTATTGGGTAACTTTTTCTCCCAATTAGGATTTTTCAGTGTCCTTCCCCATAAATAATTCATTTTTCCTCTCACCACACCAATTCAGTGTGTTTAATAGAAAACCATCATAGACCCCTCATATCAGGTGAGACTAAACAGATTCAAAACCAATATGAAGGTGGTTCCTCAAAAAGAAAAATCTCTGGAACCACAATTGAACATATTTAGGTTCCGTTTGGATATATAATATATTGATTTCAAATGAAGAGATTGAGATTAAATTGTATAAATTATATGGGAGTTGGCTATTATAGATAGATCAAGAAACCAAAAGGGGAAGACAGAGTAGTTAAGTAGAAGTGTTTTATTATAATCCTTGTACAACTATAACACTTAATATGAAGGATTTCAGATAACTGCTTTTACATTGTCATTCCAAATCCATCATCATCCATTATGGAAAAGATCTCGAACACAATCCAGAAATTTATATCTAAACTATCACATCTAACTTTCAGCTATTATCCTTTAATGATTAGTATCCAAATTCTTTCATTTCAAGTCCATAAATCCAAATGCAACCTTAGGGAATATGCCCTATTCTGTCATTAGCTTTCACTAAACATGCTGAATGATCATATTCTAACCTAGCCAGTAAGGCCGCACAAAAACGTCCACTATTATCTGTTGCTATAAGAATTAACCTCCTTGATTAGGTGGTACAACCGACAAAACTTAAATCCAACAGTCCCGCATATGAGAACTAGAACAAATATACTTAACATCGACTGTAACCACAATGGAAAATTTAATGTCGTAGAGGATAACTGTAACATAGATAAATTTTAAAGACAAGTGCTATGACACAAACATGAATGACAAAAAGAAAGCTACAGGAATTTGCCCAACAAATGGCATTGCTTCCCATATGCCGATTCAAAAAGATAAAATAATATAATGAGGATTGAAGAACAGATAAATGTTATCAAACACCATATTATATTGCACCAGACAAATAAAGCATAATAATCAACTTTCTTTCGGAGATGAGAAATGTACATACACATGCATATATTTATACAAAATCTAGAGCGCACAAATCATTGTCAAGTAACAATACATACATGGATATGTGCATACGAGAGTATATTTAGAGAGATGCTTGATGTAAATAAACAGCATTTACTAAAATTGGCATTGGGCACCTTACCGGGCAATCAACAAAAGATACGTGCCTCAACAATTTCATCCTACAGTTTTCGAACCCAGGCACATCACACATAGGGTTATCTTCTTTTCCACTTCCATATGCCCTGTAAAAAGGTGTTTTTATGTTATATACCATGTGCCAATGAAAATCCAAAGTACGCACACTGATTCTATGGATACCAACTTACTTGTAGCACATGGGCCGAGGGCATCGATCATCTTCACATTTGTATATCTTGGCATTCGCATATCCAAGCTTAATAGTAATATTGCGCTCTAGCTCATTTTTGAAACGAACAGTCTGCAGAAAATTGACAAATCATATAATCATAAAGACCTTGAAATTTATAATGTAGAAATTTCAACCAAGTACTTAAAATCACTTTGGCTCCATCAACTCCTTGGTTAGTCAATTTTCGTGCTTGACAGCTCATGACTTAACAAGCACAACTCTGTCACCAAGAATTAAGGAGTAACAATTGACTTTAGGTAAAACTACTACTAGTTCAAGTTGGAGAAAACTTTAGGTAAAATAACCAATTAATAGAAAGCACACATTCACTGTACTATTTTCCCCTTGATACAATAGTCCATCATGATGTCCATACTAACAAGTAACAAGAAAGAATACAAAAAACAAATTAAGGATTACCAGCTTACTTATTATTTTTTTACCAGCTTTATATTGTTGCTAAATAAGTGGACTACCAAACTACTAACAAGCTGAACTGATGACAAAATCACAAACACAAATAAGCCTGCAAATAAAAACTCTGAGAAGATATGCAGTACAATACAAGGAACAAGCAGTAGAAAGAGAGAAAAATGAATAATTACCTGAACACCAGATATTGCTTTTACAACAGTTGACTTGCCATGAGCCACATGACCAATAGTACCTGCAAAAATAAATTTAACTCTAAATTACTGTCTTCAACCTTAAGCACTTATTATGGAGCATCAATTGAATGTTAATACAGAAAGAAAATTCAAATCCCTAAAAACACCATAATGTTAACTGATGTAAGCTGAAAATAGGTAAAAAAAACTCATGAAGCATGAATTACCAATATTTATTGTAGCCTGACGAGAAATAACTTCAGGTGAGAGTGGATTTAGCTTTGTCACATCCAGCTTACTCAAATCCTGCTCCATCAACCCCTTTCGAGACATCTTGGCTATTCCCAAGGACTTTGTGCTGCAACAGAAGCAAATGTTGGTTTGGTAAGCTCAGTGAGCAAAAAGGAGGACGCGAACTGTGACTCAAAAACATTTACAACCTACATCAAATGTCAACATCAGTTGGCAGAAGAAGTGCTTTATTAACAGCAATAAAAGTCACAAAAGTGGCTACTCAAAGCATGTGCAAGTGCGTGAGTCTGTGTCCATATTCAGTGCATATTCAAAGCAAAGCGCTTTTTAACATACTCACCTATACATGCAATAGTCTCTAAATCGTGAATTCCACTAAGGAGGTGTTCAAATTTATGGATTTAAAATGAAATTTTTGGCACTATTCGTCCAAGAACAATAGCTCAAATTTAAATTTGATAGTTCATATATGGATTTCAATATTGAATTTGAGAGCTTTGTTATGATGAATTTGACACAACCATGTAAAACTAGTTATTTGAAATCCTTCATGCTAAGGGTTGTAGTTCCACAATGGTCCTAACAAAATATTTTTTTCCTATTTCTAATTTATTCAATCTCCTGTACTTTTAAAAATTTAACCTTAAATTCCTTACTCTAAACAGAGGGCACTGTTATAGTAAAGGCAATCAATCCGATACTTATGGCTCACCATAATAGTATTGCAACTCAGCCCTCAATTATACAAGTGTAGTCCTTGGTGTAAATTATTAAAACTATAAAATTAAGAAAATTAATTCCTATAGTTTTGCATATTAAACATGTTAAAAACTTGCCGTTTCATATTTATGTAAGGGTTTGTAGCAGCTCGTTTGAGAAGATCATAAATATTGTTACCTTCCTTTTTGTCCAACCCACCTCCCAACCATGATTATCAAAATTCCAATCCAGATACTATGATTCTATGATCTTACAATCCATTTGGGCACAATTGATCCGGATCGTATAAAAAACCACTTATAGATATGATCTTTCAATCCTGGTAATAGGATCTTATAGGATCGTGGAATCCTTATCCGAATCCAATCCTATCCGATCCAATTTGTAAGCCTTGTTTTGTATTGTATAGTCTATATATTGTAAATTTTATGTTTTTTGTCTATATATCAATTTATCTGGTCCAAATGAATATAAAAAAAATAAAAACTAAAAAAAATGATAGTATTGAATCAAATAAACAAATTAGGAAACAAACATTTAATATAATACCAATTTAAGAAACCTAAATAGTCAAAAAAACAAACTTAGCTTTAGCGAGGTCTAAAGGAGGGTAAGATGATTGCTAGGTAGCACAGGTGTGGGTACGAGTACGGTACAGGTACGCCGATACGGCAAAACTCTAAAAAAGTATGATATGGTACGGTTACGGTACGCTGATATTTTTTATTTTTTATTTTTTTATAATTATGGTTAAAGGATCTAACCTACAAATTAAAATTAAATATCAAAACTAAAAAGAAAACTACAAACTAAAAGACAAATCGTTCTTTTTGCTCATCAAATATTTAAATAACAATTTGGACAGATCTAATATATTGCATATATTGAATAAAATATATATTTCAGTGACAAGTGTGACAAGAACAAGGACACTACAACACCTTTAAATCTAATTCCCATTTTAACCTACAAAGTATCTCTCAATTTTAGTTCATGAAAGACAATGAAACAATAACCAATCATATCCACCCACAACATCAAGCATTGCAAGGAAATTAACCAATGTGGAAACAAACAGATAACTCAACTCAAAACCAATGGTTATGCATCACAAATTAATGCTCTGTTTTTCAATTACAAAACCCCTATCCCTCCCCCCAAAAATAAACTGCTACGAAAGAGAATTTACGGTGTCAAGGGATTTTAATTTGTCATCAAGCTTTACAACCAATATCATATTGCATATATATATGACATATATCAGAAAAAAAAAATAATAAGGACAGATCTTAGTTCAACAAATCTGGACAGATTTTAGTTCAAAAATCTGGACATATATCAAGAAAAAAAAAAGAAAAAAAAAAAAGAGAGAGAGTTCAAGAAAAATGAAGAAGAAGATGAAGGATCAAAGAAAGAGAAAACCAAAGAGGAAGAATCGATCGTTTGCAGCGAAGAAACAGCACAAAAATCTGGAAAGAAAAAATGAAAGAAAGAGGATAAAGAATCGAAGAAGAAAAGGGGAAAGAATCAAAGATGAACTTACCTCTTCAATCGCACCTTCGAAGGAGAGAATCAATCACTAGTACATTCGATTAAACCTTTCAATCGCACCTTCGAAGTGTTCTTCAGACTCTCTTGGGAGTATTTCTGGAAGGAGATGATTGAATAGACATGGAACCCTAGCACCTTCGAAGTTCTTCAGTCTTGGAGTATTTCAAAATGAGATATGGAAGGAGCTGAGATGATCGAATGATAGAGAGAATAAAGAACCCTAATTTTATTTGGTTTCATGTTTTATTTATTACAAAAGAACCTCAGATTTTTATAATTCTTTAAAATAGACACAAAATATTGATCCGGTACCCTTTAATTTATAAAAAATATCGAGTATGTTTGGTTTGGTTTTGAGAGAGTAATTTTTAAAAATTATTATGGAGAGAGAGTTTAGAAATTTTTTTGATTTGTTTGGTTGTGTATTTTGAAAGTAGTTTTGGAGTTTTGGAGTTTGGAATGATTTGATATTTTGTTATGATTTAGTAGATATGTGTGAGAAAAAAAGTGATTGAGAATGAGAGAGGAGAGAGGAGAGAGAAAAAGTGATTGATTGATGTGTAAAAGAGAGAAAATGATTTTGAAAATTGATTTGAAAAAATTACAAACCAAACAAGTTTTTTAGAAATTTTTTAACAAAATCACTCTACAAAGCCAAACCAAACATACCTATCATTTTTTACCCCGGAGTACCCAAAAACGTACCCATGGCGTACCCATCAGTATACTGACCGTATAAAACGTACCCGGTGCGTTTTTGACGTACCCGGTACGCGTGCAGCTGCACGCCGTACCGGTACGTGTACCCGAGAAGTACCCGGTACTTGTACGGCAACATTTTTGGAGTACTCATGCTTCATAGGATGATTGTAACTTTACCCGAATTTTTGGAGAGACAATTTTCGTAACTTGAACCCATTCCACTAGAGATGCTAATAACAAACTTTATCATTCGGTTAAGCCGCTCTTTTAACTTCTCAATCTATTTTCATATCTGACTTTGTTAAATATTATTTCTTAACTTTTTAAATATTGTCATCGAGTTTTCTATTGTATAATATTATATTTACATTTTATATGGAGTATTATATTTTTCATAATATCTTCACTTCTTTTTAGTAAAATATAGGCTTATTTTGTGTATATTTTTTAAGAAAAATTTATTTAAATTAAATTATTACGTAATTTGTCTTTTTTAGTAGGATCTTACAATTCTCGATCTGATTCTACAATCCGATCCTATAAACACCTCCAACGATCCAACGTAGGATCCTAATTTTAACAACCTTGCCCCAACAGACCACAAATGGGAGGGAGAGGGAATAGGACTTTTCCCAGTTTGTGTTTGTTTTCTTAAATAATGGACCTAGTTACTCATTGAAGAAAAATATTCTTTATGTTATTGTTAGTATTGCGACATACGGAAAGGCTAGAAATATCTTTACACTACAAGGGAGTCTATGCTATTATGGAAAATTAGAGGAAGTTATGGTAAGAAAATAAATTATCAAGATTGGGGCTGTTAAAATAAATATCATCAATATCCCTAAAAGCAAGACATTGCTCTCTCTCTCTCTCTCATCGAAAAGCATCTGATGGCTCCCGCCTGCTACACATGTTTATTATCATACTTTGATTTTTTTGTGTGCTATTTTCAATTTGCTTCAAATTGATGTATTTGTTTGTTATTTTAGAGTTATTTTCTAGGAGGTCAGTTAATTTTGAGCATTTGATTTGCCAATGTTTTAGTTCAGATTACATAAAACCAGTTTCTTTTTATTAGTAACCTGATTTTATTAGTTGAATATATGACGTGTTCCCATAGAAAACATAATAATCTGATGCCTCTAGTTCAAGCATAGAAGTGTCTAATCACCTATATAGTTAGTAAAATTGTTTTGTGTGCATATATGAATAGATGTACAATCCATTTTTTCCAGCGGCAAGCATTTTCTACATTTTTTGGCATTTGGTACAATGAAAAATAAAATCAACAGAAAACATTTTACATGATCAACAAAAATGAGCTTATTTCAACAAAACAATAATTTTAGCTCTTTAAAGGCGGAAACATTTTCCATACCTAACAAGGCAAACTAAAGTCTTGCCAAAACAACCACCACAAGTCACCACCATTGTCGCCACCAACCCCCTACCACTAGCACTAACCCCACCACAATTCCTCCAAAACCGTCGCCGCCACTCCCACACCTTAACACTCATCTACCGCGGCCACACCAGCCAACCACTAGCACCATCATTTTCGGAGTTGCAACCAAATACTTGACGGGCCGAAACAAGTGCAACTTTATTGTTGCAAATATATGAAGCATGATTTTTACCACATTTTTGTAAAGTAAATTACAATCTTCCAAATTTTGGTCTAATTTAAGTTTTACTCTTATTTCTTTCTTTGTCATATTTTGTACTTCATTTCCCTTCCTTTTTTTCCTTATTTGACAATTTATGTTTTTTAAATTTTGCGATGTTAACTGTGATTGAATACTACATATTCTCTACTTCATAACTTCTCTCTTCTTGTTTTTTCTTCTCACCAATGATCTTGTGGTCTAGTGGCATCACCCCAACACTTCCACAGGGGAGGTTAGGGGTTCAAGCCGTGCAAAGGGGCATGGGAGTTTAGAAGGGCTAGGGTATTAGGAATGTTTGGGAGATTTCGCCAATCAAAAGAAAAAAATAAAATAAATAAATAAATAAAACTTTTTTTTCTCATTCACTATTAGGCTGTTGATGAAATATAATTTTGGATAGATTAATCTCAGCTAAGTTTGTAGTTGGCATGGCTGTAATTAGGGTTGCAATCCTCTATGTCATTTCATGTTTGGTTGGGGGTGGACACACAAGGTTCTAATAACGTCACTTATTGTGACTGTTAATTATAAAAATACAACTTACCATGTATAAATTTGAAGTTACTGTTAAAACAAAGTTGCAATCAACATTGATCATAAACATAGAGTTGCATTAAATTTCTAACGTAATGCTGCTAGATAGCAATATATTGATAAGGGGGCATGGAATATTATTTTAGATTTTGTGGAGGATTTATTATCTTAGTCTTTCTTTAGGGGCCTGATTTTTGTATTCTTTGTATCTTCTTGATGCTTTTCTATCAAAGATCGCATATTTATCAAAAAAATATATATATAAAAATTATTTTAGGAGAATCTGTTAATTTATGTTTGTGCCTGATAATTGCCATTAACTTCTTTCATTTGTAATATTTATATTTGAAATTTCCTCTGCAAAACTACATGATGGGATTCAAAATTATGTTGTATCACTACTTTTAAGTCATGGGCTTAAAAGAATGGGCATGATATGTACATGGCCAGACGAGATACAACAAAAAATAGTTTTTATATATTTTTATTTGTTAATTTTTATCCAGAAACAGCCAAAATTATTAAAAACATCAACACATTCAACATAAAAAAATAAATAAATAAAGAAAATTAAAAACTATCAATTTGTAATTCAAACATCATTCATCAACTTTATTTTCATGATATCTCAACTCAATCCAAGTCTTATAACACCTAATTACGTAAAGGGTTCAATGCAATTCTTGTCTTATAAGAGTTAGAATAGAGATGCAGCTTAAATCAATAAAGAATTAAGCATATACAAATTCATATCGACTCATCGGAACTTGAGAGATTTTGTTGTAGACGATACAGATAGAGAGAGAAAGACAGCTTGAGTTAGACTTTGCGTACCAATTTCACACTTTTCTCTTCCTGTACTTTCTGTTAGTACGTATAAGCTATTCGACCAGCCCCAAAATTGATTTCGATTCAAGAATGGCCCTAAAGTAAGAAAATGAAAGAGATTCAGATATATATATATATATAGAGAGAGAGAGAGAGACAGAGAGAGAGTCACCTGAGGACTGAGGGCCTAGAGAGAGATAAAGAGACGCAGCCGCAGTGAGAGATTCCAGAGAAGAGAAGAAACCCTAACAGTGCGATTTGAATAGAAAAGAGGATTGATTTAATAAAATAAAATAGGATTGTTTTAATAAAATAAAATAATAAATAATGGAATTTGTGTTCTTTGGCACTAAAAGTAAAAAAAAAATAAAAAATATTTGGTAGTTGTAAGGTTTGAACAGTTCGAATGTATTTAAACAAGAACATTTTATCTTCAAAATGGTATCGTTTCAATACATTCAAATTATGAATTTTTAGGTCATCAAGAATTACTGTAAAAGTAATTATATATATATATATATATCTTGATGAACTAATATTTCATTTTGGAAATTGGAAATTCATTTTATCACTTTGATTATCCAATTGTTAAAATTAGATTTTGAATTTTTAATTCATATATTTTTTTTAATGATTTTTTAAAATATTTTGATCATTTTTTATTTTTATTTTTAAATACATCTCGTCTAGATATATTTAAGGAAAAATTAGTCTAAGGTCGCTCTCTCATTTTTAATAATGAAAGAGATCCACAATATTATTTTTTGATGTCTAAGGTCCCTGAATCCACACCCATATATCAGATTAGAGAAATTTGACTCTCTCTCTTTTTTCAATCATTATCACCATGTCTCTCTTATTTCTGGCTTAAACTGAGTGAGAAAGTAATCTTCGAATTCTAGAGAGAGAAAGTGGCCATGGCGACCTCGCTTCTCTCTCATCTTGTAGCTCCAGCCATCACCACCGACAACCGCGAACTATCTACTGCCATTAGCATCCCGAAGAGCTCTTTCATTCACGGTATCAAGCTCTATTTCGCTCCATCTGCGACAAATTCAAGAGCGAGCTCAACTCGAAGATGGTATTTTAGGTCTCCGAGGTCTTCAAAGCCTCTTGACCATGTTTTGAAGTGGTTTCGAGAGGAAAACCTCAAAAAAGGATGTGAGTCCTCAATTTGAACACACTGTTCTCTATTTCAGTATTGTGCTTTGTTTTACGCTTTTCGTTCTAGCTTTGGCTGCATAGTTTGCTTTCTTGCTGACTAAATTTGGGTTTATAATATCTCAAAAACTTGAAAACTAGAGCTCCGTTGAAATACGGGGTTTCTTTTTTATATTCATGGATAGTTGAGCAATTAGATCTGTTTGGGAATTAAGAAAAGATTATGTTGTGTTCTCTCGTTCTTGTGAATCATGGAACACATTTTGTCTGAGGTTTATGATTTTCAACCAGAAAAGATTGTGAGGGGGAATTTCTGTGAGTTAGAGAGGGGGATTTTCTCTGAGTTAAGTGAATTTCTCTGGATTGGAATGAGATTTTCTCTGGGTTTGAGTGAATTTTTCTGGGGTGGAGTGGGGAATTTTTCTGGTTTTGAAGAATTTCTCTAGAATTTCTCTAGTGAGATTTTCTCTGTGAAGTCGAATTTTCTCTGGATTGAAATTTTCTCTAGTTGTTCAATTTTCTCTATATTAAAATTTTCTCTAGTTGTTCAATTTTCTCTGGAATGAACTTTCTTTAGTTGTTCAATTTTCTCTGGATTGAAATGTTCAATTTTCTCTAGATTGAAATTTTATCTGGTTTGAAATTTTCTTTGTGATGTGTCCAGAGAAATTTGAAATTTTCTCTATTGTGTCCAGAGAAATTTGGAATCATAGAGAAATTTGGAATTTTCTCTGTGATTTATCCAAAAAAATTCTCTGGATCGAATTTTCTCTAGATCGATGTTGAGGGACCTTAGACATTATGAAAATATTAAGTATCTCTTATACTATAAAATCTTAATATTAGGGACCTTAAAAAAAATCTCCTATATTTAAATAGTAAAAAATTATGAATAAATCTATAAAAAAAATCAATAAACACAACAAAAAAAAAATGTACTATACTGCATAATAGAAAATTGTTTAAAATATTAAATAAAGTTACTGAGTATAAAAAAAATACAAATTTAAAATTTAAAATAATTTTGAAAACTGCATAATAACCAAACAATAAATACATTTATTTTACCAATTTTAAAATTTTTAAAAAACATTTGAAGTCTCATTTAATACCAAACAAAAAAGGGAGCTTTTTTGATAAATTCATTTTCTAAGAGTTTTATTCCATCCAACCCATATTTTTTTTGACTATTCCATTAGGTCCAATTTGAGATAAGAAGACCAAAATACCCTTTTCATCTATTTATGTTTCATTTAGTTCACATTATTTTCTTATATTTCAATAAGTCCTATGGGTGACACAATTACCAAAATACCCTTAATGTGAATGTTCACACCGTCAACGTAAATGTTCATATCGTCAATGTGTAGGGGACCGGCCCATGTCGATCCTCGTGGGTGCCCAGAAAAATTCGAGTCGGGCCGGGCCGGTCCACAGGCCAAAAAAATAGGCCCGGCTCGACCTGTTGATAATATGAATATTCACATTGACAAGTTAACATTCACATTGATAGGAGTGTAAAATTGGCCTGCGGCTCGTGGGCGGCCCGAAACCAGCCCGCCGCCCAAGGCGGGCCCGGACCGGCCCGTTCACAATATGAATATTCACATTGACATATTAACATTAACAATAACATTGACAATAGTGTAAAATTGGCCCATGACCCGTGGGCAGCCCGAAGCCTGGGCCCGGGTCGGGGCGGGCCCAGCTCAGTCCGGCCCATTGACAATGTGAATATTCACATTGATATGTTAACATTCACATTGATAGGAGCGTAAAATTAGCCCGCGGCCTGTGGCTGGCCCGAAACCCGCCCGCGACTCGTGGGCTGCCCTGGGCGGGCCCGGCCCGACCCGTTGATAATGTGAATATTTACATTGATATGTTAACATTCACATTGATAAGAGTATAAAATTAGCCCGCGTCCCGTGGCTGCTCGAAACTAGCCTACGGCCCGTGGGCGGCCCGGGGTAGGCCCGGCCCGGCCTGTTGACAATGTGAATATTCACATTGACATGTTAACATTCACATTGATAAGAGTGTAAAATTGACTCGCGTCCCATGGGCGGCACAAAGCCCGTGGGCGGCGCGGGGCAAGCCCGGTCCGGCCCGTTGATAATGTGAATATTCGCATTGACATATTAACATTCACATTGATAGGAGTGTAAAATTGGCCCGTGGCCCGTGGGCGGCCTGAAACCCGCCCGCTGCCCAGGGCGGGCCCGGCCCGGCTCGTTGACAAAATGTGAATATTCACATTGACATATTAACATTAACATTGATAAGTGTGTAAAATTGGCCCGTGACCCGTGAGCAGCCCGAAGCCCGGCCCCCGGCCGGGGCGGGCCCGGCCCATTGACAACGTGAATATTCACATTGACATATTAACATTCACATTGATAAGAGTATAACATTAGCTCGTGTCCCGTGGCTGCCCGAAATACGCCCACGGCCCGTGGGCGGACCGAGGCGGGCCCGGCCCGGCCTGTTGACAATGTGAATATTCACATTGACATGTTAACATTCACATTGATAAGAGCGTAAAATTGACTCGCGTCCCACGGGCGGCCTGAAGCCCGTGGGCGGCCCGGGTTTGGGTCCGGGCCTACCCCGGGCCGCGGGCGAGTTTCGGGCAGCGGACAAATTTTACACTCCTATCAATGTTAATGTTAACATGTCAATGTGAATATTCACATTGTCACGGGTCGGGCCAAGCCCGCCTCGGGTTGCGATGAGGCTTCGAGTCGCCCACGGGCTGCGGGCCAATTTTACACTCCTATCAATGTGAATGTTAACATGTCAATGTGAATATTCACATTGCCAACGAGCCGGGCCCGCCCCGGCCTGAGGTCAGGCTTCGGGCTGCACACGGATCACGGGCCAATTGTACACACTTATCAATGTGAATGTTAACATGTCAATGTGAATATTCACATTGTCAATAGGCCGGGCCGGGCCCACCCCGGGCCACCCACGAGCCGTGGGCGGGTTTCGGGCAGCCACGGGACGCGGGCTAATTTTACACTCCTATCAATGTGCATGTTAACATGTCAATATGAATATTCACATTGTCACGAGTCGGGCCAAGCCCGCCTCGGGCTGCGGTCGGGTTTTGGGCCGTCCACGGGCTCCGGGCCAATTTTACACTCTTATCAATGTGAATGTTAACATGTCAATGTGAATATTCACATTGTCAACAGGCCGGGCCGGGCCGGGCCCGCTCCGGACAGCGGGCGGGCTTTTGGCCGTCCATGGGCCGCGGGCCAATTTTATACTCTTATCAATGTGAATGTTAACATGTCAATGTGAATATTTACATTGTCAACAGGCCGGACCGGGCCCGCCCATGGGCCACGGGCGGGTTTCGCGCCACCACGGGACCGGGGCCAATTTTACACTCCTATTAATGTGAATGTTAACATGTCAATGTGAATATTCACATTGTCAACGGGCCGAGCCGGGTCGGCCCGCCCTGGACTGCTGTCCAGTTTTATACTCTTATCAATGTGAATGTTAACATGTCAATGTGAACATTCACATTGTCAACAGGTAGGGCCGGGCCCGCCCACAGCCCGTGGGCGGGTTTCGGGCAGCCATGAGGTGCGGGCTAATTTTACACTCCTATCAATGTGAATGTTAACATGTCAATGTGAATATTCATATTGTCAACGGGCCGGACCGGGCCGCCGGCGGGCTTTTGGCCGCCCATGGGCCGCAGACCAATTTTATACTCCTATTAATGTGAATGTTAACATGTCAATGTGAATATTCACATTGTCAATGGGCCGGGCCGGGCCCGCCCCGGGCCGTCCATGGACCGCGGGCGAGTTTCGCACCGTCACGGGACGGGGGCCAATTTTACACTCCTATTAATGTGAATGTTAATATGTCAATGTGAATATTCACATTGTCAACGGGCCGGGCCGGACCTGGTCGGGCCCGCCGTGGGCTGCTGTCCAGTTTTATACTTTTATCAATGTGAATGTTAACATATCAATGTGAACATTCACATTGTCAACAGGCCGGGCCCGCCCACAGGTCGTGGGCGAGTTTTGGGCAGCCACGAGGCGCGGGCTAATTTTATACTCCTATCAATGTGAATGTTAACATGTCAATGTGAATATTCACATTGTCAACGGGCCGGACCGGGCTTTTGGCCGCCCATGGGCCGCGGCCCAATTTTATGCTCTTATCAATGTGAATGTTAACATGTCAATGTGAATATTCACATTGTCGACGGGCCGGACCGGGACCGCCCCGGGCCGGCCATAGGTCTCGGGCGGGTTTCGCGCCGCCGCCACGGGACGGGGGTCAATTTTACATTTCTATTAATGTGAATGTTAATATGTCAATGTGAATATTCACATTGTCAACGGGCCGAGCCCGCCCCGGCTCGCGGCCGGGTTTCGGGCAGCCCACGGGCCAATTTTACATTCCTACCAATGTGAATTTTAAAATATGAATGTTCACATCATTAAATTGCTAATCGTTCAAAAAATATTTATAAAGGTATCAAAATTAAATATAAGGGCATAAGTGTCCAAGAAAATAGTGTAAATCAAGAAAATGGACTTTAAGGAATAAAACTATACATACATGGGACTAAATGGGTTAAAAAATTCCTTCATGGACTTCTTGGATTAAAACACTTCTAAATTGGACTTATAAATAAAAATCCCAACAAAAAAATAGGGTTTCAAATCCATTCCGTTTATTTTCATTTACCTTTTTTTTTTTTTTTTTTTTTTAACAAATATTTGATTCTGAACATAAGATCAAATAATAGTAAAATAATAACATAGTGGTAACATTTTTGTAATGAATTAGAGGTAGAACCTGTGAATTTGAGAATTTTAAATGAACTCTAATCTAATTAACAAAATTTTAATTTTACTGAAATTAATCCTAATATATAGTAAATAAATAATTAAATTAATAATAAATAAATAGATATAACAATAAAACTAACGAGAAGAATGAAATCAAGGTTATAAAATCTATACTTAGGCATACATAATAATTTCCAACAAAATTTGTTTGTGTGGGGGCATACTTTTGTGAATGACAATACGTGGCCAAGGTGGCACCGAAGTTTCAGCCGAGGTGCCACGTGTTCTGGTCATGGCGCCGAGGTGATCTCGGTTAGGCCGAGATTATCTGCGAAGATACCAGAATCCGAGGTGAACAGATAAGCTATAAGAGTCCTAGAATAAGGAAGGACCTCAGCCTGGATAAGAATAAAGCTCTTAGGGAGTTCATCTTTATTTATTAGAAAGTCCAGGATGAGCATTGAGCCAGAGTCCAAGAGAAGCTAGGCTTCTAGAGAAATCAGGTTAGTGTTGGCTATAAAAGTAAGGCACTCTCGTGGGTCTAAAGTACGCTTTTTGTATTCTGGTTAGTGAGTTAAGCACTGTTTGCTATCTTTGAGAGATAATTGAGTACTGACTTGATCGTCGGAGTGCCCCCGGGTGGATGAACCACCGTCGGATTCTTATCTTTCTGTGGCAGGTTGTTCGGGCTTAATCTATTCTGCCGGTGCTTTCTAGCTGAGTACCTGCTAGGCAATGTGGCCAGAAATCAGCACCCACAATTTGGTGCCGTCTGTGGGAAAGAAAAGAGAATAGATGGCCAACAACGGACAGAAAGATAAGATTGGGGACGACATCCCTACTGTAAGTGGCAAACATATTGATCCTAACGTAGAGGAAGAGAACTGCAATGAAAAACCCCGGGAGCAAAATCCTGGGGAGAAAGATGCCGGCAAAGAGGAAGACATGCCAAAGAAGGCAGACCGAGGCGAGTATTACAACAAAAGCGACCTCCAGGTATAGAAAGATAGATGCTTGAGGAGGGACGGCAAGATGAAGGAGATGGCAAACAAATTGGCGGACCTGCAATCGGTTGTCAATTTCATGATGCAGAACAACGTCATGCAACCACCGTTCCCATTAGAGAACATGCCGATTCCAGCAGCAAAGAACGATGCCTAGAAAGGGGGGCAAAAAGCAATCCCCGCAGTCCCCCAACATGACAGGGCGAGGGAGCATTCTCATCGGCCTTCACGGGAGGTCGGAAGAGGAGAATCGATGAGAATAAAGTTTCAAAAGACACTTCGTGCTAAAGAAGCCTATGCCAAGGAACATCGGCTTGTTCAAGGGAAGGAGCTTTGTTTTAACACGACAAATGGATGGAGGTTCAAGAGGACTCACAATGACACCAGGAGCAGCGCATCCAAAAGGCTGAAGTCCGTCAACACCCGAGCTCCTTGACGGACTAAGGAGAATTTAAGAGACTACCTACAGAGGAAGCGACAAGATGCCGAGGTCACATCTCCGGTTAAGTCAAGAACACCGTTCTCAGTAGAGCTAGACAAGTTTGAGTCCCCGAAAAGATTCCATATGCCGAGATTCCAGATATACGATAGTAAGCCTGATCCTAACTTCCATGTCGGCTTGTACCTGAACTCAATGGCACTATACATCGGAAACGAACCACTGCTGTGTAAGTATCCCCTTCGTCCTTTGGGGAAATCGCATTAGACTGGTTTCAAAAGTTACCAAAAGGAACTGTGAAGAGTTGGGAAAGCCTGGCCGAGATGTTCGTGGCCAGGTTTGTGACAAACAAACTGCAGCCATTGAGGGTAGACTCCTTGATGGCTCTGAGAATTGGCGAGGATGAAAGCCTTAGGGCTTATTCCCAAAGGTATTATGAAGTGTTTAATCGAATACCAAGATACAATCAAGAATCGGTGGTCGTTTCTTTTAAGAACGGCCTGAACGATGACTGCCTGCTTCGAAAGTCACTGACAAAGACGCTGCCCAAAAGTATGGAGGAACTCATAGCCAGGATCGAGAAATATATAAGAGTCGAAGAAGACACGCCAAGGACAAAGGCGTCGAAGCAAGAAAAGAGAAACGGCTCGCAGAAGTGAGGTCGAGGAAATACTGGATATAACAGGCAAGAGACAGGGCTAAAGGCTGCAGAAGCAGTCACCACAGTGTTCCGGATCCCGGTCTACAAAGTCCTAGAGAGAATCAAGAACCAACCTTACTATAGAGCGCTAGAGAAAATCCCTGGCGAATTTATGGGAAGGAGCCTAGGGAAGCATTATGCCTACTACAATGAGGATGGACACCTGACTCAGGAGTGCAGAGCCCTAAAAACACACTTAGAAGACCTTGTCAGACAAGGCCACTTGAGGGACCTGGTGGATGAGGCCAGAACAAGGGAAGAACAGGCAAGGTTGCCCCAAGCACCAGCAGTAACACCCCCACCAGCACCGCAACCACAAGCAGAAGGACCTCGGGTGATCAATGTGATTCACTCGAGGGTCAATGAGAACGAGATACGGGGAGAGACTCAGAGGGTAAAACACTCACAGCACGTGTTTCATGTCCAGCAAAAAAGGCCTAGGGCAGGCGATTGCCAAAAACCAATGGTATCTTTTACTGAGGCTGACCTAGACAAGGTGCAGCATCCACACGATGATACTCTGGTGATATCCTTGAAGATTGGAGAGTGCCAGGTAATGCGCATTCTAGTTGACCAAGGCAACTCTTGTGACACCATGTATGTCAGATGTTACAAAGAGCTCGGCCTTCACCAAGACGATCTGGAACAGTCCAACAGTCCAATGGTCGGGTTCAATGGGACGCTGACATGGCCCTTGGAGGCAATAAATTTGGAGGTACAAGCAGGCACTAGGAAAGTGAGCACAGAGTTTACAATCATTGACATCCCCTCACCTTACAACATTATTTTGGAAAGACCGTGGTTGCACGCAATGAGGGCTGTTCCCTCAACATTGCACCAACTATTGCAGTTCCCGACGGAGCAAGGAATTGAAGAGATCAGAGGAGACCAGGTACAGGTGAAGAATTGCTTAATGGCAACAATGAAATCCACCTGCACCACACAAGAAGCAAAAAGAGCCGAGATTGAGGACGAGGACAAGAAGGTCCTGGACAACGTCGGCAAAGAACTGGTTAAGAAAAGTGAAGAAGCCCTGAAGAAAGTTCTGGTCCGACAAGATGATGAGGAGCGCTTCTTCCTTCTTAGCTCAGGTTTAGCCGAAGAAGAAGAAAGGGAGTTGCAAGCATTCTTACGAGCAAACATAGAGGTGTTTGCCTAGACGCCATACAAGATGCCTGGCATTGACCCTGAGGTCACTTACCATAGACTGAATGTAAACAGGTCGGCTAAACCTGTCATCCAACGAGCTAAAAGGCCGACATTGATGCATATTGACGCAGTAGAAGAGGAAGTGGATAAACTGCTAGAGGACAGAGCCATTCGAGAGGTAAACTACCCAACACGGTTATCAAACACAGTTGTTGTGAAGAAGAAAAATTAGAAGTGGAGGGTCTGCGTGGACTTCACTAGCTTGAATAAAGCATGTCCCAAAGTGTAGACACCCCATTTTTGACCGTCCTCAAGACTTGGACGTCACTGTTTGAACACTCGGTGATTATCCATGTTTGTGTTCGTTTGGAGTTCCCGGAGGTCTCGGTTGCGCGCCTTGCCTCAGGATCCCCGAATTCGACCGTTAAGTGTCCGGTTTTGCACCAAACACTTGCATCTTGCCTTGGAGGGGCAGGGAATACCTTGTGAGGCATCCCCACACACCACCGACAGTAGCTTGAGGCCACTGGCTGGTTTTTTTGCCTCCATCGGCACTATAGTTTGCCGGTCGGCATACTTTTATGCCGGTCGGCACTTTTTGTTGCCGGTCGGCACTAAATTTTGTCAAAGTGACATTTTTAGGCAGCCGACCACTATTCATCCACTTTGTGGAGATATTTTGTGCCAGCTGTGATAGCTGGCACCAACTCTGCCTCCCTCCATACACGTGTATGGAGGGATTGCCCTCTAACTAAGCTTGTTGTATAAGCTTTGCAAGAGGGGCCTCTATAAGAGGAGGCCTCTCCTCTTTGATCTTGGTTAGCAAAAATTAGGGCAAAAACCAGAGCATAGAGATATAGATATACCCTATCTCTATATCTCCCTCTCTCTCTCCCTTTGTGTGTGTTTCCTTGGCCTAAAGGTGAGTTTTACCTTACTTTTGCACCATTACACACACTATTACACATAGCTCCGAGATTGAGGGACTTGGGGGGTTGTTTCTTGAGTTTTTGGACTGATTTTGGTCAAAAGAAGAGGGCTAGACCATTTGTTCTTCAAAGGTTCTTCAAGGGTGAGCATCTTGCTTTATATTCCCCAAATTTGCAATAGATTTTTACCTATCTTGCTTGCTGTATTAGCTCTTGTGTATAACATAAAAAAGGCTTGTATTTTCATGCTTTAGAACTTTGATTAAGGTTGTTGTGTAGTTTGAGTGCAAACTCACCTTGCTAGGCCTTATTTGGTCCCTTTTATTGCCTCTTTGATAGGGCTTTGTTTGCTTGAGTGTGTTGGCCTTTTCACCACCAAAAACCAGTGGTTTTTCAGTATTAAAAAGGATGGTTTGAGGTCTTGCATAGGGGAGGGACACCCCTCTCCCTTCATTGTTTTGTTCCCTTGCCTTTTGGCTCAAAAGGGTAGCATGTGTGCTTGATCGTTTTTGGCCTCATTTCAGAATTTTTTTGGGTGTTTTAGGTCATATTTAACCTCTGTTTTGGGCCGGATTTGTGCCTCCTTGCATGCTTGTAGGACTTGCTTTGTATTGCTCCATTTTGCTTAGAAATGCATCTCAAGATTAGGCTATGATTTTTGCATGTGTTGGCTTGGTTCCATGAAGATGTTAGCATTATTTTTCCATGCTTAAGGTCTGTTGGCTATCAACTTGGCCATGCTTGACATGTTTGTTATGGTTACTTTGCATTTTGGCTTGAAAGCTTTGAGCATGTTGACCTCTAGCATGCATGGTTGTGATCATCCTCATGATTTGGCATCACTTAGGATCACTTTTCAGCCCAAGAATCATGCTTGTATGTGTGCATGCATAACCTCTTTCATGTCTTGAGGGTGTGCCCTTTTATGCCTACATTTAAGCCTTGGTGCATTTGCCTTCTTAGAAGCCACCTTAGCTGCCATATTAGGAGGGTTTGGAGTCCCTTTTTGCATGAAAATATTCTATTTTTATTTGTTTTAATCATGCCATGAGTGGTCATGTTGATGAGAGTGAGTGTCTCCCTTTTTGTGCCTTAACCGTAGGATTTTTGGCTTGCTTGTTGGCATGAACATTTGTCCACCTATCGGACACTTTTTGCCACTGTTTTGGGGTGGGTTAGGGTCTGCCACTTCATGGCTTAAAGCCCTCTTGCATGCTTATTTCATGTTTATCACATAATTGCTCCATTAAGTCATGTTTCATGTTGATCCCATTGCTCAAGTGGCCTTGATTTGCATTGCATTTGCACCTTGCATGCTTGGCATTACACATTTGTCATGTGGGTCGCATAGTACTTGTTGTGCCTTGCATCTTGGTATCATGTCGCATTTTGAGCCGTGTTTGCATAACATGCATTACATTACTTGGTTTGGGGTGTCAAACCAAGTTTGGGAATCAAGGGACATTCATACTTCAAGTGATGTAATGTGCCTTGATTCTCGGTCACCGAGGCCTTTGACTCCAACTTGATAAGGCTTTGGATCTCATTTGTTTGTTGCATGCATCTTTATATCAAATGGCAAATTTGATTCTTTGAGCCACCATGCACCATTGATGGCTCGAGAATCGAAGGACATGCTTCTTTGAGTCCAAAACATGATAGGAAGCATGACAATGCTCACATATGCCTGAAACCTCCATGCCATGCACTGCCTATTCTGTTTGCTGTCAAAACTGTCTTCTGCAGGAGGTTTATGCCGACCGGCAGAATTTAGTGCCGACCGGCAATATCTGAACGGCCGGTAAATCAAATTAGTGCCGATGGAGATCCTAGAGTGCCGGTGGGGATTCTGTCCGGTCGGTGGTGCTCTGCAATGTGTAAGGAACCTGCTCCAGGACTTTGGCAATTTTCAGAAAGACAGAGCAGGACAAACAGAGGTGGCAGGGGTATGGTACGGGTTTTTTTTGGGCAAGCCGAGTTCCGAGCACGCGTCGTTCGCGCATCCCGAGGCAGAGGCTGCGGCCACCCTCTTCTTTCTTTTACATTCTTTCTTTCAATTAGAAATTCTGTAATAATTTTATTCGCTTATCATTTGGACTGTAATATTAATTCAAACCCTCCGAGTGAGGGTAAATATGTAATAAGTGTGTGTGCGTGTGATGTATGTCTTCCAACCCCACTTCTTTCTTCCCTTTTATTTACCTGCTTATGATGGTAGATTAGGGCACATTTATTTTAGCATACCTTATGCTATGCATGCGTGCATTCATGCATTTGTTGACATGCATTAGGCTCGGTACATCACGCTAACTGCATTCGTACTTCAATTCAAAAATTGACTATGTGATAGTTGATCGCATTTCATATGCCATGTTTAGGGCTAGCCGAGCCTGCCTAGATCGCATTTTGCATGTGATGCATTAGCCACTTTTAACATGAACTAGGACATGCATGTTTGCTAACTAGTTTACTGTTTTGGCACGGAGTACGATGTAAGTATTTTTGCTTTAGCATCCAGCATGCGTGTGAGTGTTGCCATGACAGTATGCTTGCCATGCGGCTAAGTGCTTATATGAGATAAACTATTTGAATGCCTGTGGGTGAAGGTCGAATTGCTTAAATTGGAAGAATGCATTAAAACTGCGATTTTTAAGCCCACTAGATAGTGGCAAAACCATCTTTTCCAAAAGCCCACTTGAAGGTGGCAAAACCTGCATTTTAGCCTACTTACGAGTAGCAAACCATTTTCAAAACAAACATGAAATGTTTTGTTCCAATTTGGGCGATTTGGTCTATACTTGTTTGCTGCGCGCATAACATAGTAATTCTAGGCTAATAACCGGTTTAAGAACACATAAAGTTTTCAAAAACGGATATCACGGTTAGTAGAGGCCGGTCTTCGGACCGGGCGAAAGGGGGTGCTCATAGCTGACCTTCCCCGATCGTACCCAAGCTCCCGAGCCGAGACAACTCCGGTGATGACGGACATGTGGCCTTCGGCACCGAGTCAGGGTTTCCTAAATTTCCCCATTTTAAAAATATTTAGGTGGCGACTCTGTATCTGGCAAAGCAGTCCATGTTTGGCACTACTTTTTCAAAAAATCAGTTTCTCAAAACGATTTGCCAGATTTGGACTCTTTGGTTCAGATTAAGAACCGTGACACAAATCGAGTCCGAACTGTAGCACGAGGTCCCACGCGGGCGCTGCTACAGTTTCTGGCGACTCTGCTGGGGATTTTAGAGAGCTTGACTCGAACTCGTGATATCCTGTTTTGATTTCGCTTATGTGTTTCTTTGCATTGCATGTGCATTGGTGCGCCTAGGAACACAGTGTTTGCCATCTGCCATTCCTGAACGGTTTGCCGGAGGCTTGTCTTGTCAAGACATGTCCATAAGGCTGATCGGCTATGGGCTCTGACAGCATGGGAACACAAACCCCGGTTTACCGGGGTACCCTTTTGACCATTCGACTTAGTGCATATTCGGAATCCATAGTGACCATTCCAAACTAGGACAGGTTGCTCACCCGATGTTAGGTTGTTTGAAACCGCTGTGTGCGTAGTGAAACCCTAGCTCCTGACAAAATAGGACAGGGAAACCCTACCCCAACATAGGGGTGTTTTGGCTCTCTCTTACTTGCTATGTGCTTTTAGAGTGTATCTCTATAGGAACGCATATACCAGTTTGCAAGTCTGGGTATCAGGCCTGTGGGCATCAGCATCAGCGTTTTGAGAATCAGTTATATCTGCGGGTATCCGGATTCAGTTTTGGGGACAGTGATTCTGAGGAACAGTGATCAGTAATAAAGTACAGTTGGTCGGCTACGCCCGTGTTTGATCAGTTTGGGCTGAAATGCTGTCTGTTTTTCCTTTGAAGGTTCAGAGAGTCAGAGAGGTGGTACAGAATAGCCAGTGTTCCCCCTTTGCTGAGGCGGGACTTATGATGGCGCAGAATTCAGAAGAGACTGTGGTTATGACAGCCACATTAGGTCAAGGAATCAGTTTGCAGGGCGAGATCGATGGTGGTGCACCACATTCGCCCAGGTTGCCTGTTGCGCACCCGGTCTGGGCCTCCCAGCTATACCAGGCTCGAGAGCCTACTACATTTGAACTGATGAGGATGATCGAAGATCTTCAGAGAACTGTGGCAGATCTGGCCTTTGGGGTTTTGGCCCCATCATCAACCACATCACGTACCAGGGAGTTCATGTCTAAAGGCTCCCCAACTTTGGGACGGGTTGCATTGGAAGAAGGCCGATCTCTTGACAAAGTGGAAGCGACTGGTAAGAACAAGGTAGGAGCAGGCAATGGTCCCCATGAACACCTTCAGTGGGATATTGAGGCTTTGAAAGCTGAGGGACTGAACAAAGAGCCAGTCCTCGCAGTTGTCACAAAAACTGTGGATGACACTTTTGCCACTCAGAATGAGAGCAGTCTGAATCAAGGGGCAAGCCGGGAGAAGCGCCTTTGTACCAGGAATGTTCCCCTCAGCCCTAATCCCGTGCTCGGAATAGATCAGCAAACCCAGTCAGCGCCTGCCAATCCCTTTGCTGGTGCATCCAGTAAAACTCCACAAACCTCAAAATATCCACCTCGAGGCCAGAGGGTGTTCGCACCACTGTACATGTCTCTATCAGCGGCCTTTAGGATCTTGATTAGAGAGGGGAATTTGAAACCCTTGGAGCCGCGACCACTGCCAGATAGACTTCCTTCCTCCCATGATCCGACCAAGTACTGTGCCTTTCATCAGCAAGTCGGCCACGTCACTGATGGTTGTTTCCGTCTTCGCCACGAAATACAAGATCTGATTGACAATAAGGTCATCGCCGCACCAACTCAGCGAAGTCTATCGTCATTGGATCAGTGAACCTGGGGGATAATATGATGTGATCGGGGGATGAACCACCTGTGGGTGGCGCTCGATTTACTCCAGATGTGGTGTATGGCACACACTATTTTGAGCATTTGTGAATGCTAGTTTTGTACATTCGGACTTGGGTATTGGGTCAGTCTTGTTGTGTTGTTTTGAGTCTGTTTTGAGTCAGTCCTTTTGTTTCAGGTCTGTCTTGTTGTATCGAGTCAGTCCTGTTTTGTTAAGAGTCGGGTGATTCCGGGGGTGTTACTTCGGATATCACTATTTTGCTTTGTGTTTGTCCTTTTGAGTCTGTTTCTGCCAAGGAGCCAGTTGTGCCAACAGATTTGAATGAACAGCAGTGATTTTCACACTCTTGTGTTTGCTTCTGCCGTGTGCCAGTTGTGCCAGAAGTATTGAATGGAATGACAGTGCTCTTCGCCTGCCTTTTCTGTGCCTTTGAAGTCATTGTAATGACCTAAGTTTTCCAAAACTTTTTTTCGAAACATTATGATAAAAACAAAGAGGAAGGAATTCCTTGGGTTTTGCAAAATTTAATCAATTGAGAGAAAGAGAGGCATGCTAAGCCCTTAATGATCGAAATCATGCTTGTTAGCGTGAGTACTGAGAAGGACTCTGGCTTGATCCAGACTGGTTTCACACTATCTTTAGCGCGAGCGATTTGTCGCTTTCTTAAAAACTTTCAAAAACAAAATGTTTTGCGCGGTCCTGCGAAGACCTGTGTGGAATCGCTCTTGAGATTGTGCAGCCTAGGATCGCTCTCAGCCTCGAGACTCAACCCCTTCGCTTCCAAACCTTGAACTTGAATTCAGAAGGTTCAAAGGTCAACTACGATGTGAGGCCTGTGTGGCCAGATTTGAAGCAGCCCTCGAACAAGAGGCCAGGAAAGTCAGATCAAAAAGATCAGAAGATCAGAATGAGCTTGCAAAGCTGGAACGGAAGTACCTCTCGAACTAGGGGCAAAAATGTCAGATATGCTCGAAGAGCTGAAGATGAGTCCTCTTGCAAATCAACAGCCACTCTCCTGGATACGGATGGCTTCGAAACCCTATAACCATTTGGCATGGACCAAGCTACACTTTTACCCTTGAGAGGCTCGCTGGGCCGAAAACCCGGAAGGGCGACCCAGGCAAAAGTTAGAGCAAGAAAAAGAAGAAAAAGAACAAAAAAAGAAAAAAGAAGAATAAAGAAAAAAGAAAAAGAAAAAGAAAAGAACAAAAAAGGAAAATCAATGAAAAGAAAAGAAATGAAAAGAATTGAAAAGAAAAGAAAAACAAAGCTCGCAAGGTCGAAAACCCGTAACGGGCGCCTTGGCAAAAGTTAGAGCCTAAAAAGGAGAGGTTAATACCCGAGTGTACCTTACCCCAAACTACGTAAGGCTTGATTCCCATGTTTGGGATACGTAGGCAACTTCATTCTGAAGTCCAGCCGTAAAATACTTCAAATTCAACTTGTGTCCATGTGATGGTTCTAGTCATCTTTGTCTTTTCTGTATCCGGGAGTTCGGTTGCAATCATCGCTCTGAGGACTGATTACAATACACTACGGGGCTATTTAGACAAGGGGCAACTTTCCGTTGCCATTCAACGCGCTGCGGTGCCGTGCAAACAAGGGGCAACTTTCCGTTGCCATGTAGCTCTCTTCGAGAAAGGGGCCAATTTTCCTCCAAATCCGAGGTTGTGCATCTCAAGAGTGGCTTCCGTGCTTGTTAAGCATTGGCCGTTTGTAAAAATAGTTTTTGAGAATTTTTACTGAAGTTGACTACTTTTCTCGAAAATTGTTCCATCTTTTCCAAAAACTGGACCATTTCTTGGACCTAAAAAAGGAAAATTTTCAGTGCTCATAGCCTGACTTGCATGATTTTCAAATCAAAAATCGAACAAGTGTGTTAATCTAACTCTCATATTGGTCAAAATTGTTTTCGTAGAAACCAAAACAAAAAATGGTCAAAATGATGAACTAGGGGCACAGTTGAGTCAGGCTTCCTGTCTTTCTCCCGTTGTCAATGCATCTGCTAGAAAGGGCACTCTACCTGCCAGAAAAGGGCACCACTGAAGCTGACCGCAAAAGGGTAGAAGGCTTTCATATCCTCCACGCAACGAGGTATCAAGCCAAGTGCGAAGCACGAACGGGAACGGATCAAGATATTCCACTCCTTTGTTTGGACAGATCTGATCATGTCCAAACTCCCCAGCAGAGCATCGTCAACCGATGTCAGCTACAGATCTGCTACCCGTCCAGTTGTAGCACAGCCCCTCTCTGGGAGAAACTCACTGTTGTGAACAAGAAGAAGAATCTAGCGGAATGCTAGGGGCAAGAGCCTACAACTTTCTGTTTATCCATCAACCACCCAGGGAAGGGATTTAAAATGAGAGATTGAAGAATAGAGAGATGTGCGCTGAGAGAAAAAGTGAGAAAAGGGCTTTTTCAGAAAAACAGAACTTGAGGGCCGAGTGATATGAGAACCACAAATAAGAAAGGGTGGGAAACACTACCCAAGGAAACAGGCTCCATGTGCACATTTGAGTCTTGTGTTTTATTTTGTCTGTCTCGATTCGTGTTTTGAGTCGCTTCGAGTGTTACTCAATGTGTTTAGGTTGTTTACCTTTGTTTTTCACTTATCGAGTCGTTTTGGCTGTGGCCAGTCGTCGGCTCAATACCCGGTTAAGAACTCATTTCTCAATTTCCAAAAAAAATCATCTTGTGCTCAGAGTGCTGTGCCATTCTCCACATTTGTGCAAAACAGTATTTGTTCTTTCATAAAACTGCAGGGTCCACCCCCGATAAGTGTGAACAGTAGAACAAGGGCCTATCTGAAGCTATGTAGGTTCCAGACTGCAAAGCAAAAGAAAAAAAGGAAAATTTGGAGCATCTTAGGGTGTTCCAGCTTTGGCAAGATCCGAGACTGCATTTCAGGTGCACCTTCCCAGACCTCGCCATTTCCCTGGAGTATGAGTGTATCTCGACCCCAAGTGTAAGCCTGCTTCAAGTCAGAATGGCAATTAAAGCAGCAGCAGATGTTATCTCTTGCCAACATAAACAGGGTGTGCCCTTTTTGAGCTGAGTCTGTTACAAAGTCCTCCAAAAGGTAAATTAGAGGCACCAGAGTACATGTTTGATACCCTTCCATTGCATAGAATGTGCACTTTCATATACACTTCTGTGACATTCGTGCCGCACATCGTTATGATTCATGCATAGAATATGCTTGCTTTCGATTCTGCATAGAATTTGCTTTCAATATTGTATAGAATATGCTCCTGTTTCTTGCATAGAAAATGCTCGTATCTTTTGCATAGAAAATGCACTCTTCCATACTTGCATAGAAAATGCACCGCATTTGCATAGAACATGCATTCACTCGCGCTATCATGCGCACCTTACTTGCACTTGTTAGTGCATTGTATTTTGTTCGCGCTATTTTGTGCATCGCACTTGTTAGTGCATTAGATTTTGTTCGCGCTATTTTGCGCATCGCACTGTTTTGTGCATTACATTTCCTTCGCGCTATTTTGCGCATCGCACTATTTTGTGCATTGCATTCACTCGCGCTATCATGCGCACCTTACTTGCACTTGTTAGTGCATTGTATTTTGTTCGCGCTATTTTGTGCATCGCACTTGTTAGTGCATTAGATTTTGTTCGCGCTATTTTGCCCATCGCACTGTTTTGTGCATTACATTTCCTTCGCGCTATTTTGCGCATCGCACTATTTTGTGCATTGCATTTGTTCGCGCTATCTTGCGCACCTTACTTGCACTTGTTAGTGCATTGCATTTCCTTCGCGCTATTTTGCGCATCGCACTATTTTGTGCATTGCATTTGTTCGCGCTATCTTGCGCACCTTACTTGCACTTGTTAGTGCATTGTATTTTCTTCGCGCTATTTTGCGCATCGCACTTGTTAGTGCATTACATTTTGTTCGCGCTATTTTGCGCATCGCACTATTTTTTGCATTGTATTGTTCGCGCTGTTCTGCGCATCGCACTGTTTTGTGCATTTCAAAGTTGTTCGCGCTATTCTGCGCATCGCACTATTTTTGTGCATTTCAAAATTCGTTCGCGCCGTTTTGCGCATCGCACTGTTTTGTGCATTTCAAAGTTGTTCGCGCTGTTCTGCGCATCGCACTGTTTTGTGCACCTCACTTGCATCTTACATGCATTCTATCGCGCTATCTTGCGCACCTCACTTGTACTTGTTAGTACATTGCATTGTTTTGAATACAAACCGGCTTCGCGTAGCGTATAAGTCCAACTTTCAAAATCGGCTTCGCGTAGCGTATAAGTCCAACTTTCAAAATCGGCTTCGCGTAGCGTATAAGTCCAACTTTCAAAATCGGCTTCGCGTAGCGTATAAGTCCAACTTTCAAAATCGGCTTCGCGTAGCGTATAAGTCCAACTTTCAAAATCGGCTTCGCGTAGCGTATAAGTCCAACTTTCAAAACCGGCTTCGCGTAGCGTATAAGTCCAACTTTCAAAACCGGCTTCGCGTAGCGTATAAGTCCAATCATCAAAGCCTTCCTGCATATCATTTGCATCCTGCCCCTGAACTACGCTGGTTTGATTCCTTGCAAAGGGATACGTAGGCAGCCTGCGGGCACAACCATTCATTCATTTGTATTTTGTTTGTCCAAGTCTTCGGCCTTGTCAAAAATAGGTCGTCTCTGGGCTTTGACATTCACTCCCGTCATTGTTATGACTTTCGAGTTCTGTCAAAGAGGGGCAACTGTAGACACCCCATTTTTGACCGTCCTCAAGACTTGGACGTCACTGTTTGAACACTCGGTGATTATCCATGTTTGTGTTCGTTTGGAGTTCCCGGAGGTCTCGGTTGCGCGCCTTGCCTCAGGATCCCCGAATTCGACCGTTAAGTGTCCGGTTTTGCACCAAACACTTGCATCTTGCCTTGGAGGGGCAGGGAATACCTTGTGAGGCATCCCCACACACCACCGACAGTAGCTTGAGGCCACTGGCTGGTTTTTTTGCCTCCATCGGCACTATAGTTTGCCGGTCGGCATACTTTTATGCCGGTCGGCACTTTTTGTTGCCGATCGGCACTAAATTTTGTCAAAGTGACATTTTTAGGCAGCCGACCACTATTCATCCACTTTGTGGAGATATTTTGTGCCAGCTGTGATAGCTGGCACCAACTCTGCCTCCCTCCATACACGTGTATGGAGGGATTGCCCTCTAACTAAGCTTGTTGTATAAGCTTTGCAAGAGGGGCCTCTATAAGAGGAGGCCTCTCCTCTTTGATCTTGGTTAGCAAAAATTAGGGCAAAAACCAGAGCATAGAGATATAGATATACCCTATCTCTATATCTCCCTCTCTCTCTCCCTTTGTGTGTGTTTCCTTGGCCTAAAGGTGAGTTTTACCTTACTTTTGCACCATTACACACACTATTACACATAGCTCCGAGATTGAGGGACTTGGGGGGTTGTTTCTTGAGTTTTTGGACTGATTTTGGTCAAAAGAAGAGGGCTAGACCATTTGTTCTTCAAAGGTTCTTCAAGGGTGAGCATCTTGCTTTATATTCCCCAAATTTGCAATAGATTTTTACCTATCTTGCTTGCTGTATTAGCTCTTGTGTATAACATAAAAAAGGCTTGTATTTTCATGCTTTAGAACTTTGATTAAGGTTGTTGTGTAGTTTGAGTGCAAACTCACCTTGCTAGGCCTTATTTGGTCCCTTTTATTGCCTCTTTGATAGGGCTTTGTTTGCTTGAGTGTGTTGGCCTTTTCACCACCAAAAACCAGTGGTTTTTCAGTATTAAAAAGGATGGTTTGAGGTCTTGCATAGGGGAGGGACACCCCTCTCCCTTCATTGTTTTGTTCCCTTGCCTTTTGGCTCAAAAGGGTAGCATGTGTGCTTGATCGTTTTTGGCCTCATTTCAGAATTTTTTTGGGTGTTTTAGGTCATATTTAACCTCTGTTTTGGGCCGGATTTGTGCCTCCTTGCATGCTTGTAGGACTTGCTTTGTATTGCTCCATTTTGCTTAGAAATGCATCTCAAGATTAGGCTATGATTTTTGCATGTGTTGGCTTGGTTCCATGAAGATGTTAGCATTATTTTTCCATGCTTAAGGTCTGTTGGCTATCAACTTGGCCATGCTTGACATGTTTGTTATGGTTACTTTGCATTTTGGCTTGAAAGCTTTGAGCATGTTGACCTCTAGCATGCATGGTTGTGATCATCCTCATGATTTGGCATCACTTAGGATCACTTTTCAGCCCAAGAATCATGCTTGTATGTGTGCATGCATAACCTCTTTCATGTCTTGAGGGTGTGCCCTTTTATGCCTACATTTAAGCCTTGGTGCATTTGCCTTCTTAGAAGCCACCTTAGCTGCCATATTAGGAGGGTTTGGAGTCCCTTTTTGCATGAAAATATTCTATTTTTATTTGTTTTAATCATGCCATGAGTGGTCATGTTGATGAGAGTGAGTGTCTCCCTTTTTGTGCCTTAACCGTAGGATTTTTGGCTTGCTTGTTGGCATGAACATTTGTCCACCTATCGGACACTTTTTGCCACTGTTTTGGGGTGGGTTAGGGTCTGCCACTTCATGGCTTAAAGCCCTCTTGCATGCTTATTTCATGTTTATCACATAATTGCTCCATTAAGTCATGTTTCATGTTGATCCCATTGCTCAAGTGGCCTTGATTTGCATTGCATTTGCACCTTGCATGCTTGGCATTACACATTTGTCATGTGGGTCGCATAGTACTTGTTGTGCCTTGCATCTTGGTATCATGTCGCATTTTGAGCCGTGTTTGCATAACATGCATTACATTACTTGGTTTGGGGTGTCAAACCAAGTTTGGGAATCAAGGGACATTCATACTTCAAGTGATGTAATGTGCCTTGATTCTCGGTCACCGAGGCCTTTGACTCCAACTTGATAAGGCTTTGGATCTCATTTGTTTGTTGCATGCATCTTTATATAAAATGGCAAATTTGATTCTTTGAGCCACCATGCACCATTGATGGCTCGAGAATCGAAGGACATGCTTCTTTGAGTCCAAAACATGATAGGAAGCATGACAATGCTCACATATGCCTGAAACCTCCATGCCATGCACTGCCTATTCTGTTTGCTGTCAAAACTGTCTTCTGCAGGAGGTTTATGCCGACCGGCAGAATTTAGTGCCGACCGGCAATATCTGAACGGCCGGTAAATCAAATTAGTGCCGATGGAGATCCTAGAGTGCCGGTGGGGATTCTGTCCGGTCGGTGGTGCTCTGCAATGTGTAAGGAACCTGCTCCAGGACTTTGGCAATTTTCAGAAAGACAGAGCAGGACAAACAGAGGTGGCAGGGGTATGGTACGGGTTTTTTTTGGGCAAGCCGAGTTCCGAGCACGCGTCGTTCGCGCATCCCGAGGCAGAGGCTGCGGCCACCCTCTTCTTTCTTTTACATTCTTTCTTTCAATTAGAAATTCTGTAATAATTTTATTCGCTTATCATTTGGACTGTAATATTAATTCAAACCCTCCGAGTGAGGGTAAATATGTAATAAGTGTGTGTGCGTGTGATGTATGTCTTCCAACCCCACTTCTTTCTTCCCTTTTATTTACCTGCTTATGATGGTAGATTAGGGCACATTTATTTTAGCATACCTTATGCTATGCATGCGTGCATTCATGCATTTGTTGACATGCATTAGGCTCGGTACATCACGCTAACTGCATTCGTACTTCAATTCAAAAATTGACTATGTGATAGTTGATCGCATTTCATATGCCATGTTTAGGGCTAGCCGAGCCTGCCTAGATCGCATTTTGCATGTGATGCATTAGCCACTTTTAACATGAACTAGGACATGCATGTTTGCTAACTAGTTTACTGTTTTGGCACGGAGTACGATGTAAGTATTTTTGCTTTAGCATCCAGCATGCGTGTGAGTGTTGCCATGACAGTATGCTTGCCATGCGGCTAAGTGCTTATATGAGATAAACTATTTGAATGCCTGTGGGTGAAGGTCGAATTGCTTAAATTGGAAGAATGCATTAAAACTGCGATTTTTAAGCCCACTAGATAGTGGCAAAACCATCTTTTCCAAAAGCCCACTTGAAGGTGGCAAAACCTGCATTTTAGCCTACTTACGAGTAGCAAACCATTTTCAAAACAAACATGAAATGTTTTGTTCCAATTTGGGCGATTTGGTCTATACTTGTTTGCTGCGCGCATAACATAGTAATTCTAGGCTAATAACCGGTTTAAGAACACATAAAGTTTTCAAAAACGGATATCACGGTTAGTAGAGGCCGGTCTTCGGACCGGGCGAAAGGGGGTGCTCATAGCTGACCTTCCCCGATCGTACCCAAGCTCCCGAGCCGAGACAACTCCGGTGATGACGGACATGTGGCCTTCGGCACCGAGTCAGGGTTTCCTAAATTTCCCCATTTTAAAAATATTTAGGTGGCGACTCTGTATCTGGCAAAGCAGTCCATGTTTGGCACTACTTTTTCAAAAAATCAGTTTCTCAAAACGATTTGCCAGATTTGGACTCTTTGGTTCAGATTAAGAACCGTGACACAAATCGAGTCCGAACTGTAGCACGAGGTCCCACGCGGGCGCTGCTACAGTTTCTGGCGACTCTGTTGGGGATTTTAGAGAGCTTGACTCGAACTCGTGATATCCTGTTTTGATTTCGCTTATGTGTTTCTTTGCATTGCATGTGCATTGGTGCGCCTAGGAACACAGTGTTTGCCATCTGCCATTCCTGAACGGTTTGCCGGAGGCTTGTCTTGTCAAGACATGTCCATAAGGCTGATCGGCTATGGGCTCTGACAGCATGGGAACACAAACCCCGGTTTACCGGGGTACCCTTTTGACCATTCGACTTAGTGCATATTCGGAATCCATAGTGACCATTCCAAACTAGGACAGGTTGCTCACCCGATGTTAGGTTGTTTGAAACCGCTGTGTGCGTAGTGAAACCCTAGCTCCTGACAAAATAGGACAGGGAAACCCTACCCCAACATAGGGGTGTTTTGGCTCTCTCTTACTTGCTATGTGCTTTTAGAGTGTATCTCTATAGGAACGCATATACCAGTTTGCAAGTCTGGGTATCAGGCCTGTGGGCATCAGCATCAGCGTTTTGAGAATCAGTTATATCTGCGGGTATCCGGATTCAGTTTTGGGGACAGTGATTCTGAGGAACAGTGATCAGTAATAAAGTACAGTTGGTCGGCTACGCCCGTGTTTGATCAGTTTGGGCTGAAATGCTGTCTGTTTTTCCTTTGAAGGTTCAGAGAGTCAGAGAGGTGGTACAGAATAGCCAGTGTTCCCCCTTTGCTGAGGCGGGACTTATGATGGCGCAGAATTCAGAAGAGACTGTGGTTATGACAGCCACATTAGGTCAAGGAATCAGTTTGCAGGGCGAGATCGATGGTGGTGCACCACATTCGCCCAGGTTGCCTGTTGCGCACCCGGTCTGGGCCTCCCAGCTATACCAGGCTCGAGAGCCTACTACATTTGAACTGATGAGGATGATCGAAGATCTTCAGAGAACTGTGGCAGATCTGGCCTTTGGGGTTTTGGCCCCATCATCAACCACATCACGTACCAGGGAGTTCATGTCTAAAGGCTCCCCAACTTTGGGACGGGTTGCATTGGAAGAAGGCCGATCTCTTGACAAAGTGGAAGCGACTGGTAAGAACAAGGTAGGAGCAGGCAATGGTCCCCATGAACACCTTCAGTGGGATATTGAGGCTTTGAAAGCTGAGGGACTGAACAAAGAGCAAGTCCTCGCAGTTGTCACAAAAACTGTGGATGACACTTTTGCCACTCAGAATGAGAGCAGTCTGAATCAAGGGGCAAGCCGGGAGAAGCGCCTTTGTACCAGGAATGTTCCCCTCAGCCCTAATCCCGTGCTCGGAATAGATCAGCAAACCCAGTCAGCGCCTGCCAATCCCTTTGCTGGTGCATCCAGTAAAACTCCACAAACCTCAAAATATCCACCTCGAGGCCAGAGGGTGTTCGCACCACTGTACATGTCTCTATCAGCGGCCTTTAGGATCTTGATTAGAGAGGGGAATTTGAAACCCTTGGAGCCGCGACCACTGCCAGATAGACTTCCTTCCTCCCATGATCCGACCAAGTACTGTGCCTTTCATCAGCAAGTCGGCCACGTCACTGATGGTTGTTTCCGTCTTCGCCACGAAATACAAGATCTGATTGACAATAAGGTCATCGCCGCACCAACTCAGCGAAGTCTATCGTCATTGGATCAGTGAACCTGGGGGATAATATGATGTGATCGGGGGATGAACCACCTGTGGGTGGCGCTCGATTTACTCCAGATGTGGTGTATGGCACACACTATTTTGAGCATTTGTGAATGCTAGTTTTGTACATTCGGACTTGGGTATTGGGTCAGTCTTGTTGTGTTGTTTTGAGTCTGTTTTGAGTCAGTCCTTTTGTTTCAGGTCTGTCTTGTTGTATCGAGTCAGTCCTGTTTTGTTAAGAGTCGGGTGATTCCGGGGGTGTTACTTCGGATATCACTATTTTGCTTTGTGTTTGTCCTTTTGAGTCTGTTTCTGCCAAGGAGCCAGTTGTGCCAACAGATTTGAATGAACAGCAGTGATTTTCACACTCTTGTGTTTGCTTCTGCCGTGTGCCAGTTGTGCCAGAAGTATTGAATGGAATGACAGTGCTCTTCGCCTGCCTTTTCTGTGCCTTTGAAGTCATTGTAATGACCTAAGTTTTCCAAAACTTTTTTTCGAAACATTATGATAAAAACAAAGAGGAAGGAATTCCTTGGGTTTTGCAAAATTTAATCAATTGAGAGAAAGAGAGGCATGCTAAGCCCTTAATGATCGAAATCATGCTTGTTAGCGTGAGTACTGAGAAGGACTCTGGCTTGATCCAGACTGGTTTCACACTATCTTTAGCGCGAGCGATTTGTCGCTTTCTTAAAAACTTTCAAAAACAAAATGTTTTGCGCGGTCCTGCGAAGACCTGTGTGGAATCGCTCTTGAGATTGTGCAGCCTAGGATCGCTCTCAGCCTCGAGACTCAACCCCTTCGCTTCCAAACCTTGAACTTGAATTCAGAAGGTTCAAAGGTCAACTACGATGTGAGGCCTGTGTGGCCAGATTTGAAGCAGCCCTCGAACAAGAGGCCAGGAAAGTCAGATCAAAAAGATCAGAAGATCAGAATGAGCTTGCAAAGCTGGAACGGAAGTACCTCTCGAACTAGGGGCAAAAATGTCAGATATGCTCGAAGAGCTGAAGATGAGTCCTCTTGCAAATCAACAGCCACTCTCCTGGATACGGATGGCTTCGAAACCCTATAACCATTTGGCATGGACCAAGCTACACTTTTACCCTTGAGAGGCTCGCTGGGCCGAAAACCCGGAAGGGCGACCCAGGCAAAAGTTAGAGCAAGAAAAAGAAGAAAAAGAACAAAAAAAGAAAAAAGAAGAAAAAAGAAAAAAAAAAAAGAAAAAGAAAAGAACAAAAAAGGAAAATCAATGAAAAGAAAAGAAATGAAAAGAATTGAAAAGAAAAGAAAAACAAAGCTCGCAAGGTCGAAAACCCGTAACGGGCGCCTTGGCAAAAGTTAGAGCCTAAAAAGGAGAGGTTAATACCCGAGTGTACCTTACCCCGAACTACGTAAGGCTTGATTCCCATGTTTGGGATACGTAGGCAACTTCATTCTGAAGTCCAGCCGTAAAATACTTCAAATTCAACTTGTGTCCATGTGATGGTTCTAGTCATCTTTGTCTTTTCTGTATCCGGGAGTTCGGTTGCAATCATCGCTCTGAGGACTGATTACAATACACTACGGGGCTATTTAGACAAGGGGCAACTTTCCGTTGCCATTCAACGCGCTGCGGTGCCGTGCAAACAAGGGGCAACTTTCCGTTGCCATGTAGCTCTCTTCGAGAAAGGGGCCAATTTTCCTCCAAATCCGAGGTTGTGCATCTCAAGAGTGGCTTCCGTGCTTGTTAAGCATTGGCCGTTTGTAAAAATAGTTTTTGAGAATTTTTACTGAAGTTGACTACTTTTCTCGAAAATTGTTCCATCTTTTCCAAAAACTGGACCATTTCTTGGACCTAAAAAAGGAAAATTTTCAGTGCTCATAGCCTGACTTGCATGATTTTCAAATCAAAAATCGAACAAGTGTGTTAATCTAACTCTCATATTGGTCAAAATTGTTTTCGTAGAAACCAAAACAAAAAATGGTCAAAATGATGAACTAGGGGCACAGTTGAGTCAGGCTTCCTGTCTTTCTCCCGTTGTCAATGCATCTGCTAGAAAGGGCACTCTACCTGCCAGAAAAGGGCACCACTGAAGCTGACCACAAAAGGGTAGAAGGCTTTCATATCCTCCACGCAACGAGGTATCAAGCCAAGTGCGAAGCACGAACGGGAACGGATCAAGATATTCCACTCCTTTGTTTGGACAGATCTGATCATGTCCAAACTCCCCAGCAGAGCATCGTCAACCGATGTCAGCTACAGATCTGCTACCCGTCCAGTTGTAGCACAGCCCCTCTCTGGGAGAAACTCACTGTTGTGAACAAGAAGAAGAATCTAGCGGAATGCTAGGGGCAAGAGCCTACAACTTTCTGTTTATCCATCAACCACCCAGGGAAGGGATTTAAAATGAGAGATTGAAGAATAGAGAGATGTGCGCTGAGAGAAAAAGTGAGAAAAGGGCTTTTTCAGAAAAACAGAACTTGAGGGCCGAGTGATATGAGAACCACAAATAAGAAAGGGTGGGAAACACTACCCAAGGAAACAGGCTCCATGTGCACATTTGAGTCTTGTGTTTTATTTTGTCTGTCTCGATTCGTGTTTTGAGTCGCTTCGAGTGTTACTCAATGTGTTTAGGTTGTTTACCTTTGTTTTTCACTTATCGAGTCGTTTTGGCTGTGGCCAGTCGTCGGCTCAATACCCGGTTAAGAACTCATTTCTCAATTTCCAAAAAAAATCATCTTGTGCTCAGAGTGCTGTGCCATTCTCCACATTTGTGCAAAACAGTATTTGTTCTTTCATAAAACTGCAGGGTCCACCCCCGATAAGTGTGAACAGTAGAACAAGGGCCTATCTGAAGCTATGTAGGTTCCAGACTGCAAAGCAAAAGAAAAAAAGGAAAATTTGGAGCATCTTAGGGTGTTCCAGCTTTGGCAAGATCCGAGACTGCATTTCAGGTGCACCTTCCCAGACCTCGCCATTTCCCTGGAGTATGAGTGTATCTCGACCCCAAGTGTAAGCCTGCTTCAAGTCAGAATGGCAATTAAAGCAGCAGCAGATGTTATCTCTTGCCAACATAAACAGGGTGTGCCCTTTTTGAGCTGAGTCTGTTACAAAGTCCTCCAAAAGGTAAATTAGAGGCACCAGAGTACATGTTTGATACCCTTCCATTGCATAGAATGTGCACTTTCATATACACTTCTGTGACATTCGTGCCGCACATCGTTATGATTCATGCATAGAATATGCTTGCTTTCGATTCTGCATAGAATTTGCTTTCAATATTGTATAGAATATGCTCCTGTTTCTTGCATAGAAAATGCTCGTATCTTTTGCATAGAAAATGCACTCTTCCATACTTGCATAGAAAATGCACCGCATTTGCATAGAACATGCATTCACTCGCGCTATCATGCGCACCTTACTTGCACTTGTTAGTGCATTGTATTTTGTTCGCGCTATTTTGTGCATCGCACTTGTTAGTGCATTAGATTTTGTTCGCGCTATTTTGCGCATCGCACTGTTTTGTGCATTACATTTCCTTCGCGCTATTTTGCGCATCGCACTATTTTGTGCATTGCATTCACTCGCGCTATCATGCGCACCTTACTTGCACTTGTTAGTGCATTGTATTTTGTTCACGCTATTTTGTGCATCGCACTTGTTAGTGCATTAGATTTTGTTCGCGCTATTTTGCGCATCGCACTGTTTTGTGCATTACATTTCCTTCGCGCTATTTTGCGCATCGCACTATTTTGTGCATTGCATTTGTTCGCGCTATCTTGCGCACCTTACTTGCACTTGTTAGTGCATTGCATTTCCTTCGCGCTATTTTGCGCATCGCACTATTTTGTGCATTGCATTTGTTCGCGCTATCTTGCGCACCTTACTTGCACTTGTTAGTGCATTGTATTTTCTTCGCGCTATTTTGCGCATCGCACTTGTTAGTGCATTACATTTTGTTCGCGCTATTTTGCGCATCGCACTATTTTTTGCATTGTATTGTTCGCGCTGTTCTGCGCATCGCACTGTTTTGTGCATTTCAAAGTTGTTCGCGCTATTCTGCGCATCGCACTATTTTTGTGCATTTCAAAATTCGTTCGCGCCGTTTTGCGCATCGCACTGTTTTGTGCATTTCAAAGTTGTTCGCGCTGTTCTGCGCATCGCACTGTTTTGTGCACCTCACTTGCATCTTACATGCATTCTATCGCGCTATCTTGCGCACCTCACTTGTACTTGTTAGTACATTGCATTGTTTTGAATACAAACCGGCTTCGCGTAGCGTATAAGTCCAACTTTCAAAATCGGCTTCGCGTAGCGTATAAGTCCAACTTTCAAAATCGGCTTCGCGTAGCGTATAAGTCCAACTTTCAAAATCGGCTTCGCGTAGCGTATAAGTCCAACTTTCAAAATCGGCTTCGCGTAGCGTATAAGTCCAACTTTCAAAATCGGCTTCGCGTAGCGTATAAGTCCAACTTTCAAAACCGGCTTCGCGTAGCGTATAAGTCCAACTTTCAAAACCGGCTTCGCGTAGCGTATAAGTCCAATCATCAAAGCCTTCCTGCATATCATTTGCATCCTGCCCCTGAACTACGCTGGTTTGATTCCTTGCAAAGGGATACGTAGGCAGCCTGCGGGCACAACCATTCATTCATTTGTATTTTGTTTGTCCAAGTCTTCGGCCTTGTCAAAAATAGGTCGTCTCTGGGCTTTGACATTCACTCCCGTCATTGTTATGACTTTCGAGTTCTGTCAAAGAGGGGCAACTGTAGACACCCCATTTTTGACCGTCCTCAAGACTTGGACGTCACTGTTTGAACACTCGGTGATTATCCATGTTTGTGTTCGTTTGGAGTTCCCGGAGGTCTCGGTTGCGCGCCTTGCCTCAGGATCCCCGAATTCGACCGTTAAGTGTCCGGTTTTGCACCAAACACTTGCATCTTGCCTTGGAGGGGCAGGGAATACCTTGTGAGGCATCCCCACACACCACCGACAGTAGCTTGAGGCCACTGGCTGGTTTTTTTGCCTCCATCGGCACTATAGTTTGCCGGTCGGCATACTTTTATGCCGGTCGGCACTTTTTGTTGCCGATCGGCACTAAATTTTGTCAAAGTGACATTTTTAGGCAGCCGACCACTATTCATCCACTTTGTGGAGATATTTTGTGCCAGCTGTGATAGCTGGCACCAACTCTGCCTCCCTCCATACACGTGTATGGAGGGATTGCCCTCTAACTAAGCTTGTTGTATAAGCTTTGCAAGAGGGGCCTCTATAAGAGGAGGCCTCTCCTCTTTGATCTTGGTTAGCAAAAATTAGGGCAAAAACCAGAGCATAGAGATATAGATATACCCTATCTCTATATCTCCCTCTCTCTCTCCCTTTGTGTGTGTTTCCTTGGCCTAAAGGTGAGTTTTACCTTACTTTTGCACCATTACACACACTATTACACATAGCTCCGAGATTGAGGGACTTGGGGGGTTGTTTCTTGAGTTTTTGGACTGATTTTGGTCAAAAGAAGAGGGCTAGACCATTTGTTCTTCAAAGGTTCTTCAAGGGTGAGCATCTTGCTTTATATTCCCCAAATTTGCAATAGATTTTTACCTATCTTGCTTGCTGTATTAGCTCTTGTGTATAACATAAAAAAGGCTTGTATTTTCATGCTTTAGAACTTTGATTAAGGTTGTTGTGTAGTTTGAGTGCAAACTCACCTTGCTAGGCCTTATTTGGTCCCTTTTATTGCCTCTTTGATAGGGCTTTGTTTGCTTGAGTGTGTTGGCCTTTTCACCACCAAAAACCAGTGGTTTTTCAGTATTAAAAAGGATGGTTTGAGGTCTTGCATAGGGGAGGGACACCCCTCTCCCTTCATTGTTTTGTTCCCTTGCCTTTTGGCTCAAAAGGGTAGCATGTGTGCTTGATCGTTTTTGGCCTCATTTCAGAATTTTTTTGGGTGTTTTAGGTCATATTTAACCTCTGTTTTGGGCCGGATTTGTGCCTCCTTGCATGCTTGTAGGACTTGCTTTGTATTGCTCCATTTTGCTTAGAAATGCATCTCAAGATTAGGCTATGATTTTTGCATGTGTTGGCTTGGTTCCATGAAGATGTTAGCATTATTTTTCCATGCTTAAGGTCTGTTGGCTATCAACTTGGCCATGCTTGACATGTTTGTTATGGTTACTTTGCATTTTGGCTTGAAAGCTTTGAGCATGTTGACCTCTAGCATGCATGGTTGTGATCATCCTCATGATTTGGCATCACTTAGGATCACTTTTCAGCCCAAGAATCATGCTTGTATGTGTGCATGCATAACCTCTTTCATGTCTTGAGGGTGTGCCCTTTTATGCCTACATTTAAGCCTTGGTGCATTTGCCTTCTTAGAAGCCACCTTAGCTGCCATATTAGGAGGGTTTGGAGTCCCTTTTTGCATGAAAATATTCTATTTTTATTTGTTTTAATCATGCCATGAGTGGTCATGTTGATGAGAGTGAGTGTCTCCCTTTTTGTGCCTTAACCGTAGGATTTTTGGCTTGCTTGTTGGCATGAACATTTGTCCACCTATCGGACACTTTTTGCCACTGTTTTGGGGTGGGTTAGGGTCTGCCACTTCATGGCTTAAAGCCCTCTTGCATGCTTATTTCATGTTTATCACATAATTGCTCCATTAAGTCATGTTTCATGTTGATCCCATTGCTCAAGTGGCCTTGATTTGCATTGCATTTGCACCTTGCATGCTTGGCATTACACATTTGTCATGTGGGTCGCATAGTACTTGTTGTGCCTTGCATCTTGGTATCATGTCGCATTTTGAGCCGTGTTTGCATAACATGCATTACATTACTTGGTTTGGGGTGTCAAACCAAGTTTGGGAATCAAGGGACATTCATACTTCAAGTGATGTAATGTGCCTTGATTCTCGGTCACCGAGGCCTTTGAATCCAACTTGATAAGGCTTTGGATCTCATTTGTTTGTTGCATGCATCTTTATATAAAATGGCAAATTTGATTCTTTGAGCCACCATGCACCATTGATGGCTCGAGAATCGAAGGACATGCTTCTTTGAGTCCAAAACATGATAGGAAGCATGACAATGCTCACATATGCCTGAAACCTCCATGCCATGCACTGCCTATTCTGTTTGCTGTCAAAACTGTCTTCTGCAGGAGGTTTATGCCGACCGGCAGAATTTAGTGCCGACCGGCAATATCTGAACGGCCGGTAAATCAAATTAGTGCCGATGGAGATCCTAGAGTGCCGGTGGGGATTCTGTCCGGTCGGTGGTGCTCTGCAATGTGTAAGGAACCTGCTCCAGGACTTTGGCAATTTTCAGAAAGACAGAGCAGGACAAACAGAGGTGGCAGGGGTATGGTACGGGTTTTTTTTGGGCAAGCCGAGTTCCGAGCACGCGTCGTTCGCGCATCCCGAGGCAGAGGCTGCGGCCACCCTCTTCTTTCTTTTACATTCTTTCTTTCAATTAGAAATTCTGTAATAATTTTATTCGCTTATCATTTGGACTGTAATATTAATTCAAACCCTCCGAGTGAGGGTAAATATGTAATAAGTGTGTGTGCGTGTGATGTATGTCTTCCAACCCCACTTCTTTCTTCCCTTTTATTTACCTGCTTATGATGGTAGATTAGGGCACATTTATTTTAGCATACCTTATGCTATGCATGCGTGCATTCATGCATTTGTTGACATGCATTAGGCTCGGTACATCACGCTAACTGCATTCGTACTTCAATTCAAAAATTGACTATGTGATAGTTGATCGCATTTCATATGCCATGTTTAGGGCTAGCCGAGCCTGCCTAGATCGCATTTTGCATGTGATGCATTAGCCACTTTTAACATGAACTAGGACATGCATGTTTGCTAACTAGTTTACTGTTTTGGCACGGAGTACGATGTAAGTATTTTTGCTTTAGCATCCAGCATGCGTGTGAGTGTTGCCATGACAGTATGCTTGCCATGCGGCTAAGTGCTTATATGAGATAAACTATTTGAATGCCTGTGGGTGAAGGTCGAATTGCTTAAATTGGAAGAATGCATTAAAACTGCGATTTTTAAGCCCACTAGATAGTGGCAAAACCATCTTTTCCAAAAGCCCACTTGAAGGTGGCAAAACCTGCATTTTAGCCTACTTACGAGTAGCAAACCATTTTCAAAACAAACATGAAATGTTTTGTTCCAATTTGGGCGATTTGGTCTATACTTGTTTGCTGCGCGCATAACATAGTAATTCTAGGCTAATAACCGGTTTAAGAACACATAAAGTTTTCAAAAACGGATATCACGGTTAGTAGAGGCCGGTCTTCGGACCGGGCGAAAGGGGGTGCTCATAGCTGACCTTCCCCGATCGTACCCAAGCTCCCGAGCCGAGACAACTCCGGTGATGACGGACATGTGGCCTTCGGCACCGAGTCAGGGTTTCCTAAATTTCCCCATTTTAAAAATATTTAGGTGGCGACTCTGTATCTGGCAAAGCAGTCCATGTTTGGCACTACTTTTTCAAAAAATCAGTTTCTCAAAACGATTTGCCAGATTTGGACTCTTTGGTTCAGATTAAGAACCGTGACACAAATCGAGTCCGAACTGTAGCACGAGGTCCCACGCGGGCGCTGCTACACAAAGACAATTTCCTGCTCCCCAAAATCGATCAATTGGTAGATGCCACTTCAGGGCATGGAAGGATGAGCTTCCTAGATGCTTATAAAGGGTGTCATCAGATAGCCATGTACCCCCCGATGAGGAGAAGACTGTATTTATCACCCCAAAAGGGTTGTATTGCTACAGAATGATGCCTTTCGGGTTGAAAAATGCAGGAGCAACTTACCAGAGATTGGTAACCAAGATGTTCAAACATCTAATAGGCAAAACAGTGGAGGTATACATTAATGACATGGTCGTGAAAACCAAAGAGCCTGAGGATCATTTGGCCGACCTAAAAGTAGTCTTTGATATCCTGAGGACATTTCGGCTCCAACTTAATGCGTCGAAATGCGCATTCGGAGTTGGGTCAAGAAAGTTCCTGGGATACCCAGTTACTAAAAGGGGCACTGAGGCGAGCCCAGATCAGATCAAGGCTATCTTGAACTTGAAGAGCCCGACGTCGGGAAAATAAGTACAGATGTTAACTAGAAGGGCCGCAGCCCTGAATAGGTTCACAAGCAGAAGTTCTAACAAATGCAAACCTTTTTTAGTTTAGTGAAAAAGGCCACGGATTTCTTGTGGACAAAAGAATGCGAAGTCGCCTTGGCTGACTTGAAGAAATATCTGACCATAGCCCCAGTTCTCTCAAATCTTATACCAAGAGAGGAACTCTTCTTGTACTTGGCAGTTTTGAAGCATGTAGTGAGTGCAGTGGTAATTAGGAAAGAAAATGGGGAATAAAGGGCAGTTTACTATGTGAATAAAACCCTAGCAGGCGCAGAGACCAGGTATTTGCCCTTGGAGAAATTGACACTAGCTTTAGTGATGGCGTCTAAGAAGTTGAATTACTACTTCCAAGCCCACAAGATTGTGATATTGATTGAGCATCCATTGAAATCCCTACTACAGTAATGAGATCTGACAAGCAGGGTAACCAGGTGGGTAGTAGTATTGGGCCAATACGACTTGGAATTTAGGCCCAAAACAACAATCAAAGGCCAAGTTCTGGCCGACTTCGTGGCTGAATTCACACCTGGAGTCATCCCACGTCGGGCTCCGATGAGCCACAACTTGGGATGTCCAGGAGAACAAGAAGAGACCCAGCTGAGAATGAAAAACCCCACAGCAGGACAAAAGAAAGAAGAAAAACTCAAGCCTTGCGATATTTACATTGATGACTCATTCCGCCTGTTTGTTGATGGGAGCTCAAACCGATAGGGGGTGAGAGCAGGAGTAGTACTAGTATCTCCAGATGGACGAATGTTAGAGCAATCAATTCGTTTGGGGTTCAAAGCCTTCAACAATGAAGCAGAGTATGAAGCATTGATCGCAGGATTGAAGCTAGCAGCAGCAATGAAAGCCGACTAGGTTGCGATCTTTTGTGACTCCCAGCTTATTATAAACTAAGCAACAGGTGAGTATGCAGCCCGAGATGAAAGAATGATAGCCTACGTTAAGGAGGTTGTTAAACTACTGGCCTTGTTTCAAGACTGCTGACTACAACAAGTAAGCCGATGTGACAATAGTCACGCCGATGCCTTGGCTAACCTGGCTAGTGCGATGAAATTAGGAGAGGCAAGGACAATAATGGTTGACTACCTGTCAGGCTCAAGTGTGAAACCACTAATCACAGAGTATGAAGCAATGTGCGTAGAGATGGGACCAAATTGGATGGATGCAATAGTAGTGTTCCTTAGAGATAGGAAGCTACCAGAGGACAGAAAAGAGGCACACAAAACCAGACTGAAGTCGGCAAGGTTCAGTCTAACTGCAGAGGGACATCTCTATAGAAGGTCTTTTACTGGTCCTCTTTTGAGATGTGTGCATCCTTCACAAATTGAAGACTTCTTGTATGAAATAAGCGAAGGAGTATATGGAAGCCACGTTGGGGGTAGGTCACTTGCTCATAGGGCCATTACTCAGGGGTACTGGTGGCCCTACATACAGAAGGATGCTAAAGCCTATGTCAAAAAGTGCGAGAAGTGTCAAAGGTTCGCACCTTTGATACATTAACCAGTAGCAGATTTAAATTCAGTGTCCAGTTCTTGCCCATTTACCCAGTGGGGCATGGATCTAGTTGGGCAACTACCCCAAGTAATTGGACAGAGAAAATTTCTGCCAGTAGCAACAGACTACTTCACCAAATGGATAGAAGCAGAACCCCTTACGAAGATTCAAGATGTTGATGTGAAGAACTTCATATGAAAGAACATCATTACCAGGTTTGGGATTCCAAGGGCAATAATAACAGACAATGGCACACAGTTTGACAGTAAGCTAATCAAGAGCTTCTATGTCAAGTACAAAATCAAGAACTACTACTCCACTCCAAGCTTCCCTTAAAGCAATGGTTAGGCAGAAGCATCCAACAAAACTATCTTGGATGTGATCAAGAAGAGGCTGCAAGCAGTAAAAGGAAAGTGGATAGATGAGTTACCCAATGTACTCTGGGCATATCGGATTATGCCGAGAAGATCTACTGGGGAATCCCCATTTGCCATGGCTTATGGCACCAAAGTAGTCATTCCACTGGAAGTCGGCATCCCAGGGATCAAAACCCAAGAAGTAGAGAATGGTACCAATGAGGCATTCCTAACCCGAGATCTAGACCTGTTGGAAAAAAGAATGAAGAGAGCAGCAATTCAACTGGGGGCATACCAGCAACAACTTGCTAGGGCTTACAACAAGAAGGTTAACCTAAGAGAATTTCAAGTTGGAGACCTCGTCCTGAGAAAGGTCGTCGGCAACAAGAAGGATCCCAAAGAGGGCAAGCTAAGCCCAAATTGGAAGGGACCTTATAGGATCATCGCGGTCGCTGGTAATGGGGCATATCGACTTGAAGACAGTGAAGGCAAAGAGTTGCCAAAACCCCAGAATACTTGCAACCTGAAGTTTTTCTATCATTAGATTTTTTGTTTGTAAAGTTTTTGTTATTAGCCGAAGTAATAATAAAATTTTAGCTCGATTTTTAACTTCAAACTTGTGTAATACGACTAACTAGTCCTTTGGCGATGTTTCTAAGTGAAACATGATAAATAACTTAGACTTATTATATGACAGAGTTGAATTATACTTGCACATAATAGAGTTGAACTAAGTTGGCTGTGTTTCTAAGTGAAACATGACGAATAACTTAGACTTATTATATGGCAGAGTTGAATTATACTTGCATATAATAGAGTTGAACTAAGTTGGCGATGTTTCTAATTGAAACATCACGAATGACTTAGACTCATTATATGGCAGAGTTGAAATTATACTTGCATATAATGGGGTTGAACTAAGTTGGATTAACCTAGACTTGCCATGTCGGCAAAGAACTTCGGCGAGTCTTTGTTTGAATCTAACTTCGGCAACAAGGTTATCGACAATACTTAATGTGAACATAAGTAAAACTTAAGTTCACATTAGGGGGCAGGGAGCTGGAGAATGATGAATAAAGTTTAAAGTGTTTAGGAGTTGGAATTTTTTACAAGCTAGAGTAGGCTTAACACTTATTGAAGTTTTCAGGAAAATTTACAAGTTGAAATTAAGTCAAGATAATGTTACAAGAAGTACATACGTACTTCCTGAGATAAACAGGATTGTCCAACTCGGGGCATATAGAAGACATAAGTCTTGATAAGAAAAGAGTAAAGTGGCAAGTTTAAAACCAACACTTGTGAAAATACTTTTACAATGTTTTCAAGTGTTGTTTTCAAGTGTTAAACCAAGGCCGAGATAAACAATCAAGAAGTTATGTCTGAGGTATTACAGATAAAAGTACATTTTGAAGACATGCAAAAATATTCTAAGTATGGAAGCAGTAAAAGCATACAAACAAACAAACACTTGAAAGAAGAAATTATATTTGCATTCAAAAGGAAAAAAGACACTTCGCCCTACAGAAGGATTATTTGTTCTGATACAACAAGGGCACATCGGCCAAATATAACGCTATCATCGTTCATAAAAGCAAAAAGTTCAAGGCACAGAAAATAAAAGCTCATAGTTAAGACTACTCGGCGTTGGTGGCAGGATGTGTCCCAGAAGACAACTGTGACATCTTTTTTGGCAGCTTTCTCAGCCTCGAGCTCGGCTTCAATTTCTTGCAAAGTTTGATCGAGGCTGTTCTTGGCGATAGGCACCTTGGATGTAGTTTTCTTGGAGGAGGCACTTTTTGAGACCTCGTCCTCCTTATCCTGAGTCAAGTCTAGGACTTACTCATTCAAAGTTGGGGACTTGGCCCCAGCAGAACTCTCAGCATCGGCTGCCACCTCGGCCTTTTCGTTTTCTTCTTTCTCTTCATCTTTTTCTCCTTCTTTCCCCCCAGCGTTAGCCTCAAATTGGCTTGAAGTAGGAGGGAATGGCAAAGCAAGTCGGCCTTCATCATGAAGGGGAGAATCCTCGCGACAGCTAACTCCTTCAGAGCAACCATCCAACCAAGGGTATAACCCTTGTTGCATGCCTGCCTGACTTGTTTCTTGTATTCCTCACGGACGTCGGCTGCCCCCTCGGCATAGGCCTTCTCGTCCACCGCTTTGATTTCGGCGTCTTTTGTGGCCAAGGCACTTCGGAGCTCTGCTTGGGCTTCAACAGTTTTTGTTTTGGCCTCTTTTATTTCAGCTTTAAGGACCTCAGCAACAGCCTCTGCAGCACCTGCCTTTTCTTCGGCCTGATCTTGGGCTTGTTTAGCTGCTTTGGCCTGATCTATCAGGACTTTCATCTTGGCCTCGGCTTTGTGTAAAGACTTAAGCAAGCCAGCAGCCTCCTTGGTCTTGGGGACCAACTTCTTCTTCATTCCTTCTGCCTGCATCGCAAAGGAGTGGGCGTGCTGGATCACTTAGAAGAAATGGAGAGAAGAAAGTTAGTAAACTCTTTAAGTATGAAAAATAGAGAATGAAGAGTATCAAGTGTTAGGAGTTTACCAGTACAGAGTGCTGCACCATCAGAGTGAAATTTTCGTATTTGCTAACGTCGGCCATACGGTCGAGGTCATTGGGGAGGAGCAGTGCAGTAGAGAGGGCAACGCCGACCTCAATATCAGTAGCGCTGTCACCGGCTTTGACTGGCTTGTCCTCAATTGTCATTGATGGGGCCCAGGGGTTATCAGGTTTTTATGGACCTGAGGTGGTTGCAGATTCAGATCTCGGCTTCTTTGACTGCATATTTTCAGAAGGGTCGCCCTCGGCAGGCCTCTTCTCGAGGGCGAAAGAACTTTTCTCGACCTCGGCCAATTTCGAAATTGGCAAGGTGTCCTCAGAATCGATCTGAGTCACCGTTGCCCTTGCTTGGGCTTTCTTCAACCTCTTTAGCTTGGCCTTTGGTTGGGACTGTGATGGGGAAGATTGGACTGCCACGACGCTCGGGATGTCAGTTAAAAGGTCTTCGACTACGACCTTGTTACGCCCTATCTCGTCGACGGTGTCGGCGACTGTAACCTTGGTGCCGAAGTGAGTTGCCGGTAGTGCAGTGGGTGGGTTGGCTGGATCGAAAGCCGACGCCTCAGAACTTCTGCGTTTTCAGCTACGAGTTCTACCAGCAGGAGTGTTAGCGGGAACTTGGCGATGGCGTCGACGCTGCACTGGAGGAATCAGTTAGGAAGTAGATGTTGAAGGCTGCTCTGTTGGGTCAGAGGTTGAGGCTTGATCTGGCCGAGGTGGTGAAGTGGTAAAATGAGTTGTTGCAGAAAGAGGGGACTTGCTCTTCTTGGGGACGTCGGGCAAAGTGGATTTATAGGTTGGGATATAGTTCAACAGCAAAGGAGCCTTGCGCTGATTAACAGGCAAGTCCAGCGGCTTCCTGAAGTCCTTGCTGGGGTAGAAGGTTTTACGGAAGTCTTTTGGTGGCTGAGGAAGAACTGCAAGCAAAAAGCAGACATTAGAGCATATAAAAGGAACAAAGTAATAAAGATTTGAAAGCAGGTAAAGTGACACTTGGCTTTTACCATTACTCTCTTTAAAAATTGTTCGGCTCAAAGGGTAGATGTGGAGGTTATCATCTGATGGGAACTCCCAGTTGCCCGAGATGATGAAATAATCATCTCCAGTTCCTTTTTGTTGGAGTTTGGGAGGTCGGCAATGAGTTTGTATTTTGTGGATCTCGGCTTAAGGTAATAGATGTAGTCCTTTTCTGACTTTAGGCCACACATGGTGTAACAGTATTGGATATCGGCTAGGGTTATCCTAGCGTTTTCTCGGCTAGCTAGGGCAATTATACCGTTAATGACTCTGTAAGAGTTAATGGCTAGTTGCATTGGGTTAAGTTTGTAGTAATGAAGGACTTGGCAAAAAAGGATATCGAGAGGGAACTTAAGTCCGCACTCTATAAAGGCGACTACTAGGAAGGGCATGAAGTTGTCGTTGGGCATGATGGAGTCCTCCTCCCCTGCCAACCTAAGGTTTACATCGGCAAGGATAGAGAGCTCTCTCCTAAAGTGATCGAGCTTTTCTAAGGTGTCCACCCTCCACCTAAACATACCCACGATGACAGCTAAAGGGGGATGATGTAAGATTTTGGAAGGAAGAGGTTTGTGTGGGTTTAAAGGACCTCGGCTGAATCCTAGGGAGCACTAGAATGAAGGTTTCTGAGGATCTAAAGGGATTTTAGTTCGGTTGTCCTAAGGGATAGGGTTCTAAATCAAATCCCAAGCTTAAATCTACGGACACAAGAATTGAGGGCAAGAATCTGAAAATAAAGCAAGAAAAACAGGAAGAAAACACAATGATTCAGACTCAAGGAAACCAATAAAAATTCAAGAACATTGTACGAAGTGTGTGTAGATATGCAAAGTCAAGTACAGTGGCAAGATAAACAAGTGTGTGAGTGGAATGTGTGTAAATATACCCAGAAACAGATTGGACAGAAGCAAAATCATAAACAAACATGATGGAATTTAGGATACAAATGAAGATTCAAAGAACGTGAATAGATTCGCAACAGCAGTGTACAAAACGTAACAAAGTTCGAAGTAAGTCAAAAATTGAAAGGAAGGGAATAGTGACTTACCGAAGAAAATGGTGCCGGTGTGAGGTGCGCCAAAGTCAGACGACGACGGTAATGGAGTGGAGCGATGAATGCTTCACTGAAAGGGATGAACGGAGCAAGTTGCAGAGCTTGAGAGCTTGAACAATGGCAGTTTGGAAGCAAGAAGCTTTAGAGAGAGAAGGCATGAGCGAAATTAAAGATGTAACGTGTAAAGACGGAAAGAGGGGAAGCATTTTTGTCAAAGCACAAAAAGGCGGCAAACCACAATGAATGTGTTTTGGATGACGTGCCTGTCAGATGGTGCGGGCAGAAACGACACAATCTGATAGCGCGTGTCAAGTACGAGTCAATGAGGAAAAGACGCGTGCCAAAAACGGTTAAGAAGCCATGCGTGACAGCTTATGCGCAGATGGAACTCTTGGAGTTCTTGATTTAATGAAGCAGAGACCTCGGCTAGGGGGACGATCTCGGCTAAAGAACTTGAAAAACTTGGTTCTTGGTTCTAGGGCAGTGATAAAACACACTATAGTCTTGGTCATATGGAGCCGACCTGTGACGACCCCGGTAATAAAGGGTAGAACAAGTTTTAGTCGACGGACTATGTGAACAAGTGATATAGGTTCCATCACTTCAGGATGCCGAGATAATAGAACCTAGGGGGTAGTTGTGGGGGCATATTTTTGTGAATGACAACACGTGGCCAAAGTGCCACCAAAGTTCCAACCGAGGTGCCACGTGTCCTGGTCATGGCGCTGAGGTGATCTCGGCTAGGTCGAGATTGTCTGCGAAGATATTGGAATTCGAGGTGAACGGATAAGCTATAAGAGTCCTAGAATAGAGGAGGACCTCAGCCTGGATAAGGATAAAGCTCTTAGGGGGTTTATCTTTATCTATTGGAGAGTCCAGAATGAGCATTGAGCCAGAGTCCAAGAGAAGCTAGGCTTCTAGAGGAATCAGGTTAGTGTTGGTTATAAAAGTTAGGCACCCTCGTGGGTCTAAGGTACGCTTTTTGTATTCTGGCTAGTGAGTTAAGCACTGTTTGCTATCTTTGAGAGATAATTGAGTATTGACTTGATCGTCGGAGTGTCTCTGGGTGGATGAATCACTGCTGGATTCTTATCTTTCTGTGGCAAGTTGTTCGGGCTTAATCTATTATGCCGGTGCTCTCTAGATAAGTACCTGCTAGGCAGTGTGGTTGGAAATTAGCACCTACAGTTTGTTTTCCCTGATTCTCTTCGTAATTATAATTATTATGGACACTACTATTGTTAAGCTCTGTTTAAAACAATTATTTTATAATTTTTATGTCACTTTCAACTATCATCCTAGACAGTTGACCATCAATCATTTTTGACCATCGACAATCACTTTCGGCCACTACACTTCTTATGACTATTAATTATCTATCATTTTTTACCATCGACAATCTCTTTCGACCACTACACTGCCCGTGACTATTAATCACCTCTCATCAGTGACAACTACTTTCAGCCACTATCTCTCGCAGCTGACAAACACTTCCATTCACGATTTCTAACCGTTGAGAATTACTTATCATAACCACTTTCTTTCACTTGTTTTCGAAATAAAATTTTAAAATTTTCATATACCAAGCATGTTTTTTAATTTCATTTTTATTCAAAATAAACATAAATATGTTTAATGTTTTCTGTAAATTAAAAATAATAAACTGTGAACGTTATCAAACGTTAGTGTATGCTAAAAATGGATTATTTTAAAACGGGTTTATTACACTTTTTACCCCTGAATTAGCGCCAAATTGTCTATTAAGGCTTGATTTTGGTATAGGTTTTTTCTTCTCTTTTTTTTTTCCCCTTTTTTTGCTTATTACAAAAAGACTTATAAAAAAGTAAAGAGATGATATGACTTAAATAAGCCAATAAGCTGCTTATTTTTTTTTGTGTACCCAAAACAAGCCTAGTCCCTAAAATATATAAATCAAAATCTATTTAATTATTAAACTATCGACTGAATTTATTAAGGTTCTAATGTTTTTAATTCAAGTTCCTGACATAATTACAAAATAAAATATAAATCGAGAAGTATTACAAATTAGTAAAAGATCCTACCTAATTCAAATTTTATTTAAAAAAACCTTAAAATTTTATTATATCTTCGACAGTGGCTATTACATTGCATTTATCTAGTATTATATGCCGAATTTTGTTTATAATTTCTAATTGATTGTTTTTAAGTTTTTCGTTAGACTTCGTTTGGAAATATGCTATTTTAGTAATTTTTTAATTTTTTTTTGTTAAAATATGAGGTAAAAAAATTAGTATGTTTGGATTGAATTTTACGAAAAGATGTGCAAAAAGAAGAGAGAAAAGAAAATCTTTGACCTTTTTTTGGTATAAATTATTGATTTTTTAGTGACTTTTTGACTTTTAGACTAAAATAGTGAGTTACCAATTAATGTAGTAGTTTGTTCTATTATTATTTATAGTGAAGTGTTATTACTTAAATTATTTGATTATACTTCTTTAATATATCTAATACTTATATAATTTTATTGGTAAGGTTGAGAAACTAAATTCTGATATTAGTTTAAACACAGCGAAAACAAAACACTTTTAAAACAAAATATATATTTAAGATTTTTTTAATAAAATCTTAACTAAAAGTATGGTGTTCTTAATAATTTAAAATACTTATAGATTTGCATTTTATTTGTTTAATTCTTTCAAAGACTAAAATACTGATAATTTAGGAACTAAATAAATTTTGAATTATCTATACTTTAAGAACTTAATAGACTCAATCGATAATTTAGGGATTAAATAAATAATTTGACAGTAATTTAAGAGTAAAAAGCATAATAAACCCTTTTCAAACTAATAAAATTTAAAAGCGATTGTCAAAGATAATTCACCAAACATGTACACATGTATATTTTGATAATTTTATGACAATTTTCAACAACAAATGAAGTTCAAACTCTGTTTGGATCTTAGTTTTGTAAAATTATTTGAAAGGTTACTAAAATAATTACTAAAATAGTTTTGTAAAACTGTAAAGTGCTTGCCTATGGCCTCAACAACATATTAATTTTTTTAACCTCATATTCTAACTAAAAAATCAAAAAGTTACTAAAATAACCTGTTTCCAAACGAAACCTAAGATCCAAACACAGCTGTAACATGTCAAATATAATTCCACATAGTAATTCCACGTCCATATTCATGTCTAAAACTCGCTGCTGGCCTTGTGATCTAATAGCATGGGTGCACCCCTTAGGTACTTGCAAGAGTGAAGTTGGGGTTCAACTCCTTTGAGGTGCTAATGATCGAAATAAATACATTTATTGACTTTTTACAAAAAAATATACAGAAAATTAAAAATATAATATAACCCAAATAAATGTACTTATTTAAAAAATGTCAAACTTACTTTTAACAATTGATTTTGCCGATAAAAATAAAAAATAAAAAAAAATAAATAAAAAATAAAAGTTGGTTAAAACTCTTGTGGGTTTTAGCAAAAGATCACCACAATTACACAATACCAATGGTGAAGCAGTAGATCCACTAATAAATAAATTTAGAAGCCATTTCAGGTACAAATATTCAGCCACATACATTTCATGTTTTACATTATTAGTAATTGGCTGCATTAGCTCCCAATTAATAATACCCAACAAGAATATCGAAGGGGGACATTAAAAAAATGGACATAAAAAAAATTAAAAAAAAAAGAGCCTATAAATGCAGGTAGTGTCTATGGTATCAACTACATCAGAATAACAAAAGTAAAAGGAAGGAAAGAAACAGTAAAAACATCACTTAACATTCTACAGAATGAAATGAATTTACCGTATTGCCCTCGGGACATGCTTCTTAGACCCAGAGACCAGGAGAGAGAATGTGAATGGTGAAGCGAGGCAAAGAGACTCTGTTTTCTTATTCTGAATCCCTGAGGCTCTCGCTTGTCAACCATACTTTCTTTTGGATCACCAAGACGAATTCGTCGCCATCCCCGTCCGGATCTGACGACGAATCAGCTGTTGCCACGGCTTCCCAATGCAATGCTGGTAAATACTTCTTTACAAATTCTATAACGGGTTGTTTATCCCGGATGATGATGAATCCAGTTGGCCTGAGCATACGATCCATCTCAAGCAGCAGATCCTCAGCACTGCAACCCTTCCTCTCAATGTCAGAAAGTATAGTCCAAGCATGAAGGAGATCATAAGTCCGGGGGTATGTTGAGAAGGCTTCACACCTATAGGCAAGTCATCAAGCAAATAGTGCTTCAGAGTCTTACCACATTCAAACTTCAATAAGAGTTCCATGAAGAAAAATAACTTTACTATATTTTTGGTGAAGTTATCTTGAAGATAAAAAATGACAATCAATGATGGAAACACAAACCAAACACAAAACCGGACGCAAAAAGCACATGAATGGACAACATTTGTTTGTGAGGTCCACTTCTCAAAAATCCCATCCACCCATCTGTTTTGTGTATGGTTTCTGTGGTTGAATTATTAGTTCATGCAATTATTATTGATTAATTGACCATTTTCTAAATTGAACTTTCAGTCCATACATGCACCAACGGCACATAATATAGCTTTCCCGTTCCATGAATGCTAAAAAAAATCATTGACAATAGTTAAGCACTGAAAATCAATATTTGGGTCCATGAGGACTATTTGGTGACCAGCAGGCAAAATATGATGCTACAGAATGAAAGAAAATTGTGTCAGGGTTCGTAATAAACATGATAAATTCTCAACTAGGACATTTCATACCAATTATGAACTGTGCCGATGAGACCTCTGTCATATACTATCTTAAGTGTGTTGGGTCCATCTTCAGGGACAACATTCATCACCCAGACATCCTTTTCCTTCAAAGCAGCTCCAAATGACCCTAAATTTGCCTTCATGTCCATCAAATTCCTCAGTGTGTTAGATGTTACCTTTGGGCTCAAGAGATTCCAGTAATTCTCAACCCTCCGCCGCCACATTTCCTGCATTGCATCAGCAATTACTAAGATGATATTCCACTGTTTTTTTGTTCTCCATCGCACGCAAATTTTCACAGGCACTAATTACATAACAAAACAAACAGATAAAGAGAGTACGCCTCAAATTACCGTGTCCTTTTCAAACATTTCATCTGAATAGCCAAAATCAGCAAGACGGGGAGGAGGATAGGTTAATCGATCTGGCCAAGGAGCCAGTCCACTTCCCTTGATTTTGTGATCATCTAGAAAAGAGAGAAAAAATTAGGCGTTTTGTTTCAAGC